>NW_012267226.1:19162751-19185813 GCF_000151885.1 Dipodomys ordii
GGTTGGCGGCCCAGGGAGGCGTAGCCCCGGGCGAGGGGGCGGCGGGCGCCGCAGGCCCCGCCCCGCCACAGCCAACTCACCCCTTGCTGCCGGACCCGCCAGGTTTCGGACGCTTTTTTCGCCGTTTGCGACAGGACTCGGAGGCTCCGTCGACGCCAGCGTCCGGCCCGGACAAGTAACGCTTCAGATACTCGGCCTTGGAGAGCGGCGGAGCTGCCGCCATGGCAGCGGCGGCGGAGCGGAGACGGCTCCGCGCGGGGGACAAACTTCCAGAACGCGAAACGGAAGGCGGCCGGGTAAGACGTGCGGACGTTCTGGGGGCGGGGCCGGAAGCGGAAGAGGCGGTGCGCGCGGGCTCCAGGAGGAGGAACTCACTGGTACTGCGCAGCGCGCGCGCCTCGGGAGCGCTCGGGACGTTCCGGGAATGGCGCTGCTGTGTTTCTTTGCATCCGCACAAAACAAGCACTCACTGACCGAGGCCGGAGGCGCCGACCCACACTTGATCCCGCTTCCGCGACTTGGGAGCCAGGGTAGAGAGGACCGACGGCGCCAGGTCTGCAGTGCACCTGTTTGAATACCCGTCCATAGCTTCCTAGCTGTGCAAACCCGGGTAGTTTAACCGACCACGGGAGTCACAGTGGTACAAAGACCCGTGTTTGGGAGGACTGAGATAATATCGCCCCGCTAGGCGACTAGAACCGTGTCTGACACAGAGTTCTCAGTACATTTTACTTTTATTGGAATAGGCATTTCTCAGTGCTCGGCAGTCAGCTGGTGAGACTCGAGCTCATGTCTCAACCTTCACTTGCAGGGCAATGCGAGGATTAGCTAAGTGTGTATCGTGTGTCCAGGGCTGACTTCTCTTCTCCATCCACTTGCATCTAATAAATACGGCAACACTGACTTGAACTCAGAAGTCAGAGCTCAGATTTCAGGGCTTGATTGGCCTGGGTTTGAAGCCTGCCACATGGACGTTTTTCATTCTGGGTATTAACTAACAATTCTAAGGTTGTTTCCTTATCTGTAAAGTGGGTAAAACTTTAGAGCTACTTTCTCCCAGAAAGGACTTAAAAGTATAAGGACGAGAGGCACTCACACTTAAAGTATAAGCACAAGACAGGCACTCACACTTGTAATCCTCGATACTCAGGAGTTTTGAGATCAAGGGCAGTTGTTCAAAGCCAGCCTGGGCAGTAAAGTTCCTAAGACTTTTTAGCCACCAAAAAGCCAGAGATGGAGCTGTGGTTTAAATGCTAGAGTGCCAAGTCTTGAACAGAAAAAGCTAAGAGGGTTCAAGCCCCAGTACCCTCACAAAAAAATACACTTTTAAGATTTTTATGGTGTTTCTACAAAAGCAAATATAAAGGCCAGATGATCACCAACAACAGTGTGCCCTACTTAAGTGGGCAAGCAAGCATGTGGTGAAGGAATGAGCAGAAGACCAGCTCTCTCCAGTGACCATGGTCACGCCGGAAAAAAACTGTTTTACAACTAATCCAATTTAGAAGGTTAGGTTTATTTTGGGGTGGCACTGGGGGAATTAAACTTGGACTTGAGAGGCTGAATTCCAACACAGTATACAAAAAGACAACAAATACAGAGGCCAGTGTTGTTTGAAAGTCATCATCTTAGTAACTTCCTCACCTGTACCAACCCCACACACACCCAGAAGACCTTTCTGTTGAAAGCCAGTACTTTACATGCCAAAAACTAACTAACTCCACAATGCAGCTGTAATTGTCTTTCACCTTTGCCAACTTCGGAGGTCCAACCTTAAGAGGACAGACATTGGGTAGAGGACAGAAAAGGGAAAAAGGCTGACCAGGGTGGAGGGAGTAGAGTAATGGTGATGATCACATTGATCATGGTTCATTTCTGGGTGTCTTCCAAGGCCAGTTCAAAACTTCCAAAATAAGGTCAAGTGGCAGCAGGCTTAAATTTGCATCACAAACTATTAGGAAGTATGCCCCATCTGTGGCATCCTAAGTATCTTGGTATCTTCCCCATCAAGGGGGGTGCTGGGAGAGGACACACCCAGCTTTAGTCCAACAGTATCAAACAGCCCTGCAGTCAGTATAAACAGTACCCGCTGGGGCTGTTCCCTGAGCCTGCCACTGCTACCGCTGTGGGGCCTGGTCTGCTTCATAGCCTTCTGTCTTCATGTCATTGAGCCCTAGCTCCTCATTCTGGTCAAAGGTGCGCTTGTACTGCTCCATCTTCATCTCTGGATCATCTTCAGGTGCATACAGGTTCTGCAAGATCAAGGCAGACCATCATTGCCTGTGCCATTCTGCCACTCGACCCTCCCAAAGACAGCTGCTGGCGGTCTTTCCACTTTCCTAAGACCTTAATGCGTATTACCCTCCTAAGAGCCTCCAACCCCCATAGCCAGGCTGAACTAGTGGACTGCAACCAAACCCAGGTGGGCCAGGAGTGGGACACTCAACCCCAGGCAGGTCTCCCTTTTTTTCTTTTTAACTTTTTTTTTGTGCAGGTCTTAGGGCTTGAACTCAGGGCCTGGCCACTGTCCCTGAACTTTTGTGCTCAAGGCTAGTGCTCTACCACTTGAACCACAGCTCCACTTCCAGATTTTTTGGTGCTTAATTGGAGGAGATATGAATTTTCCTGCCTGGACTGGCTTCGAACCACAATCCTAAGATCTCAGCCTCCTGAGTAGCTAGTATTACTGGAATGAGTCTCTGGTGCCCAGCTTCTGTTTTCCCGCCTTTGGTGGTACTAGGATTCAAACTCAAGGCCTTGCACAGAAGGTCAAACTCTTTAACACTGAGCTACATCACCAGAGGCTCAATCATTTTATGTTTGAACTTCTTATGGAAAGGACAGCAAGTCAGATGTAGAAGGAAAGTGGAAGGGAAAAGTACAGCAACCGTCTGAATCACAAAGAACTTCCAGATTGTCTCCCCCAGCTTAAAGCCTCCTTGTTTTCCTATCTTGGCCTCTGGATAGGTCACCATTTCTCCTCAATCCACAGATATGCAGAATGAAACTGGGGTCAAAGGCAGACTAAAGGAGAAAGGAGCCTGGAAGTATCCTGTTTTTCTTTCTTTACACATCTTTAAAATTCCTCCCATCTTCCCCCTTTGCCCTTCTCTTTTAACTCTTGCCGCAGGATCCCTGGGAAAGGGCAGTACATTTAGAATCAAGTCTTTCAGTTTCTGGAAATGTGATACAACTCAAGGGAGATGAGAAAACACATTTACAGGAAGCATCCAGGAAGGTCTGTTGTACCTGCAAGTAACTGTTTCCTGCTGGATCATTCATAATAAAGTGGGCCTTCACCTTACCCTGGATGATCTGCAGAGAAAAGGGCACAGTAAATACATTTTACATCACTGCCAGGCACAAGGCTCACAAGTACCAACTGACCAGCATCCTCTCACCTGGTCCAGCTTCTGGCTAAACTCCTGTAGTTTATCCGACTGACCAGGATTGCAACTGTCACCCAGGGTGAAAGGGTTCTTGGTCACCTACAATAAAAGATAACCTAAATTGCCGGAATACTTATGCTTATAGTAAGGCCTGACTATAACCAGCTGGGGAGTGGCAGTGGGTGTCCAATCAGAGAAGCCTAGTCTCGGTTATCCCATACAGTCCTGCTACTACAGGAAGCTACTGCTGGGAGCCTAGAGAACCAATCAGTATGCCAAGAAGGCAAAGCTGGCAATGTGAAACCAAATCTACTAAAGTCTTCTAATAATTTGAAGAAAGGTAAGCCGAGAGTGGTGATGCACACCTATAATGCTAGCACTTAGGAGGCTGAAGCAGCAAACTCCAGACCAGTGTAAGCTACAGTATGAAACCCTGTCTTAAAACACAAACAAGGAGCTCACTCCAGGACTAATAGACACCATATCCTCGTGGATCCTTTAAAAGCATCTCTAGATTACTTATGGTACCTAATGTAAATGTTATATAAACAGTTGTCCTGTTATATCAATCATGGAAAACAATAGAAGAAAAAAAGCCTGTACTTGTTCAGTACAGACACAATTCCCCCTATACACACAACCCTACCCCCAGTATTTTCTTTTTTCTGGGGGGGAGATGATACTGGGGGGAGCTGAACCTCAAGGCCTCATATTTTTTTCTTGTTGCTTGTGGGGCTTGAACTCTTGAACCACACAGCCACTTCTGGTTTTCTGGTGGTTTATTGGAGATAAGAGTCTCACAGACTTTCCTCCCCGGGCTGGCCTGGCTTTGAACTGTGATCCTCAGATCTCAGCTTCCTAAGTAACTAGGATTACAGGCATGAGCACCAGCACCCAGCTTCAGGGCCTCATTTTTGCTAGACAGGCACCTGAGCCATGCCTCCAGCCATTTTTCCACTGGTTATATTCAAGGTAAAGTCTTATTTACACTCAAGGTCTTCCTACATATGCTTCCCCATGTTCCTAGCAATGACACACCACTGCACCAGCCTTCAGGTATTTTCAATCTGTAGTTGGATAAAACTGCCAAATATATGGGTGAAGTCAACTCAAACATGCACATTAAAACGTTTATTCATTTTTTTTTTTTGATCCGGTCGTGGGGCCTGAACTCTGGGCCTGGGCGCTGACCCTCAGCATTTCAGCCCAAGGCGAGTGCTCTACCACTTGAGCCACAGCGCCGCTTCCGGCCTTTTTTTTTCCACTTATGTAGTGCTGAGGAATTGAACCCAGGGCCTCATGTATGCAAGGCAAGTGCTCTACCACTGAGCCACCTTCCCAGCCCACATTAAAACGTTTAACATATTAAAAGACCCTCACCACATCAAAGATCACAAAGTAACTACACTGACCCAAAGATGGTCTTATAAATTTCCATTCAAAATCTCCCATAAACATCTCTTCATAATATAAGATGGTACATCTTTCAAATCAGCTTTCTAAGGCAAAGACTCTCCCAGTTACAAGCATTAACATTATTTTTCTTGGGGGTAGGGAGTTTTTGAAACTAGGTCTCACCAGGTAA
This sequence comes from Dipodomys ordii, assembly GCF_000151885.1. NCBI lineage: Eukaryota > Metazoa > Chordata > Mammalia > Rodentia > Heteromyidae > Dipodomys > Dipodomys ordii. Next base: position 19,167,726 of record NW_012267226.1, read on the forward strand.
CCCAAACCATCCTGGAATTTATAACCCCCGCTTGCCTTAGCCTCCTAGGGCTAAGATTTCAGGCATGTACCACCATCTTTAACAGAATTAGGAAGCTTGAGGTTTTTCCAGCCCCGCCCCCTTTTTTTGTCGGTTGTGGGGCTTGAACTCTGGGCTTGGGCGCTGTCCCTCAGCTCTTCAGCTCAAGCTAGTGCTCTACCACTTGAGCTCCAGTGCCACTTCCGGTTTTCAAGTAGTTTACTGGAGATAAGAGTTTCTCGGACTTTCTTGCCCGGGCTGGCTTTGAACCCTGATCCTCAGATCTCAGCCTCCTGAGTAGCTAGGATTACAAGCCTGAGCCACCAGCGCCCAGCTCCAGCCCCTTTTTTGTGACAAGTAGCTATCCATGAACTTTGGTACTTACCAGTTCGAGGATGTCTTTCAGGAGTCCTTCCAAAGTGGTAAACTTGCCCCCAAGAACTGCCATTCCTAGTTCAAATTCCAGCTCTGGGATTTCCACACTACATGTCTCAGACTATAAGACAAAGTCAAATTAAGACTTTAATCAGGAGATGGGGCAGAATTCAATAGAAGAACATCAATCTAACACTCAAGAAGTCTGAGTTCAATCCCCAGAGGGCAAAAACTAAACAAATTTAAGTCAGATGCAAAGAAAGCCAACCAGAGGCCTCCTACCAAATTAACACCACTAGTGAGAACTTGAGGACAAACTCAAAATCCCAGTTTTCTCTTGAATTCCCAGTTAAAACTAGAGCCTCTACTGCCCAACAAAATGAAACCAACATAATAAGACGAGCTGAGTCTGAGTCCCACACTGTCAGGTGTCCTGCCCTGAGAGGTCAGAGAAGAGGAGCAGTATAGACACTGGACGGCGTTGTTCAGAAAGAACTTGGGGCTCACCCTCTGAATCTGTAATCCCACTCAAACCTCCAACTAAGAACACAAATCACATCCCCAAATCACATCCCCAAATCTTATCTTTAAAATGTCACTTCCCTCAGAAGACAGCCATTCTCCTGGCAGCACATTACCTTAAGGAGGTCTCTTGTCATGTCTGAGGGATCTGTGATACGGAGGGTGATCCTGGTGCCCAGGGGCTCCACTGCCCCACCAGACTTCACCTGCAGAGACAGCAGTCAGGAGCAGCAGCAGAGAGACCTCAAGCCTCACCTGTGCCAAGGAGACCTCACACTTCTGTAGGCTTGGAACTGCAAGCTGGCCAACCAATAGCTACCAGTGACAGAGCCTTTCAAACCAATAGCAGCAGCTGGGACCCAACCACAAACACCAACAGTGGTAAGAGCAAAGTGCCAACCCTAGCAGCATGCTAAAGCTTAACCCAAACTGCCAAGAAACCCTGGGCTGACCGTTTCAAAGAGATATGACTTGGGGGTTAAAAGAGACTTATGATTCACTTCAGTCCTTCTGCCCAATGCATCTGATGTACGGACCCCTTCATTATATACTGGTTTAGGAATTTAATCAGGGACTGGGAATGTAGTTCAGTGGTAACAGGCATAAAGCCTTGGGTTCAATGCCTAAGTCCAATCTGCCTCCCTGAAAAGTAGGTCAGGGCTGTCTCCCTTACAGCCAACCTATGGCCTGTCTAGCCTTCCTTCTCTAGACTAATTCCCAGGTCCCTCAAGGACACTCTTTACACTAAGCCTAAGTCAAGACCCAACCTGCAGTATTCTCCACCCCACCCTGGAGCATTCACATCTCTTAGGAAGGAGGGTGCTGAGGTTATCCCAAAGCCAGTCTTCCTCCCCAGTAATGGAGCCCACTCACTTCATTGGTCCGATGCCCGCAGTTCTCGCAGTTAGTGGCCATGATGATAACCTCCTTAAAGTGGGGGATTTCTGAAGACTGAGTCAAGGAAATTGACTTTCAAGAGAGCAAGACCACCCGCGAGGAAAAAGCAAAGCCAAACTCCACACAAACATATGCTGGTCCCAAGATTTCCAGAAGCATATTACAAGGCAGGCTCAAGTCCTCCAAGAGAGGACACACTCCCTCACGGTGACCGTGTGAAGGAAAAGATGCCTCCAGATCCTGGCCTCGTTTTTTCCTTTGAACCCAACAGTCAAGGTACATGGTGTAATCAAGGGCAATATCCGCCTTATCACTATAGATAAAGCACACACTTCCTTGAAGGGATCTTCCAAGCCTAGTTTAATCTCCATGTCTGCCTCGATGACAAAAGATACGCACTAATTTCATATTGGTCTGAGCTGGAGCATTGCATTCTGGGCAGTTTGTATTGAACTGGAGCACCTAGGACACAATATGGGGACACTTCTTAAGCAGGATAGTCGCATTCCAACAGTCACAGTTGGAATGATAGTGGTACCCTATGGAGGTGGTGCTGGCTAGAGACAGACCCTGAACAGCAACAGCCTCAGTCAACACCTCTGTTCCTTCCTTAACAGGAGCCATAGTGACTTACTTCATTTCGGAGGTCTTCCTCTTCAGGCTTCTCTTCTGGTGCTTCTGCCTATAAGAGCAGAAATACAAATCAAAGCAGGTAGACTCAGCTCTCCCTTCTCCTGCTCCGGAGCAAGAGAAAATGCCTTCCTTCACTCGTGGGTTAGACAGAGAGTAAAACCTCAGCCAAGGGAAGACCAGGGCTGAGGGCAGAGTTACAGCCACCACCATCCTTCCCGGAAAGGCACACTAAGTCCTGAACTAAATGAGAGAAGAAATGAACAAAACGGGATTCTCAGGAGGAAGCAGCAAGAAAACAAGTTCCCACCGATTCTAAGCAATCCCCAGTACAAGATGTTTCCAGAGCATTCTCCTGGCTCAAGAGTCACTTACTTGGAGCCCCAGCATCTCTGCCTGTTGAAGTGTCCGGTAGTAGTGCGTGACCACCAAATCATCATCTTTCCTGGGAGCATGTGGGTTTTCTACAAAGCTGTTCCCTGATGGATCATCAATGATCTGAGAGATGAGTGAAGAGTGATTAAAAAAAAAAAAATCATATACATCCCACTACCTACTATGAGCACACAGTGGAAAACTCCCAGATAGTCTTTTTTTTTTTTTTTTGGGGGGGGGGTGGTCAGTCAAAGGGTTTGAACTCTTGGCCTGGGCACTGCCCTCAACTCCTCAGCTCAAGACTCTACTACTTGAGCCACAGCATCACTTCTGGTTTTCTGAGTGGCTTATTGGAGGTAAGAGTCTCACTGACTTTTCCTGCCCAAGCTGGCTTTGAACCACGATCCTCAGATCTCAGCCTCCTCCTGAGTAGCTAGAATTACAGGAGTGAGCCACCAGCGCCCAGCCCCAGATAGTCTTAATGATCTCTCCCAACCTCTCTTGAATTGAAGGCAACTGTAGTCCCTCGGTACTTACCAGAGTGAAAGGTGAAGCCACTTGCTTTAGCTCCTTCAATTTGACAATGAACTCGTCAATTCTTTCAGCTATGGCATCCTCATTTGCCTGTCATGAACAGGGACAGCCCTGTGACATACCTCATGCCCCAACCTCATGTTCATCTCATGTTCATTCCACCAGGAAGTCCATACCGATCTTAGTGTGAATGGGAACAGTGTGACTCAGACTTTACCGATCTTAGTGTGAATGGGAACAGTGTGACTCAGACTTTACCGATCTTAGCGTGAATGAGAACAGTGTGACTCAGACTTTACCCTGAGATGTGATGACTCTGAAGTTTATAGGTAGTACCAGGGAGCCTCATTTCTCATTCCACCACTTTGCCCAGGCATTCATGCCAGAATAGGGATATAACAGTAAGTAAATCAAAACCTTCTGATGGGGTTCCCTAGCCAGCCAGGGAGATAGATAACTAAAATGCATCTTCATCACTCATATAATAAATATATGGTTCAATGTAAATACCCAGGAAGCAAAGGTAACCCAAGATCAGAAATAATGTTACATTGGCTGAGAGGAGGCTAGAATATTCATTGAGGGAGGGATTCAGAAAGGAAGCCAAAGCAACACCACAGGCTTTTCCAAAAAGTGCCCCAACTCAGACACATAGAAGCAATGATTCCTTAAGCCACTGTAAGTAGACATGCCCAGCTTACTTTTCGTGTGGGCTGGTCCTGTTCCAGGCCAGAGATAGCACGGCTGATCAATCCTTCCACAGTGGTCAGAGCTTGTGAAAAAAAAGTAAGAGAAATGAGTTTTAGCTCTTCTATCAAGAGCCTATATAATCCTGGGTAAGACAAATGTTCTTCTCTGGGCTTTGATGTTCTCATCTATAAAAGGAAGAGGTCAAGCATTAGGTTCCATTCATCTCTGACAACTGAAGGGAAAGTTCTAAAATAAGCACATCATGACCTTACCATTAAACTCTATGCAAGCTATTTTGCCTAAACTCTGCATTGATGTTCAGCCAATAAAAATTACAATGATAGCCAGGTGACTGATGGCTGGTAGCCTATAATCAATCCTAACTACTCAAGAGGCTGGGATCTAAGGGTCAGCTAGCCAAGACCAAAAAATCCACAAAAACTCAGGTCTAACCAACCAACAAAAAGCTGGAATTAGAGGTGTGGCTCAAGTGGTAACGTAACAGCCCTGAGGAAAAAAGTGAAAATGAGAGAGGCCCTGAGTTCAAGCCCTACTCAGAGAAAGAAAGAAAAAAAAATCACCATGATTTCATGGCCAAAAACCATAGGAAAGCCACTAAGCCTGGCACGAGGACTTCTGCAAGAAAATGAGTAAGATCTCAATTTTACACACACACACACACACACACACACAGACACAAACACACAGCCCAAATACCCAGATCTCAAACTCACCTCCCTTCTGGCTGAAAGCTGGAATTTCAAAATCCAGCTCAGGGATCCGGGTAGTGGCAGAGTCTGTCTTCACCACTTCTCTGTTCATGTCCTGGGCAAAAAGGACAACTCTGAAACCAGAGGTCAGAAGTACAGCTTCTCCTCCCCAAATAACCACAACCGTCTCCCTCTGTCAGACCCCACTCCTCCTCAGGAAGGTCCCAACCATTTACTAGTACAGATGGCTGAGCCATCCTGCCCGAATGGTGGGCATATATAGGACCCCTGATGGGAATCTGCTTTGTTCTCACAACTCCATGTTAGTCCCTGGCCCACTGACCACCCTCCCCTGGGGAACCCTCCTCATTCTCGGGAAAACTTCCCCCCTGACTTTATCTGAGCGTGCAGGACCGTCAGGGTCAGAAGGATACCCCTATATAAAACCCTAAATAGGTCAGGCCAAACACATTCCAAAGAAGATCTCACCCTTGAATGTATAAAAACCTTAAACCCACTCACATCCCTGTTGGCTTCTCCGACCCTGTTCTGTGTTACCTGGAGTCCCGCTGCAGCAATAATTAAAGCCTGTTCCGATCTGTTGATATGTCTCTTCCTTTCTTCCCCTTGATCTTTCCCTAACAACCCCCAACATCTCCTGCTGACTTCAAACTCAACAAAATTCACAAAACACTTTCACAAATCCTGACTCCCTTGAGCGCCTGACAAGCACCAATACCATTTCCGAGGCTCGCTTTCGGACTGAGGTCTGATGGCCTGGGCCAGTCCTCCCGCTCTCCCTCCTCTCCCTCTCCCTGTCCCTCTCCCTTCCTCCCCCCCCCCCCCGCCTCGGATCAGAGCCGGGACCTTCTCCGGGGACCCTCTCACCTCCTGGCCCCTAACGGTCAAGGTGTAGCACACTCCCTGGTCCTGGATCCGGCCCGCCGACTGGATCTCCGTGTTGCTCCAGCCGCAGTGCTCGCAGGAAAAGGAGCTCACGATGATTTCTCTGAAGAAGGGGATCTTGGTGAGCAGGAGGCGCGTCGTGCCCTGGGGGAGCGGTGAGACGCCGTCCTCCGCCCGCGCCGGCCCGCCCGGCGACCCCGCTCCCGCCCGCGCCGCCCCGGCGGCCGCCCGGCCTCACGTTGCGGTAACAGTTCATGCACAGCGACTCGATCTCGGTGGGCTGCTGCTCCTCATCCTCGGCGCTGAGGGGCCGGAACAGGGGCCCAGCGGTCGACGGCCCGGCCGGGGCAGGAGAAGGCACGGCCGCGGGCCCCGGGGGGCCCGGCTCCACCGCGCCGCCGGCCGCCATGGCCCCACGCGCAGCTCCGACCTCCGCTTCCGGCTTCCGCGGGCTCTCTGGCCCGACCTCTTCCGCCGCCCTGACGGGCCCACTTCCGCCAGCCACTGTCCCCGCCCCTTCTTAAAGAGCCCGCTGACTCAGACCCTGGCAGAGCTGCGTTTGAGAGCTACCGGCGCTCGGTGGGACAGACTACAGCCGGACAGATGGAGCTCCGCCCCGCCGGCGCTTCTCCCGCTGGCAGACCCTAGGTCTGGTGTGCCTCCCACAGTCTGTCTTCCAGAGCCTTGAGGGGACTGGATTGTCCCGAGCAAGGTGCAGTCTGAATTAGCCTTGCCTGGGCCCCGTGTTGAGCCTGACACTCCCCCGGGTCTAGGTCCTCCTCTTTTGATTCTAGGTCCTGCCCTCAGCTTCCTCCCTTCCCTCAGTATCCAGCCTCTTCGCCCCCCCCCCCATCTCACCCCCTTCCTTCTGTCTGTCTGTCTCTGTCTCCTTTCAGATCCCTGTTTCTGCCCTCCTAAGCACCATCTCATAGTCAAGCCTCAAATACACAGCTCTTGTTTTTGCTCCCACCCCCTCATCCCTACCACATCCGAACCCAGCTGACTCACCTCACCCTGTTTCCTAACAATCAAAACACTTTTGGGGGTGGATAAACTTCCTCTCTGTGTGTCTGAGCTGAAAGTGTGTTGCCGAGAGTGGCTCCATGCAGGCTGTCAGGAATGAGGAGGCTGTGGGCGTGAGGAGCGCAGGCTTGTGGTAGGAAGGGTCTGTATCTAGGTGCCAGCAGATGTGAGCTGAGCTGGGAGGAAAGGAGGCAGGGCAGGGCAGTGCAGAAGGAGTGATTTACCCTTTTCCCCTAGCCCTCAGTTTCCCATTTCCCAGGTGATGCTGGAAGTCCCTTAGTGTATCTTAAGCTGGGAGAAGGTAAGAGTTGTGGGGCCCCCAAAAAGATAATTAGTCACAAAAAGTAGGATCTGAAACAGCAGGATCCAAAGGGGGCGGGTCATCTTTAGAAATCTCAGGGCTAGCAGGTCAGGGGTCCTGCACTCCATAGTGGTGGCAAGCAGGTTGTTGGACAATGCCAATGCAGAGGAAGGGTCTCAAAACCTGTTCCCTCCCTCCCTCTGGTGTGACAGACAACTGTCACATCAAGTATGACAACCCCGAAACAGAGCCCAGCCAGAGCCGGCCCTCAGGCAGACTGGGATGGGAAGGGGGTCAATGAGAGGGGAAGTAAAAGATTAGAGTGAGTGATGGGTGCTTTGGGACAGTGGTGAGACAACCACTCTTCGACAGGATCCAAATGAGTCACACCAGGCAAATGAGCTTCCATCACAAGCATCTATTTCATTTGAGCTGGAAGTCTAGACTTCAGCTTGGGAGTCAGGAAGGAAAGGCTGAAGATACGGAGGGCACACAGTATGCCCTCCCTCCCCAGAAGGTTTAAGAAGACCCCCCCCCCAGCCATGGCTGGGAAAGTGGCTCAGTGGTAGAGTGCTTGCCTTGCATGCATGAGGCCCTGGATTCAATTCCTCAGGACCACATAAATAGAAACAGCCAGAAGTGGCGCTGCAGCTCAAGTGGTAGAGCGCTAGCCTTGAGCTGAAGATCTGAGGGACCCCCAGGCCCAGAGTTCAGGCCCCACGACTGGACCCAAAAAAGAAGAAGAAGAAAAAGAAGACCCCGCCGTTTGAGGAGCTCAGTCCCTCATTCAGGGATGGAGTAAAATAAGGACTCTGCCCTATCCTACTACTGCTTCACCACTCACCCACCAGGATCATGGCCAGCCACACCTTCCCATGCTCTCACCATTACATTTTCCTCCAACCTTCCCCTGCTCCCCCGTGAAGGTTGTCAGAACCCCTTTGGTAGACAAGAGCGCCTCCCTGTGGACCAGCTGCAGCCATCCCCAGGCTAGAAGTGACAGGAGTGAACCTCGGGGCTGTAGTGGCACGAGCTTCTAGCACTATCGCACATGGGCTCCCAGGCCATCTCCCCATCTCCTCCCCACTCCCTCCACCCCTGAAAGGTCACACGCCTGAGGATTCCCAAATGAGCACCAAAGCTGGGTTTGCAAAGCCTGGTGAGTGTAATGCGTCCAGATGGGGGAATGGAGGAGGCTGGATAGGTAGTAACTGCAAGCAGCCCCTCTGGCAGCCTCATCTGTCCAGGCTAGGACCCTCCACCTACCACAAGCCATGCTAGAAGCTCAGGCCCAGGGCTTCCCGGCCAAAGACTTAGGGAATGAGCCTGAACACGGCAGACCCTCAGGGCTCCCCCAGCTGGCTATGGCCCCGGTCATGAAGGCTGTAGGTGATATCTTCCCACAGGTCATCCAGACGGGTCTGAAGCTTGCTCAGGGCCTTGCCACTGTCGGCTTGTCTGAACTCTGCGCCGAAGGCCCTGTGGCCTGGTGGGGGTGGTGCCAGCTGCTGCTGGACCTCTTCTGTCTCCTGATCGATGGCACGGGTGAATGCAGCGATCTGTAGGTAGGTATCCTGGCGGAAAGCCTGGAGTCTCTGGTGCACCTCCTCGGAGAGCAGCTGGGGGTCAGGACCAGTCCCCTCCTCAGCCCCGTCTGCACTGGCCTGGACAAAGGCACTGAGCTCTTTGCGCAGCTGGTCCAGGTTCTGCTGGATACTCGAGTGCAGCGCGTGGGCCTGGAGGGTGAGTTTGTGCGAGAGCATCTGCACGCAGCGGCTGAGCCGCGCAGGGCTGGCTGCAGCGTGGGGGGCCACGCTGCGGTGCAGCTCCTGCACATGGTGGCCGATGCCAGTCACCAGGCGCTCTGCGTAAGGGTGGAAGAGCTCTTTGACGCGGCCTGTGTGGTGCAGCACGCGTCTCTGCATACCCTGCAGCATGCCTAGGGCCTCGTCCACACCCCCCAGCAGCTGGGCCTTCGTGTCTTCTCCCACCACGCGCAGCTGCTCCTGCAGCTCTTGTACACGCAGGCCCACCTGCTCCATCAGCTGCTCCGTGTAGGGCTTCAGCTGCCGCCGAAAGCTCTCCAAATTCCAGCCCACCAGCTTGTGCTTCTCAGCCATGTAGGGCTCCAGGTGCACCCTCATCTTCTCCAGCTCCTCCTGCAGCTGCTGACGTATGCCCGCTGAGTCCTGTTCCAGACTGGCTGGCTCCTTCCCCTGTCCACTCAGGGAGCCCAGTTTTTCCAGGAGTTGGTTCATATTGCTGAGGTCTTGCTTGAGGCTATCTTTCAAGCTCCTGGAAAAAAGGGATGGACAAGCAGGCCATCAGTCCACTAGCCTAGATCATCTCTACCCCAGAACCATCATGCCCTGATCCTCTGGGGAAACTAAGGATGTAGGGAGAAAGCTCCAGAGCCGGGGTGTCTAGTCCTCACCCCCAACCAACCACACAGGAATCACAGACGCATTACACATGCAAGCAAATCCAGACCTAAAACTTGATGCAAAGAAGTCAGTGCACACATGAGTAAGAGGATCACACCATCCTGCCATTCTGGGACTCCTCCACTGATCTGATGGACTGCCTTGGTATGGGGCCAACCACTGACACGGGGGCAGGAAGTGTGGAAGATCCCAGGGTGGCAGATGCCAGCAGAGCAAGCACAACCCAGCATGCTTCCTCTGCCAGGCTGAGGACCACAGGGTGAGGAAGGCAGGGTGTCGCTTCACCTTCCTGCTGGCCCCTCCCCCAAACCAGGGCCACTCACACAGACTCCCGAGCCAGCTTCTGCTGCTGGACCTGCTCCATCATGCCTTTGTCCCCACTGCTCTGCCTGAAGTAGTCCCAGAAGCCCTTCTGTGACTGAGTGGCTGCACACACTGTCGAGAAAGAAGGGGTGACTAGGGGGGCATCCCTCCTCCCCCGGGGGGGTAGGCCCCTCATCCCAGCCTCCGCCCCACCCTCACATTGAAGTCAGACCCACCTGAGAGGAGGGCCAGAGCCCAGGTGAGGACTGCAGCCATGCTGGATATGGATGCACTCTTGAAAAGGACACTGTATAGGAGCCTGGGCAAGGTGAAGAAGCAAAGGAAGGCTTGGGCTGGGAGTGTGGCTCACATGGTAGAGCACCTGCCTAGCAAGCACAAGGCCCTGAGTTCAAACCCCAGTACCACATTAAGAAGAAAAAAAGAGGAAGGGACTTACTTCAAGAACTCTAGTAGTAGTCTGGCCCAAATCCTGTTACCCCCTTCCCTGGCTTATAGGGACTCCAGAGGAGGTTGGTGCTCACCTAGGAGTGTCTGGGAGTCTTGGAGTCTTCTTCGGCATGGGTCAGGGGTTCCTTTCTTACCTCAGTCCCCAAGAAGGGTATGCCTTACAAAGGTTGCTCTGCCATCATCCTCCCTGTTCCCTGGTGCTCTCTGTCTGTCTGTCTGTCTGTCTCTGTCTCTCTCTCTCTCTCTCTCTCTCTCTCATCTTCTTGCCTCCCATTTCATAGCTAGGAAAACTGAGGCTTACACAGAGGTGGGGAGGGGGAAGCAGCTCTGCCAAAATGCCTTAGTTGCCGCCAAGCTATCTCCAGAAAGTTCTCTGCCACTCCCTTCCTTCCAACTAAGACCACCACCTTCCTTCACCCCTGCTGCTCACCTGCTCAGTTCTGGGCACCAGGAGCAGACATTCTGCTTTATATGGAGGCGCCTGGGCCTCTGATAACAGTTGCTCTGAGCAAATAACACGTGGAAGTTCAACGAAGATGACCCCAGCTACCTCCCAGCTCCTACCTCCTGCCCTTTGCTTGGCACTCAGAGGGTTAATGCATTCCCTAGTACCAGGGCCTGCACAAGCACTTCCCAGTAGGAGTGGGGTTTCCCTCACTCAGTTCTCCTAAATCCCACGACCTGCAACCTCCCTGCGGCCCATGAGCCATCCCATCAATACACGCAGCCTGTTTGTCTGTGGAAGGCCCCGCTCTTACTCAACTGTGCCCGGCCAGTTAGAGGAACAGTCTAAGCAATTCTTACCAGCCCCAGGACAAGGTACTGGGCAACCTGAGAAGAGGCGGCATCTATGGCTTTCAAGACCCTCCCATCTCTCTACGTTTGAGAGAATCTTGGATGAAGCAGGGGAAGCCATGTTGAAGGTGAGGTGTAGTGGTTTGGGGGCCAGGGACTCTGGACCCCAGGGATTGGAGCAGGAGGAAGACTATCCATGGGGAAGGCTAAACTCCACCCCCAGGACCTCTGAGGAAGAGAGGCCTGAAGCTCAGATCTTTCTCCAGTGACAGCCTCCCTCCACATGATTAAACACACACCTTCGTAAGCTCCTCAGCTGTGCTCCTGCGTGTACCTGGAATGATTCACTCTCATGCTGCTTCCACACTGCCAGAACCCGAGTGGCCTCTCACCTTGAGTGTGCTCAGAACCTATAGGGTCTCTCTACCACAGCCCTGCCCTTCCGTCCATCCCCCCATCCCAACCCATTTCCTGTCTCACCTCCTGCTGCACAAAACTCTGGCATTTCCTAGGCACCTCCCCAGATCCTGCCCCTTTGTGCATGCTATTCTTTCTATTTGAAATAGCCCACCTCCCAGTGAATGCATGTTCTCTTTTTTTTCCAAATTTAGTTGATATTTGTTAAGAGAGGGAGGGAGGGAGATGCCCCTCCCTTGTTGTACCTTCATCTTCAACAAAAGGCTAATGTTCAACTGCTCTAACTCTAAGTTAAAATGGTAATTCTACGTAGATTTTATCAGGACAACAAAAAAGGAAGCCTTTTTGGTACTCTAATGGCTTTCATTGAGGACTGAAACTTAAGAAGGCTATGCCATAAATTACAGCTGCACTGGATTGTCCGTTGGCAATACCACTTAAGACATTCTTCTAAAGGTCTTTCTTGAGACACAGAAGAGTCACTCAGAACTACATCCCCCAGAATCCCTTTCTGTCCATGGTCCATGGTTAGAGCCAGCTAATGTGAAATTGAAGAGAAGCAACCATTACTTTTCACTAAAGTTGCAAATAGAAGGGTGGGACTTAAAGCTGCTCCTAGAGGCCTTCTTGGGGGTCACGTCTGTTATAGACAGATAAGGAAGAGAGCTTTACAATTGTAGGTGAGTTTTTGGAGAATCATTCATTATTACAAAGCAGAAAATCATTCAGTATTACAAACCATTTGTCACTTCCCTGGCCCTCCCAACACTTTTTTAAGTTTAATTTCCTTCATTAAAGCCTACCATACCTAAATACATGATATGACTTCTGTTTTTCTGACTGAATCTAAACTAATGCAAATGACAAATGCAAGACACGCTCATATTTCCTTATGTGCTGCATATACATTATATGATGGGTATATGTAAAATTAGGTTTTAGGGTTTTCTTGGTGCCAGTACTTGGGCTTGAACTTGGGACCCGGAAACTGCCCTCAAGGCTGGCATTCTTCCACCTGAGCCACAGATCCACTTCTGGCTTTTTGCTGGTTAATTGGAGATAAGAGTCTCACAGACTTTCTTCCCAGGCTGGCTTTGAACCGGTGCAGCTAGGATTACAGGCATGAGCTACCACTTCCCGGTTGAATTCGGTTTTTATAACTAAGAATCAAATGTTGGCAATTGCATCTAGTTCTACCTAAAACTATATATATAAACTATATATATATAAGCTATATATATATATAAATTATATATATATATAGTTTAATCTGTCTACTTCACTCCCCTATCTCCACTGCCACCATTGAAGAAAATGTTAAAAAAAAAAACAATGAAGAACTAAAATATTAGACCAAAATAACAGGAAAAATGGGCAAGGAGAGATCAAAGTTGAAGCACTGCCCAGTCTTTGCAATATCCAGGGTGAAGATAGGAATATTGATCATCTTTAGACTTTGTTGAGCCAGGCAACAGTATTAAATTTTTAAGGAAAACCCATTAAAAGACTCAAAAGAATGGATAACTTTCAAGCCAATATATGGAGAAAGACACTAAAAAGCATCAATTGGTTTCTGGTACAGGATGATGGATTGATCAACTACATTAGCCTCAGCCGTTTCCTAAAAATCCCAATAAAAAAGACCTTAAAATGCAATTTTTAAAGCAAAATGTGTAAATCCACAAGGAGAAGAGAAAGGAGAGAAAAAGCAACGATGTTTTGAAAGTGTTCCAGCTTCCAGTTGATTAATGGGTATTAACCAGGCACACTTAAAAAAGAAAAGATGGGGGGGAGCGCATGTGCTCAGGGCCTCACCCTCATGCTTAGGTTTTTCACTGGTTGGCCGGGGGTCAGAGCCTGAGGCCTCAGTGGGTGTGAAAAGCAGCGACAGGGACAAGGAGAGGAGCGGCCTCCAGGGCATCCTGGTCTGGGAACAGAGGTTCTGTCTAACAACCAGGAACAGTGAGTGGAGACCAGACCCGCTCCCAAGGAAATAGAGTAAAAGAAGGCCAAGATGCACCAGGGAAAGTGGGAGGGGACAGAACACTGGACCATCGGAGAGAGAGAGAGAAAGCGAAGGATGATGTAGGAAAGACAATGAGCGAGTTGTCTGTCCAGAGCCTTCCATTCTGTGACCAGGAATGACTGACATTCCAGGTTTAGATGGGAGATTCATGTTGAGTCAGACGTTCAAAGCTTGCTGTTGCGGATGGCGGACGACTCTGAGGTGCGTGTGGCTGGACCCTGGAGGAACAGGATACACGCTATGTGGAAGATACCTTTGCAGATCCTGGAGAGAAAAAGGGGTACTACCCCAATCTAGTGTGGCAGATAAAGGTGAAGGGCTCAGTGTGGCTACTGCGTAAGGGTAAAAAGTGGCCTGGAAAAGTAGCCTGGGCTTTCTCCAAGTCTTCCAGCCTTCTTGAGTCTGGTCTAAGAAGGTCTGAAAAGATGGAACAGTGGGGCTGGGAAGGTGGCTCAAGTGGTAGAGCGCTAGCCTTGAGCTGAAGAGCTGAGGAACAGCATCCAGACCCAGAGTTCAGGCCCCACGACCAGCAAAACAAAGAAAGATAGAAAGAAAGAAAAAGAAAGAAAGAAAGAAAGAAAGAAAGAAAGAAAGAAAGAAAGAAAGAAAGAAAGAAAGAAAGAAAGAGAAAGAAAGAAAGGGAACAGAGCCAGATGCTGGTGACTCACATCTGTAATCCTAACTACTCAGGAGGCTGAGATCTAGGATTTGAAGCCAGCCTGGGCAGGAAAGTCCCCATGAGAGTCACCTCTAAGCACTAAAATAAACTGGAAGTGGAGCTATGACTCAAAGTGGTATACAGCCAGTCCTGAGCAAAAGAGCTCAGGGACAGTGCCCAGGCTCTGAGTTCCAGCCCCACAACCGACCAAAAACAAAACAAAACAAAGCAAAACAAAAAAAGACCAAACAGCAAGCACTGGGTGGCTCATGCTGCTATCCCAGCTGCTGAGGATCATGGTTCAAAACCAGCCCAGGCAGAGAAGTCTGTGAGACTGTTAGCTCCAATTAAGCACACACAAAACAAGCCAGAAGTAGAACTGCGGCTCAAATGGTATAGCACTAGTCCTGCTTAGGGAGAGCACCCAAGTCCTGAGTTCAAGCACCAGTACCTAAATAAGTAAATACTGAACAGCACTAATTTCTCCATAGAGCACCTATCTATACCTTTCTTATCTGATCTGTTATGCTCCAGCCAATACTGCAAGGTAAGTACTGGTACTTTTCTTTTGTGTACAGAGAAACAGGCTCAGAGAGATTTCTTATCCTGTCCAATGTCTTGCTCTGGGCCCAATTCCAGGCCTCTCTGCCTTCAAAGTCCATGCTCAGGGCACTGCTCCATGTTCGGGGGGCTAGGAGAGGTCCCCACTCCTAACTGAAACCTACAATAAAACCTTGCATGCTAGCAGGGCGCTGGTAGCTCATGCCTGCATCCTAGCTACTGAGGAGGCTGAGAGCTGAGGATCATGGTTCAAAGCCAGCCTGGGCAGGAAAGTGTGTGAGACTCTTATCTCTAATAAACCACCAGAAAACTGGAAATGGTGCTGAGGTTTAGCCTTGAGCAAAAGAGCTCAGAAACAGCACCCAGGTCCTGAGTTCAATCTCCACAATCAAAAAAAAAAAAAAAGTTCATGGACAGAGCTCAGGCCCCAAGTTCAAGCCCCAGGACCAGTCAAAAAAGAAAAAAAATGAACAAATAAACAAGAACTCCCCTGGTTCTTACTGGGAAAAGCCAGAGACCCAGCATAGTAGGCCAATCCCTTCACCCCGAGACAAGGTTTATCATTCAGGAGAGAGAGAAGACACTGAATACAAACAGCAAATCCATGTCAGCTGACCAGGGCACAGAAAGAGTAGCTCAGGGCCAGCAGGCCAAGGATCAGCCAAGTCCAGGAATGCTGCCCAGTCACCCCTGAGAGCAGAAGTGGCCTCTCCTCCCCGGGTCCCATTCTGCTTCTGACCACAACCCCTCCGTGTCCCGCCTCTCCTGTCTGTCTCCTGCTTAGGCAAAACAGCTCAAGCTGCAGCCAGAACACCAGGTTCCGGGGTCCGCTTGCCCTCCCACACCACAGTCCCTGGTGGCTTCCAAGTGTCCACAAGCCCATGTTTGTATCATCAGCACCTGCTGGTGGCGCAACAGGGGGTGGGGCCAGTGACGTGGACCATGAAACCACGGGACGTACCCGCCACCGAGTCAATACCAGGCTGATGTGCCAACAAAGATAAAAAGATCGTCACTAGTGATAGCTGTTTTTTTGTTTTTGTTTGTTTTTCGGTTTTGTTTATGTAGACCTCTCTTTATCACCAGAGATTTGAGGCTACTGGAAATGATGGTGGAAATGAGAATAGGGATGGGAGGGGGAGAGAGAGAGAGAAAGAACTTGAGGAGCAAGAAAAGCATAAACAACATCAGCAAGTAGTGACCTGGTACAGAAGGCAAATGACAGAGGCAAGAGGAGGTGACAGAGTTGCAAGAGCTGTGCCACTGGCCTTGGGCTTCCAGGAAACTGGGAAGAGGAGGATTCATTATGTAGTCGTCATCATCAGAAACAAAGAGGCTCAATAGACTCCTAGGGCAAACAAGGCTCCCCTGATCGGTGGCTTGCAACAGAAATGTCTTTGTGGGGAATTATCTATCTATCTATCTATCTACCTATCTACCTATCTATCTATCTTAGTTATTTGAGACAGGCTCTCCTTATGTTACCTCCAACTCTTGGGCTTTAATGAGCCTCCCGAGTAACCCAGACTCCTGCTCTCTGTGTGTTTTTATGTAGAGTGTTCTCTGAGTTCTAGTAAAAGGCCACTGGATGGGGGTTAGCTCGGTGGTAGAGTGTGTGCCCAGTACATTCAAGGCCCTGGCCCCTATCCCCAACATTTTCCCACTCCTGTGTGCCCTCCCCCACCAAAAAAAAAATTGTTATTGAGGAAAGGCAGTTTGGCAGAATGATTTCCGGTGGCTGTCAAGATCTATGGACAGAATGTGAGGTTGCATCTATTAAGATAGTAAAATATTAACTAAAATGATTAAATAGCTCTATGTTTCATCTTCAAAAGAATATAACATGGAAGAAAGTATAAAGTATAGAGAAGGGATTAGACAAGTAACCGTGGACATTTCCACCATCAACACTTGTGTGTTCTTCCATACTATTGATCTAGGCTTGTGTGCACAGCCATATTTTGCAAGCTTACTTTTGTGGGATCACATTGTCTAGAAACCTGATTGTTTTTATTTAAAGAGTATAACATACAGACACCTCCATGCCATTGAGTGCTTTTAGTGGGCGGTAAAATGGGCAGACCGAGATTTATAAAGCAATCTCCTTTTGTTTTTTCTTTTTAATTTTTTTTGCCATACAGCAACTTGAACTCAGAGCCTTGTGCTTATTCAGCTTACTTACTAACCGCTGGTACTCTCCCACTTGAGTCATATCTCTAGCCTGGCTTTTTGCTGGTTGTTTTGGAGATTAGTCTCATGGAAGTTTCCGTTTGGGCAAGATCGGAACCGTCATCCTCCAAACCTAAGCTTCCTAATTACACATGGGAACCACTGATACCATGCTGAACAATCCTCCTCTCGTACATTGTGCTATTTCTATTTTTTGTTCAATTTCTGGAATTCATTTCAATAAATACATTTCTAATAATTTTTTTAAAATCTAAAAACCAGTGCAGTGCGCATCCTGATAGCTAAAGGCAAGCATTTCCATGATTATTTCCTTAAGATAAATGTTGGAGTAGAAGAACATACTTTTCTGAACAAGCACTTCCTGTCCACGACACTCAGAATTTCAGAGTCTGGAAGGCCTCTCAGCTGACTACAATGATGGTTTAGGTTCTAGAGGAGGTGTCCCAGGCCTTTGCCATGTGTGTAGGCTTCTTCTGGGTACTTTGAAACAAGTGTGGCAAACTGAATGTGTGTGTCTGACTTTGCTTTTGCAAGAAACCCTCCTAAAGTCACAGTAAAGATCATTTTTCCTCTTTTCTTTCTTTTCCTTCTGACATAGCTCCCTCCCTTCCTCCTTTCCTTCCTTCCTTCCTTCCTTCCTTGTTTCCTTCTCTTCTTTCCCTTCCTCCCTTCCTTCCCTTCCTCCTATCCCCTCCCTTCTTTCTGTCCTTTCCAAGTCCTCCAACAGGGCAAGTGGAAGAAAAGGCCACAAATCCACCATCGCAAATCCAAATCCAGGGAGGGTTTGCAATCCTAGTGGCACAGGAGGTAGAAGCAGGAAGATCAAAAGTTCCAGCCACATCCCGGCCACTGCGGCAGCCAGGAGATGGCTGCCACACGGAGTCCGAAGACCAAAGTGATGTTGTGAAGCAGAGAGACCAGGTGTGCCTCATCCAGGTAGACACAAGACTGCAGTATGATCCTCAGGAGTCCTGGAGTCAAGCCGGGTGCTGATGGCTCACACCTGCAATCCTAGCTACTCAGGAGGCTGAGATCTGAGGATCTCAGTTCAAAGCCAGCCTGGGCAGGAAAGTCCATGAGACTCTTATCTCCCATAAATCACTGGAAGCAGTGCCATGGCTCAAGTGGTAGAGGGCTTGCCTTGAACTGAAGAGCTCAGGGACAGCACCCAGGCCCAGAGTTCAAGCCCCAGGATCGACAAAAGAAGAAGAGAAGGCGGAGGAGGAAGAGGAAGAGGAGGAGGAG
>NW_012267226.1:19187674-19251498 GCF_000151885.1 Dipodomys ordii
CAGGCTGATAGTCAGGCACAGGTATCGGGGCAGGACAGAATTCTGCAGGGGTGGAAGCAGGCTGATAGTCAGGCACAGGTATCGGGGCAGGACAGGTGTCTGCGGTGGTGGGAACAGGCTGATAGTCAGGCACAGGTATCGGGGCAGGACAGTTGCCTGCAGTGTGAGGACACCAGGGGCAGCTCAGCTCTCCAGGGTGGCTGGGTGCACGTGCTCCTGCACCTGCTCCTGCACCTGTTCCTGCACCTGCTCCGGGAGGGGGAGGGCCAGGGACTGGTCCTGGCTCTCTTTCTTCAGGGTGTTGAAGAAGGAGTTGACCTTGTCTCTCAGGTCCTTCTCCAGGAAGCTCAAGTGGCCTTCCACGTCCCCCGTGTAGGGGCCCAGCTTCTGCCGGAATTGTTCCATCTGCTGCACCAAGGCTTGGTTGAAGCTCTGCCGGTAGGGCTCGGTGTTGCGCCGGAACTCCTCCACTTGCTGGTCCAGGTGTCTGCTCAGCTCTGCCAGCGACTTCTGCAGCCCCTCGGCGTTTCCCGTCAGCTGGCTGTGCACGTTGTCCACCATGGGCGCCAGCTTGTGGCGGAACTGCTCGGCGTTCGCCGAGATCCTGGCCTGGAGCTCCTCGGCGTTCTTCTTCATCTGGAAAGCCAGGCCCTCGAGCTGGTGGTTGAGCTTCTCCTGGACATCCTGGGCATACGGAGCCAGGCTGTGGCGCAGCTCCTCCACGCTCTGGTCAATCTTGGCCTTGAGCTCATTGGCATGGGGCATGAGCTGTCCCTTGAGCTGCTCCACGTTCTTGTCCATCCTGGTCTTGAACTCGTTGGCGTAGGGCGTGACCGAGGCCTGCAGGTTGTCCACGTTCTCACGCAGCGCCGTCTCCATTTGCTGCACGTACCGGGCCAGCTGGCGCTGCAGCTCCTCGGCCTGCGTGTTCACCTGCGTCTGCAGCTGGATGGCCAAGGGCTCCAAGCGCTGCTGTAGCTCACGCACGTTGTCTCCGATCTTCTCGCTCACTCTGTCGGCATGGGGCTGCAGGCGGGCACGTAGGTCTTCCAGCTCCTTCTGAAACTCCTCTTTCAGCTTCTCCGAGTCCTTGACCAGGCGTGTCTGCAGCTTCGTGGCGAAGGGCACCAGCTTCTTCTGTAGGTCATCTGCGTAGGTGCTCACATCCCCAAGATTGTTCTGGAAGAGGGTGCTGAGGGAAAGGGCACAGAGCGCTGCCATCACACCTGGCACTAAGTAGGAGGACCTTGCCCACTTACACAACCCTCTGCTTAGGACAGGTGAGTGTTCATGGGTACCAAGTCTGTCCCCCTCTTCCCTCGTGGCCCTGCCCAGAGTCACAGATTTGAAGGCGCTGCTCTGGCCCCTGCTTATTGCTTTGGATTTGAATCGCTGACGCTCACTCTGTGCTTGAGTGTCCTTATCTACTATCATGTGACCTAAGCCGGTCAATGGTCGCCGGTCCCATCCCCTCCTTGACTCTCCAGTAAGGATTGGACTTTGATGTCCCTATCAGCCCAGATCCACTGGATCACATGGTCTTTCCTTCTTTTTTTGGGGGGTGGGTCTGGTTGTGGGGCCTGAACTCTGGACCTGGGTGCTGTCCCTCAGCTCTTCAGCTCAAGGCTAGCGCTCTACCACTTGAGCCACAGCGCCACTTCTGGCTTTCTTTTTTCTGCTTATGTGGTGCTGAGGAATTGAACCCAGGGCCTCAGGCATGCAAGGCAAGCGCTCTACCACTGAGCCACCTTCCCAGCCCCGGCGTTTCCTTCTTGTACTCAGTGGCTTTCCAGTGTCGCTTCTCCTGATAGCTCAGGTGCCTGTGCTCTAGAGGCCAACTCGCCTGGTCCTTCCCCTTCCCCGGCCTCCATGACAGGAAGTGGCATTTGTTGAACTCATGCAGACAGGAGGACACCATAGGGGCCGTTCAATGGCACCTGTGAGTCCCCAGCTTTTCTCTGGAAGGCAGTGGCCGGGCGGTGCGTCTGGTGAGCACTGGGGTGGTGCTCACGCTCAGCCCCGGCCGGCCGCTGGCGTGCCTGGTGGGCCATGCCCCTTACCTGATCTGCTGGCTGAGTTCTGACTTCTGCAGCTGCTCCACAGCCTCCTTGGCATCGCTGCTTAGCTTGCTGAAGTAGTCCCACATCACAGTGGCCACCTGGTCCGGGCTGACCTCTGCCCGGGCCCCTGGGCATAGAACAGAAAGCAGTTTGTTGAGGTCCGACGGCTTTCCTGGCTTCTCCATAGCAGCTCCCAGCTGCTCCCGGCCCAACGTGTGTCCCTCCCCGGGCTTAGCCGGGGAGCCAGGCCTGGGCCCACTCTCCCACTCCACCAGTCCTCGGCTCCGTCTTGGAGCGGCTGGGCCCCCGGTGTTGTCTTCTGGCCTTGGCTGGGCCTCTCTACCCCCTCCCCCATGATGGGGGTCTGAAAGTCCCAAGCAAAGACAGCTTCTACTCACCGGTGACAGCCACCAGGGCCAGGGGCAGCAGCACAGCCTTCAGGAACATGGTGGGCTCCCGGCTGGGCTGAAGGATCACGCTGCACTGCTGTCAGGGGACGCTGGAGAGAGGTCCTCAAGCGAGCAGCTCACCGGTGACTATCGGTATGTGTCTGAGCTGGGAGCCAGCCCCGCATTTAAAGCCCCTCCGGCCTGCCCTCCCCGCCTCCTCTCCAGTGTGATTCCACGCTGGAAGGTGACACATTCCCAGGAGGCCTCTTGGACTTTAGTGACCCTAAGACTGACTACGTGGAAGCCAAGCCTGGGGCTCAGACAGCAGTGGGAAACATCCGGAGCCCCACCCTGTGGAGGAGGACAGGAAGGAGAGCCAGAGGCCGCCAGACAAACAAGGCTTAGGGGGCCCAGGGAAGCCCCTGAGCCAGGACTGATGCCCCAAGGCTCTACCAGCAGCTCTGGGTTTGTGCCAGGCTAGAGGAACAAGGGCCAAGTCTCCTCTGGAGATATGGAGACGGCCCCGGCCCTCCCCCGCTGAGCTAAGAGCAAGAAGGCTGGGCTAGCCGGGCGCTGGTGGCTCACGCCTGTAATCCTAGCTACTCAGGAGGCTGAGATCTGAGGATCGCGGTTCAAAGCCAGCCCGGGCAGGAGAGACCGTGAGACTCCTATCTCCAATAAACCACCAGAAAACCGGAAGTGGCGCTGTAGCTCAAGTGGTAGAGCGCTCGCCTTGAGCTGAAGAGCTGAGGGACAGCGCCCAGGCCCAGAGTTCAAGCCCCACAACCGACCAAAAAAAAAAAGAAGGGCTGGGCTGCCTCTCAGGTGGGGGGCAGGGAGGAGGGGGGAGGGGGAGGGGGAGGGCGGGAGGTGAGGGGGCATCACACTGTCAGCTTGTGTCACCTGTGGACACTGCGTCCTTGGTACCTGAAATGAGATAGTGCTTTCAAAGTGGGGGCCCACAGGGCTGATTATTTAGGACAGTACTGGGATTTGAACTCAGGAGCTTGTGCTTGTTTGGCAGGCACTCTACTGCTTGAGCCATGCCTCCAGCCCTGCATTTTGCTAGTTGTTTTGAAGATAGGGGAGGAGGGTTCTAATTTCAGGAGTGGGGCTCCTGGGGCTACTTTAGACTTCCTGTCACTGCTGAGATCCCATGTAAACCCTCATCCGGCTTCCGTCCATCGAAGTAGAACCTTGCAGACTTTCCTTCCCCAGGCTGGCCTACCTGGGAGCATGGTACTCCCAGTCTGGGCCCCTTAGGTAGATTGGGGTGAAGCGTTCAGCCGCTACACCCACCTGTGGTTGTGGGGTCTTGTGACTTTTCTGCTTGGGTTGGCCTTACATCACGCTCCTCCTGACCTCAGCCTCCCAGATAGCTAGGTAATTAATAAATAATAAATAACAGTAATGTTGTCCCGATTTGACCAAAGCCAGGAGCACAATGAAATAACCCTGCCCTCCAGAAAGGAGCAGGCTGAGGCCTTTGCCCTTGGAAAGTCACCAGCATGAAGCCCAATTGCTCCCTCCGCCCCCCAAGTCAGGCGGGAGCGGCTCAGGGCACTCTCTGTGATTAGACTCTTTGCAGCAGCTCCAAATGCGGTGAGACCCACCGAGAAGGTGGCACCCCTTAGTCAGCCCGGACGGCCCACCTAAGTGATGCCGCCTCTGTTAGGTTAGATTGCCTTGCTGGACGTGGCCCCGAGCGCAACGCGGGGCCTGCCCGGGACGTCCAGTCATTTGTAGAACAAAAGCCAGGAGAATGGGCCACAAGAGTGCTAAGTCTCATTTGCCAGGAGATGACGGCTTTGTGATGACTTCCCGTGTTTGTCTGTGGGCTCCACTTGCCCAACCTGGGGCAAGTTCTTTTTACTTTTTTTTTTTTTTTTGGGTCCGGTCGTGGGGCCTGAAGTCTGGGCCTGGGTGCTGTCCCTCAGCTCTTCAGCTCAAGGCTAGCGCTCCACCACTTGAGCCACAGCGCCACTTCCAGCTTTTTTCTTATGTGGTGCTGAGGAATCGAACCCAGGGCCTCAGGCATGCAAGGCAAGCGCTCTACCACTGAGCCACCTTCCCAGCCCTGACCTGGGTCAAGTTCTGTAACCTCTTGAGCCTCAGTTTCCAGGCTGCGAGGATCTGGTGAGATAAGCTGTGTAACGCTTGCCCTCAGTGCACAGTAGGTGTTCCCTGAACATCAGCCATGTTTGTACTCATGAAAGCTCGCTTCCTTGTAACATTGACCCATCGGTCATCATCTTGCTGTCAAATGAGCACAGTTCGGCCTGAACTGGGTGCAAAGGCCCCCAGCTAAGAATGAGTCACACGGCTGCAGCTTGACCTTCCAGACTTGCAGTCTGGGCAGCGGGTGCTGGTCACACGGGTTGAGGTGCTTCTGTCTCACCGGCTTGCCCAACTGTACCCACCTGTGCCATCCGAGCGCACCCCAGAGCACCGCCAGCAAGAAGACAGAGTCACGGGCACCCCCAAATAACTCAGCTGCCAGCAGGGCCCGGGGAGGGGTGGCGCCAGTTTGCCCATGCACGTGTATTTTCAAGCTGGGGGCCTGCTGGGAATCCATCTGCAGGTGATTTGTATCAGAGGTGGGGCCAGGAGGAGAGCCAAGGGTCTGCACTGCTCATGGCCGCCTTCTAGGCAGGCTTGCGCTCAGGGGACAGCACACACAAAGGGCCTGTGATCTTCAGAATCCACCCATTCCTCTCCCAGCCTCCGTCTCCTTGTCTGTGCTCAAGCAGACCTCCTGGCTGGTGAGGCTAGACAGGCCCCCTCCTCCCTCCTGCCCCCTCCACAGGGGCTGGGCACCTCACCACAGCAAAGACCTGAGTGGGCTACTAGGAGGAACTTCCGTTCCACAGAGGCACAGCGGAGGGCTGAGGCTGCACGAGGTGTTGGCAGGAGCCTGGATCCCAGGGACGCGTGTGCTCAGCCTCCCCTGGATAGGAGCAGAGGCCCCGCTCACCAGAGGCCAGGCCGGGCTACCGCTGATCAGAGCGCTTCCCTTCCCCACCCTCGGCCTCTCCTCCCAGGTTCTGGGTCTGCCTCCGGAGGGGAGCAGTGGGTACCAGGGCAGCTCGGGTCAGGGTCCAGGAGTGACCCCTGCTACCAGCAATGGGGGAGACCCGTCCCAGCCCACACCGGAGTCTCCACCTAGCTCAGTGGCCTTTCTGCCTGTACTTTCTGGACTCCTGGGCTCGGTGGCCCTGGGTTGTGCAGGGGAGGTGACAGGTTCTCCAAGGCCTCCACACAGATGGAAAACAACCAAGTCAGCCCTTCTCTGCATGCACAGGGCCAGGAACCTTGGCTTACACCCCAGCCTGGGAGCTGAACCCCACGGTGCCCTTGGACTCTAGGGTAAGAAACACGCTGGGACAGGAGAGGAAAGTGAGGAGATTTGGGGACTGGAGGTACAGTTCAAATGGGCCTAGCAAATACAAGGCCCTGAGTTCAAATCCCAGTGCAGCCATACATAAATAAATGAATTAATTAAACAAATGATAAACTGAGGGTTTCTGGCTCCAGAAGACAATGTCCCCTGAAACCGCCATCCTGACGGGGCCCTTTGTGGGGCCTGGACGGCTGACTGCCTCTCACAGAAACTCTGTTCCCCACCCCGGGACTGGCCTCACCACCCCCTGCCCTCCCCCCTCCCCCCACCCCACCCCACCCCAAGGCTGTGGGTGCCACACTGAGGCCAGGGGGGAGACAATCAGCTCCAGCCATGAGCCCAGCTCCTGCCTGGGTGTTATCAGCGGGTCCAGAGGGCAAGCTGAGGCACTGGGGAGGTGGGAGGGTCAAAGGTCCAAGAGTCAGCTTGGCCTCTGCCCTTCTCCTACCAACCCCTGCCCTGGCTCAGCGTTGGAGGAGGCGGCAGGGATGGAGGCTGAAGTGGGGGTGCTGCAGGTGGGGGCAGGCTTCGTGAGCGCGGCTGTGTGGCCTCCCCTAAGCGGTCCTGCCCCTGCTTCTCTGTGCCTTTACCCCCAATGCCCCTGGCCCTGTCCACCCAGTGGCTCTCGAGTCTGAGGCAGCGCCCCCTGCTGGCTGTGAGGAGGGGTTGGGCTGGGCCCTGAAAACTCAAGTACCAGGCCAAGAGGGCCCCCGGGTGCTCCTCACCAGCCCCGTGGAAGTCCCCCAGGGCGCCCTCCTGCCCCCGCCCCCCCACCCAAGGCGCAGCCCATCTGCCCGTGGCTGGCAGGGGAGGCGGCACAGGGAGTCTGCAGGGATTTCTCAACGCTGTTGGCAACATGGGCCGGCTGGCCTGGCTCCCCTGCTCAGCCGTGACCTTTGTCCAGCTCCCCGGGCCCTCAGTACCCCCTGTCCAAGGAGCAATATAAAACAGTCGGAGTCCTCTTGCCCGGCCTACCCAGTCTATCCCTGCAAGCAGCCTCGCCAGGTAATGTCCCTGGGGAGAATAGGAGGGAGGGGACAGAGAAGACCCCCCCCCATGCCCAGCCAGCCAGCCCAGAACACAGCCTGCCAGAGCCAAGGAGGCCTCTGGGCTCCACGAGGATCCCTCTGGCCCAATGGTGCCCTCGAGAAAACAGAGGCCCAGGAAGGGGAGGTCACTGCCCGAAGCTGGGAGGGGACGGGAATCACCAGCTGCACGCTGCCCCTCACTGGGCATGCTCATGGCCGGGAGAAGCCATCTCCATGACCATCCTACCCCAGACAGGGCAGCTGAGGGCTGAGGGGGAAGCGTGTGAGAGAGCAGCGACCAGGCCAGACCCCGGCCCCAGGGCCTCCTGTTCCATCCTGCAGGGTTTTCCTGCTGATGCCCTCCAGGGCTCCCCCAGTCCTCCCAGAGCCTTGGGGGGAGGAGGTTCCCCAAGCCCTCCCCCAGGCTCCATCTAGGGGCCGCACCGCTCCCCAGGGAGGGCATTGGGAGAGGGGGATCCTCGGGGTCTCTATCACAGGGTGTCCCACCCAAGACTCGTCCCTGCAGGATTGGTGACGCCATGCAGCCCCGGGTGCTCCTTGTTCTGGCTCTCTTGGCACTCCTGGCCTCTGCCCGTAAGTACTTTGTGGGGCCTGGGTTGTGGGGGGGCTTGGGGACCCTGCACCCTGATTGGGAAGGGAGTCCCGAGGAGTGTGGAGGTACATGCACCCCCGCTCAACCTGCTCTCCTCACAGGAGCTACGGAGGCAGAAAGCGCCTCCCTGCTTGACTTCATGCAGGGCTACGTGCATCACGCCACTAAGACCGCCCAGGACGCACTGACCAGCATGAAGGAGTACCCGATGGCAGAGCAGGCCAGGTATGCCACGGGCCTCTCTTCCATGCTCCGTGCCAGCTCCTCAGTCCCCCCCACCGCCCCATCCTTGCCCAGACGAGGCTCTGATGATGCAATCAGGCTTCCCCGAGCGTCTCTGGGCCTCCGTCCGGATACCTCGGAGCTGTGCAGAGCTGCAGGGAGGAGGCTGAGGGGGAATCTCTGCCTCGCCCCCCCCCGCCCTCCACTTCTGCCCCGTGCAGCCCCAAGGTGGCTCTTCAGTCCTCCCCACTTGCTCCCTGAGCACGGGGCCGGAGGTGTGCTCTGGGAACCCCACGCGCCCCCACCCCCCACCTGTCGCCTTGGTTGCTGGGATGGGCTGTGCCTCCTTCAATCCTGACCTGTGCTACGGGGAGTCTGACCTTGCTTGCACAGCCTCTGTTCGTGAGCCTGCAGTCTGGCGCCCCCGCCCCCCCCCCCCGACTCCACTGCCCCGCGTAGCCATGGCTGACATGTTCTTACGCGTGTTCTCAGTCCCCAGGGCTGGGGAGGCCCTGATTTCCTCCACTTTACAGATGAGTCTATTGAGGCTCAGAGAGGTGAAGTGACCTAGCCCGCTTCACAGAGCTCAAGAATCCTCCAGAGATGTTCTAAAGGAGAGGCTGCCTCCCTTGGCAGCCCCAGCCCATGGGGACGCCTGGACTGCCGGTGGCGGCCCTGCCCTTCCCTGCCCTCCCGGCCTTCACTTGGGGCCACAGAACGGCCGTGGTTAGGGCGGGGCGGGGGGAGCAGCGTGGAGAAGCATGCGGTCACCCTTTGTCTAGGTGCTTCCTGCCCAATGTCTCAGGACGTTGCTAGGAGATGGGGGGGCAGGAGAACCAGGGGCTGTGTGCCCCACTGCCTGCAGATGCACCCCCCCTGCCCATCCCTGTGGCCTCCTCTTGACCCCCAGGGGCTGGATGAACGGTGGGCTCAGCTCCCTGAAAGACTACTGGAGCACGTTCGCCGGCAAGTTCTCTGGGTTCTGGGATTCCACTCCGGAGGCTCAGCCAACCCCAGCTTCTGACATCGCCTGACACCAGCACGCTCCGTGTCCGTCCGTCCATCCACCCACCCTTCCTGCCCGCAACGCTGGGTCCTGCAGCCCGCGGGCTGCCCCTGGGGTAGCTGGAGAGGGGCAGTATTGTCAGAACCCCCGGCCCACCTCCAGGCAGGCTGCCCCCAATAAACACACGTGAGAAGCTGCCACAAGTGCGTGTCCCATGCGTGCCATGTGTGTTCCGGTGTGAGAATGAGCCAGGCTGCTTCTGTGGCTGTTTTTGGGGGGCCATGCTCAGCAGCTGGGGTGTGGGAGAGGGCTCAAGGCCCGAGTTTCTTCATCTGTCAGAGCAGAATGACTGTTAAAGCCATCAAGAGGGATGGCAGAGCCGGGTGCTGGTGGCTCACGCCTGTAATCCTAGCTACTCAGGAGGCTGAGATCTGAGGATCGCGGTTCAAAGCCAGCCCGGGCAGGAAAGACCGTGAGACTCCTATCTCCAATAAACCACCAGAAAACCGGAAGTGGCTCTGTAGCTCAAGTGGTAGAGCGCTCGCCTTGAGCTGAAGAGCTGAGGGACAGCACCCAGGCCCAGAGTTCAAGCCCCATGACCGACAAAAAAAAAGAGGGATGGCAGACTTGCTGATAGACACTACAATAAAGTGTCCGTGGCTACACTGTGTGCTGTGTGCCAGGCTGGCACTTTTATGTCAATCTTGGCATTGAGATCGTGAGTCCTCCAACACTGAGCAGCTAGCTTTGCTCTACCCTGGCTGCCCGACCTCTTAAGCACACTCGAAGGAAGGAGGTAGATGGAGCGAAGGCTGGAGTAAGACCCAATGAGGCTCTGGTGATGGCTTCACCACTTTGTGCCTGCCTCAGTTTCTGACCTGTTAAGCGTGCACGTGGATGCCCCCGCTGCTGCAGGAGGGTTGTGCAAATGAAATGACTCGGTGTTTAATTGCACGTGGTGCCTCCAAGGTACCTGGTACACGGTCCTCACTGGTATCGTGGCACAGAGAGTGTCCTTGAGACCAGGGCTGCGCTGCCTGTGCCCAGTGTCCTTGGAACCAAGAAGGAACATGGAGTCGCCCCAGCTGGCTGTCCCTTGTCCCCACCACCCAGCAGATGGTCACACCAGACAGTGCCATGCCCACAGAGCAGACTCCCCGCTCTCCGATGAAATGCCGGGATACAGAGAGGTGAAGGCACTTACTCCGTGCTGCAGAGCTGAGGCTGAGGCCCATGTTCTATTGGCACTGAGGAAAGCAACTCCCCTTACCCAGGGGTTGCGTGCCCCTCTTAGATCCTGACGGCATTAGTGCCCCAGCTGGAGACGGCTTTCCTCCTGGAAACCTGCCTGGGCCAGGGTCTCAGCCCTCACACCTGGGAAATCTCTCCCACCCCCCAACAAATCCGGTTTGACACATGCTTTAGCTCTGAACAACTAAGAACTACAAAGCCCACTTGTATACACTGGAGATGGAGACCGGGAGGCACAGGCAAAGGCCCACACACGGGCCAAGAGGTTTTCGTGGGGAGGGGACACGCCGGGTGCTCTGCCAGATGTGGATGCACACAGGAACACACAGACGTGAGCATGATGGGGGAGGGGTGGGCTCTGAGCAGGGATTTGGCATGCGAACATGCTTGCACATACTCATGCGTGCACACACACACATCATCATCATCACAGAGGCCCATCCTGCCTTGCATTCCGTGAGCAATTGCACACCTCCACGCTTCGGCTTTCCGCCGGCAACATAGCTCTAATAGCAGTCTACTCAGGATTTGGGGCAAGGGAGCAATAAGACACATGATGGTATGCAGGCGTCTTGGAGGTGAAACAGTGCCACTTAAGCCACAGCTCCACTTCCAGCTTTTTGCTGGTTCACTGGAGATAAGAGTGTCACAGACTTTGCTACCGAGGCTGGCTTTGAAGCGCAATCCTCAGTTCTCTGCCTCCTGGGTATCTAGGATTATAGGCGTGAGTCACTGGCACCTGGCTCAGGCCAGTAGGCTTCCCTAAATGTGTGTGTGTGTGTGTGTACTGGTGCTGAGTTTTGAAGAGGTTTTTGGAATAAAGAAGGCATTTCATTTACATTTGCCCAAATCCTTCAAGTCCCAGTGGCTCCTTGGGGACCCCAGCCCCCCAGCTCTAAAGAGCTGGCAGAGGCTGGTGGCCACCTCCCTGAGCTCAGGGTCCCCAGATCACTTCTGAGACAGGGAATTTTCTTCCTGCGGGGCCAGCCCTAGTTCCAGACCCTCGATCTGCAAGGCGGGCGCGGGGCGCTGGGTGACTCGGCTTCTTTGCCTGACCCTCTGCCATCTCCTTTCCATGGACGCCTGCTTAGGACAGGGTCCGTGCAGGGCCCAGCTGAGCCTCGGGCAGGGAGTCCCTCCTCCAGCCCTTCACCCCAGATCTCCCACTGCGTGTCCCTCGCCCCCACGACCACTGGTTCCCCCCAGGGAGAGAAGCTGCTTCCCATTCTGGAAACATTTATTGTAAGAAAGCAAACGCGGTGGGGTGGGGTGCGCTGGGGCGGGGCTGGGGGGCGGGCGCCTGGGCCTCACTGGGAGCTGAGCTTCTTGGAGGCCTCCTCGATGGCACCCACGAGAGTGGCCTTCAGGCTCTCCAGCACGGGCAGCACCCCCTGGCCCAGGTCGCTGAGGGCGGGCTGGGCCTTCTCGTGCAGGGTCTTGAGGTGCTCGTGGGCCTTGGCTTGGTACTCGGCCAGGCTGGGGCTGTCCCGGAGCGCGGCCAGGCGCTCGGCCAGGCGCTCGCGCATCTGCTCGCTGTAGGGCGCCAGCTGCGTGCGCAGCGCGTCCACGTGCACGCGCGCGCTGTCGCGCAGGTCGGCGCCCAGCGGCGCCAGCTTCTCCTGCAGCTCCTGCAGCTTCTGGCGCGCGCCCTCGCGCAGCTCCGTGCTCAGGGGCTCCACCTTCTGGCGGTAGCGCTCCACCTCCTCCTGCCACGTCTTCTGGAACTGCTCCATGTAGGGCTGCACCTTCTGCTTCATGTCCGCCAGGTCCTTGTTCATCTCTTGCCTCAGCCACTCGGTGTCCTTCTCCAGATTCTGCCAGAACTCCTGGGTCACCGGGCCCAGCTGCTCACGCAGCTTGCTGAAGGTGGAGCTCAACGTGTCCAAGTTCTCCGTGAGTTTCAGGCTGGAGTGGGACACAGACACAGAGAGACAAGGACTCAGACAGCTCCGATCTGCAGGGGCCCCCGGGTGCCCTAGGTTTCCTGGGGTGACCCCTGGGCATCCCCTGACGCTGAGTGGGCTGTAGGTCTAGTCCTACTTTCCCCCATACATTCTGACACCCAACACCCCATTCTTCCGCCACATCCCACTGTGCAGAGGAGCTAGCAGGGGATAGAGCTGGGTGGGTACCCCGTGTTGAGAAACCACTCCATTGTCTCTGAAGCCAGTGGCCCCCATCCCCTGCTGTGCTTAGTTAGCCCTGGCTCACCTAGCTTGGGTGGCCCCTTCCAGCCCTGCTGGGGAGCCAGCTCCTCCAACAGCAGGCAAGGCTGGGGCCAGTCTGGCTACAGCCTCTCTTCTACTGGCTTCTCTGCCCCGCTCTCCACCCCCCTGCAACCAGCAGCCTGTCCCTGGCCCCCCGGGGGGGGGGAGGGGGGAAGGGTCTTACTTCATCTGTGTTCCCAAGGCAGAGGTTTCAAACTGCTTCAGGTATTCGCTGCCGCTGTCTTTCACCGAGTCCACATACTGAGTGGTGAACTCCTTAATTTTATCCCAGGGGCTCGCCTGGGGCTCATCTCGCTGCCAGAAATGCCGAGCCTCGCCCCCTGGAGCAGAGGGAAAGGAAAGATACACCCAGGTCAGGCCAGCTCGGCTGCAAGGTGGCCGGCACAGAGGGGTGGGGAGGGCACTAGTGAGGAATCCTATTCCCCCAGTACCCAAGAGCAGAGCTAGAATTGCTCCCCCCACGGCTGGACTCAAGAGGAGAGACACCTACCCGCTAGGAAGAGCGCAGCCACGGCCAACACCACGGCTTTCATCCTGCAAGCTGGACACGACCTGGAGGAGAAGAGGGGCCTGGTTGAAGGGGGCCTCTGTCATAGAGAAGCTCCTCATTCCAGCCAGACCAGGAGGAGGAAGGGCTGGGAGTGGGGAGAGCCCTGAGTATCCAGGGCCCCCAGTCTCAAGTGCTTGGAGGGGGGAGGGGGGGAGGTACAGAGAACCCCAGAGCAGGTAGCAGCACTCACCTCCCTAGAGCTCTGTTAACCGTCTCCAACGCTCTGTCCAGTTCTTCCCCAGGCCTATTTATGTCTCCAGGCAGGGGCTGGGCTGGAAGGCTGATAAGCTCAGCCCCAGCCCTGTCACTGCTCCCCAGTGCTGGCCATGTGGAACCTAGAGTTCAAGGATCAGCTCTGTCCCCAGGGCTGGGCAAACAGAGTGGGCAAACAGGAAACTGCGGGGGCTGCAGGCCGGGGGGTCAAGGGTTCAGGTGGGGGCAGGAGAGGAGGGGTTGTGGGGCTTGAGGAGCAGCTACATTCAGCCCCTTCTTCTCCCCACCCCATTGGGAATGTGTGGAGGGCCGCTGTTCCTCAGAACAGGGGGGAGGCTAGGAAGTGACCGGTTCCTCCACCCATCACCCCTCCGCCATCTTCCAGGAAGCCGTTCTGCCACTGCCTGCCCTGCCCCTGCTCCTTCTCCCACCGGATTGGTCTTCGCGCTGGCCCTCGGGGCGTGGCACGATTCCCTGCAGCCTCCACGGGTCTCCCAGACCCTAAACCCAAGGGAACCTGAAGCCCAGTGGCTCGGGGGCCCGGCTGATGCTTCCATGGGAGCGCTGGAGGCCAACACAAGGTTGCCCACTTTTAATTGTGTCACCTGCAGGTACTGCTCTGTTCCGCTCCAAACACAACCTCACCTGTGATCTACCAGGACCCCTTCACTTCGAAGCAGTAAGAAGAAAAAAGAAAGGGAGAGAGAGAAGGAGAAAGAGGAGGGGGACAGAGAGAAAGAACGGAAGGAAGGAAGGAAGGAAAAGAAAGTGTCTTAGAACCAAAGCTGAAGCATTTAATCCTACTGTCGTCCAGGAGCCCACGTGGACTAGCAGGCTGGGGAAGGAGGACTGGCGTGTGTTGCATTTGCCTTGGTGGAGGAGTGTGAGACAGTGATTTATTTGAGCTTCACTTTCTAGTCTGCAAAATGGAGCCTGGAGGTGTGGCTCAAGTGGTAGAGTACTTAGGGCCTAGAGTACAAGGCCCTAGTAACACACACACACACACACACACACACAGGACAGGGATGTTAAGAAACAACCCCCCCCCCCATACCTATCAAAAGAAGGCCCTGCACTGTGCTGTGTGTTGATTGATGTCTGCTCAGGAAAGTCTAGGCCCTCCCACCCAGGGAGAAACCCAAGTTAAGAGGAACTTGTTTTGTTTTTTGGTTGGTCATGGGGCCTGAACTCTGGGCCTGGGCGCTGTCCCTCAGCTCTGCAGCTCAAGACTAGCACTCTACCACTTGAGTCACAGCATCACTTCTGGCTTTTTCTGCTTATGTGGTACTGAGGAATCGAACCCAGGGCCTCATACATGTAAGGCAAGCGCTCTACCACTGAGCCACCTTCCCAGCCCCTAAGAGGAACTTTGAGGTTGGGTGCTTCAGCCTCTCCCCATTCCCTGTCTTCTGGATGAGGAGCTGAAGAGAGTGGCAGGCGTTTGTTCAACCTCTGTCATCTCTGAGTTAGAAGCAGGGCTGGACCTAGATCTGTGTCTCTGGACTTGGGACCTAGGGCAGAAATATGCCCCTCACCATCTCCATCGGAAACTCCCTAGCTTTCTAGAAATGAACCTGGCATCTCTGTCTGCTAATCTGGGAGTGGCTGGACTCCAGGCCTCTCCCCCTCTCTCATGCCTTTGTCACCAAGGGTTCTACTGACCTCTTAGCGTTCATTCCCGTCTCTGCCACTTAAGAGCTGTGTGATCCTGAGCAAGTTACATAACCTCCCCACGCCTCAGTTTCTTATCTGGACATAATGACACAGACATGCCATCTCTTAGTTGTAATAGGGGTCACTAAGTGGTAGGTAGAACATGGCTCTCCAATGAAGTGTATGCCTGTCCTAATTCCTGGAACCTGTGACCATTACCTTACTTGGCGATAGGGGCTCGGCAATTGTGATTAAGGCCTTGAGCTAGGTGGTTCTCTTGGATTACCCAAGGGAGACCAGTGTAATAGCAAGGATCGTTCACTGTGCAAAAGGAGGAAGGAGAGCTAAGTCAAAGAGGGGGATGGGAAGGTGGGAGTGTGTCAGAGCAACGGGATGCTGGGAGGGGCCACGGGCTGTTGGCAGCCTGGTTTTAGAACCTGGAAGATTTCCCTGGGAGGCTACAGAAGGAATTCAACTCTGCTGACACCACGGGTTTACCCTAGTGCGATCCATGTTGAACTTCTGACCTCTAGAACTGTAATAAATCGGTGGTGTTTCAGGCATGAAGTTTGAACATGTATCTGAAATGTTTGGAAAGGTAACTAGCACTTAGTAAACAGTATATTGTGTTCCAGAACCCCAGTGTCTGGATTCTACCTCCTTTTTTCCACGACCACATGTACATTGCCAGACCGTATGTGAACGCATGGCGTCTGCTCTGGCAGAAGATGTGGGGGAAGGGAGGGCATCCCACATTTTTTCTGTGTGGCCTTGTTTACAGGTGCTAAGGTTTGGGGCATCATTTCTAGGACAGAACCAGTCCCAGCTGTCTAGAGGACACTACGGGCTGTCTGTGGTTTGCAGAGCAGGGAAGCTGAGCAACCCGGGGGGAGGTGGGGTGCATCACCGGACGTCAGCCAAGAGAAACTTCTTGCTCTGGGGGAGGCATTCACTTCAGACAGCATGTGGGGATTTGAGAAGCATGGGCTCCAAGCTACTACTGTTGGTCCTTCTTGTTGGCTTACAACTGACACACTTGTGGGCAAACCTACTATCTTTTTATTTTGTCAGTCGTGGGGCTTGAACTCTGGGCCTGGGCACTGTCCCTCAGCAATTCAGCTCAAGGCGAGTGCTCTACCACTTGAGCCACAGCACCGCTTCCAGTTTTCTGGTGGTTCATTGGAGATAAGTCTCATGGACTTTCCTGCCTATGCTGGCTTTGAACCATGATCCTCAGATCTTAGCCTCCTAAGTTGCTAGGATTACAGGTGTGAGCCAATGGCTCTGGCTCCTGGTTTGGCAAACCTAATATCTAATGTGTACTCCATAAGGCTGGAGGTCAGACTTTCCTCCTAGTTATTTTGCCCATCAGAAAACTGTAGCTCAGAGCAGCTAAGAACAGTGAGTTCTCCAGCTGTTAGAACTGACACCTTTCATGGTGATCCATTGGCTTCCAAAACCCTACGACTCTTCAGGGTCCTTCTTGGCTCAGGGATTGCAAGCCATCAGGGAAAAGAAAGAAGTGCTTTTGTATACATGTTCACTAGGGTCTTTCGCCTTCATTGCAAGACACCTGGATTAAAGTCATCCCTACTCCTTACTATTCTAAAAAGGAAGAAGTCTTTCTGAAAGAGGCCTATGGAAAAACCACCAACAAAACCAGACTTGTGTCCTGTCACCATTACTAGAGCGCCAGGTGCTCAGGGACTGGACGGTTACTAGAGCGGCCAGGTGCTCAGGGCCTGGACAGTTGGCTGGATGCAGCGCCATCCAGGTGTGCCCTCTCTTTCTTCCTCCTCCGGGATCTCCTGAGTGCCCACTGATGAACGTGTCACCAAGTGCCAGCCCCGGACCCCCTGACTGGTGGGGGGTGCTGGCAGCTGTGAAGGAGTGGATTTTGCTCAGTGATTAGCAATCCATTTCACAATTTATGTTCCAATGTGCTGATGAGTCTGCCAGAGGCAGGGCCCTGTCCTGCACTAGGCCTGGTACCTAACAGACACTCACCAAATATTTGCTGGATGAATGGCACTGGCAAAGGGTCGTGGGAAGGAGCAGGCCTTGGCGGCAATAAAGAAACTGCCCTCAGCCCCATGCCAGACCTGCTCGGAGCGCTCATCTGAGGACACGGGAGGTGGACTGAGACGGACGAGCTGGGGCTGGAGGCTTGAGTCAAGGAGAGGAACTCTCCCACACCAGTATTTCCTACACATCTGTTCTGTTTGAGGATCTTGTGGCACGCTGGGCATTAGGGCAGGGCAGTCACCAACGCTGCAAGATCCTCCTGCCCTCTTTCTCAGGCAGGAGAGCTCATCCATGGCCAGCACGGGAGGCACAGACATCCCTGGATTCTTATGTTTGTGGCTGGGGAAGATGGGTCCTGGCAGGGGAGGAGGATGGGGAAAAGCCACTGCATGATTGCTATTTTCTAGAGCCCAGAAGTCTCCAGACCTGGATCAAGGAGATGTACTCTGCCCTCTCCAGGAGCTAGTTTCAGGGAAGCGGCATGTATGGCAAATATACCGGGGTTCCAGAGACTGGAGAGCCCGCTTGGTAGACTTAGTGGTAGACTCAGGACTTCCAAAGGCCTGGACTTGAGTCCCAAAGACCTTCCTCCCCCCACCCCCCCACCCCCGCCCACCCAAGAACTGGGAGGTTATGTCCTCTCCTCACCCAGTGTTTCCATATTCCTAAGCTTTCTTTACAGAAGACTTCCATTCATTCTCTCAGCCTTGCCAGGACCCTGCAGGACATCCTACCCCGCCACCCTAGAATCCGGGATGGAAAAGTCAAGTCCCCTTTCTGTTCTGCTGCTTGGGTGGGTGCTTGGGTGGGTACCATGTCGCCAGGCTGGGTTGGAGTGACCCATCACCCCACAAAGATTCCAGTGGAGGCCCCTGGCAAGGCACTCCCCCACCCCTTCCCAAGGAACATGCCTAGGATTTTGTTTTCCATCCACTCAGCAAACACAAGTGCTCCCTGCAGAGGGGGTAGAGTCCAAGCAGGTGTCTGGGACACAGCGTGAAGAGGAGTTAAGTTTCTAAAGAATGCCAGGTTCAGAATGCAAGGTGAGATAAGGGACGGCTCAAAGCCCCACCCTGAGCCCCCAGCCTGAGCTCGCTCCTGCCCCACCCGCCAGGTGCTTCTCCCCAGCTAGACTCTGAACCACAAAGTAACACATCAGCATTAGAACATAATCAGGTTTTTATTTTCACAACCTCCTACTGTCCATCCAAGTTACTAAGTTGTAAAAGCCCCACACAAACAAGGACAAAAGGTCTTAGTAACTTGAGTCTGGAGATTTTTTTTTTCTTTAGTTCAACATAAATGAGAAAGAAAAAAAAATACCTCTGACATTTTTCAAGAACAGAAACTGGAAAGTATATTCATATACATTCAACATATACTGTGCATATTATTACTACAATACAAAGCAATGGTGTTTTAAAAAGTCTCGTTCGCAAGATGGCACGGTTAACAGGCTCCCTGGCTTTCTCTTCCACACACCCCGGGACCCTGTGAATGGCTCAGGCTGCATGGGCCTGAGCAGCAGGGCTGGTCGGGGGGGCAGTCAGTTGGCATGAGCCCACAGAACTTGCCAATTGCCTTCTGAGCTTTCTTGGCAAGCTCCGTCCTGGCTAGTTGTTGAGGACCCTGCTGGACAGAGGCGTGGCTGGGGACATGGGGACGTGGGATGGGTTTGCGGCAGTCCACACGAAGCACAGCGGGTCCAGGAGCCGAGC
This sequence comes from Dipodomys ordii, assembly GCF_000151885.1. Classification (NCBI taxonomy): domain Eukaryota; kingdom Metazoa; phylum Chordata; class Mammalia; order Rodentia; family Heteromyidae; genus Dipodomys; species Dipodomys ordii. The sequence goes on from NW_012267226.1 coordinate 19,206,031, forward strand.
TGCTGCTGTCAGTGGAGGATGAGTGCGTGGGGGCCCTGCCAGAGACGCCAGGAGGCCATGCTGGGTACCCGCTTTCTTCTGTGCAAATTTAGGATGAAAGACAAAGGGGGCTGGGGACCTTTGATGCTTTTCCCAGTCAAAATAAGTAGAGTGTCTCTGGCTGTGGAGATCAGGAGAGAAGCCAGACCCCTCTGAGCCCCCAAGCAGCAGAGAAGACTTTGGTTTCTAACGACGAAGAGGAAGAAAGTAAGGACGGAAGCACTCGCTAGTGTGTACACGCTGCTGGGGCTAGGGAAGGCAGGCCACGGTGCCTGGCACTGGCACAGGAAAGAGCCGCTCACAACCACAATGCCAAAGGAAACGCTTCAAACAAAAGGTGCAAGTCACAATGCAAATCAGAACAAAATCTGGCTAAACATTTCTCTTTTAAACAAAAAGTCCTTTGTCTTTATTTATTAATAACAATAACAATAATAATAATATCAACATTTACCAAAAACAATTCCTATATGATCAAGAATTAAAATATAGGTGCCAAGGATGCTCAGAGAAGAGGCGGAGGAGGAGGGGGGAGGGGAGGAGGGGGAGGAAGAGATTAGGAGAGGCTGGACCCAAGACAACCTCCTATTCTTATTCTTGTCTGTGACAAAGAGGCAGAAAGAGAAAGGCATATATATGTATATATATATAGATAGATATATACATATATATGGAGAAATAATCCCTTTTATAGCACAATATAAAATGAGAATGAAAGATGACACAAAAAGCACGGAGCACCACTGTTGGGTGTTCAATAGATGGTAGAGCCAGCACGATGGTGAAGTTTATAAGTGTGCAAGTCACAGAGGGGAACTGCATTCTAACCAAAGGGGCCTCAGGCTGACACCTCCTCACTGGAACCCACCGGTGCCCGTCACCCCTCACCTCTGTGCCAAAGTCCTCATATGCTCTTGCTGGGCCATATGTTTTCAGTGCTGCCAGCTGGAGAGACCTTTGCAGGTCCCAGGCTTGGGGATTCTCTCTCTTTTGCTCTCTAAAGGTCGAAGACCATTGCCCCTGCCCGTCTTCCCTTCTCCGCCATAGAGCTTCCAGAGAAGTTGAGAAGTTATGTGCCAGTGTTTGCTCCTGCAGGATGCTGCGGAGAGGGAGATGCTGCCTGGCTGACGCCGGCCTGTGGCGTCTGGTCTCTGAACACTACCTGCTTGCTCTCCTGTCTTCACAATGGAAAGAAAGGAAAACAAAACAAAAACAAAAAACAAAACAAAAGAAAGATCAAGAAAGACAGAAAAAAAATCATTTCTAAAAGATGATACCAAAAACACAAAACAAAACAATCACAAACCCAAAAACGAAACAAAAGAAACCACCAACTCAAACACACCAAATACACTTTCACGAAAGGTGGAGAACATGGATTTCCTGTTTATTTCCTTGGTGACTTGGTCATACAAGCAAACATAGCAAACCCCTCAGAACCCCAAACCGCAGCACACCGATGAGCCTAATGGAAGGAAGGAGCTGCGAGGCTCTGGGCGGGGAGAAACACAATGGCAATTTGGTGCAATGCTGCTGGACACTGTTGGTTTACAATCAGCTTTCTTCCCAAGCTGCACTCGATCTGCAACAAAGCAGACACAGGATGCGTTTGACTCAAATACTCCCTTGAAGTCTGCTCCCCACCCCCACACTGGAGATGGAACCCAAGGTCCTGTGCATACCAGGTGAGGCTGAGCTACATCCCAGCTCTGTAATCTGGAGCTACTTTTTTTTTGGTCGGTTGTGGGGCTTGAACTCTGGGCCTGAGCGCTGTCCCTCAGCTCTTCAGCTCAAGGCGAGTGCTCTACCACTTAAGCCAGAGCACCACTTCCATTTTTTTGAGTGATTTATTGGAGATAAAGAGTCTCACATACTTTCCTGCCCGAGCTGGCTTTGATCCGAGATCCTCAGATCTCAGCCTTCTGAATAGCCAGGATTACAGGCGTGAGCCACCAGTGCCTCGCTGGAGTTATTTTTTAAATATACACCTTCCACATTTTACCTCAGGTACTTGAAGAGGCTTGTGTACTGAGACTTTGATACACAGTTGCCTCCATGGCTTCACTTTCTTCAAGTCTTTCCTGTATAGCTGGATGTGTTTTCTTACTGGGTTTCATCCTTTAGGACTTAGCAAGTTACCCAGAGGGCAACCCTGTCCTTTGCAGCCAGAGCTCATGGTCCCTATGAGGTCTAAAGCACCTCCATCACCACGTGTTTTTTCTCTGTAATTAAACCATTCCTCTGCATGCCCCTGCCCCTCGGTGTAGTCGTGAAAAAGAGTGGCACCACACGTGGATAATGTGTCACCTGATGGGATCAGGAGCTGGCACTGGGCCACAGGCTGGCTTGGCCCTGGCCAGGATGGCACTTACTCTCGGTCTCTTGTTACACGCCCGCCTGCTCCATGCTGAAGGAGACCTCAGGGTGCTTGTAGCTGAGCAGAATATCCGTAATACACGTGGACGGGTAGCAAGAAGAGTTTAAATGCTGGCTGCCATCACTCAGGTCTGGGTGTTCGGGACCTCCCAGACTCACCCCACATTCTGAAAGACCAAAGGAACACGTGAGATGAGCAGGCAGCCAGGGCTGGAGGGCAGGCGGGCAGGGGGAGACACAGAGGGAGGAGCCCTGCACATCTGCCTGCAGCTCCAGCTGTGTGTGCTCCTGTATCCTTGTCCTCGCCCCTTTCCCACCCTCAAGTTCGAGCAGACGGTGTGGCTCCTCAGGAGCCAGGCCTCTGGAGGGGGACAGTGAGGGCGGTGCCCACAGGTTCCCAAGCCTGAGCATTCCCGTCCAGCAGTCACACTAAGGCCCTACCCGCAGAAAGCCAGGATCCCACACAGCATATGCTAAGATGGAAGGGCTGCTTTCTGCTTGCTTCCTGCTCCTAATGGACAAGGACCTGTAGATCTGGGAAGCTGAGCACTGGCCTGCAGAGGAAAGGACCCCGGGGAGGACGGAGGGAGAACCTGCAGGACTTCCCCGGGGTTGCTAGGCTCAGGCCCCTCACCTTCATCTTCTCCGTCCTGAAACTGCTGGCTGCCCATGAGTGACGTCTGACTGAGAACCGCATCTGACATCCGGGCCGAACTCAGCGCCTTCCCAGCCACCAGGCTCATTCCTGGCAAGTTATCCAGCTGAACCTGCGGCAAACAACCAGGAACCGTGAGGACCCCGGGCAGCCGGCCCCTCTCTGGGTTCTGCTAGCAGAGCCCCAGGCATGGCTCGTCGGCATCACCAGTGCAGGGGACTGGCACAGCAGGGCTCGGCGGCAGCCCTCCCCTCCTCTCTCCTGAAGGCCAATTCAGGCACCCAGTGCAGTCACTCCCCATGACAATGGAGCCGTCTCTAGCTACCTGGGCTAAGGGTAACTAGTACAGTGGAGGAACTGAACTTAGAATTTCGTGTAACTTAGGTTGACATTCGTGCAGACACGCATGGCTGGTTCCTGTCATATTGGTATCACCGGAGAAGCCTGCCATGAAAGACAAGGCTCCACTGGGCCAGGTCAGGTGTGCTAGAGGGTGGCAGCTGCTGGTCTCCCCGCTGGGCCTGAATCTAGAAGAACTTCTAGAACATTCTAGATGCTGGCACATCCTTGTGATCCCCCAGCCGAAGGTGTAGAGGCTCTACCATGTGAAGGCTGGTCTGAGGGTTAATTCAAAGAAAGGCTCTCAGGAGGCTGAGATCTGAGGATGGCAGTTCAAAACCAGCCTGGGCAGGAAAGTCTGTGAGACTCTTATCTCTAACCAACCACCAGAAAACTGGAAGTGGTGCTGTGGCTCAAGCTGAATTGCTGAGGGACAGCACCCAGACCAGAGTTCAAGCCCCACGACTAACAAAAAAAAAGAAAAAGAGAGAAAGTTCCCATAGTTGCCAGAGGAGCTGGATCGAGAGGGGGAGTGGAGGCTCCCTGGATTGCTAGGTTCTGACTTCCGCATCCCTCCACCCCTCCAGGAGGCGCGTGAGACTGACATACGTAGGCATCGTCGCTATTCTGGATTGTGTGGTGTCTCTGGAGGGTCCGGGGCCTGTGGTGTTCTCCGACCAAGGGCCGCACCGGGTACCCCAGCCTGGTGTGATCTGGCAGCTCCATTGCTTGTCCCGGAGAGCTTCCATCCATGCAGTTCCCTATGACTGCATCTAAGAGACAGAGCAGAACAGGGTCAGTGGGCCGACAGCTTCTCCCAGCGAGGTCAACTCCCATGAAGGAAATGACGTGCCTCCCCAGCGAGGCTGGGCAGGCACTCACCGCTCACCCCAGCTGCTTGGTATTGGTGCTTAAAGCAGCCCAGACCAGCCTGACAACCCCTGGCCCTACAACAAATCTGCTTCCCCAGCTCCCAGCTCAGGCCTCTCCTCTCTCTACTTCTCTACATGCTGCCTCTGCCTCCTGTGGCTTCACCTTTAAAACTATTTCTTTTGTTGTTGTTGTTGTTGTCGGTCGTGGGGCTTGAACTCTGGGCTTGGACGCTGTCCCTCAGCTCTTCAGCTCAAGGCGAGCGCTCTACCATTTGAACTACAGTGCCACTTCCAGGTTTCTGGTGGTTTATTGGAGGTAAGAGTTTCACAGACTTTCCTGCCCAGGCTGGCTTTGAACTGAGATCCTCAGATCTCAGTCTCCTGAGGAGCTAGGATTACAGGAGTGAGCCACCGGCGCCCGGCTTGGCTTCACCTTTTATAGGCAAATGCTCTTCTTCACGTTTCTGTCATCTGGCTCCAAGGCTTCAACTACTCTGCCTCTACATAAAGGATTCCTGAAATGTTCCTTGAAACTCCAGATCTATATATCCAACTGATGCTAAACACCTTCCCCTGTCCACCCAAGTACATGACACTTACTCTGTCCAATTCCCCCATAACCTGTCATTCCTTCACTCACCCTTATGTTGGTGCTTCATTTGCCTAATCTTCTAGGGTTAATGTCATTACCTAATTCCTGGTCCTTGAAGTCTAAAGAGTCTACCTGGGCGGCGGTGGACACTTCTTCATCTTTCCAGTCTCACTGAGAAGTCTTGGATTATCCTGTAACCACCCCCAACCATTCACATACAACAACTCCTCTATGGATGTCCAAACACTTTCTCTCACAACACACCTCCCATCCTGTCTTCCAACAGCCTCGCCCACATCGCCCACCTACACATCCTGAATTCTAGTCTGACGGAGCCATTTAATTTACAGTTCCAGGCATCTGCACCTGCTCCTACTGTTCCCTCTCTGTTACAAGACATGCCGGCTCCTTCTACCTCCATTCCCGCCAACCCACATCCATGCACCCATCCAGGTCCACTCAAGTGCTGTCTGTCATCTTTATGAAACTTGCCCTTTCCAACAGAAACAGATCCATACTTTAAAATTTTATTTTTCCTGATTTCTTCTTCTCACCTTCAGAAGACGATGTCTCCAATTATTCTAACATTACTTGATACCATGTTCAACTGTGTAGTCTTAATTATTCAAAGACAAGAAGTTCTTTGAGAGCAAGAATTATTTTTTTATGTATGTCTGTAAGCTGCAGTGTTCCAGACTATTGTTCTATGCCCAGTAAGTATCTGATCATTGTCTCTTCACTGGATATTAATAAACAGTTTTCTTAATATGGATGGACTTCCTGCGGAAGAGGAATGAGCATCTTGCCCTGAGCAAGGTCAGCCAAGAAAATATCCAGGACATGCCGAACTTGACAGGACCTCTCCTGGTGGCACTTTTGGCTTTAGTCTTTAAGGGTTACGAACCAACATGTGTTGGTTTTGTTGTTTTGTGCCAGTACTGGGGCTTGAACTCAGAGCCTCAAACTCTCCCTTCGCTTTTTCCCTTAAGGTTGGGCCACATCTGCACCTTTGGCTTTTTGCTGGTTAACTGGAGCTAAGTCTCTAGGAGTTAATTCTTCTGCCCCAGGTTGGCTTCAAACCAGGATCCGCAGATCTCAGCCTGAGTAGATAGGATGACAGGTGTTAACCGTGGCACTTAAAAAAAAGAAATACAACTTCCCTGTGTTTGAGGAGCAGGTGCTCTACCATTTGATTCACACCACCACCCTTTTTGCTTTTGTTATGTTTCAAACAGGGGTTGGCTTTTTAAGCCAGCCTGGACCCGAGTCTCTTATTTATATGGCTCATGTAACTAGAATGATAGGTGCATGGCACCATGACCAGCTTTTAACTGGTTGAAATGGTGTTTCAAGCACTTTTTACGTGGGCTGGTCTTGAACCTTGATCATAATGATTTCAGCCAAACAAAGCAGCTAGGATAACAGGTGTGAATCACGAACACAGAGCTAATGCTAACTGTGCCATTATCTATTTGGACAATGAAAGCAAACACAATACCTAAGTGTTGGGCAAAGGGTTTCAGGTCTCTTTAATCAAATGGCTTCCTGTGATAGTCAAGGAGAGGCCGGGCTGGGGCAGGGGGAAGGGGGAATAACTGCTCATCGCTAGGAATGCAAGCCATTCAGGGGAAAATTAGAGGATGGAGGTGCGCAGCCTTCCCAACTACCAAAGATGAAGACAAAGAGAAATCTTTGGAAAGTTCTTGGAGTAAACAGGCCAAAGGAAAAGCCAGAAACCAGCTATTTTGCTACTGAGAGCTAAAAGCCAGCAGAAAGAAGATAAAAGAAAGCCTACGCAAGAACACCTACTTGCTCTATGAGATTAGCTTCAGCCATGTTGACCACTCAGCCAATTCCTCTGTTCAGACAAGGTCCCATGTGGCCCTGGGCCAACTTCAAGCAGCAGCAGGAAGCAGAAGTGGTCAACACCAGCTTTGTGGTTCCAAGACACAGCATCAGTAGCTGAGTCTTACTTTTTCTCCCTTCCTTCCTCCCTCCCTTCCTTCATTCTGTCCTCCTTTTCCTCCCCCACTCCTTTTTTTTGTTTGTTTGTTTGAAGACAAGGTCTCACCATGTAGCACAGACTGGCTTTGAACTCCTGATGTTCCTACCTCTGCTTCCCAAGTGCGGGAGTAACTAGAATGATAGGTGCACAGCACCATGCCTGGCTCAAAGTATTTGCTAATATCTATACTCTTGTATAATAGTATCTTTCTTCTCTCCCTCTCTCTCTTCCTTTCTCCTCTCCCCCAACTAAGCTCTGCTGTCCATCCACTCAATTTCAGAGGCGGGGGCCTTCCTTCCTTTCAACCTTCATTCAGAGGTGGATGTAAACCTCACCAGCTGCACTCCCTTGCTTCCCCCAAAGAGAAACACCAGTGCTCTTCTGTTTAGGATTTTGTTCTTGTTTTTGTTTTTTTGGATCATTATCAAACAAGAGAGAGCAAAGTTAACACAATGCACACAGTCCTGGTTCTTGGTATTTGGTGCCTTTCTTCCTAATTTAGAGGACTCCGGTTTTTGTGGCCCATGTTTTGTTGTTTTCCTTTCCTTTCCTTTTTTAATACTTAAGACTGAGGATTTTCCAAATCCAAGTACCCAATACCTTTTTGGCTCTGCCAAAATCATGCTGATCTGCTCTCTTCCCAGACTTCCTATCTGGGCTGCAATGCAACTCAACAAGTTAGATCTCTGAAGGGGACTTGGGACCCTAGCCCTTCCCCCCATGCTTCCTTGCCACCATAGGGTGAGCAGCTTCCCTTCACCACACACTCCTCATGCTCCGCCCCAGCCCAGGCCCTTAGCAAAAGAGCCAGCCAGCCACAGACAGAAACCTACACCATCAGGAGCTAAAGTAAATCTTCCCTTCTTGTAGAACAATTTTCTCAGGTATCTGTCACAGTGTTGGGGGACTAATTAACAACTTGTCTCCCAACTTGGGCAGGTCCTGTAACCTCTTCTTACTTTCAATTTCTCTGCCTGAAAAATGAGGGTGGCCCAAGGACTCAAAAAAAAAGATAAACATGAAAAGGTCTCTGATAAATGTAAAGGATTACACAAGTCAGATATGATTTCCAACAGGAGGCGGAGCCCCATCTAGAAGTCCTCTGCAGCTGAGAGCAGATTAACCCACTGCATGGGCAGACTAACCCACTGGCCAAGGGACATGACTCCCCGGCCTCCAGAAACCAGCAGGACTATTGCAAGGAAGATGTCTTCCAAGAGGTCAACCCAAGAGCATTAGCCACGCAAGGCTGCGAGGTTCAGAGGGGCGGCAGCTGTCTCATTGCACAAGGGAAATGCACAGAACCTGCCACACCACCGCCCACCCCAGGGGACTTTCGGGCAGCTTGCGTAACTTCTGTTGAATCTGTCAATGTTGACTCGTCCTTATTCATTTACTGGGTTTTTAAGCATAAATGAGAGAAATGACATGTTTACATATTCCTCTAAAGGCTGCAGCTGACTGAGCTCAGAGAAGAGGATGTCGTTTTCAGAGGGCTCAAGGTGGCAATCTCACTGGGTGCAGTGGCTGTGCTGTTGTGTGTTTATTTGCAACACCTGAAAATCAAGCCTATGTGACACTGAGAAAGGAAGACACACCTTACTTTTACTTTCAGAGTGGCAGACAGGGTTAGTTCTGAAATGTCTATGCATTTGCAAGGAAGCACTGGCAAGCTGCAGCTCAGTGCCGTGCTGACAAAGCATGCAAAGAACCACAGATGCTGGGGCAATGGGGTCTGTGCTTCCTTGGGTAACGCCACCATCTCTGCTCATCTGCCTGTAGGAAACTCTGCATATCACATGGGCTCTGCTGTTTGATCAGACCTCCCTCCCTCCACTTTTTTTTTTTTTGCCAGTCCTGGGGCTAGAACTCTAGGCCTGGGCACTGTCCTGAGCTCTTTTGCTCAAGGGTAGTGCTCTATCACTTGAGCCACAGCTCCACTTCTGGCTTTTTCCTGGTTAACTGGAGATAAGAGTCTCATGGCCTTTCCTGCCTAGGCTGGCTTCAAACTGGGATCTTCAAACCACAGCCTCCCGAGTAGCAAGGATTACAGGTATTAGCCACCGGCGCCTGGCTTGATCACCTCTTATAGCACTCTCTGCACTCATTACTTGCTTTCCCCATGGAGAAGGGGAAGTTCCCTGCAGGAATGTCTTTCACTTTTTCCTCTCTACATTCTCACAGCACCTGTAATACCTTTTAAACTACTGTTGTACAAGAGAAACTTAGTAAACGACATAATTATTCTACCATGAAAGTAAACAGTGGAGTGTTTGGGACTAGGAAGTAACTACCCAGAAATGGAGGGTCATTAAAAGAACTAGCAGGTTTTCCTCCCTGATCAAACATAAAAACAAGAGCCAGCTCCCCCTTCTTGCCTGCAGAGAGGTGGCATAGTGCAGTGTTATAACCCTTTCCAGGCAAAAATGGACAGCAGATAACCTGTCAAAATTCTTTGGTAAAGTAAAAATGTAGCTAGGTGTGGTGGTTCATGCCTGTAATCCCAGCATTGAGGCTGAGGTAGGAGGATCATGAGGTTCAGGATAGCTTGGTCTATACAGTGAGACCCAGTCCCAAAAGAAAAAAAGAGAGTGAACTGTGGTGCAGTTGGAGCATACTTTAGTAAAGCACACTGGGTAGAAAGGAAGGCAGCTTGTCTTTGCCCTCAAGCGCAGCAGGAATGAAGGTCACAGCTTCTAGGAAAGCTCTGATGAAAGGTCAGAGGGAAAAGATGAATTTCAAAAAGCAATGTGTGTGTGGGGGGGGGGCAGCTAAATTGGAAGTAACACAGTAAGACCAGGGCAGCCTTGAAATGAAGTGTATACACCCTTTATTAGAACTCTTCCACCCTTATATATCTTTTTAAATTTTTATTCTTATAAAGTCTCTGTAACTGCCAGGCTTGTCTTCAATTGGTGATCCTCTGGTTTCTGCCTCCCAAGTAGCAGGCATATTCCCTGGCTCTTCCAGAAATCCACAGTACTGTTTGTAAGGGATAACAGTGGTGATACTGATGGATGTAAGGACGTAGGGAGGAGGTAAAGGGAGGCAGCAAGCTAGAGGAAGAAGCAGGACAGAGCTGACAAAAACTTAACTAGAACAACAAAGCACTGCCCTGAAGTACAGCCTCAGCTGGACAGAGGGAATTCTACCCAGGACCAGGTGATGGTCTGAGAATTGCCCTCTGACTGCTCTGCTTGCCAAGAGAACAGAGCATTGTGCCAAGGTTCTCTCAACATGATGCAGCCGGACCTAGCCCACATGCTGCATCTCTCCACTTGGCTTCTCCTAATTCCTTCATGGACAGGACACTACAAATTAAACAAGCCTGCTCCCTGGCCCTCAGATTCCCTTGAGACAATCTCCCCAAACCCAAACACCAAAATTCTTCACATTCAAATGCTGTTCAACTGCTGGAACCTGACCTATTCCCTTGCAAAGTCCACCTCTCCCCCCCTGGGTGCTCCCACACAACATGGACCAACGCCTGCCACTGCTGGCATTAAGTAGCCTGCCAGAGCTTCCTTCTGACAAGGAGACAATAGTGAAGATGAGTCCTCCTGATGTTCCAAACAAGGATGGAAGGTGAAGAGAAATCAGAGAAAGCAAGCGTTCAGGTAACATACTCCAAAGGTATTTAAATATTCCCTTCCTCTTTTCCAATATGGGGGCTGAACCCAGGACCATTGCACACGCCAAACAGGAGCTCTACCGCTTGACCCATGCCCCCTGCCCCAAAGGAATTTAAATTCAAGGCAGTCCAGGCTGAAGAGGGAGGAAAGGTGAGGCTCCAGCTTGGCTCTTCCTTCAGTGCTCTGCACAGCAGGGCATGCTGTGGGGTGAACTGAGTCACTGGGGGCCCGGGGGGGGGCAGTTACTACTTGCTGGCTTTGACCCTGTACCAAGGTCTTCATCTCTGCACCCCAGTTGTCTTTTTAGTAATATGGAGATAATGAGTCACCTTAAAGATTAAATGAGGGCTGGGTACAGCTCAGTGGCCAGAGCACTTGCCTACTGTTGATCAATAGAAGATGGGATGGGGGGACAGTAGAGAATTATTTTGAACAAATTATAATATGTGCACATTTGAAATACACTTAGTGCAATTAATACAAACTTACAAAATGAATGACAAGAAAGTCAAAACAGGGTCTGATGGGATTTGAAGTGGGAGATGGCTACCAGCAGGAGAGGGGAGAGCTATGGAAAAGAGTGAATGGGGTTGAATTTGGCTTATTTACATGTATGGAAATAGAACGATGATGAGGGAGTGAGGCTCATGGGCACATGTTGTATATACATGTGGGAATGTCAGTGCAATCCCGCTTGTACAACTATGTATTCCAATATAACAAAATTGTTTGCCTTGTATGCGTGAGGCCTTGGCTGGATTCCCAGCAATGTAGAAAGAGAACTGAATGACTTTGTGCACAAACTGCATTTGGTGTATGGCACATGGAAAGCACATCGGGCTCTCTAAGTCTTCTTTTCATACCAGCCACATAATGCCAACCTGCTAGAAGCTCAACTGGCACAGGAATCTTTTCCATAGCATGCTTGGCCTCCTGGCCATACCTGTCCTCTGCTGGAGGCAGAGAAGCAGCCTGTTCTGTGCACAGTTCTCTCAGGGGCTCTTCCTAGGAGCTGAAACTTGCTGCGATTTCTATCCTGATCTTAGTTCTTCCCCATAACACAAACCCAGAAAAGTTGATGTTTCTGTGATGTTTCTCCTTAGCTGTTCCCTCCCTGGTGGTCATCCCCAAGGTCTGTCTGCTATTCTGCATCGGACCTGTTTTGAAAGCTCTCACAGCCTATCCACCTGGAGTACAGCAGCCACAAGGAACACAACTGGATGATGCCATCTGCTCAAAAGCTTGGGACCTAATTTCCCTCCTATCAGAGCACATAATAAGCACACGTGAAATCATCAGGTTTCTGTTCTTCACATCACTAGCTTTGTGCTACAAGATCTGACTCCCCAAAGAGCTGAAGTGTTTGTGACTTTAAGGGTAGAGGAGCAGATGCAGGCAGTGGATGCAGGGAAGAAGGACGGAAGGAAGGCCCACTGTTGGCAATGCAGTTGACAGACACATCCCTTGTGGATGTCCCCTGTGGATATTTCCTGGTTGCCTAGGCTGAATGCTGATGGAATTACATTTCTGAGAATGACTGACAGGAAGATGACAGTGGAATAGTAGATGATTGGCTCATAATACTTTATACTGATAACATTTTCATCGCAAATTCTTTTGCACACAAACACGTAGAAACATGAATCTTCCCAGGGCTGTGCAAAGGAGAACTATTCATCCTGTCCCCTTTTCACAGATGAGGAAAATGAGACACAAAGCTTTAAATGACAATTTTACTACAGTCATGGTAGAGATAAAGGCCAACAAGAAGCTTTTTTGACTCCTAGTTCAACATTATGCTATTTCCCTAGTGCTAGCTGACTTTTCTACTGTAGTAGCTATTTTGATGGCATTCTGAATTTCGGAATTAAAAGAAACCATAATACAAATAGGGGAAAACAGATACCTTAGTGCTTATTAGTCTCTTATCATTTTATCATTTGATCTGGAAAACTGACTATCCACCAATAACTACTTTTCTTCCTGCTTCTCCTGGACTTATGTGGAAGGTGCTATAGGAAACTCTTCTCCCCACCCCCCTGCCCTTAGGAACACAAGAGTGCAAGCAGAAACTATTGACATTCCTGAGTCAGGCGAACTAGGGCAGACTCTTACCTCGGCTGGGCACCTTATTTCTACTGAATGTGGCAGTGGGCTGATGTCCATAGGGATGCATCCCTAAGTCCTGGGCGTGATTCACGGTTCCTAGCAAAGATTCCGCGTCCCCAGGTCCACCGGTACTCAAGAGCAGAGGGCTGTTGTGGCAACCTTTGGTCAGTGCACTTGAGTGCTTGCTGTCTGGAAAGCCCTCCTTGGCCCCCTCGCACAAGCAGTCCTCTTCCATGCTCTCTGAATGCATTAGTGCCGGCTGATGGGCATACCCGTGGGTCGGGGTCGGCGAGGAAACCTGGGACATACATTCTTGCGCCCTGATCTGGAGAAGATGCTGGGGGCTGGTGTGGTGATGATAGGAGTCAGCACTGTGATAAGATAAAGCCTGGCGCTCTGTCATACTCTGTCCCCCGAGGCTGGGTGCCAAGCTCCCAGCATCCCCTTGGTTCATGTGCCTGAACAATTCTTGATACTCTTGTTGCTGCTGCTGTTGCTGCTGCTGCTGCTGCTGCCGCCTTTTAATGAGCTGTGCAAACTCTGCCGGAGGCAGCCGAATGTCCGAGTGGCCAGTGAGTGAATGCCGGGGAGACAGCAGTCCTTGAAGGATGTGGGGTACCTGCTGGTGTCTGCTATAGTCTGGCGGCGTGGGGGACAGCAGAGCCTGCTGTAGTGCCGATGTAGTATAGTGTGGCGGCTGGTGAGGGAAGGTAGGAAGCTGGTCAAGTGGAGGAACTTTCAAGGCTTGCGTTGGAGGGAACCCCACTCCTGTTGAAGGACTGTAGCTGCTGGGGGAACCTCGGGACTGGTCCGAAAAGAGATGGGGGTGTAAATGCGCCTGGTCGTAGTTAGCAGGGGAGAACCGATTCACATTCAAGCTGCAGACACAAAAGGGAGTGAGTTCCAGACATTGGTGTGACAAATGTACTAGACAGATGCCCTGGGAAAACAACTACTACTGTGCCCGCCCAGGGAGCACCCACATCCAGAGAATGGCGGTGCATCCTGAAGAGGAGACTGTACCCCACATCTCACTCGCTTTTCCAAATCATTCAAGGGACTTGGGGCCCTAGGAATGTAATTATTTCAAAGACAGCAAATGGAAAGATCACATGAGCTATTAAGAGACATCGATCTCTTAGAAGAGTGAAGGAGAGGGACTGACTCCTGTAAGAATGGACAGGGGGAACTTGTATTTTCACACACTCCTTCATAGGCATTTCTTCTTTATACGCCACCAATGGGCACTTCGCTGGTTTTCTCATCTGTCTCATTAGCATTTCAAATTCATCTTAAACCCACCACCTTGCATTTAGAAAGGGTGAAACAGACTTCATCAGACTCATTCTTTTCTAGCTTTTGCGCATCCTGTTTGGGGCTTCCTTTGGCCCAGCTTACCTGGATAGAGGGCTGGGGTATCACTGGGCAGCCTTACCTGTGGGCCTCTGCACTGTCAGCACTCAGCTGCTTGGACAAGGGTCGATGCCCGTAGCTGAAGGTGGCTATCAGGTTGGCCCGGTGCTGCATCTGAATCTGGCTAGCACTGGGGCTGATGGAGATGCCCCTCCCAGCGGAGCCTGCAGTGGCCCCCGCCATGCTGCTGAGCATGTCAACCGGCTCTTGTACTTGGATGGTCACCTGCTGTGACTGGGTGGGTGGCTGCATGCCCAGGCAGGTAAGTGCCACATTGGGAGGAGGCGAACAGTTCTCAGGCTGCTGCTGGAAGATTGCACTGCGAGAGGGTAAGCCTTGAAACTGGGAGGGAGGTGTAGCACCTGGAGAAAAATCCCAGAGTGACCATGAACTGAGTAACAGAGCCAACAGGGAGACTGGTATCAGACAGCCTCTGAAAATCCTCTTAAACTTACTGTATGTAACATAAGACAGAGAACTTGTTAAAAAAAAAAATTCCCAAGTCCTACTATGACACTATGATTCAGTAGGTAACATGGATCCCCCAAGTTCCTCTGAAAGTTAGTGTGTGGATAATACTTTAAATAGCTCAAATAGAGAACACATCTCAAACCTGAATGTCTCTACAAATGGACCAGAGATCTGGTTAAAGTACACATTTATATTCTAGTTATTACAAATGAGGGAAACCATGCAGCCTATGTTTCTTTGGGTCTGGCTTCCTTTGTTTAATATAATTTTTTCCAAGTCTTTCCATTTCCTTATGGATAGGGTAATGTCATTCTTTCTGATGGAAATATATATATATATATATATACACACACACACACACACACACACACATTTTTTTTAATACATTCATCTACTGAGGTACATCTGGGTTGAATCCATATCTTAGCTATGGTAAATAATACTGCAATGAACATAGTTGTGTTGGTAGCTTTAGTGTGGTCTTGTTTGTGGTCATTTGGGTAAATGTCCAGGAGTGGGATTGCTGGATCATAGGGGAGCTTATGTTTAGTCTTTTGAGGAACCTCTAAATTGCTTTCCAGAGTGGTTGAGAAAGTTTACATTCCCACCAACAGTGCGGTAACATTCTCTATTGGCCACATAATAACACAATCTGTTATTATTAGTTTTTCTGATAATGGCTATTCTAACTGGGGTGAGATGGAATCTCAATGTTATTTTGATTTGCATTTCTTTATGGCCAGAGCTGTTGACTATTTCTTCATGTGTCTATTGGCTGTTCTTATTTCTTCTTCAGAGAAGTCTCTCTTAAGCCTTTGCCCACTTACTAATGGGGTTGTTCTTTCTTGGATATTTTTAGCAAAGGATCACAACAGCTCAACAGGTATGTACATGTGACCATATAAAATGATACTTATTGAAATGAACTCTAAGAAATGGAAACAGGAGTTTTTTTGTGTGTGTACTGTTTGCAGTTATTTCTTTTCTTTTTCTTTTGGTTACTCCCTGTTGTTACTGGTTTTTATTTCTGTACCCTTTGTTTTGTACATATGTTTATCTGACTGGGGGAAGAGAAGGAGAATCACAGAAAGGGAGGCACAAAGGGTGAACCAAGGCAATAGTAATACTCACTAGACACTATGTTGGAAATGAACTTTATAACTTGCAGGGAAGGAGAGTGGGAGAGGGTGGGAAGTGGGAGAAAATGGGGGAGGGGTAACACTGTTCAAAAGGAAATGTACTTATTACCATACTTATGTAACTGTAACCCCTCTGTACATCACCTTTACAATATACCTAAGGCTTCACAGCCAAAAAATTCAAACCAAGGTGGTATGGCTCTATAGCCCATAACCCTAAATACTACGTTATTTTGCCTTTCAAATTATTCATGGCACTCACAATTAAGAGGCTAAAAACAAAACAAGAAATTTGAACAAGCAAATCAAAACCACTCAAACAGAATGTGTCACATAACAGTTTGACTTGGACTTTTCCACTCACCATGAGACTGAATCATGGTACTGTTGATGGGGGGAGGACTATTACTTGGTTGCTTGAAGAGATGGTTGTTGGGGTGGTTGGGGGGTGGGCTTGAAGGTTGAATCCTTAACCTTAAAAAGGACAAGATGGATGGGGGGAAAATTTTCCATAGGTGACAGAACCATCTTGAATTAAGTCTCAGCCATATAATACACATCAGTAGAACCATTATTTTTTAGTTTTGATAGGCTACTATGGTAGAAAACCACAAATAAGTCATCTACCACAGTCAATTTAAATCTTCTCCACATCTGTTTTACCATCTCCCCTCCTCCCCCCCTCCCCAAACTCAGAGGCAGAGGTCACCTTGGACCACTGTCTGGCTTTTGTACAAGATGCCAGATTCCTTTGCTCAGAGAGTTAAGAAAATGGAGTGGTTATACAGGAAGCCAGGATTTCAGAGATCCTGAGCTTTAAATTGATTCGTTTTTCCAGCAGATTCTTCCAAAATAAATGCAAAAGTTGGTCAATTTCTCCCATCAATCAGACAAGGACATTATGCCACAGAGTCGATGACTTAGGCATAACACCAAGTGATTCATTACCTCTGGAGCTGGTGGGTGAGGAGGGCGGGCTGATTTTCACATACAGCCTGAAGAGGTGGGGAAGGCTGAGGAGGACAGATAGAGTCCTAAAACACACATGAGGGGAAGGAAAAGAAAACTGTGAGCTTAAAAAATAAGCAGAGCTATTCTCAGGAAAAAGAAGAAACAGAAAGAGCTATCTGTGATTTATGCTTCAGTTGGTCCTTGAAAGGTCTGGTAACCTTTACTCAAATATAATCAACCAGAAGTGAAACTCCACTTTGCTCTGAGCATTCCCCAAACCAAACCAAACCAAACCAACCAACCCCCCACACAGGCAAATCAGCCTGGAAGCAAACTCCAAACAAGTTGGAGAAAGCAAAGTGACAGCCTACTTGAATTTGCTGCTGGAGAATCTGATGGTGCTGCTCCTGCTGGTATAGCATATGCTGCTGCTGGGTCTTCTCCAGGGTTCGTTCATCAATCTGCCCCCCGTACATCTTCTGCAGCTGCTCACATTCCTGAAGGGAAAGTAGTTAATATGGATAGGTAGTGGCCAGGCCTACCACAAGCAGTGATCTCAGTAGATACAGATCTGTCCCAAGGGCTCAGGGGCAAAAGAGCCATCAGAGAAGAAGGGTCTTTGATGAGCAGTTTACACGGATATCTGTACACTAAATACCTTCATACTGTTCTGTGTAAATGAGTGGGAAGCTCCAAGGACACCAAAGGCCCAGGAAAGAGTGAAACTATCCAGTCTAAACTCTGTGTGCAGCACACATGTCACTCAAAGCTTGGTAATCGGGAAGGTAAGGGGATGTTTCCTATTTCTTGGAGCACCAGTCCGTACCAACGGGAGAGCCAATTCCACTAAGACCTAGTGCCTTACATCATAGAGTACCAAGGCTGCTCAGAAATATCTTCCCTGGTGCTTCCTACTAAAGCCTGGGCTCAGAAACCCCTTTCCAATGAACTATAGAAATGAGAAAATCTTAATCACTTAACCCAGGAATCAAGTTTGATCCTGGGGAGAGCTACACTTAACAAAAAAGTGGGGCAGGCAGTGGAGAAAGAAGGATCAGAAAGCTTTATTTCAAGGTTAAAAATTGCAGTGCTGCTGACATGACAAAGTAGGAACTTTACCACCCTAGTTCTCCTGCAATACGGGTCTCTGTCACCCATGCTCCTCTAGAGAGGCCACCATCTCTCCCATTACCTGCTGCAACTGTTTGATGCTGCTGCTGTTGCCCATTTTTTCCAGATGAGCTTTGAAGGCCTGGATGCTTGCAGCCCCATCTGAGAACCGGCGCACAGGGGAGAAACGCTCCGTGGGGAGGTGCAGGGTGTTGGAGTCCTTGTAGGTGGAGCTGAATACATGGGAAGAGAAGGTTAGGGGCTAGGACTCAAGTCACAAGGGGACTTCTGTTCCAGATGAACACAAAGATGGCTGGCTGCATGTGAAACCCCGCGTTTATGCCACTTCCAGAAGACAGTCGGTTTCCTACCCTACTTCCCTTTAGAGAGCTCCAAGTACTCATTTTTTTCATTTTCACTTACCTTCAGTTGTCTACTTTCCAGGCCTGGAGAGGTCCTGGGATCCCATGCATCCAGTTCTTATAAATACACTACAGCAGAGAGAAGTTCCTCAACACTGTGGAGTGGCTGTACAGGAGCTCTGGTTTTTATGGTTTTTAAAATCACGTCACTAGCTGATGTCTTTAGAAAGCTAAAATTCACCCGTTCACCCAGTTTTTCTCTGAACAGTAACCTCTGTATGACCCCAGTGAAACCACAGTCAGCACTTTGGTCAAAGGTCTGACAAAGAACTCAGGGTTCTGAGCTACAAAGAGGAGGGTGGAAGTTGGGGGAGGGTGGAAACGGGGACTTCTGATCCTGGGATGGAGACAGCACATGCTTCGGGAATGTGGGCCTCAGGATCCTGCACATACTTTGTGAATGCAAATGAGGCTCAGAGCAGCCCCCACCCAACCATCATGGACACACCCCACTGCTCAATCAGAAACAGCCAGCATCTTACAGAAAGAAAGAGTAAGCTGTTGATAAGGAATGCCCAAGACAGCATCAGGGCTAGAAGCTAACACTTGTACTTGTTACCTAATCAGAAAGAGATGTTTATGGTTGGAGGTAAGCAAATAAAAGACCGCCATGGCAGCATTCCAGAAGCTGATGGAAAGGGTCACGGCTGCATGTCAGGGCAGAGATGACATTAGACTGAGCTATGGGTGAATGATGGAACACTTTGCCAGCTCTCACTATGGACTGAAGCAGAATCACAGCAGGTTAACAAGCAAGCTCAACTACAGAGTGGACAGGGAAGGACTGAGGAGAGATGGTTGTGCAGAGATGTCAAGAGAATTCTGTCAGCAGGTGAAAGCCCTTTACCCTGTCATTCATTTCTGTTTCCGACGTTACCTTTAGCGGATATGGTGGTGCATTAATGACATGCATGTCAACACCTACTTGCTTCTTTACTTAAAAGACGCATGGATTTCAGGGAGAGGCAATCCAGAAACAGTGTTCACGAAAGTTGATTTCAGGAACATGTTCTCAAAACTTTATCTTTCTGTCTTTCCTTCAGATTGTTTTCGTTAAAGCAAGGGCATATAATTTTCTCTGCACTTTTCAAATCCTAGCCTTTCAATATTTTCAGATAGTGGACAGGTTTCAGATGTATCAGTAAAGCTATGATCTTTGAGCAGTCAAGACGATCTTTCTGCACAAGCCACCGTTCTCTTCCATCAGAGCAATCACATCCCAGGTCTAGGTAGTTCATGACTCTTTCCGAAGCTGAGGTTATGAAGCCACAGTCCCAGTCATTAATTTCTCAGGAAGAGTTCTAAAAGAGCTGGCTGCTCTGGAAGCACTGCTGGAGTCAATTGTGCTTGATTTTAATTTTATTAACAGTCATGCTCAAACTCAAGACAGCCTTCTATGAGGCCAATGTTCCCACTACACTCTTCAAACAGAGACTTGGTTCCCCAACAAAGTAGAATTCATCTTCTGCTAAATATTTTTAGTTATAATTTAACTTAAAAAATTCAGGAGCTGGGAGGTTGGCTCAGTGGTAGAGCGCTTGCCTTGCATGCCTGAGGCCCTGGGTTCAATTCCTCAGCACCACATAAGCAGAAAAAGCCAGAAGTGGCGCTGTGGCTCAAGTGGTAGAGCACTGGCCTTGAGCTGAAGAGCAGTGCCTACACCCAGAGTTCAGGCCCCAAGACCGGCAAAAAAAAAAAAAATCATGCACTTTGCAGGAGTGAAAAGGTTGGTCAGATCCCTCTTTGGTCTTCCTGGTGGCCTTCAGTTATTACAGCCCAGAATGACAGGAGTATCTGTTGCTGTTGTTTTTAAAAATAATTTCCTCTAGAAAATGAAAGGAATTCCGTAACATCCAGGCCACTCATTTTCAGTGTGTTTATGGCCTTGGAAAGTTTCCCTTCTCCCCTGAAAACTAACTTCACTCTCTTGTGTTTCATTGTGTACAGTGACCCCCACCAAGACATGCTGAGCTTATACAAATGTCCCACCCATTACACGATCTGCCACTCATAAGACATACATTTGCTTCTAGTTTGAACTGCCTGAGCCACAGAAACCCTTGAAATACCATAAAGTGCTCACATGGAAACAGCGGACGGACCTCTAACAGGCAAGGCCTTGATAGTGACTACAGGCAGGATGGATATCACACAGTTGTGGGCCAAGTGGCCTTCCGTTAGCAACAGATAGAGAGTCTGTGACGAGGATTGATTGGAACTGTGTTAATCATCCTGTCTTCCTGAAAGAGTAACTCCGAGGAACAACCAAGCCCTAACTCAGAAGACAGGGCTAAACAGCAGACTCTGAAGAGGGCAGAAACATCAAGTGGCAGACTAGAGGAAGGAAAAGTGAAGAGGAGGAGAGAAGTAATTTAGCATCTTCTAGATAAGAGTACAGAGCCCAAAGCTGTAAGTAGTTACAGGAAATGCACAGGAGAGGGATGGAAGAGGAGTCAACTCTCCCAAAATCATCAAAGTACTTGTTGACATGCACTAACAACATAGGTCCTGACAGATTTTCATTTGAAAAAGACTTTTTTTCATGTCACCAGTTTCCTATGAGAATCTTCACTCTTGCTACTCCTAACAGACCTTTTGCTAAGTGATTCAGTCATGTAAAAAAGCTTATCTTACTTAGTTCAGAGTTCCAACGTGGCACTAATTATGTCTGGGTCTGCTCAGAGTTCACCTGTCCCTGCTGATTACGTGATGCCTAGTGGGTAAGCAGCACAATAAAAAAACACTGTATCAAGCTTGGCAATGTGAGTTGGTCACAAGCTCTCATAACCATACAAAATCTCTTTTTTGTAGAAAAGCTCAAACAGTTGGTGGTGACTTTGAAAGTGTGGCCCATGAGCTATAGAAGAGCTCTAGAATAGACATGGCCTAAGGTCTTCACAGAAGAAAATTATCTGCTTACTATAGCCAAGTGTCCTTTCCCTCCTGCTTCTAGGCTAACTTGAATTCAATGATGCTTTTCTGATCAGGAAGGTTAAATTTAAGAAAATTCATTATAAATATGGCAGGAACCTAAAAAGAGATTTTGCCATCAGAATAGTGAAAGGATGCCTTCTTAAGCTAACCACTCAAGAGGATGCTCATTCCCCAGAGATGTGTCTGCTTCAAATGTGTTGTTCGGGGAATACAAAAGGAAGTGCCCATTCTTTTGAAGGTGATGAATTATTAAAGGTCAAGTCTATCAATATTGCTACTCCAGTTCCTTCTGAAAGTTTCACTTCCTTGAAGGTTTCAAGTTCAATTCATCTATGATTCAATTCATCTATGATTCAACATCTTAGAAGCACAGGAATCAGCTGTGGACAATAAACAGGTCTGCAAGGTAATGGGAAAGAAGAATCTCACATTGCTCCAGGGTCCAGAAAACTTTTGCCCTGTGGACTGCTGAATGCCAGGAGCTAAGAAGAGTGAGCTCAGGATGACAGCTGGCTCTAATTAAAGCTAGTCACTGGGAGACTAGTCAGAAGGGCGCCTATCTGATGAGCCTCAAAGTGCTCACACTGCCATGTGGCTACTCACCGATGCTGATCAGGTACCAGGTGAGGAGGCCAGACCCGGGAACGGAAAGGTTGCTGTCCTAGCTGCCGCTGCAGGTCCGGTGGGATCTCAGCTGTAGGGTTGGTCATGGCCAGTGTATGTCTTTTGGACCTATTTGCCAAGTATCTGCAACAAGCAGGAGCACATTTCACAGTAAAAAAGACAGACAGAGATATTCCTCCACAAGAAGCAACAGAAGTTAATCCAAAGTGCTCAGTGAAACGGTGCCAGAGCTCCGAAAGGGCTCCATGGCAAACAGATCCCTAACAGGATGGAAGCAAAACATGTCTAACTGGCCAACAAAAGCCGGCATAACACGAAGTGGCTGGATTTTGAACTTCAAAATAGCCACTGAAGAGAAGAGAAATGCAGATCCAGCTCACAAAGATAGGAGGATTCATTTTCCTTACTTCACGTCATTCCACAGAAGAATTTATTTTCTCTTTGTCAATCTTCCCTCCTAAATTCCCAAGCTCCAAGTCAGAGAAAATAAGCCCTAAGACCTTTTTCCCAGAGATGAGTCAAGGGAGATATTCAGAAGGATTTTTCATATAGCCCTAGGTCCCACAGGCCCCTGGTTTTGAGGCTACATTCACTATACACAATAGAAAACAGACTCTCATTTGGGTATAAGTGAGTTTCCAAACTACCTGATACTCTATGATTACAACTCAGTCACAAGAGAAGAAAAACTGATGCTGGCCCCAGGGACCAAGGCTCTGTAGAGGAGGAAGAAGTCAAATCACATGTAATGTTTAGATTGGGGGGTGGGGGAGAGGGGAAATGCAAGACAAACAGAAGAGTCCTTCCTAGCTGATGACTTAATTGACTCTGAGGGTCTCCAGAGCCACACTTGGTCAGCACCATGACCAGACAGGTGTCCCCTTTATCTGGATGATGGCTTCCCCACCACAGATCATTTTCTAGGGCATGAGTAAGACAAGCACTATTCCTTGCCATTCCAGCAAAAGGGAGGGCATTCTATCCTTTTAATGTCAGCTGAAAGAAGACAGAAGGAGAACCTAGAAAAACCAACGTCCAAGACAGAGATACTGCTGTCTCTTCAGATGGTAAGGTGGTAAATTTACTAATTTCTTATTTCTTCATGACTCTTGTAGGGCTCATTTGTAACCTTATATACCCTGTCATCAGCAAACTACAGAAACAACAGTAACAAGGCAAAGAAAACTCAGCACCATTTCTCCTCTTAGTAAACTGTGGAAGGAGCTGAACACATCTTTGCTCACTGTGGGCTCACCATGGTTCTTCCCACACTGGGCCAGTTTCTCATTGAATAGCAGCTCCTGAGACCAGGAAGACAGTCTTGGCCAGCAATCAATAGAATCTTTAAAAATGGTCTTGTTTCATTTCTAACTACCTTGCCCACTTTAGCTAAAATCAGGTAACAGGCTGCAGAGTATTCAGTGGTTTGCAAACTTGCCAAAGAGTAAGCTATCAATCATTTAATGTCTACTTGATAAAGACACCCAAAGTTTCCCCAAGAGCCCATGAAAACCACTTTATTTCAATTTCCTCAAAGGAAAACATATAATCTTGAAGAACACCTGTATTTCTGGGGCGAGGGGGGGGAGGAGAGATACATGCTGGATTTTGGTGAAGTCCCTCACCCCAGAAACTATGAAAGAGGACTCCCACAAGGGGGCATGCATGGAGCTGAAGATCAGGGCTACGGAACTGAGGTCAAATGAACAGTACAGCATGCCTGATGGTCATTGCCGTTCTCTGTGAATTAGGCATCTCTCAACAAGGTTCTGCAAACAACGAGTATTTACATCTGCGCCTGGCTCACATCCCATATTCTTTTTTCTGTTTTGTTTTTGTTTTCCTCCAATATCTCTTTGTTGGTACAAGGGAGTGGAAGAAACACACGGCAAACAGTACAAGAGGTATTCTTTCATCCTCCTGGAAAGAAGAGTCCATGCCAGAGGTCCATGGCCAGACTAGCTAGGATCACTGTCATCTTAAATCTCCAATTCCTTTTCAGTAAACAGTTCTTGGCAGGTAGGAGCAGGCTTTGCGCCTTGTGAACACTATCGGAGTTGCAATATGAACGCAGGGGGCAAGGAAGGAAGGAGGGAGGAGAGAAAAAGTTCTTATGGTTATTGCTGTCACTTAGGGGGCTTCCAGTGGCGCTTACAGAAATGAACTTTTCTGGGTAGTCTTCTGTTACTTCCATGTGGGGAGGAACATGCCATCTGGCTTGAGCAAAGAGACCACACAAATGTTGAAGCTGCACTGTACCACCGCCTTGGGCAGAGGTGACCTTTCGCTGGTTGCAGGGGGAGCCTGCCCAAGGACGTTCTGCAAGCACTGCCAGATGCCACATTACCTCTGCACAGCTTCCTGATCGGGCTCCCCATCCGAGCTCTCCTCGTCCACAGGGGTAACTGCTGGCACTGCCTGCAGAGACACAGGGAGGAAAAGTCCAAGGTGGCGGCTCATTCTATAATGCCTCTCTCTCCAGCAACCAGGATGGAGCCAGATTGTCTGTTAACTCTCCTATTTACAAAACATCCCTAGGACCCCCAGGCTACACGGAACTTTCATATGCCCGTTTGTTCCATTTTTACTTTGCTCTATTTTTCTTCATTCATCCAATTATTCATCCAACCAATACCTGGATACATACTATGTTATAAGATAAAATGAGAATTTATAGATAAAAGTTCTTGCCCTCGCTTAGTATTGTAGTGGAGGACCATTACGAAAGCATGCCCAGACCCTTTAGAAGGGGGTGCCTGGGAATTACGGAAGGCTCCTGGATGAGGTGACTCCTGACACATGAAGGGTGCATAGGGGCCAGCCAGCAAACAGCAAAGGCTCAGAGGCTGAGAGAAAGAGGAGGTCTGAGGGTATAATGTCTACCTAGACTGTCTAGAAACTGGCCTGTGATTTCATATCCACTGTTATTTCACAAGTTTACATGTCAGGACTTCAGGAAAGTGTAATGATTTTTTTTTTTTGCCAGTCATGGGGCCTGAACTCTGGGTCTGGGCGCTGTTCCTCAGCTCTTCATCTCAAGACTAGCGCTCTACCATTTGAGCCACAGCGCCACTTCTGGCTTTTTCTGCTTATGTGGTGCTGAGGAATCGAACCCAGGGCCTCATGCATGCAAGGCAAGCACTCTACCACTGAGCCACCTTCCCAGCCCGAAAGTGTAATGATTTCTGAAAGCACACGTTCATATATAACAATGACAGTACAATTCGGATAGTTGCAATTCAAGGCTTTAAAATGGTATCACCCATAAAACCAAATGAGATGAGAACCCTCCCTGTGACCATGCCTCCTTCATAGCTCAGTCCCGGCCTGGCAGTCACAGGAGCACCTCCTTCAGGTTCTACAGCAAAAACAATGCTTCAATGCTCACAAAAAAGTATTTTTTAGAACAATGAATGATGATTACAAAACCAAACAAAAAAATCTTTTTGGAATAACTACGGTGTTTGAATGCTTCTAGGGTTCTCAGTCTTTACTATAGTTCTGTAAGGGGAAGGTGAATAGTCAGGCAGAAAGTAACTGCAGTTAAGGCAGGGGAAGAATGTGGTGACCCTTTACAAATGGCCTTGAGTATCACACAGAGCAGCTTATTTTGAGAAGGGCAGTGGTAAATCACTAGAAGGTTCTTATCATTAAGTAGATAAGCTCTTATAAGATCTGTTTTTAAAACTCTCTTTGGTTACATGGTAAAAATTGATCGTGGTGGAAATAGGAACAAGTCTAGAAGTCGCTAGTTGGGAGGCTACTGTATTAAGCTAGGTGATGAATGACAGTGACCTGAGTTAAGGAAAGGGCAGTGAGGATAAAGAGAACTGAGATACTTAGTCTTCAGGTGTCAGATAACTGATTTGATAGAGAACGTGAGGGAGAGGGAAGAGCTAAAGATAAAGTACAAGTTCTTAACGTTATAGACAGTGTTATTCACTATCATGAGGGGGAGGGAGAAGGGGAGAGAGCTGGTTTCACAGAGATGTAAGTTTTTTGGGGTGCCATATGGAATGACAACTGTGGGCACTTGTGAAAGACATGCAACTAAATTTATCCATAGGTGATCATTCATACAGTTGTGCGGAAGTTGGAAGAGCACCAGATGGTCACTAAAATTATGGCAATGGAAAAGCTTATCCAGAGAGTATATCAAGTGAGATGGGAACAGGGCTCAAGAGAAAACTTTGGGTTTTTGTCAACTTCCAGGAATAAGCAGAAAGGAACACAGAAAAGGAAATGGAAAAGGACAGGCAGGAGGAAAAACAGAGAGTGGTATTACAGAAGCCAATAAAAGAAAATATTTCAAGGGGGGAAAATGGGTCAACAATGAACTAATAGAGTTGGGACATCCAAAAAGATAAAGATTAAAAATGCCCACTAGATTTATCAACAAGAACTTGTTAGTGACCTTGGCAGAAACAGTGTCAGTGGACAGAGTCAGTCACCCCATCTGTCATGAGTCTGTTCCTGATCCTTCCTAACCAGTATTGATCTTGCCTGTCCCTGACTGCCTTTGACACCTACTGTCCATGCTACCCACACTGGCTCTTACATACAAATACAGGCTGTTAATACTGTTCAGCTAGTCTACATAGAATGATCTCATCTTCCATATGATAACCTCAGTGTATCAACAACTACAGACACAAACAATTCTTTTGTGTCTTGGACCACAGTGTTACTCAAAGCATGCCCCGTGGACTCATGCCAGTCCACACAGCGTTTTGTTACCTATCTATGACAGGACAGGAACAAAACTCAAAAGCAAGCTTGGAGACACTTTGAAGAATAATTTTGTCTGCTGAATCATGAATTATTTTTGTGTTTTTTACATATTTGATATGTTTTTAACATGTCATTTTTCCAATGCTTCACTTCTACTATCTGTTATAAAGCTAGCTATTCATGATAGACTAACATGGGGAAAAGACTCTCAACTAGAGTTGGCTGAGAAAGCACTCCTAAAACATGTTGAAAAGGCTCTGGACATAGTTAACACACAATTTTAAAATACTATGAATGAACAAATTATTTAATGGAAGAGTGATCTAGGACAAAAAAAAACCCAACAACACAGAAAGAACAAAGCAGGACGGCCAAAAAAAAAAAAACCTTTCAATGTTGCCATCAGAAAAAAATTGATATGTTACCTGGCCCACATGTACTCACACTACTGGGAAGACTGAGATCTGAGGATCATGGTTCATAGTTAGTCTGGGGAGGAAAATCCATTAGATTCTTATCACAGAACAAGCCAAAAGTAGAGCAGTGGCTCAAGTGGTAGAGTACTAGCCTTGAGCAAAAAGAAACTCAGAGAGTGCTCAGGCCCAGAGTTCAAGCCATTGGACCAGTGAAAAAGAAAAGAAAAGAAAAAAAAAGGAAAAACGTGATCAAGAGACACCGACTGACTAGATTAGAGCCAAATAATCAAGTAATGTACGTTTTACCAAAAAATATGAGGAGGTTGCCAGAGGCATGGCTCAAGTAGTAGAACACCAACCTACCAAGTTTCTCAGCCCTGAGATCACATCTCATTAGTGAAACAGTTGGTGAGATGGTCATTTTGGAAATCAGTCTGGAAAAAGATTAATGACAGAAGGCACCGTTTGATTCAATGGCCTTCCATCGGGGAAAGTGCTCTGTGGGCAAGAAGCTGGGCCACTCCACCTGGAATGCAGCTGGACTTAACTGAAGGTCTGGTAGCCGGGTCCAAGAGGAAGAGGTTCTCCAGGAGGTCTACATGGAAATGATCTAAGAAGTCAGTCAAAAATACACACCAAGTTGAGCACCAGTGGCTCCTGCCTATGAATCCTATCTACTCAGGGGGTGGAGATCCAAGGACTGAGGTTTAAGACCAGTCTGGGCAGAAAAATCCATGAGACTCTGATACCAAAAAACTAACCCAAAAAGGCTGGAAGTGGAGTTGTGGCTCAAGTGGTAGAGCACTAGCCTTGGGCAAGAAAGCTCCATGACAATGCACAGGCCCTTACTTCAAGCACCAGAACAGACACAAATAAACAAACACCAAAACACACTGTCTAAAGAAAATGGGAGCCAGGTGCCAAGGGTTCATGCCTGTAATCCTAGCTACTCAGGAGGCCAAGATCTGAGGATTGGGATTTGAAGCCAGCCCAGGTAGCAAAGGCTATCAGACTTCAATAAGCTTTACTTAGAAAAAGCCAGAAGTGACGTCATTGCTCAAGTGGTAGAGCACTAACTAGTCTTAAGCAAAAAAGCAGCTCAGGGACAAAGTCCAGGCCCAGAGTTCAAGTCCCAGGACCAGCCAAAAAAAAAAGAAAAGAAATGAAAACAGGAATACACTGAGCTTGGAAAAAGAGAAAATGGAGACATTTATGTTGGTTACCAGTCCCAGGCCTTCATCTTCCTTATCAAGAGCTTCTGAATAAATCAGCTAGGCGCTGTTGCTACTCACTGGTGTCATGGTGACAAGCGGGGAGGGTCCCCGTGGGCGCTTCAGCAGCTGCTGAGCATGCAGTTGGATGTTGGCTCCTCCATCTGATGCCCTTCGGCCAAGGGGGCCCATTCCATTCAGCAGCTGAAGGGTGGGTGGCTGTAGCAGAGACTGCTCCTGCCGGGAGACCAGGAAGGACACACAGATGAGATGCGCAGAGAACGGCCATGCTTTCATCTACTGAAGTTAAAGATGCTTTGTGATGCTCTCCCATCACTCAATCTCCTTCACAAACAGGAAATCACCTTTCTCTAAGAAAGAAGGGAACCCTGAAAGGAAAGTCCCCCCGAAGCCTCTCATAAGGAGACCAGGTTTGTTTCTCCTCTGGCAAACCCTTTCCCATATCAAGTACCTTATACTCAAGCTGCCCTGTTGGCTGCAGATTCTGCATGGGCAGCAGGTTGTGCATGAAGTTCATGTGAGGCGCCACCTGTGGGAATGGGGCTTGCGGGCTGACTCCAGGAAAGCCGGGAAGGAGCTTCTGCAGGTCCTCCATTACCTCCGTCCTAACAGAAAACAGGAAGATCAAGGAGCTGTGGTTGATACTCTCACTCAAAGTGTTTACTCTCCCAAAATGATGGCATTGCTAACCTATGTTCATTACAGTCATTTTTTTAAAACGTTCTTCCTAAATTTACATTTTTCTCTAAGATCCCAAAGTAAAGCAGAAGTCTCACTTGTGGAAAGTGAGTCTATGTCACTTTTACTGCTGAGAACTGGAAATCACTATTTTTCATTGACCATTGCATAAAACCAATAGCTCTGAGCCAAAAGGCAACACTGGCATGAGCCCAGGTCAGGTTTTCAAAGACTGGAGATGAACAACATGTTTCTGAAGAGCACAGGCCATCGTTAAGATAATGGCTGCCTGAAGTAGCAATTGATTCTCCAGGGAAGAAATACAATTACTCCTGTGAGCGCTGACAACACAGATAAGCACTGGATGGATGTACAGGGCTGTCTTGCTACAACAGTAAGTTTTACAGCAGACTTTAAAATAGGAGATCTTTCTACTAACAGCAACTCAGGACTCACTTCACCCCTCTGCAGTTGATACATTCTAAGGAGCCACAATGGTCTCCTATTGCCTGTTTGATCATAGGCTGAAAACAAGAAACATAAAGCAAAGGAATCAGCAGGTATAGGAGTCTTTTTTGGAAATTCACTCAGAGAAAAGAAGTGTTTATAAGAAAACCAGTTTTGCTCCTAGTTGAGCTTTCAGTATTCTTGCTCAACCTTTTCTTCCCTCCTCAGTAAAGGAAACATTCAATAAGTGAGGTAAGCCATTTTTGATGCTGAGAGTCTACAAACTAAAGAACAGACATGGAGCAAGCTGGTCTTCAGTCCACAGAGCATCCACTGGGGAACAGCATGACAAATAGCTGTCAGGAACCATACTGGGAAACTGGTGTGGTTTTGGATTCTTGTCACATGTATAAATTACATCATATCACTTGTCCTCTCTCTGGATGAATCTTGTAGTCGAATGTGTGGCAGGTATTTCTATTTGTGAATGTTAAAGGGCTTTCTGTTGGTGTCTCAGAAGACCTCCATCTCTGTGGACAAATGTGCTATCAGACTCCTCACCAAACCACTGGCATGATGGCTGCTAAGTATAGTCAAGCCATTTCTGACCCAGCAGAGTTGGTGATATTTCAATCAGGTGCCTTGGCCACTTACTTAGATTGCATTTGGAAGATACTATGAAGTAGGAAAAAAATGTGCCATGGTAGGTACCAAAGCCAAAGTAGGCATTCTTTGCCTTAGTGCTGGGCAGGGCTATTGCCCATGCACTCACCGTGGGTCAGCCACCCCCACCGTGTGCCTCCTCATTGACAAGTAGCGAACCAAGGCTTCGGGGGAAGGCTCTTCACCCTCATCGCTGTCCAAGTTCACTGTCCCATCCGGCTGAGGTGGAGGGAAACACAATCGACGGTTAGAAGGAGGACAGAAGGAAAGGAGGTGGGTGTGGCTTCAGTGGCCAATTGCCAGTGGGTGCTACTTGCCTCCACAATTTGATTCTCAGGGTTGATCAGCTGCACCTGGGGGACACTAATGCTCATGGCAGTGCCTGTCTGCTCCGCCTGCAAAGCAATATATATAGACACACATATACTTTAAATAATGACAGCAATAATGACTGCTAAAGTCTGTGGTTCTTCTGTTCTTAGAAGACACATTAAGGAAGCATTCTCTGAACAAGACAGTATCTCATTAAAACATCACGTTGCTACATTTGTTGTGGCCATCCATCCTCTCCATCAAAGAAAGGTTCAGGTCTTGACTGGCCTCTGACAAAGGCAGAGATGACACTCTTTTAATTTAGGGTTGGGGAGCAATGGATGACCCTTACTCTCTGGTGTTACTTGTGATGATCTAGCTCACTGGAGATAGTGCCCACCTGGATATTGACTGGTGCTTGAAATGCCATGGCTCGGGGCATGCTAGGAAGTGCTCCAGGACGCAGAGTTTTATGTCTCTTATGTCGATCACACAGCAGGCTGTAGATTGCACTATAGTGATCATAGGCATCTGATCTCAATGACTACCAAGAGAGAAGGGGAGAAGTGAAAATCACTGATGAAGTGATATGTCAGTGACCAAAAACCCTTCCAATAATACCAGCAAAAGACCAAAACAACTTCTTTCCTTCCTTCCCAGACCCAGCAGAGGTAGAAGAAAAAACAAGATGAAAAGAAAAAGACCCAAGTTCTCAAGAAAGATTAAAATATCCAAGCAGGATAAACACCACATCTCCACTCCATCCCACATACCTGTAGTGTCCGCTCTTTGTCCAGCCCCATGTCCTCCATAGCCAAGAGGACATCCTCATTCAGGGGTTCTGTCTGTCTTTCTTCCTTCAGTTGCTGGCATTCAGCTATTAACTGTAACATGAACAGAGGCAAGCTGTCAAACTCCTATTGATCATGTCAATATGGCAAATCATATGGAACTATCAAGCTGTTCTATGGCCCCCTAGAGTAGGACTTTTAGGGCCTCAACATCTAAGTAAGACAGACAGGGCTCTTCTATTTTCTGAGCTCCTTGGGGTAACTGGAATGGCTATAATGATTTAAATAAAGGTATGTTACAGAAACCACTGAACTGAACACACTAAGAGAAAGAAGACATAGTGAGCCGTAGAAGGGTGGGTGATCTTGTCTCCAAAAACCAACTACAATTTGGAGGCAAATGATCAAGAGCCTATATTACCATTCCAACAGTTGAGTTGATTTTTACAGTTCTTCCTGCTCTTGACTTGCTTGCTGCTGTTACATTACTCAGTACTTGGTTGCCAATGCCCATGTGTTCAGGTCATGGGCAGATCACAATCCCATGCAGGAGAGACTGCTGTATCTAAAAGGAGCTTCCTGAGGCCAGGGGTTCCCAGCTCACCCTGTCAAAGTTGGGATCGGCATCCCCTAGCTTCATCCACTTGTGCTTGCAGATCTGCTCCATGGAGAGGCGTTTATTTGGGTCTAACACCAGCATGTGGCGGACCAAGTGCTCGCACTCTGCAACAGACAAAGAGCCTGTCTTCAATCCCTGGTGAGTGGAGGCACCAGTGCAGCCCAGGAACCAGAAGCATGGCCAACAGGAAGATTCTCAAGCCACCTGTTCCAGTTTTGTCTTACTCTCCCCAACCCTTCACTATTCCTTTGCTTACTCTGGAAGGAGCTGGGAAGAGCAGAGAAATCAAATGTGCAGTCTGGTTAGTGCCATCACTAAGAGTCTGGCCAGAAAAATCTGGGGACAAATATGGATTTCATTTATTTACATTGTCGATAGCCCCATTTAAAGTAATAAATGACGAATATAATGTCCTCTGAAGATATTATCTTATGCAGTTCTCAAAGTATTACAGTCTCCCTTCCTACACGTATTATTATGTGCATATTAATGGTTTTGGCTTAGGTGTGTAATACATTCGTCATAACAATGGTACCAAGTGTGTAGGAAGAGAGGAAAAGGCATGGGTCACCCCTACCACCTTATTTAGCAACTCTTATTTAGATTTTTCTCAATGTTAACACTACAGGTACAGAAAGCTTGGCTGTGAGCTACAGAGACTCAGATCAATAGGTATTTCTTACTGGGGCAGAAAAAAGAAGATTCAAAATTAATAAAACTATATACAGGTTTCAAAGCCACTCTCTATTTCTAAATTTTCTCATCTGTAACCTAAGGTGCTGAGGATCAAGGGAGCAGTACTTGGGACAAAGTTGGTAGGCAATGACGAAACAGTTGTAGTAACACTTTCTGGTTATTATTATTATCTCAATGAATCCCACAGCAATCCTGAGAGGAATGGACTATCATCATTCCCAATTGGCTGGCTATGGTGTTGCATATCTAAGATCTCAGCTAACTGGGAGACCCTACAGATAGAAGAATCATGATCCAGGGCAGGCCTAAGCAAAAAAAATATAAATAAATAAAACAAGACCCTGCCAGAAAACCAACTAAGGCAAAAAAGAACTGGGGGCATGGCTAAAGTGGTAGAGCATCTGCCTTGCAGGCAAGAAGCCATGAGTTCAAACCCAAGTTCTACCTACCACACACACACACACACACACACACGTACAAATTAGGCATCTGTAGATTTCAAACCAACAGACTCTCCTTCCACCTGGTGGTCTTAACCATGATACTCTATGATCTCAGTATTGTAGGAGCTGATGGGGGTAGAAATCCCTGCACTATTAATTCAACATCTTCCTTTTAACCATCATCCCTTGCTTAGATGGATGCTCACTGGCTTTCTGCCTTCATTTTTGTTCTATTGCAATCTGTTCCCTACAGAGAACCAGAGAATTTTCAGAAGCATAAATCTGGGCCTACTGGCTGCCTGAATAGAACCCTGCCATCTCCTCTCATAATCCTCAGAATAAAATCCCACATCCGTGGGCTGATAAAGTCCCCGACTAGCCTTTACACATGCTCAGCACTCTCCTGCCTACTGGCCTTCACACATGCCTTTCCTTTAGCTAGAATGGTCACTCCTCAGAGCTGGCTCTTCATCATCGTGCATGTAAGAATGTAAGTGCCACTTTTCCAGAAAGCTCTTCCTGACATCTATGTCAAAGCTGGCCTCCAGTCACTCTCCATTATGTCACATAAACGTTCTTCATGCAAGCAACTTCTTTGTGAAATAATCACACTTACATGTTTCCTTGTTCATTGACTGACTGTCCCATCACAGTGCCATATAGTATCAAATCTCCAATACCAAAAATGTTATCATAGCTAATAGGAGCTGAATAAATATCTACTGAATAGATGAATATTTATCAAATGCTTAATCAAACAAGATCATGTTTGTGAATATGCTTTGTAATTCACTTCATCTTTATAGCCACCCTAAATTAGCTACTATTATCACCCTCATTCGTAAGTGAAGTGTTTTAAAAGGCTAGTGGGGGCGGGAAATGTGACTTAGTGGTAGAGTGCTTGCCTAGTATGCAGGAAGCCCTGGGTTCGATTCTTCAGTACCACATAAACAGAAAAATCTGGAAGTGGTGCTGTGGCTCAAGTGGTAGAATGCTAGCCTTGAGCAAAAAAAGCTCAGGGACAGCGCCCAGGCCCTGAGTTCAAGCCCCAGGACTGGCAAGCAAAAAAAAATAAACAAATAAAAAGCTTGTGGACTTAGCACCAAAAGAAATGGCAAAGCTGGGACTTCAAGCTATATTCTGTGGGGGAAGGGACAGTACTTAGGTTCAAACTCAGCACCTTACCCTTTTGCTAGGCAGGTACACTACCACTTGAACCATGCCTCCAGCCCTCTTTATTTTTCAGATAGGGTCTTATGTTTTGAGCAGGGCTAGCCTCAGCTTTCCACAGGGATTACAGGTATGCCACCATACCTGGCTTACCTTTTTGCCTAAACTAGCCTAGAAAACTACCATCCTCTTGGATCTCTGCCTCCCAACTAGCTGGTGTTACAGGTGTGAGCCACTATACCTGGCCTAAGCCAGCCTCTTGACTACCTTTACTGCACAGCTTCTAGTGAATGTAAATTCTGTTTGAAATAGGCCAAACTCTGCAACTTCTATAGCATTTGATATATGCCATTCTACATTACTTCTTAAAAGGAATATTAAAATATTGAAAGTAATTAAAATAAACTATTTTTAATGTATTCTAACTTTAAAATAAAATACAAAAAATTCTCTAAATCAAAACAATTTTATATTGGTATCAATTTGTCTTGCTTTATAATCCAAACTATAAATGTAATATAGATCCTTGAAAGGCTACATTTTCTAAATTCTCTGAAACAAAATACCTTCTGTTATGGAAGTTTTGTTAGGATTATATTTCCACAGTACCAAGCTATATCCTGCAACTGACTGACATGAATGTTTATAATCTGAAATTACTTAAGGAAAAAAATAATGTTCCTAATTGGAAAATAGCTAGACTTCGTGTAGGGAGACCAGGGCCTGCTTAGAAAGTCGTGAAGTTGTTATTAAGGCCTCTAGATGGCACTCTTCTGTTTCCCTTTGGTCTCTCCATACAACATAAAACTCAAATGATCAAGGCCAAATCAGGTTTGGTCATGAGCCTGCTTTAACACAAGACATTTTTTTTTCTCCCAGACAATTTCCGTAATCTAAAACAAGCAAACTTCTATAATGTCCTAATGTTTTAAAATGTATTTAGTCAATTCCAGAATCTTGAAACTTGTTTTGGGTCAGATTTAGCTATTATTTAGCCTTAGATACCATGAAAAATCACTAGAAAATTTTTGCATCAGAAATTACTCACAAACCTTGCATATAATATTTAGTTGCTTGGGGGGGAGGAGGAGCGGGGAGGATGGGAAGGGATGGGAAGGGGAAACAAAGGAGGAGACTACAATGCTTGATAAGAAATGTACTCACTATCTTACCCATGTAATTGTAACCCCTCTGTACAGTATTTTCACAATAAAAAAAGAAAAATAATATTTAGTTGCTAAGAGTCCATGATATCTAGATACCTAAGATACCTGGAGGTCCAAGATTAGGAACTCTTGGTTACAATGTCAATACCTCAAGGATGGGACTGGGAAGGTGGCTCAGTGGTAGAGTGCTTGCCTTGCATGCATGAGGCCCTGGGTTTGATTCCTCAGCACCACATAAGCAGAAAAAGCCAGAAGTGGCGCTGTGCCTCAAGTGGTAGAGCACTAGCCTTGAGCTGAAGAGCAGAGGGATAGTGCCCAGGCCCAGAGTTCAGGCCCATGACTGACCAAAAAAAAAAAAAAAAGCCTCAAGGATAAGAGCTTTTATCTTGGCTGTCCTACATAATACCCAACAGAAACCTAACATATCTCATCTGTTGTGCAGACAATAAAGGATGACAAAAGGCAGAGTGCTAGAGTAGCAGTATCGATTCATACTTCATCAGTGTCATGCAGCTCATAAAATTAAGCTCAAATTTGGACAGAATGTTCTTAGTATATGGGAAGAGGGTGAAGATGAAGGAAAGAAATGCTACCAAACATAAAATCACAGCCATAGGATGGACAGTCCATTTGAAGGAGTAGAGACAGAGCCTCAGATCAAAGGGTATAAAACATCAACTTTTCCAGATGTCAAAACGTGCTGGATTTTAATGTCTAAAATGGTCCTATCTCTGTCCCCTCCCAGGGGGCAGAGTCTCTCCTGCTGATGAACCTGAAGTGCTCTGGGCCAGGCAGGAGTACGCGGCTCTCCTGTGTGAGCCAGAGCAGCAGCCACCCCTCCGAGGCCACTTTCATCTGCTCACACACTGCTGCCAAGTGGTCTCCTCAGTGAAATCACTGTTGACCATGAAACCCCATCTGCCCAGAGCATGCCTGCCCCGTCCCCCGACTGCGCTCTCCCCCACGTGGAGGAGAGCCAGCTTCTGTATGGGCAGGGAACTAAGATGGGAATGAAGACAGCCAGTGTGATTTCACTGACCACAACTTTCTGAAAAAGACTAGTATTTGACTGAGCAGGGAGGATTTAAGGATGGGAGGGTGGACCAAAGACCTACTTAAAATTCATTAAAAACAGTTTCATAGAAGCTCTGCCTCCAGTTCCTAGGGAAGAAGAAATGAAGTAACCTAAGAAAGAATTCTCATTTTCTGACTGAAGAGTTGAAAACCTGACACCTGAAGATAGGATCAAAGCCATGAGACTTATTTATCTGGAGAAGAGAAGGATGGGGCGGGGGAGGATATGCTGAATGCTCTTCAAGAATCTAATAGGTTTTTTTCCCCAAACAGTTGATTTGTATTATGCTACCCAAAGGCCTGGATGTGAGATCATTAGGAAGTTATGAGTTCAATGTAGCACTGATTTCTAAGAATCTGGGGAAGTGTAAGGAAGCGTCCAGCAGACAGGACTGCACCTGGGGCACAACTCATTTCACTCAGTACTCGGGCAAGATTTTCCTTGAAACAACTAGTTGAACTACTTGCTCCCCTCCTCTCCTAAGTCCAAAAAACCATATGTAATCACATTAAGGCAATCTGTTGTCTATGAAGTGGTAATCTCACTGTAACTAGAAATGCGATCAGAGGCTAGTATTTGAGATGACATCAGAGGACTCCTACGCATAAGGAAGACTGGACAGCTCTCAAGGATGTCAAACATATTTTACCCAGTGTGCATCCTTACTGCCTACCAAAGTACCTGCCACAGGACAGGCCCTCAAAAGATGGCAGTTGAAACAAGCACTGGGCTAGTGATTACCAAAACCCTCTTGAGCAATTTTAATACCTAAGAAGCGGGGAGTGGTAGTGGTAGTGCACACCTGTAATCTGATCACTGTAATCCTATTACTCAGAAGGCTGAGGGACTGGTGAGCTCCAAAAACAAACAAACACCAGAAATAACACGTGGGAAATCCTAAGAATCTGAAAGATTAGGCATTCTCCATGCTTCAAGCTGGAATGGAATAGAAAGCCTGTCACCATTTCACTGAAGATTTTGATGTGCCATGATACACAAAAAAAATAATTGATCAATTCACTCAAAATATCATTTAATAAGAATTACTCCTCTGTACATCACCTTTATAGTAACAATAAAAATTAATTACTAACATTTATTGAGCACTTACGGATAAGTAAACTCTTAAGCCACTTACTTTATATTCTAGCCCTTATCGTTTAATAGTTAGTACCTCCACAGTTTATAAAGACATTAAAAATCAGAAGAAACTTAACCAGATAATAAAAGGGAGAGTCAGTTATTTGTGGTTAGTCTTTTGTTTTGTTTTGTTTTTATTTTTGAGACAGGCCAGGCCCAGGTTGGCCTCGAAAGCACAATTCTCCTGGCCTCAGCTTCTAGAGTGCTGTAATTACATCATGCACCATCACTCCTAGTTTCTGGTCCCAGTCCAGTTCTTAACTTAAATTGTATATAAAGTAATAATTACTACTACTGTTTTAGGCAATGCCAGCATATCTTTATAAAAACAATTTAGGGTGCCAGTGGCTCACATCTGTATCCCAGCTACTCAGGAGGCTGAGATCTGAGGATCAATCATAGTTCAAAGCAAGTCTAGGCAGGGAAGTCCCAGAAACTCTTCTCTCCAAATTAACCACCAAAAAAACAGAAGTGGAACTATGGTTCAGGTGGTAGAGCCTTGAGTTCAAGCCCCAGTACAGGCACATAACAGACACACACACACACCTACATCACAACACAACACAATTTAATTCTCTCCTCTGAAAGATGGAGTACCATGTAATCTTCATATATTTCATCATGACAGAGTCACCACAAACTAGATTACTTCCAAATGTTGCTGGGTAAAATCATGGTCAGAAAGCTATGAACTATCTGGGAAACAGCTTTAAAGGGGAATGGCAAGTTGGATGAAATGAGAAAGCCTTTCACTGGGAAGAATAAAGCACACTACAGAAGAGCGGGCTTAACCTGTGCAAGTGGTTACTGCAAGGTGATGAAGTCAATGACGGAGGAGGAGGCAGGAGGCGGGGAACCACAGTACTCCCCAGGCATGCAATCACAGACAGGGAACAGGGACAAGCAGAAACCAGGGAACCGGATCATCGGAATCCTCAGGCAGATCCTGTGAAGGATAGCCAGCTGTTCCTTAATCCCTTCATGTGATGCCAAAGTACACGACATGGCAAAGCAATCATCTTCAGCTCTGTGGTGGAGAAATGGTCTGAAGAAACTGAGTCATAGATTCTTCCTGGCCACATAAGGCTAACTTTGAGCTGGTGGAAACAGGACATCTGTGTGCCAGAAGACACTGGGAAGAATGCAAAGAAGAAACAATTGCCTGGGAAATTTGCCCTTTCTATACGTGTCTGGCCTCGGGTCTCCTAGGCCCTTCCCATCCAGTCAACATTGGGGTGCTCAGAGGTAACCTCAAAGCACCAAGCCCAGCAGTACTTGTGTCTGATCATCTGAGCATGTTTCTAGGTAATGTTTAATCCTTGATTAATAATCTGCTTTTACAATTAAAAAAAAAGTCCATTCACTGTGTCCGGCTCAGGCACTGGTATGGGACAATCCTGGCATAGAACCACATTGTTTGGGGCCTGAGTCTCTATGCTCTGGAATTATTCTAAATGTTTGAGATCAAAGCTCCCCTTTCATGCTGTCTACCAAAATGAAAACAACAGCAATAAAAAACTACACATAAAATATGCAGTTTTTCTTCCTCAAAATAAAGTGTCATAATAGACTAGTGGCCATCTTGAAATGTCACAGCATGACACTGAAGAATAATTTAAAAGTAAAACACAAAGTGGATGTGTGGCTCAAGCAGTAGAACACCA
The DNA here is from genome assembly GCF_000151885.1 of Dipodomys ordii. NCBI lineage: Eukaryota > Metazoa > Chordata > Mammalia > Rodentia > Heteromyidae > Dipodomys > Dipodomys ordii. The sequence goes on from NW_012267226.1 coordinate 19,244,957, forward strand.
GCCTTGAAAAAAAAAAAAAAACAACCTAAGAAAGAGCACAGGCCAAGTTCAAGTCCCAGTAATAGCACATATACAAATACAAAAACAGTAAATAAAACCATATTGGGGGGGGGGCGGGTGCAAGATCTTTTCCTTTGGGAAGAAGCTGACCTTAGTTAGGAACCCTCATTCTACTTATGGACTAAGCCCTAGAAATGACATTTGATCAGCATGCCAAGGAAGCTCTATCACTGCCCATTACTAGCTAGGGTGGCAGGTATTTTTACATAGTTGCTGTGTGACATTTGTATGTATAACAACTCACTAATGTGCTAGCCTGTAGATGCATTCAGATTACCTAAATGTTATGTCTCACAAAATAAATGGATTTTGTTGTTGCAATGAGATTTTGTTATGTTGGATATTGCCAGGCTAGTGTAAAACTACATATTTTCTAAAAATGTGCCAAGAATTTTTACTTTATAGTCTTTCTTTCCCACACAGGGCCTTATTTTGCAGCCCAGGCCAGCAATGAACTCTTGATTCTCCTGCTCCAGCCTCCACCTGTGGTTGTCTCCCCACCCCCATCCCATTCACGGAATACTGGGAGTACAGGGCAGGGACTACTGTAATTTATAATTAATTAATTTAATTTTATTGCCAATCCTGGGACTTGTACTTTGGGCCTGAGCACTATCCCTGAGCTTCTTTGGTTCAAGGCTAGTGCTCTACTACTTGAACCACAGTGTCACTTTTGGCTTTTTTGAGTAGTTTATTGGATATAAGAATCTCATAGACTTTCCTGCCTGGGCTGGCTTCTAGCCACAATCCTCAAATCTTAGCCTCCTGAGTAGCTAGGATTACAGGCACAAGCAACCAGTCCCTAGCTCCCGCTATTATGTATTATATGTTACATATGAAAATATCTAAGCAAATTCTATTTAGGGGCAATACTGGGGTTTGAATTCAGGGTCTTTTGCTCTACTACTCAAGCCACACCCTAGTCCTAACATTTCTAAATCCAAAGTTAAAGGAGTGGTTATTTAAAGTATTAGTTAATACCACAGTTTTACACAACCAGACAAAATATACAACTTAGAATTAACTGTAACAGAACTTGATCTAAATCAGCACCGACTACTAAAATTTCACTCAAAAATTAATCACTAGGCTTAGTTCCTCTAACACAATTGGTACTGAGAAATATTTGTTTTCTGTTCTTTTGGGAGGGAAAAACAGGAGTTCAATACAAACTAGAATGCTTCAGTAAAATTTCAAAAAGGATCAAAGTATAGAATTCTCTGTATTCTTGCCCTCCCTCCCCTGCAACCCAGACTGGGGCTTGAACTCGGAACTTCATGCTCACTTAGCATGCTTGTTTATGGCTGGCACTCTACCATTTCAGCCACACCTCCAGCTTGGCTCTTTGGGAGATGGAGTCTCTAGGACTATTTTGTTGGCTTTGAGCCTTGATCCTCCAAGTTTCAACCTTCTGAGTAGCTAGGATTACAGGGTGAGCCACCAGTTCCTGGCTTGGTTTTAGTTTTTAGGGCAAGGACCTTCTTTCTTTTCTTTTTAAATTAATTCAATATGCTATTAATCACCAACCATATACCAGTGAGAAGTTAGACGTTAGGCAAGCAAGTACTCTAGAGCTGGATTTCCTTATTTTTCCAGGTAGTTGTGATGCTGCCAGAATTGAGCCAGCAATGAAGTGACATTAAATATGGAGATGCCCATATTTAATTCTAGCCCCCACTTTGAAAAGCCCCAGCTTCCTATACTGTGCCACTAAGAGTTGTCCATTTTAGAGCTCACTTTCATACAGGTTTGCTGCTCATACCAACATACCATTATTCAGATGCTTTTCTGAGTACTTCTATCAATTATTATTATAGAATAAAATTCTACCTCAGTTTTACTCCAAGCTAATACCCACTACATGTGAACTCTTTCTTTGATAAAATTATGCAGATGTAGATGGACAAACAGATCCACTCCAGGAATCCTTTTTACTTGGAATAAATTGCCAGCTATGTATTTATTGAGAACTAAAATGTAATCAGTCCAAGGTAGATGGTCTCTGGAGCCTGACTGCCAGGGTTCAAGTGTCAGTTCTGCTACGTACTAGAGGTGTGACCTTGGGGATGTTCCTAAATCTTACTGGACTACTGGTTCCCATCACACCTTACCTCACATAACAGCTTCACTCACTGGGTTGTTTTGAGTATAAGTATTAATGCCAGGGCTGGGAAGGTGGCTCAGTGGTAGAGCACCTTGCATGCATGAGACCCTGGGTTCGATTCCTCAGCACCACATAAGCAAAAAGAAAAAAGCCGGAAGTGGTGCTGTGGCTCAAGTGGTAGAGCACTAGCCTTGAGCTGAAGAGCTGAGGGACAGCACCCAGGCCCAGAGTTCAGGACCCAGGACCGGACCCCCCCCCCAAAAAAAAAGAACTCTGAGCCCGTGAGTGCAGAGAGACTGGTGGGTGAGCAACTTCTCTCTCCTGCCCTGTTCTCTCTAAACAAAGTGCTTTTAGCCATGCAAGGAGCTGTGTGGTTCTTGATGAGTAAGCCCAACAGGGAAGAGCTATTCGTCTGTAAGTGGAAGCTTTTTGGCAGTAGCTGCAGGGTATATTCTCCATCAGAAGCATTATGTAAGCCTGGGTCTTGCATTCCCAGTGATAAAATGCTTATGCAGTATTACAACTAATTAAGTCACAATGAAGTCTAATCAATAAAGGCTCAGAAATATTGTCCACAAGAGATCTCTATGCACTCACCATCACTGAAGTTTTTTTTTAACTGTAAATTAATTTTCATTCAGTTAAATAAACCATCTTGCTATGTTTCCTAGCAGGTGGTAAACTAGAGGAATAGGGCAAACTAAGCCTTAACACGTAGGTATCCCTTGGTTGAAAAAAAAATAGTTAGTGAATAAATCTGATACTCATAAACATTTAAGTTGCTACCTTCTAGTAGGAAGAGAGGGGGGTCAGTAACAGCACTGTTGACATGTATGGCCATCTAGGTCTTCTACTCTGTAATAGCCCAGAAAAACAAAGTTTTATCCTCTGACCCTTCCACAATTTAGGCTGGAGGTTATCTAAAGGATGTGCTCTGAGATCTTATAAGAAGTTGAACTCCTAAAACACGGGTCTGAACCCAATCTGTTTTGCCTGGAACAACAAAAAAAAAAAAGCCAACTCTATAGTAGATTGACATTGTTTTAAAACTTCAAGTCACCTGGGCTGGGAAGGTAGCTCAGTGGTAGGCTGCTTGCCTTGCATGCATGAGGCCTTGAGTTGGATTCTCAGGACCACGTAAGCAGAAAAAAGCAGGAAGTAGTGCTGTGGCTCAAGTCATAGCACACTAGCCTTGAGCTTGAGAGCTGAGGGGCAGTGCCCAGGCCCAGAGTTCAGGCCCCACGACCACCACCACCAACACAAACAAAACAAAACAACAACAAACTTCAAGTCACCTATAATCTACAAAATAACCCAAATAATAAAAACATATAAAAACCAAATGGTCTATTGAATAAACAATTCAGACCACCTTGAGTTACCTAGGCAGGAACAGGTGGCTCACATCTATAATCCTAGCTTCTCAAGTGGCTGAGCTACAAGGATTGTGGCTTGAAGTCAGCCTAGGCAAGAAAGTTCATGAGACTCTTATCTCCAATTGACCATCAAAAAGTCAGAGTGAAGGTATGAGGGTAAGGTTCAAGAAGTGGAGAGCCAACCTTGAGAGAAAAAGCTAAAAGACAGATATGGAGTTTAGTACTGGCACCAAAAAAAAAAAAAAAATTCAGGGTGATTTTTTTCTTAACTTGCCATGTAGGCTAAAGATGGCCTCAAACTCTCAATCTTCCTGCTTCAGTATCCCAAGTGCTATGATTACAGGCATGTACCACCACACCCGACTTTTACAGCAACTTTTTAAAGATCACTGTAGTTACTATGTTACTACTATGCCAAAGGTACAAAGACTTAAGGAAGGAGACCAGTGAGCAAGAGACTTAGAATAACTCAGATGAATGATGTTGGTGGCTAGATTCCCAGAATGATATAGAGTTGGTGCTGGTTAAAAGTCAAATTCAAGGAAAGCTACATATTCTTAAGTAGACATTGGTCATAGTATTCTATAAACATAGACTCCTTTGAGCACTGTAACAACTCTTTATGAGATGTTAACATTGCCACCCTCCTTTTACAGGTACTGAGGCTAGGAAATACTAAGTGGCAGAACTAGAAGCTGAACCTAGACAGTGGAGCTCCAACAACATTCAGCATTTAATTGGATGTAAAGAGAGAAAATAAAGGTCAATGAAAGGTTTTGGTGTGAGCAACATGGAGGAAGTGTTGTTAACTGGGATGGGGATAACTGAGGAAGACTGCTTCAACGGGAGAAATATCTCAGACCTGTCAAGTATGCCTAGGCAGCAGGTGTCCACCTGAACTGAGACCTCAGGTAAGATGCTGTTGAATTGAGGAGACTTCCAGGCCTGGGATATGTATTTGAAATCATCAGTGTAACACTGAGTACAACAAGATGAGATCACTCTTGGGGCAGTCAGGGACTATGCACTGGAACATACTAGTGTTCAGAGATGAGGGAATTGAAGAGGGATCGTCTACAGAATGACTAGTGTGGAAATCCAGAGTCTGCTTGTCTGAAAGCAAAGTGAATACAAATGTCCCAAGAGAGGAGCAAGGAGTTGTGGAGCTTCTCAGTCATGGAAGAGGACCCAGAACTGGGTGCTGGATTTACAAGTATGGCTTTGGTGGATCACAGGAGCAAGAGCCTAAACCATGTGCTATGAGAGGAAGTGAGTGGAAGGCAATGATAAGAAAGGACTAGAGCACTTTTCAATTATTATATGTTTTAATTTTTCATAACAAATCTTGAGAATCCCACACCCCCAAATCAGACCATGTCATTCCTCTGTCAAACCCTCCAATTCTTCACATTTCACTCACAGTAAAACAAGTCTTTCCATCAACTGACTAGCCCTCCGTGGGGCTTCCCCTTACCTCTGTGACCTTCCTAACCTTGTGCTGCCACCCTTCCCTCCTGAGCACACACATCCATCAGGTGCTCAAGTGTTGGAGCACATTCCCTCCCTGGGGTTGCTGCAGGGGGGGAGGGGCACTCTCACACAGTCTCACTGTCTTTCAGTCTTTGCTCAAATGTCTCCTTCTCTGACCACACCCTTCCAGACCATCTCCCACCACCAACCAGCCTGAGCAACTTCCCTATTGCATTCAGCAGTATCTCATATACAACTAAGTCATCAATTCTGAAGAGACACCAAGTTAAATCTAGTCCACATTTCTACTTATTTTAAAGTGCAGTTCCCATGTACTTATATTTTGCAGCCAATTCAGTCAACATATATTCTTTAAAATGAAAACAGATGATTAAGCAAAACCCAGTTCTATCCTAAAAATGTCCACATATATATGTACATATATAGCTATATACATATATACAGTGAAAAATGTTGTGCAATCAGGCATGATGGTGCACACTTGCCATCCCTGTACTTTGGAGGCTGAGACAGGAAGATTGTGAGCTGGAGGCCAGTTTAGACCACATATCAAGACCCTATCTCAAACCCCCTAATTAGTCAAAAACAAAAACCCCAGTAGATGCCAAGTATCTGCTAAATGTAGACTTTGGGTATCTGTTTTTGGTGTTAAATTTTTGTAAGGACTACTTACCCTACTGCCCACTTCTTTAAAAAAATAATATTATTTGAGTCTAGTTATCTAGGACACAACCAAAGAAATGAATGGCATGAAGACTAAAGCCTGCTTTCCCCTTAGCATTTTGTTATAATGAACAGGAGTAGGGGACAGGAATTTTTATTGCATCACTACTGTGGAATGGGTCTACTGACCCTTTACATACATTATTTAACTTAGTCCACATAGCAGTTTATACTTTGAGGAAGCTAAAGCTCTAACAGACTTAGTAATAGGCAGGATCCAAATTCAAACACAGGCAAAGCTGTGTGATGATGCCAACGCTAGTCCTCCTCTTACCAAACCTTGCCTCCTGCGGGTGTCAGAACAGCAAACCAGCAGTAAGAAAGGTTGTTTAAGTGGGCCATTTCTCCGCCATTACGAAACCCCTGGGATAACAAAGCATGTCTCAGTTTCCACGAACCCAGTAGTAGCTGTGTGCTGACAAGTTCCTTACCTGTGGACATAAAAAATGGGATGCGGAACTTTCCACTGAGCACCCGGGCCCGCAGGTTCTGCAGCGTGCTCCCGTCAAAGGGCAGGGCACCGCACACAAGCACATAGAGGACAACGCCAAGACTCTGCACCCCAAACAGAGAGGACCAACAATTAATCGCACCAGAGAAGACATGAGAGGCTGTTACAGTGTGTGAAGATGGAGAGTCACACAACAAAGGATGGAAGTCTTCTTTTTCTTTTTCTTTTTTCTTTTTTTTTTTTTTGCCGGTCGTGGGGCCTGAACTCTGGGTCTGGGCGCTGTCCCTCAGCTCTTCAGCTCAAGGCTAGCGCTCTACCACTGGAGCCACAGCGCCAC
>NW_012267226.1:19251548-19299141 GCF_000151885.1 Dipodomys ordii
CTTCAGCTCAAGGCTAGCGCTCTACCACTGGAGCCACAGCGCCACTTCCAGCTTTTTCTGTTTATGTGGTGCTGAGGAATCGAACCCAGGGCCTCATGCTTGCAAGGCATGCACTCTACCGCTGAGCTACCTTCCCAGCCCCGAAGTCTTCTTTTTCTATGACATACCATGCAGCAGTGTGGAGGCCAACCTGCATCTGAACAGTTAGCTCAACTCTGCCTCCAGACCTGAATTTGGGGTAAGATCCCCAATTTTTCCCCAGGGCTTGTTCAGGCATAAGGCACGCCGCAACGACAAAGAGTAATGTCTGTTCTTGGTAAGGGTGCCCAGCCGCATTGGCCCTTGGGCTTTTTGTAGATGTGAAAGGGTTGGTTTGAAACCCAAGGCTCAACCCCGAAAATGAGTGCTGGAGAGAAGACTGCATGCAGAATGGGGAGTGGAAAGAGTGTGTGACCATGCTCTCCACTCACATGCAGTGCTGAGCGTCCTCCAGGACAAGGATGGGTGCCATCTGGTGATGGGCTGGCTGGGAGTAAGAGAAGGCAGCTACTCACCCAGATGTCCACCTTGGGCCCATCGTACTCCTTTCCTTCAAAGAGCTCGGGAGCCGCATAGGGAGGGCTGCCGCACCATGTCTTCAGCAGCTGCCCAGGAGTGAAGAGGTTACTGAAGCCGAAATCTAGAAAGACAAATGGACACGGCTCGTGTAGTCATTAGATGAACGTTTGGAATTGTCAGGTTTGAGTATAAAATTCAAAAAGAGAATGTTTGAAGCTGGGTGGATCACACCTATAATCTTAACTACTCAGGAGGATCTAGGTTCAAAGCCAGCCTGGTTAAGAAAGTCCCTGAGTCTTATCTCCAATTAAACACCTCCAAAAAAGCTGGAAGTAGAGCTGTAGCTCAGGTGGTAGAGCGCTAGTCTTGAGCAAAAAAGGCTCAGGGACAGCACCCAGGTCCTGAATTCAAGCCCAAGGACAGAGAGAAAGTAGAGAAAGAGGAGAGAGGAAGGGAGGGAGGGAGGGAGGAAGAAAGAAAGGGAGAGAGGGAGGGAGAATGAAATGAAATTAGTGGGTATATCAGTGGTGGGGAGTTTGCCTACAGGTACCCCAGGCCCTGGCTTTCATCCTCAGTGGAATAATGGAGGGGACTGGATGACTGATGTTAATATAACAAGGACTTATAGGCTGCTTTTGTTTTTGTTTGTTTTTTAAAAGCACCGATTCTTCACTTAGTCCTGCAGACTTCCAAAAGAAACTAAAAGTAGGAAAAAGACACACAGCCTCTCTATCTGCTTCCATTTTATATCTGTCTCCTTGCTCAATCTTCCTCTAGTACACTGACTGACCTTGGACTCCAGGAACAAAAGATCTGACAGATAAATGTCTTGAGACAAGAGTGGAATCTACCCCCAGGCAGCTGTGGCTCTCCATTATTGTGACAGGGTCTGCCTGGCCCATCCTGAGATGCAGTGACCAAGAAACCACAGATGACCAAGACTGACTGGCTCTGCATGCTTCTCAGTCTGTGTCTCTCTCTCTAAAACCTGGGAGCTCATGTCAGTACCCCCTGAAGACAGGGCTCACGACTCTGGTCCCCTAGCCTTCCTGGTAGAGCGATAACATACTGGATGAAAGTTCCTTCCCTGTTTTTCACCATCATTTTTTTTTTTCTGAAGAACATGTTAACTTATTTTCAAACTGAACGAGAAGGTTTATAGTTTGGCTTCAGCTCCCTCTTACTATTCTAAGGGGTGGAAGGAGTAGGAGTGAGTCTTTAGGAGAAATACTAAGAACACAAGCCATCATCAAAGCTTGTTTCCTTTGTGAAGATTTACTGTTCAGACTATCAATAAACAAGCCTGTGCCATTAAGTTTGTGCAAGGAGGACAATGTTAACAATCATAGACAAGGCATTAGGAATCCAACATGAGAAATATCCTATATAATGGAGCTGCTAATTAGGAAAATTTATAGCTAACCTGTTTAGGCCCTGGGCTTAGACTGTTAATACATACAGAAACTATCCCTACTTCTCAGAAAAGGACCTGGTGCAGGTAGATCCTTGCAAACCAAATTTTAGAGTTGTCTTTCTACATTATTCCCAAAGACTTCTAACTCCTAGATCTCCTTTTTTTTTTTTTTTGGTCAGTCCTGGGACTTGAACTCTGGGCCTGGGCGCTGTCTCTCAGTTCTTCAGCTCAAGGCTAGTGCTCTACCACTTGAGCCACAGTACCACTCCCTAGATCTCCTTTCTTGAGCCTTTTAAGAACTTACTATCCATTCTCTTCAGAAAAACCTTGGTAATGTTCAGTGTATGCAGACCTTAGGTGCAAATTAAAGTTTTTGTGTTTCAATACTTGTAGAATAACCAAGAGTGGTAGCACACATCATAAGATTGGGAGCCTGAGGCAGGAGAAATATGAGTTAGAGGTTAGCCTAGGCTATTTGGTTTAACCCTGTATAAAGGAGGGGGGAAAATTAGTTGGTAAGGCTTTACATTCAATTTCATTCATAGGCAACATCAGTTAAGTACTCATTGTAACAAACATCATGTTCGGTATTATGAAAGAGTTTAAGAACAATAAGGAGTTCCTGAAGAAGTAGAGGAAGAATACATCTCTACAAGAGAGACAGGTGTTTCATTTTGTTTTGTTTTAAAGGAGATAGAAGAATAGGTCTTATGTGTAATATGTGAGTATAGATAGGTAGGGGACATTTCTTATAGACACTCAGGAAGACTTCAGAGAAGTCATTTCTGTCCATTGATGAATGAAAGTATTTAGTTTCCCATTGCTGTCATGATTCTAATTGTGGTCCTGACCTCCAAACCCCTGTGATCAGTAAGATAATTTTAGAAGTTTGGAAGGAATGACTAGGAGGGAGAAGCTCTAGTAGCTGGCCCACTGCCATCGTTAATGTGAGAGGAACTAGCAGCCCAGAGGTTCAGGAGAAGACTGGCCCAATTAGTTTATAGCAGTTTAATTCTGTGACTCTTTGAGGTTCTGCTGTATATTAAAAAAAAAACCCACACAGTAGAGACTAGGATAAATAAAACTATGTCCCCTGCATTCATTCACAAACTAGTAGAGGGTATAAATACATAATACCACTAAGTATGCTGTAAGGCAGAGTGATGGCTGGAATGGAGAGTTATAAACAAAGGGCTGTGGAAGCATGGAGGAGGAAGCCATTAGCACGGTATTTTCTGCAGGAAATCAGTTAACACTTTATACAGGAAGTAATATTTGACTGGACCTTGAAAATAAATGATATTTTAAAGGTGGAAAGAGAGGAAAAGGCCTGGCATAGAAAGGAAATGGCTTAAGAAAGAATGTAAACACAGGATGTTAACAGTCTACTAATGCTAGAGATAGACAGGAAAGGTGACTTGGGGCTGGGCAGAGAAGGCCCTTCAAAGACAATGCTCAGAGATGAGACTTTGTGGTCAGCTCATGGCAGCCACCAAATGATTCTGAGAAAGGAAGTAATAGCATATGATTTATATCATCCAAAGCTTTGAGATGAAATGATGCCGATAGTAAGGAAGCATCAATCCACAGCTTCTCACCTTGAGAAGATATGAAATGAGTGGTAGGAAGGTGCCTAGGCCAGCCTTAAACCATGATCCTTTCAATTGTCACTCCCAGAAGTAACAACAAGCCTTGGAAAAGAAAGATCCTAATCACTCCTCTAAAACCACAGGTACTTAGTCATTTGGAAGAACACTGGAGGGCTGAACTATCCCAGCTCATCAGTCTTGGGAAGAAAAAGGGAGAAGGCTTGGGATCATTCTAATGGCTTACTTTCAGGGGACAAGTACTATCAACCATACTATCACATGCTCAAGTTCAGTTCACATGGCCCAAAAAGAAGAACAGTATTAGATCAAACACTAGTAAATGTAATGATAACTTTATGAATTTTTTTGAATTTTTTTTTTTTGGTCGGTCGTGGGGCCTGAGCTCTGGGCCTGGGCACTATCCCTCAGCTCTTCAGCTCAAGGCTAGCACTCTACCACTTGAGCTACAGCGCCACTTCCAGTTTTTTTCTGCTTATATAGTGCTGAGGAATCGAACCCAGGGCCTCATGCATGCAAGGCAAGCACTCTACCACTGAGCCACCTTCCCAGCCCTGTAATGATAACTTTAAATTAAGCACAGAACAAGAATAATACAAAAATAACATGGAAACTTAAGGCAAAGAGATTCAGTGCTTAATACACAAACGGGAGGGGAGGGAATGGGAGGGGAAAGTGGGGAAGAGGAGGGCAAGGGAGAGGAGGGCAAGGGAAGGGATGAGAGGATTCAGTGTTAAGTTCAAAAGGTTAAGTAAATATGCTGGTAGTTTTGATATATACTAATAAATGCCAAAGGAAAGGGTAAAGACCTTTCCAGAATATCTGTTTTTACAATAGGGAATGGGTAAGTAAAGTAAAGCAATCATTAAACATGATGACTACATATGGAATAGCATGGGGAAATTCCTGATTTAAATGTAAAAAGTCAAAAGCAGCATGTAAATTATACATACACTGATTATAATTATGGAAAACTTACACTGGAAAAAAAGCAAAGATAAATCCATTCAACAGGATGACAGGCTTAGAGTCTCAAAGACAGTCTCAGATGACAGTCTCAAATTACAGTTTGAATATTTAGAAATCTCTTGCTCAAATCTCTTGTAGTTAATTTTTTTGAACATAAAGATTTATACATCATCTTGAATACAAATTAAAACACTGAACCATTAATTTCAGATAATTCTCAAATGCCAAGGTTGATTTAAAAAATTTGATGTCTGTTAGTGTTTATCTGCGGGCAATAGGAAGGATTAATGACCTTATCATGAAAAACAGTCTGAAGAGTTTCAGGAGAAGAGAGTGAGAACATGAGGTGTGGGTTAGGATGGGTCTCCAACACAGCAGAGGCTGTGATGTGGGGAAGTGTCCCTCCATCCACGTGGCCTTTGCTCACTTACTGCTCTACTCCTAATTGGTTCTTACCATAATTTGTTAAGTCTCCTTCCCAATGCCCAACACCCTAGCTGGTTAGCAATTGTCTGCAGCCTGAAATGGCAATTTAAAACCCGTTCTCTTAATGCACAGCAGCAGACTTTAATTTGAACCATATGTCTGTCTTTCAGGATGGTTTAACTACCAGAGCTTACTACACCAAGTTTGAGAGCTGAAATTCTTTATCCTAGGCAGGATCTTCAGCCTGGGGCTATATAAGGGTTATATATTGTATCCCTAAAAATAAGGCTATCATTAACTGGCTATGTGTAATGTGGTAAGGGGAAGAGGGAGAAATGAGTGACATTAATTTAAAAATCAGAACAAAACTGCAACAGGAAATTTTCTTATTTGGTCCACCACTTCACAGCAATACCCTTGACTTCTTTTTTGGCTGACCAAAAAACAATCCAAAGCAGATGTAAAGAGATTCAGCAGTAAGCTACAGCTAGCCCCAATTGGCAGCCAAGCCCTCTAGGAGTACCCAAGTTTCCCTTCCCTGTATAAACTTGGAAGAGCAGAGAAAAAAAGGAAAAAAGGAAAGTGGGAAGGACATTTATCTATCCTATATGAAGAACTGGACCAGAAAACACTGTGACAAATTTTCATTTTTTCAAATCAGAAAGCTTTTGAGGACCCACAACCTCAACAATTGCCATCAGAGACAAAGACCAAAAGCAGAAATAATTCTGCCCTTGGCTAATTTCTCAATGGACTGGCAGGGAAGTGGAGGACTTTGGTGTACTTGCTAGAGGTGACTCAAAGAGCCAGTGATTAACACCAAGAGAAGATCCTTATATAAACAGGATTTAGACTGCTATACAGACTGTTAAAATGGAATATGACACAGATAAGGGAGCAGTTTTTCTTTTCTTATACTGTATTAGTGGCCTAGAAATCATGTCACCTGAAGGTTCTAGAACTGAACAAAACAAGAGTCAGAATTATGATGAGTGATGGTGTGCTTCAAAGCCCCTAGGAATCCCTTCACTCTTAAGAACAGGCCATGGGAAGTCTTCAGTTTTTAGCAATCCATTCCAAACCCTGGCTCAACTTCCTAACTAGGGGCTAATAAAGAAGTAATGCCAAAAGCTACTGCTGACAGACCGAGGATATTTACACAAGAGAAAACTTCATTGTGGGAAACAAGAAATCAACTTATTTCTGGGGGTGGGGTTGATACCGGCAAGAGATTGGCATTCTCAGGGGCAGATCTGGTATTTTCCTCCAACACACTTAGCAGACAGGATCACTAAAAACCCTCGCTATTTGTATATTTTATAACCCAACCTCCTGCACTCTACCCTTCTGAAAAAGCCAGAAGCCCCCAAAACTTCCTCATCATCAGAGAGACACTTTCTACAAGCCATGCAAATGGAATCCACTAGAATTCTTGAAAATATTAAGTGAGTATATTATAGTCATATTTCTAAATTATATGAAGGCAGAATTATGGAAACTCAATTATCCAATCAGGTAACTTTCCCCATACAAGGGCTTGAACTCAGTTCCTTATGCTCTTACTCATGGCTGGTGCTCTACCACTTAAAAGCCTCATCTCCAGCCTAATTTTTTGTAGACTAACTGAAGTTAGAGTCTCTCAGACTTTTATGCCTAAGCTGGCTCTAAATCTTAATTTTTCCAGGTCTCAGCCTCCTGAAAGCTAGGATTACAGGAGTAAGCAACTGGTCTGGAGTTCAATCTGGTAATTTTCTAATATACTATGCAGTAAAAGCTCCTTAAATTTTCAACAGAAAATTTTTTTCAACAAATTTAAGATATCAAATGGAAATATAGTAAATGGGTATAACAACTGTTTGTTTATCTATGCTTTTTCAAGACAAGGTCTCCTTTCGTAGCCCAGGCTGGACTTGAACTCATAATCCTCATGCCTTAGCATCTCAAGGGCTGGGATTTCAGGTGCACAGCACCAGTCACAGCTCATATTTTGTTTTGTTTCTAAAAGATAAAAAGATAACACGTTTTAGGCAGTAAATAACATTTTTAATTAAAACTAATGCACTAAGGAAGTGGCGCTGTAGCTCAAGTGGTAGAGCACTCGCCTTGAGTTGAAGAGCTGAGGGACAACGCCCAGGCCCAGAGTTCAAGCCCCATGACCGACAAAAATAATAATAATAATAATAATGCACTAAAATGTTGGTAATATATTGAATTTTACTAAATACATGTGTGTATACATTTTATATAACTGTAGTATGTACATATTATGTTTTTTTTTGTTTGTTTGTTTTTGGATCCGGTCGTGGGGCCTGAACTCTGGGCCTGAGCACTATCCCTCAGCTCTTCAGCTCAAGGCTAGTGCTCTACCACCTGAGCCACAGCGCCACTTCAGGCTTTTTTTCTTTTTGCTTATGTGGTGCTGAGGAATCGAACCCAGGGCCTCAGGCATGCAAGGCAAGTGCTCTACCACTGAGCCACCTTCCCAGCCCGTATGTACATATTATGAATGCTTGAAATTTTTCAAAATTGTCCTTTTTCTGCAGCTTCACTAAGATGCTGATAAATTTCTTTTGTTTTTTTCTATGTCCTTCTCTCTTTCAATTGTCATCCTCCAATTCTTTTGTTTTCTAGTTATCACCTAAATAAGTGATTTGCAATTAATAGATGATAGCATGGAGATCCTAGAAGCTGAGAAGAAGCAACAACGATTTCAATGTACACAAACCAGCTGTTTATGTAAGAAAAGCCTATGGCTGGGGAGAATTCTTATCCCAGCTTCTCAAATCAGCATGTTTACATATCCTCAACTGCAACCTTAGGATGCCAAGTGGTACAAAAGCTATAACCTGAATAGAATGTGTCTTGCTGGAACACATCCTAGGTTAAACTAAGTTAGTAATCTTAATATTAAGACAAATAGAACACAAAACAGGGGTTGGGAAGGTGGCTCAGTGGTAGAGCGCTTGCCTTGCATGCATGAGGCCTGGGTTTGATTCCTCAGCACCATATAAGCAAAAAAGAAAAAAAGCCGGAAATGGCGCCATGGCTTAAGTGGTAGAGCGCTAGCCTTGAGCTGAAGAGCTGAGGGACAACACCCAGGCCCAGAGTTCAGGACCCACAACCGGACGCCCCCCCCCCAAAAAAAGAACACAAAGCCGACAAGAATGTTAAAGCTAAAGCTTGTGATTAAAAGTTTGTTTAAAGTAGGTCACCCCAGACCATCCTTGACCCCCACTCTGTATGAGTTCATTCCCTTCCCTGTGTGGGGAACCATAGTGGGGAAATCTGAGATACTCTGGGAACACAGTTATGGTGAGTAAGGCTCTACAAACAAAAAGTTGTTCTTGATCTTAGTAGGGTGTGATTGCTTTTCAAGATTGCTAAGACTCCACTCAAACCCCAAATCTACAATTGATACTAAATGGATGGCTTGTGTTTTTAACTTTAGGATCGTTTTGTACAAAACCCACTGTTTATATGAAATACATGGTCTTGCTTTGTAGCACAGGCTGACTTCAAACTCGCAATCCTCCTGCCTCTGCCTCTTAAATTCTAAGATTATAGACATGTGCTACCACGAGACTCTGAAATACCTTTTTGAGAGGCTTGAGCACTGCCCTTTAGCTTTTTTGCTGCTGCTCTGCCACTTGAACCACAGCTCCACTTCCAGCTTTTTTTTTTTTTTTTTGCTGGTTAATTGGAGATAGGAGTCTCATGGATTTTCCTGCCCTGGCTGGCTTTGAACTCAGATCCTCAGATCTCAGCCTCCTGAATAGCTAGGATTAAGAATGTGAGCCACTGGCACCCAGCCAGTTCCCCGGCTTCCCCCTTTTTTAAAAAAGAGATGCAGTGGGCTCACTGTGACAGCACTGAGGTCAAATTTTTCCACAGTACCTTAAATCCAGGCACTCTGGAAATTCTTTCCAAAATATTGGTGTTTCCGTAGCTGCCCTCCAGATCTCTGCTATGTACTGGCTGCCAACTACAGCAGAAGCACGGGAGCGGAAACTGCCTCAGGGGGCCATTCTGGGAGTCGACATTTAAAGGGAAAAGTTTCCAACTCCCTTAGATTAAAAAAAAAGTTTCCACAATTTTCAAAACATTCTCATAATATCTGATTCTTTGAAGGACCTTTTCTTCAGAAAGCCAGCTACCTTTCAGGGTTTTTTATCTTTGTTTTTTTTTTCTTCTTGTAGTACTAGGATTTGAACGGAGGGCCTCATGCCTGCTAGGCAGGTACTCTATCACCTGAGTCATGCTCCCAAGCCCCAGCTGTTTTAATTTTATTACTTAACCTTTGGGGAAAGTTCTAGAATTTCTTTCAAAGAACAGTGTACCCAACATTAAAAAGTAAGACATCATTTTTGCTGGCAAGATTGCTCATGCCTGTCATTCCACTAATGTAGATGGCTATAAGCAGGAAAAATGTGGTGTAAGGCTGGTCCCAGGCAAAAGTGTAAACTCTACCTAAAACTTAGTAAAAAGGGCTGGCTCAAGGAGTAATGTACTTGCCTAGAAAGCACAGGCCTTGAGTTCAAATCCTGGTACCATCACCAACAGCAACAAAGAAAATGACATTTTTATTTAAAGTTTTAGCACAATCTCCACTCAAAATATATCTTTGAAAGTGCCTTCTTTTGGCTGGGGTATTTGATTGGTTATCTAGTCTCAGAAATTCTCCCATGTTTGTCCCCTTGTACTTGTTAATTTCTGCCTTTCCATATCGATTATCACCACCCTCAAGCAAGATTTTTAACATCTGGCAGCCACTGACTGGTCTTCTATTACTTTTCTGTCCCCACCCATCTTTTTTCCCTATCTAGTCTGAAGTTAACTTATTATGCCTTATACTCAAGCAATCTCATAACCGAGTAAAAACAATAACTCTACCATGTCATGCATGAGTCCTCTACTTTATTTTAGAAGGGGGGATAATGTACCATGTGCATTGTCCTCAGCTCATGCTGCTCCAACTTAGCTTCCCAAAATAAAACCTCACATCCTCCCCTGTGGTGGACAACTGGCCTGTGCCAGTTCTCCTCCCACTTCCTTTTATGGTCTAGTCATGTGACCTTTCTCCCACCTTTCAAGTCCATTAGGTTCATCTCTCTCAGGCCTCCACGCTGCTCTTCCTAGGCTCAGAGGCTTTGACTGTCCTAGATAACTAGATATCCGGTATCTCACCACAAGGCATTCTATCACATTATCGGATTCTATCTTCACACAGTCCTTAGAAGAGTTTCCTGGCCTGCGATACTGTCTATCAGTCCCCATCAGAATGTTAGTTCTAAGGGGCTGTTTTACCCACTGCTGGATCTCCAGGGACTCAATCAGCGCCTGAACATAGGAGGTGCTGACTGACTAAGCCTCTGGAATTCTCACCTGTACCCTCCTGGTCTTAATTCAAATATTATAGCAAGGGCTATGTCTTTATCAGCCCTGGTCCAAAGTTATGATGGTACCTGTCACAGAAGAGGTCCATGCTAGCCAGTGGCTGGGGGGGGGGCAGGAAGGGGAGGGCAGCAAACAGGATATGGCAGGATATGGTTAGCATCCCTGAGGAATTCGCCGTTACAGAATTTTACAAACTCAAGAGGTTTCTTCATCCTCCACAATCCTGTGGTTATTAGGTTGTCCTGTTAGCATGGTGAGGAATCACCGCACAGCGAGGCATCGAACTCTAACCAGCTAGCACCAAGGGGTCAAGTCTCAAGCTGAGAGTCATGTGCTGGCTCCCCACCCTTCACCTCAGACAGGAAGCATGGGAAGTAAAGGTCAGAAACGAAGAATCCTCTTCCCCAGCAATGAAACTCTATATGGAAGAAGTTCACGTGAGTACCCTTTATAAGAAGAGGTGCCACTGTTCAAAAGTAAATGTTCTCATGACCTGACTCTCGTAAATGTGACCCCTCTGTACATCACCCTTACAGTAATAAAAATAAAATAAAATAAATTTAAAGTTTTGAAATGGCTTTGTATGTGCATGCACATGTGCTGATACAGAACCTGAACTCAGGGCCTGAGTAGTGCTCCTTAGCTTTGCTCCAGTGGTACTCTATCATATCTCCACTGATAAGAATCTTACAGACTTTCCTGCCCACGCTGGCTTTGAACTGCAATCCTCAGATCTCAGCCTCCTGAGCAGCCGGGATTACAGAAGTGAGCCATTAGTACCTAGCTAAAGTTTTGGAATGATATATATGCCAGAAAATGAAGGGGTTCCAACGCTATGTAATAAACTGTACTGAAAACACCCACTGTAATGAAATTAAGTGATAAATGTGAATTTGCTTTATGAAGGGCTTTAAAGTATAATTTTGGTGATAGTCAATTTTTATAGCTCTAAAGGTGTGCTGCCCATTGAGACAGTAAATCTTGCAGGCAGGAGTGATATTTCAAACCACTGTTTCTCTTCTCTGATATCTAAGCTCGCAATCTTTTTGAACAACAGGTAAGTCCCAGATAACCACTGAAAATTCTTATTTCTGAAAACTTTGTTAACTTTACTTTTCCGAAATAAAGTCTTTTTTTGCTGAAAATGACCAATGCTTATTCTATATGATTCATGGCAGAAATATAATTTTAAAATTCTACAGAAAACAAGTTTGCTACTGTTATTAAGAAGAATTATTTTTTAATTCTAAGCCCAGGAAGTAAAGTTATTTTACAAGGTTTCATTATCTAGAAGTAGAACAGAAATTCTCAGACAAGACTGGAAGCACAGGGAATTGGGAAGTACTGAATGATGGCTAACTCTTATAGCAGCTCTAAGTGCAGTGCCCAGGAGCAAGCTTGCTCTCTAGGATGGTACTAAACATAAACTGCCATTCTCTTACAAAAAGGAGAAAAAACCCATTTAATAGTAAACATTAGCATAAAGAAAATAAGACTTTCTTACATTTCTTAATTTGAATTATTATTAGCTCCAAATTAATTTGCTACTGTAACAGAGAGTGTAAAAATAAGATACTGGGGGCTGGGAAGGTGGCTCAGTGGTAGAGCACTTGCCTTGCATGCATGAGGCCCTGGGTTCAATTCCTCAGCCCCACATAAGCAAAAAGAAAAAAGCTGGAAGTGGCTCTGTGGCTCTAGTGGTAGAGCGCTAGCCTTGAGCTGAAGAGCTGAGGGACAGCGCCCAGGCCCAGAGTTCAGGCCCCACGACCAGACTCCCTCCCCTCCCCCCCAAAAAAATAGATACTGGGGCTGGGAAGGTGGCTCAGTGATAAGAGTACTTGCCTTGCATGCATGAGGCACTGGGTTCGATTCCTCAGCACCACATAACCAGAAAAAGCCAGAAGTGGTACTGTGGCTCAAGTGGTAGAGTGCTAGCCTTGAGCTGAAGAGCTGAGGGACAGCTCCCAGGCCCAGAGTTCAGGCCCCACAACTGACAAAAAATAAATAAAAAAAGAAAAAAAAAGATACTTTATAGTAACAGTATCCTTTTTCCTTTCAGTACAAAAGATACAATACCAGATAAGCATTTTCCCACTAAATTCCATCTACACTCTTACTTTTTAAAAAATAGGTTTTAGGGCTGGAAAGGTGGCTCAGTGGTAGAGTCCTTGCCTTGCATGCATGAGGCCCTGGGTTCAATTCCTCAGCACCACATAAGCAGAAAAAGCCAGAAGAGGCGCTGTGGCTCAAGTGGTAGAGTGCTAGCCTTGAGCTGAAGAGCTGAGGGACAGCGCCCAGGCCCAGAGCTCAGGCCCCATGACTGGCAAAAAAAATAAAAAAATAAAAAATAATAAAAATAGGTTTCAATATGTAGCCTTCAATCTCACATTTTCCTGCCAAATGCTGGGACTATAGGAATGTGACACTTCACACAATAAGACTAACTATATCTTTAATATATAACTAATAACTAAGATTAACAAAGCTTTAATGTAATAATCTCTTGTTCTTAGCTTGGTGTGGTAGTCGTTCTTTAAAAAATCTTTTTCTCTTTCATGTATTTCTTTTTTCTTACTGAGATTTATAATATGTTATCAAAAATGACCCACTGAAAAGATCAAGGATCTAAAAATTACTTGTGATTCTTAAAATTACAACAGATTTCATTACCTATCTGACCTAATCCTGTCAAAACCATCCAACCTACCTCTCCATAATTAGTCATGTTCTACTTGGCTTCAACTGGAATCATTTCTCCCACTGGCCCATTAATTGCAAAGAAGACTTGGCAGGTGAGAATGGGAACTTCAATTCTATCTAATTTATGTGCAAGAAAGGAAGTTCAGGCAATGACTGAGATGCCGAGTAAGGGTGGCATGTAGGAGGGGAAAAAAAAATAACAGGAGCAAAGGTAGATACTGTGTCAGGCTACAAAAGCTAGGTGCTTATTTACTCCTTATGTGCTCTGAAAACAAGTAATAAAAATGTAAACACTGGGTTAACAAACTTAAAAATCTTGCCCAAGTATATGCACTAACATGCAGAGGGCCCTAGGCTGGCCGCCTGCACCCCAGAAATCCGCAATCATATCCAGCATGTTTAGACTCTTACTGTGACTACCTAGCTGGCAAAGAAAGCACTTAGGAACCTTGGCCAATAATGTAATAAACTTGAACTCTCAACTCTCACCCTGCCAAGGAAGAAAATCTTTAGAAATGCATTTCACGAGCTGGGAAGGTGGCTCAGTGGCAGAATGCTTGCCTTGCATGCATGAGGCCCTGGGTTTGATTCCTCAGCACCACATAGGCAGAAAAGGCTGGAAGTGGTACTGTGGCTCTAGTGGTAGAGCACTAGCCTAGAGCTGAGGGATAGTGCCCACGCCCAGAATTCAGGCCCCATGACTGACAAAAAAAAAAAAAAGAAAAGAAAAGAAAGAAAGAAATGCATTCCATACCTCAACTTTTCAAGGTAATTATATTTTAACTGTATTTCAATCTCTGATATAAAAACGCATGCTTTTTTTAATCTGGGAGATAGGGGATAACAATGTAGTTCTGGAAAGAGTCTGACAAGCAAAATGGTTTCTCATTTATAGTTTTTATGTGACCTGCAGTCACTTTTTTCTATCAATAGGTGGTGGGCTTGTATTTGTAGGCAAAATGTGAATTCAGCAAATGTGAAGCATGAGCAGATCAAGTCAGTGAAAAGAGCATTTTGGATCTAGTCAGATGAGTAGAATAGTGAGACTTGAGGCTGGCTTCAAAAACAAAAATTATGTTTAAGGTTAACTGAGAGCCTGGTGGCACCAGTAGCTAACGCCCATAATCCTAGCTATTCAGGAGGCTAAGATTTGAGAATCAAAACCAGCAGAGGCAGAAAAGTCTGTAAGACCCCTCTAAAATATCAGCAAAAACGCTAGACTGGAAGCATGGCTCATGTCATGAAATTTGGACATATATATTTATGTAAAGAAAAGAAAAACACTCAGAAAAAGCTGAGATAAGGTTCTTAATCTACTTTGAAGCATTTTAAAATGGGATAACTTTTAATAAAGCATTATATATGGGAAATATAATGCTTTATATAGTTGGGAAATAAAAATAGCTAACTACTTGTATACAACTATAAGATCTATTCTTATTAAATTATTATAAAATTTTGGCCTTTAGAAACAGCAGGCTTTATGTTGCCAGCAAAGGCATAGACAAATCTTTGTCAGCTCAGAGGGCAAGCAATTTTAGCCATTTCCCTTTCTACTTTATTTTATTCTTGATTATCCAAAAAAGATTCATCAACTAAAATAACAGTATTTAAAATATCACCCTTTCCTTTCTTTCTCCCTAGTTTAATGACTACTGATATTTCATTTTTTTAAAATGTTTTTGTATCCATTTTCAAACTATTAAAAAAAATTCCAGAGCGAGGGATGGTGGTGAACATTGACAATACCAGCATTCAGAAAGGAGAGGTAAAAAGATCGAAGTTCTAGACCAGCCTGGGCTATAAAGTGAGATGTCTCAAAAAAAAAAAAAAGGAGGGAGGGGGGAGGCTGGGAAGGGATGTGAAGGGTAAACCAAAGGAGGAGGCTGCAATGCTTGGTAAGAAATGTACGCATTATCCTGCCCATGTAATTGTAACCCCTCTGTACAGTATGTTCACAAATAAAAAATAAATAAATAAATAAATAAAAAGAAAGAAAACCCAGGGGCTATGGATGCAACCCAGTGGTAAAGTACTTGCCTAGTTGCAAAGACCCTGGGTTCAATCCTGAGCACTGTAAAACATGAATGAATGAATGAAACTCAGACTTGGTATGCAGCTCCGTGGTGGAACACAAGCTTAGCATACACAGCCTAAATTTAATTCCTAGCAACCAACCAACAAACAAAAGCAGGTTTAATTTTTGCGATGTATTCATTACTTCTTTCTGAATAGATGGATTAGATGATCCTTTGCTTTAAGAACCCTAAAGGAAAAAGGCTCCTTTGTTCTCTGCACACCCTAGCACACTTCTCACCTGCTATTTTGATATTCAGATTGGCATCCAGAAGCAAATTTTCAGCTTTTAAATCACGATGAACAATGTTCCGACAGTGACAAAAATATACAGCTGTGACGATCTGTTTGAACTTCCGTCGGGCTTCCTTTTCTGCCATTCTGCCATGGGCCACCAGGTGGTCTGTGTTGAAGAAGAACACAGTCAGTTCTCTTTTTTTTTTTTTCTGTCGGTCGTGGGGCCTGAACTCTGGGCCTGGGCACTGTCCCTCAGCTCTTCAGCTGTTGACTAGCACTCTACCACTTGAGCCTCGGCCCCACTTCCAGCTTTTTCTGCTTATGTGGTGCTGAGGAATCGAACCCAGGGCCTCATGCATGCAAGGCAAGCACTCTACCACTGAGCTACCTTCCCAGCCCCAACAGTCAGTTCTCATTCTGATGCTGGTATAATTTCAAAAGGCAGACTATGAGGGATGCATAGGGACCACACCAAACAATAAAAAAGTAAAATGGGCAAAAAGACAATACCACACTTAGCAGTCCTAGTTGGTACTATTTGAGAAAAAAAGAAACTCTTTTGAAATATCCAAAGTATTTTAAGTGTAAATCCTGCTGTGCGTGAGAATGCGCTTGCACCACCATAAGAAGTGTTTAGAGGATTGAATGGCATTGTTCAAGAATCCTAACATTCAACATCTTCCTCTTCATATCCCAATTGCCAAAGATTACATATACATGAACAAACACGCATGAAGATAAGTATCAAAAGTATTTTCTGTGTTAAAGGGTGTTCAAAAAGCAGAGTCCCAGTAATCAATTGTTTTAGGAATGGGTAGACTTGTTGGAGAGAAAATTACCTTCTACCAGACTCCATTAGACTTCCTTAAAGCTCTATAATTTGACATAAAACATACTTCTCTGGTCACTTAGCAACACATCTTCATCTTTAAATCTGCATTTGTTGAGCTTACCAAATGTTTTTAGAACCATGTCATTAATTTTTACAGATAATATCAACAGAAAAGCAAATGAAGCTTCTGCCAAGTTAAATAAAATAATTTCATTAGCTTCATTGCTAAGGTATAGCAAAATAATTTACATGTAACAAACTGTAATAGGCAAGTTATCTCAAAATTAAAAAAATAATTTGACTGATCCATAATTAATACAGCAAATTATTTTAAGTACCATCCAAAATTGGCAATATGTATACACTAAACCAATGACATATATACATTTTGAATGCATTTGTCATCACATGTACCCTGAGATAGTAATAAAGTAAAAAATAAACACTACAGATAAATGTACTATTGTTTATCAACAGTAGTAGTTCATTACAACTACCTAGTTGTTTTGGTGAAATCTCATACAACCTCAGAACTAATCAATAATCTTTTTTTTTCCCCTTAGAATAAAAAGTAAATACATAGTAAAACCTGACTGTCAAGACTGAGAAATGAGAGAAAGGGCTAACAATCCATCAACAGTAAAGTTGGAAAAGAAATCAAACTATATTTTGACTGCAAAATCCTGGAGTGGAAAACTATTAGTAAGTTGAGTATCTAGGAGTGGGGGAGGTACAGATCAAGGCTACAGCATGTACTTTGCACGCTTGAGGCCCTGGGTTTGATCCTCAGCACACACATACACACTTACAAGTCAATAATTTAGATTATTAAGAAAGACTCTTCACTCCAAACTTAGTGTAGGATGGCTGTAATCTCAGCAATGGAGAAGTTGAGGCAGGAGGATCATAGAGTTCAAGGCCAACCTGCACTAACCTTTCTTAAAACACAAAGAAAGAAAGAAAGAAAGAAAGAAAGAAAGAAAGAAAGAAAGAAAGAAAGAAAGAAAGAAAGAAAGAAAGAAAGAAAGAAAGAAAGAAAGAAAGACAGAAAGAAAGACAGAAAGAAAGACAGAAAGAAAGACAGAAAGAAAGACAGAAAGAAAGAAAGAAAGAAAGAAAGAAAGAAAGAAAGAAAGAAAGAAAGAAAGAAAGAAAGAGTTCAAGAACTTCAAGAACGGTTGTAATTTATGTTTACTTATATACAAGATTTTGAAGTATGTCCTTCAAAAACAATCGCTGCTATTTCCCAGGTGCCCGACTCAATAGAAAAAAGGAGAAAGAAGGCTTTATCCTAGATGTCAGAGGCCTAAAAGACAGCTTCCTAAAGGGACTCAGATGAAGTGATAAGTGAGTACACACTCTGGTGTGTTTAGGCTTCTGAGAGAGCTGTCACATGAACTTTAATCCCTGCCTAGGGACAGTAACTTCACATAAGCTTACGGAACCGGACATCCATCCGATGCAGAGTGTTATATTTTAATTGAAGAGGTCATTCTCTAACAGTACCTGTGTCTTTGACCCCTTATTTCTCTTAAGAGGGGGCTAATTATTCTAATAATATGTTTTAGTTGCTAAACTTTGTCTAATTAAAGAGCTTTGAAGAGACAGCTATTCTTGAGAAACATAAAAATAAACTCTTATGAAGGTTTACCATCAGAAGCTCATTTGGGCAAGCACCCATTAATTAAAATGCCCAAGAGACATCCATCTGGTAGTAAACACTAATTACCAGAACACATCAAAGAGCTTCTTAAATGTGACAGAATGATTAATTTTGTGATTTCCAAAGTAATTGATTTTCTTTTATTTAAAAAAACTCTTTATAAAAAGTATTTTATCATAGAGGCCAGGAGCTGGTGGAATGCAGCCGAGTTCTGTTTTATCTCCATAATGACACATTGGTCGTCCTTGGACAAAACATTTATACTGCCAATTACCCCCACCTCTGGGTCTGTTAACCAGAATTAACTCTCACATGGCATAGGCCAATAAGGGCTAGTATACTTGAATGAACTTTCACTTAACAGTTACCAAATGTGACAAAACTTTAATTTTCAAAGATGTTTAAGAACACCTTTTTAAACATTTACTCAGTAATATACAGAAAATATTTAAGCCGGGAGCCAGTAGCTCATGCCTGTAATCTTAGCTACTCAGGAGGCTGAGATCTGAGGATCACAGTTCAACGCCAGCCTGGGAAGGAAAGTCTGTGAAACTCTTATCTCCAATAAACCACCAGAAAACTGGAAGTGGTGCTGTGGCTCAAAGTGTCAGAGCACTAGCCTTGAGCTGAAGAGTTCTGAGACAGTGCCAGGCCCAGAATTCAAGCCTCACGACCAAAACAAAATAAAATAAAATTTAAGTTTTTCATCAATAGATGACAATTCTGAAGCATTTAAAGATAATTACTCTGCACATCAACTTCACTGTTAATAGTTCTAGTGGTAATACACTGGGTAAAATTGTAACTTACCCCACACATAAGTCAAACTATAATGCCCCCCCCAAGTCACCTTCAATATTCCTGTAATTATAGATATAAAGAAGATACACAAATCACTTATGGTTTCTTGAGATGTAGCCATTGGGTTTGCCTCAAACTTGCAACTCTCCTGTTTTCACCTCCCAAGGGCTGGGATTACAGTTGTGCATATCATGCCCAGATACACAACTCTCTATCTGAAAAACGAATACACACTCACACACACACACACACTACAAACATTAGGTACTTCCTCCTTGCCATGGTATCTGGGGCTCATGTTTTCTTTTGTTAGAATCCTGCTCTTCTTTGTGGCTCAGTCCCATTCATACCTTGGCCTTGGCCTCAGTTTTTACTTTTACCCACCTGATCCCCCTCTTTAGCCCCTGTACATTTGCTTTCAGTGTAAACCTGAAGGATCCTGTGGTGGTGCCAGGAAGCCAACAGCTTGCCGTGGTTTTCAGTCCCTGCTGAAAATGGACTTTCAGCTGCCCGCTGACAAATGACTGCTTTATATTCCTGTATGTTCCACAGGCAGGCTGCAAAAATTCAAGTTCTAATTTGATACTTCACTTTTGAGTGAAGAAATCCAGTACACAAGCCCAACCTAAACTTAACACATAGTTAGTTCACAGCATTTGAACAAATACTGGGGTTCTTTCAGAAGGAAAATAAAACAAAATGGCCTCTGAATCCACTCAATATTCAAAGTAAAATAGAGTTTGAAACTTAAGATGAAAAATTGTTCTACTTCTTACAGGCAATTCAATAAGCTAGGTCTCCTGAGGACTGGCAACAAATCCCACCACAGCCTCAGCCCCACTCCCCACACACTAGCCAGGACATCTTCTGGTATGTCTGAATTGCTGCCCTCCTTCCTAGACAAACCCTCAATGAGACATCGGCTGTATAATGAATGTCCACCACACTAAGTCCCTCCCACTGTCAACTAATTATTTATCTACCTACTAGGTATGGAGCAAATTTAAAGTTTTCTTTTACCATAATTCGCTTTAGCCAGCTGAAAAACCACACAGATGAGATAATTCTTGGTGTTCTCCCCTTCCAAGTCCTTACCACATGCAGGGACTAGGTTCTCTCATTTGTAGGTCACCATAAATCACTTGACACTGAACGTCTTTGATCTTTATCTGCTCTTCTCACCGATTTTTTTTTAAAGTTAGTGACATTAAGAGATTTATATCCCTGCAGAGGGGTAATAGAACTAGAGAAGGGAATGAATTCTGCAGTTTCAAAAGTAGTGAAGCACCAATACATAAAATTTGCTTCAGAACCCACTGTAATTGTGTTCTAATCTAAGGAGGGGGAGTGGAATGCCTTGTGGTATATTCAGGTTCTAACCTCTCAAAGAGCAAAGACACACAGGAGCCAGTCTTCACTTCCCTAGCCCTGCTTCACTGGAGTGTCAGAGGAATGCCATTAATGGGATAGTGGTGGGAGCTAACCTTTCTCAAAATAAGTCACTTTTCCACCCTCGATGGACAGTGTCTCCATTTGTCTGCTGCCTACGAGTCACAGCTAATGCAAACACTGCTAAAAAGCAGCAGACCCTGAGCGCAGGTCAGCAGTGGGCAGCAACTCTGCATTTCTCAGATGAACAGTGAGCCAAGCCAAGAAAGGAGGAAAGCAGCATGCGTACAAGTTTTATGTGGCTACCTGAAAACATTTCTGCCCACTCCAAGCTCACCACAGCTAGCCCGTTCTTGACTCTGCCACTAGTTCTATCATTTCTTCTTCCTACACCCATGGAAACAACTTCCTGTTTACCAAATAAATGCTTCTCTCCAAAAAAGCCAGGGCCAGGCCAAAACAACCCAGCTGCTGAGAGCAGGTTAACACAAGTGCGCTCACTTTTTCTTTTACTTTAAGAAGACACTCTTCTCTTTAAATAGTACACTTACATTGGGCATGGGGCACCATTCCTGTAATCCCTGCGCACAGCAGCAGAGGCAGGAAGATTATGAGTTCAAGACAAGCTTGCACTATATTTGCAGCCCTTGTTTCAAAAGGGTACACACTGAAGGCTCAGGCCTAGGGTGCCTCTGACTAGAAGAGTGTTTGGGGCTTTGTTTCCTTTAAAAAAAAAATCCATCTAACACACACCACACCACCTGACTTGTTGCTTCTTGTTACTACCTGTCGTTTTCCTCCCAGATGGCTGAACAAAAATTTTGGTATCATTGTGACATGCAGCTATTACCTCTACCTTCAAACACACCCCCAGTTCAGTCATTCCACATCCCATCTCCATCTTTCTCCAGTTAGGGATAACTGAGCAGTCACTGTCTCTCTCCTGGATATTTCTTACTAGATACTATTGCAAACTCTTCCTAATATTTCACTGAACTAGCATTCTTCCTTCTGCCGTTAGCCTTCTGCATCTGCTCTCAGAAAAGCAGCAAAGGTGATCTTTACTTTTTGCTTTTTGAAAAATTATAGGTTCACAAGTAGTTGCAAAGATCTTACAAACAGGAACCGTGCACCCTCCACTGTTTTCTCAGTGGTGAAATTTTACCTAATTCTAAAACAGTATCGAAGCTCAGAGTCTGACATGGGTACAAAGTGTGTACCGTTCTAGGCCATTTTAGCACACATGGAGTTAATACATGTGGGGTCAACCCAACTCCTACACACACACACACACCTCTCTCTGAATGTGCCCTTCCTGTTTTACATCTTTTTTTTTAAACATTCAACATCTTGCATGACTAAAACACTTAAAAATTGAGTCAAAGGAAAGAAAAGGTAATTTCTGAAAGTTGAAGGCAAGCTGTAAGAGGAATAAACACAATAATTCTGTGTATGTGTATGGTTGTAACATAACCAGTCAGAGGAAAAATTTAACTGAAAATAAAATTCAGAATTTTGCTATGTATCTTTGTAATAGCTCGAGTATTTGTATATCTTCAAAATTCATGTTGAAACTTAATCTCCAATGTGACAGTAGGAATAGGCAGAGCCTTAAGGAATTATTAGGGCCTAAGGGCGGTGTCCTCATAATAAGAATTCATGCCTTTATAACAAAACTAAAGGAAGAATTTCCTACCTTTGAGCTTTCTCATGTGAGGACACATGAGCAAGGCACCACACAGGCACGAAGGAGAGAGTATACCTTCATGTGACCCCCTTCATGTGACCCCCAATCTGTGCTCCTTGATCTTTGACTTCCAAGCCTCAGGCTACAAGAAATAAACTTCTAGCATTTATAAATTATCCAATGCAAGGTATGTTCTTATAGCATCCCAAATAGCAGAAAAGAAATTCCTCCTGGGACATATTCTAAACGCAACACAAATAACAGAGCACAAGAGTATCCTTATTATTTGTAACACTATTCATCCTAGGGTTTTGTTTTATTTTGTGGTGCTAGGGATACAGCCTGCTGATACTGTTTTGATAAGTTGTTATGGTAAAGTCATTTGGAGTCACAGTTTTCTGCATAAGAGATAAGACAGTAAAAATGTTGAAATTTTGAATTTCCATTGGAATGTTAGTACAAACTCATGTTTACTGTTCTCTCTGTCTCTGTCTGTCTCTCTGTCTCTGTTTCTCTTTCGTGTGTGTGTGTGTGTGTGTGTGTGTGTGTGTGTATTTCTTCCTAGTTTATACCTGAAGAAACCTTAATCAATGACAACCCAGTGGCACTAATGAACATTCCTAGTCTCCAGACTCCAATCTCTAAATGCTATGTTCCACTAGATTACCAGAGCCTCATCTCCAAGTCTGGGACAAGATAGGCCTGTGCTATTTTGTTTGAAAACAAAAAGGCTAGCTCAGACTGTTGAGATCCTATTGATAGGATAAAGGGTCAACTTAAAGAGGCTCCCATAGGCTAAGTGGATAATTTGCGCTTCAACAGAATAATAAATCAGTAAGCTGAAATACATCAAGCATATTCAAGTTTATATTTCATAATTATACTTGAAAACATACAAAGTCAACCTGACCAGTCTCCACTAGAGATTGATAGGGTTCCAGTACATTATTTTGAAATATAATATGAAAAAGAAATCATGCGCTTACATTATAATCAGTATAGTTTCTAAATAGCTTATGAGGTAATGTTCCTTACAGAAAAACTGTACTTAATAAACACACAAAGAATGAAGGAATTAGAAAAAGTTTGCACTTTTAATAAAATAATGTATCAAGGCAATTAAAAGGGTAATTAAAACATTTAGCTAAAAGGTGATGGGAAACTTTACAAGAAATGGATTATGTGAAAAAAATACTGAAACCAATAATTATTCTAAATATCACTGAAAGTGAGAAAAATCAGACAACACTTCAAGCAACACTTGAAGTAATGCAATATGAAAACTATGAAGTATTCCTGATCTCCACCAGAAGACCAAGTTGCATGACATAATATGGATATGACTACTCAAATACAGAATATAAAAAACTGAATATAATAACCTAGTTTGTTAAATAACACATAAAAATATACTGGCAGGGCAGGAGGATGTCACAGATTATAAAATATTTAAGACACTTATCAACTCAACCAATGTAATGATTTTATTGTACTCTGATCTAAGCAACTATTAGAAAGATACTTTGAGATACCTGCAGAAGGCTAAATATGCCTTACCTATTATATAACAGTAAGAAATTACTGTTAATATTATTGAATATAAAAACAGATTTCCTACAGATTGTAGATTTCTGTTGTTTATGAACAAATAGCTGGTATTGGATTTACTCTCCTACTTTAACAATAACGAAAGCTGGACCATTTGTAGGCATTGAACAATAACAAACTCAAAACTGTAAGTTTTTACAGAAAATGAGTACAAGAGGTAAGTCCCATATTCACCCTATGCCACCACCTAAGAAAACAGAATCCAAACAAAGAAAAAGTAGGTTAGAGTAGAACAAACAAATCAGAGTTAGGAGATGGCTAGATCTTGGATGGTAGGTTGGCAAAAAAAAAGGAAACAGAATAAACGAGAATCAAAGATCAGCATAGAAACTCTACTCACACCCTTGTTAACTCCCAAACTGCACATGGGCAGAGCTAGACTATGAGGAGGCATAGTGGAAAATCACGGCCAAGAGGCAAAGAGCTAGCCAGAAATTTCTGGAAGCCTCACAGTACCTAAAAGATATTATGTCTCTGCTTAAAAGCAGAGACTTTGGTGAATATTCCAAGCACTAAGTTGAAATTCTAGAAACCTATACCCTTAAAATAAGGGCTATGCCATAAGTAATGGCAAAACTGAAACCGAACCACCTAACAAAGTCAAAACTCAAGCCTCAACAGGATCGAGGTGATCGGCCTGTAATTTAATTGCCTGACTGAACAAACTCAGCACTATAGAAGTAATCCAGAATTTCTGTAACAATCACTCTTCATGTCCAATACACAATGAAAATTTGCTAGACGTGGAAAGAAGTGGGAAGAGTGAGCGATAATCAAGAGATTAAAGTCAGTGAGAGCAAATCTGAGAGGCTGATATTCAGAGTTGGCAGGCCTGGACTTAAATAACCCCATGATCACTATATTAAAGAAAACACAAGCCGGGCACTGGTGGCTCACGCCTGTAATCCTAGCTACTCAGGAGGCTGAGATCTGAGGATCGAGGTTCAAAGCCAGCTCGGGCAGGAGAGACCGTGAGACTCCTATCTCCAATCAACCACCAGAAAACCGGAAGTGGTGCTGTAGCTCAAGTGGTAGAGCGCTCGCCTTGAGCTGAAGAGCTGAGGGACAGTGCCCAGGCCCAGAGTTCAAGCCCCACGACCGACCAAAAAAAAAAAAAAGAAAACACAGAAAAGGATGCACAAAAAGAAAAAGCGAATTTCATAAGGGATACTTAGAATCTATATCATCTATAAACATATATTCTAAAACTGCAAATATCTGAGAATTTATTAGCTGGTTTTAACCCTTGGCTACAACATAAGGCAAGATCAATGGCCTTGAGATAGGTGTCATAACTAAATTGTTGTTTTTTTGTTTTGGGGGGGTTTTGTTTTTTTGGGGTTGTTGTTGTTGTTGTTGATAGTTGTGGAGCTTGAACTCAGGGCCTAGGCACAGTCCCTGAGCTTCTCTGCTCGCAGCTAGTGGCCCACTACTTTGAGATACAGCTCTACTTTCAGCTTTAAGAGTCTAGCAAACTTTCCTGCCCCATAGGTGAACAACCTATTTGCCATCTCAGCCTCCTGAGTAGCTAGAATTACAGGTATGAGCCAGTGACACTGGCTTAATGATTAAGTTTTTTAAAAAAGTCTTTACATACAAGAAAAGTATTAAATATTCATGAGTGAAATCATAGAATGCCTTAAATTTGCTTTAAAATATTTTATCAAAATCAAACATGGAAAAGAAGTTATGGAAAAATGAAAAAATCAGTAAAACTATTAGTATTGTCAAAACTTGATGAGTTTTATAATTGTTCTCTTTCTCCTTATATACATCTGAAAATGCTTACAGGAAAAATGGCCATTTTCAGGGCTGGGAATGGCTTGGTGGCAGAGTGCTTGCCGAGCATGAATGAAGCCCTGGGTTTGATTCTCAGTACCATATAAACAGAAAAAGCTGGAAGTGGCACTGTGGCTCAAGTGGCCGAGTTCTAGCCTTGAGCAAAAAAGAAGCTCAGGGACAGTGCCCAGGCCCTGAGTTCAAGTTGCAGGTCTGGTAGAAAAAAAAAAACAAAAAAGGACATTTTCATTGGTTTACCTGCTCATTTATAACAGTGAATAACACAAAAACCAAATGTAGACACTCAAAGTCTATCACTAGATGAATGGATAACAAAATATGGTGTGTGAAATATAAATGGAATAGTATTCAGTCTTAAAAACAAAGGAAACTCTAACTCATGCTCCAATATGAATAAACTTTAAGGACATTATGCTAAGTAAAATAATCCAGACACAAAAGGACAAATATTGCAAGATTCCATTATATAGCATGCATGGAATAGTCAAGCTTAGATATAGAAAAGAGGATGACTGACATGGACTGAGAAGGATGGGAGTTCCTGTTTCTCTGCCTCTCTCCCTTCCCTCCCTCCCTCCCTCCCGCCCTCTCTCTCTCTCTCTCTCTCTCTCTCTCTCCTTCCCATTCCCCCCACTCCCCACAATCACACACAGAGGAAATATCCTCAGGACATCAAAACACACTGAAATGCAGAGCACTGATTCCAGATATGAAATGTTTAAAAATCTCTTAGTCAAGTATTTATAAAAGTTATGACTAAAAATATTTTTTTCAGGGGGTGGAGACAGTTCTGAGGTTTGAACTTGGGCCTTGTGCTTGCTAGGAAGGTGTTCTACCACTTGATCTATGTCCCCAGCCCTTAAAGATCTTTCTATATTTCTATTAGCTTGTCAGTGAAAATACATTTTCAAAAAAGAGTTAAGAAAGACTCCATAAAACGCTCAAGAAAAGTATGACTACAGAAACCAGGCAAATGCATTCCTTTGTAACTTACATACAAACTATGCACACACTGCACACAGTCATTCTCTTTGGCATTTACTTTTAGGTCATGATAGAATGACAGAATGACCAGGCAACTACGGCTGTTCTGCACTGAAATGAGGTCAGCCGTGGGTGGCTTCTTCATACATCTTGGAGAGATCACAAAGATAAATGCTAGCCATGTCCAGAAGTAAGAAAACAAAAATATAGAGGGTAATGAATGAGAAAGTTAATCAGGGGAAAAATAGACAATAGTTGTTTTGGTTCAGAGTGACTAGATAAAGATACTATGATATGTTATTTGTGTGTTAGGATACTTTAGCTTGGTCTTAGCTAGTTTGTATAGAAGAAGGGAATAACTTATTAAGAAAAAAACAGCTGTAAAGGTATGAAGAATATTGAAGATAAATTAAAATGTCTTTTTTAAAAGCCCCATAAATCAGCACATACTAGCAGGTTCAAAAGAACATGGTAGTGTTCCTGAACATGGAACAAGAGAAAATGACTTATTGAAACACTTGGCTACATACCTAGTCAATATCTGGTACATGAAGGAAATGCACTTAAGTCTTTTCCACTCCCTATTCTACCACTAAATGTTTGCAGACCCATGGCATAAAGAAATTGCTGTAATGTATTATATATATATATATATATGTGTGTGTGTGTGTGTATATATATATATACATGCATGTATGTGTGTGTGTGTGTATGTCATCATTAGGAATGTTATTTTAAGACACTGAGAGTGTTCATAATAAATCATACACATTTCAACTGGCTCTTCTTAAATTAGTAATTTGTTTTCGATGTCCATGAGTTCCGCCTCTATTCAGGAAACTTTACTTGATAAAGTACTGGATTTATGACAACATGGTCTCCAGCAGGAAGTTGGGGATATGTATCTAAAGAAATCATATTGTGTAAGTTTTAAATTATGAGTTTAATGGTTTACAAAAATAACTAGTTTCTCAATTCTTCCGGTATTTATTAAGCAAGGCCATACTGTCAGGGCTGTCCCTTTATAATACAGTGCTAAATACTTGACATGCGATATCAGTCTTAATAAAGTTGGTAATACTCATTCAATAACCATTTAGTGAAATCCATCACAGTGTTTTAAATTCATAATCTGCGTAGTTAATGAGAAAACCCAAAAGATGTTTCAGCTGGGTACAATGGTTTACACCTATAGTCCTAGTTACTCAGAAGTCTGAAATCTGAGGATCAGGACTCAACACCAGTCTGGGCGGGAAAGTCTGGGAGACTCATCTCCAGTCAATCATCAAAAAGCTGGAAGTGGGGCTGTGGCTCCAGTGAGTGGGTGAGCACCAAACTTAAGGGGAAAAACTCAGGGATACTGCCCAGGCCCTGACTTAAAGCCATAGTACCAACACACAATGTTTTCTCATTCATGTCTTCACAGAACAGTGACATTTGACATGGGTCACAGAAGTTAAAAAGAACAGCAGGGCTTTTGAATCTGTGTCCTGATGCCTCCCAGTTATAGCCACCATTTCCACTACCTCTTGTGAGGCTAATCATTAGTATCTTGAAGGAAAAAAAAAAAAAGACAAACATTCTTCACGTAACTGGGAAGTCATTTATGTAAGCTCTTTAAGTAGCTTCACGTGTCTATGGTTCATGCTTAGTCAATGTGTATACACCCTCTTCTACTTCCCTGGCCTCCATATTTATCAGATAGTGAAACCCAGTTCCAGTCACCCTAGGCAGTGTTTGTACCCACAGCAGTGGACAACTTACTTTTAATTCTTTTCTTTCTGGTGACAATCTATCAAACTCCAGTGAGTTCAGCAACTACTCCTGTGATCATATCTTCAACTTGTCTCTGCTTAACATTATGCTATCTCCAATGCAGCCTGACTATTCCTTTTTTGAAATGCTTGGGACCACAAGAATGCCCCACTCCATAGTTACTCAGAGTTTGCAGGTTTTATCTGTTCATCCCTAATCCAAACATCCAAATTCTGAAATGCTCCAAAATTAAAGGTTTTGTTTTGTTTTGTTTTGAAAAGGCATGGGTATCAACATACCTGCTACAGTTCTACAAGCCTAATTCCCACTGGGCAATGCAAAGAGAGCCACATGACATCTCATAGTGAATAATAAACAACATTCATAAAAATCATTTGTTTGAGATGGGTCTTGCATTTGTAGCCCAGGCTAGCCACAAAGCCTCCATTCTACTGTACCTCCATGCCCTGAGAACTAGGATTACAAGTAAGCACCACCACACCTGGTTTTCTTTTAGTATATATTTTTTATTGTAAAGATACTGTACAGAGGGCTTACAGTTACATGAGTAAGGTACTGAATACATTTCCTACCACACCTGATTTTTAAAAAGTTTTTACTTTTATCATTCTCACCATGGTATGTCTATTTGTGGATCACTGTATTTAGCTCACTTGGTTATTGCTTTTCAGTATATTTGTAAAGTTGTCAACAATTATTTCCTTTTGCCCCCCCCTCCTTTTTCTCTCCTCTCTTTCTAATACTCCCCAGTATACATACACTGGTATATCTGACAGTGCCCCAAATTTCCCTGAGGCTCTGTTTTTAGTTCATCATATCTCTATTCTCTGGTTTGCGCAATCTCTATTGATCAAGTATGCTTTTTCTTCTCCCATTTTGAATCCAGGTCTAAGCCTCTCTAATGAATTTTTCTATTTCATTTATTTTACTTTTTAACTCCATAACTTTCATTTGTTTTCTTAAATAATTTCCCTTCATTGGCATTCTCTATTCTAAGTAACATCACACATTCCTTTATTACTTTAATTTTGGTTCCTTTATTTCAGGAAACATGTTTATAATGTCTCTCAAGTTTTTCTTCTAATAAATCTGACATCTGGTCTCACTAAAATAGGCAGTTTCAGTGGTCTGCTTTTTGTCCAGTAGATAGTTTGTACTTTTCTTGGTTAGTTTTGCTTTGATTTTGTATGTCTTATAGTTTTGCTGTTGTTGGAAACTGGACATCTTACATCATTCATTACATGTACATATCTCCCATCTTCCCAGGCTTGTTATTGTCAGTGGAGCTTCAGACACTGTCCTCTGGGAGGTGAAGCTATGCTATACCCAGCATTATTCTAGGATCACCATGTTTTGGGTAGGATTCTCTCCTGGTCTTTTTCTGATGAAACCCAGCTCTTAAACTCTACTGATTATGGCTGATTGCTCCATTGTTTTAAACAATGCCCAGAGGCATAAATTGGCTTACAAACAATACAATCAAATTCTGGCTCCTTTGAAGGAATGGTTTGTTCAGATTGTAGGAAAGTTCTTTCCAGATGTCTTATTCCCTGAGTCTCTCTGGTGCAAGTTAGGCTGAGGGCTGGGCCAGTTTCCTGAATCTTCTCCCTCACTTACTACCACCCCTACAGCTCCCGAGTTCCTTAAGGAAGAAATTAAGAGCTGTTTTATGGTGTTTTTCTCCCCAGGCAAAAAATGAGCCAGGACCTAGAACTAGAGGTGGTAATAAACTTCTGAAAGATAACCCACTGCAGGAAACGAGAGCTTAGGGAAGTAGAGGGGAGTTCAGCTTGCGGTCCCCTCAGAATGCCTCTCCTGGCATAGAACCACTGTCTTAGGTGGCTAGGTAAGAATGTTCTACATCCCTGTATTCTCAGCATGCTCCCCTAATTTCTACAAACCAAGGCTGGGTAGGAGAAGAAAGTCTTCATCTCTCCACCGCCTCTGCAGGACAGCATCAGCAACAGATAACTAATTGGGAGAAGAATGGTTAACTGCTGATGACCTGCTCTTCCTGGGAAGAAAGCAACCTGTCTAGGTGCTAGTAGAAAAGAGACTTAGCTGCACAGGTATAAACTGAATGGATTATATTGGTTCAAGTACTACATACTATCAGATGAGCCCAATTTTCATAGATATTTATGTGTTCCTTCATTTGCCACTTGTCCTTAGGACTCCTCCAACCCTAGACTCTTCCATATACTTTAGAAGGCCTGTTACTTTTATTCTTTCCTGGGGGAAGGGGAAGGGGTTAAACTCAGAGCCTTACACTTGATAGGTATGTATGTGCTCTACCACTTGAGTCATGCTTTTAGTCACTTTTTATGTTCCAGATAAGGTCTCAAGAAAGTCTCACTTTATTCTACGACCAGCCTGGGCTAGGCTCCTTCTACTTGTGCTTTCCCCATGTTACTGGGGAAACAGTGTGCATCCCTTTGTGCTGGAATAACAGGAAAATACCACCATGCCCAGATATTGGTTAAGATGGAGTCTCAAGAACTTTTATGTCCAGAGAGGCCTCAAATTGTGATCTTCCAATCATTGCTTCAAATAAGATAGGATTACAACTATGCCCAGCTTTCTATTCTTTAAAAAAAAAAAAAAAAGTTTTGAAAACAAGCTCTGATAGGGTTAGTGGTGAGACTTTCAGGAAGGAAGAGGCAAAATGCCAGACTGGAAATGTGACTCAAGTGACAAGAGTGCCAACCATAAGCAAGAAAGTCCAGCAAGAGTTAAATACATACATACATACACACATATATACATACACACATACATACATACATATATACATAAGGTTTTCACAGTAGTCTTTGCATTAATCATGCCAACAGTTGATTCCCATTTATATTTGTGTTAGCCAGCAGATGGACCTTGATCCTTCTATTTTATATTTCCTTCCATAGCTAGGATAACAAGTATGACACCATGACC
Organism: Dipodomys ordii; assembly: GCF_000151885.1. Taxonomy (NCBI): domain Eukaryota; kingdom Metazoa; phylum Chordata; class Mammalia; order Rodentia; family Heteromyidae; genus Dipodomys; species Dipodomys ordii. The sequence continues at coordinate 19,282,404 of NW_012267226.1, forward strand.
AGTTTCTTCTGTTGAGATGGGCGTTGTTGGCTCACATCTGTAATCCTAGCTATGCAGGTGGCTAAGATTTGAGGATCATGGTTTGAAAACAGCCCAAGCAGGGAAGTTCATGAAACTCATCTCCCATTAACCACAAAGAAAGCTGGAACTAGAACTGTGGCTTAAGGGGTAGAGTGCTAACGTTCAGTAAAAAAGCTCAGGGATAGCATCCAGGCCCCGAGTTCAAACCCCAGAACTAGCACACACACACACAAAAAGTGAATTTAGATTGGAAAGTTTACTCTCTTTTCCTCTATTTGACTCTACTAATCACTGTTAGCAAAGAGAAGACTTCTGTTTATTTTGACCACTTCAAAGTCAGATCTTCTAGTAACAAATTCTCCTGCTTATTTCTGATATTGTGCTAAGGGTAAGTGTAGGAGAAAAAAAAAAATCACAAAACCTCCAAAACTGAGAAGAACCATGAAGGCAAACAGGGAGCCCGGTAAGGATTGCAGTTACATGTTGTATTTGAACAAGCTGTAAGGCGTCACTAAGGGCAAGAATTCTGTTCCCAGTGCTGCTGAACTCACATGACAGACACACTTGAGGGAGTGTTGTCACACCTGACCTTAGCTAGAAACAACTGCCAATAGGAAGGCCCTGTCACAGGATCAGAGGGACTGCTTGTTTGGGGACACCTTTAATCTCAACTCCCAATACCTCACTAGAATACAAAATACCTTTGCTAAGCAAACAAAGATGCTAGAGAAATTTAACTAGGTGAATCCAAAGAGTTAGAATTATTTTGAAACCAAATAGCTGTAGTAGAGGACAGCTGTTCACATGACCTAACACTGAATAGCTCTTTTTGCTTTGCCAGTGTGCTCAATAGCTGGTTAAAGAATGCAATAAATGTACTTACCAAAAATTTCCCCTCCACTAGCATATTCTGTCACCAGATAAATCATCCGTTCTGTCTCCATAACCTGGTGCAAAGGCAGGAAAGTGACAGACAGTGACACAAATGACAGGCAGATATCAGAAGAAGAGAAACTGATAACTTTTCTCATTTGAAATATTGATAACCATTACACTTAAAGGAAATGTAAAACACTTCGGGGAAAACAGATATAAATGTTAGGAGTTCTTTAAGCAGGAAGCATTCACTACTGAGACACGGACACAGAGCTTCCGTGGAGAGCTCTGCAATCTGTTAAGATCGCAAAGCTGAGAGGCAGAGCAGAAACTAAGAACTAAAATGTCACGTTCAACACCAATCAAAAAGTGCCCACCAAACCCAACCTAAATAAAAACCACTTTAATGAAAATATGAGGAATTGTTCTAGAACTGCACAGAACTCCATAGAGCCTTGAAAAAAAAAAAGGAAATGATATCTTTTCTTCCTACCATCCATTTACTCAAAAAATACAAACCCTTTAAGTAACATAAATGATTTATGTGTATTTTGTCTTGATCCCTATTTTGCAACCCTTTCAAAATTCATGTTGTCAGTCTTGTCTTCCTTTTTAATCAAACATATTCCAACAGTCAAATATATGAATATATACCACACTTGCTAAAAACATTTTAAATATCTCATATATAAACAATAGAGTAAAGGTTTCTCCAGTAACCAACTGCATTTCTATCGCTCCTCTCAAGGAGCACAGGATAATGTACCATGCACTCCTGCAGAGCAGTGTTGCACAACAGAAACACAGGAATTGCAAATACAGCTTTAGCTTTTCCAGTTGCCACCTTTTTTTTAAGGGGGTGGGGAGGAAGGGGAGTGCAGTACTGGGGCTGAAACTCAGGACCTCATGACTGTTAGGCAAGCATTCTATCACTTGAGCAATGCCCCAGCCCTATTTACATTAGCTGTTTTTCAGAAGGTCTTGTGCTTGTGGTGGTTAAAAAGATATAAAGAGTCTCTTAGAAGACTTTCTTGCCTGTGCTGGCTTTGAACCGTGATCCTCAGATCTCAGATTTCTGGGTAGCTATGATTATAGGCATGAGCCATCAGAGCCCGACTAAAGCCAAAGGTTTTAAGACACCTTCAAGCCTATAGAATAGGACTTCAGGAAATACCAAGAAGTATGTTCTTGGGCAGAAGATAGGTGTCATTTCACTGAATTCTGTCTGATATTCTTCAACAGGTCTGTTCCTACTAATTCATTTCATCACATAGGCAGCTGAGGCCAGCAGAACTCTAAAGCTACAGCCTCAGCCACACATTAACATCGCAGCATGTTTTCTTTTCCATAAAAATAACAGGCCATGCAAGTGGGCCCAGGGCCCCTCATGCTGTTGGTGTGCTTTCTTCAGTCTTACGCATACTCCTGTATCTGGGTCAGAAGCCTTGACTGCAGTCTAAGAGCAGCAAAGGAACTGAGTGGGTGGCCGCCTCCTTCACAACTTGGGAGGGGACTCCTGCAGTGGAAAGCAGGGAGCAGGGCTGGTCCTGAGCTCAGGCAGCCACTGCTACCAGCACACTGCAATCTAAGCAGTTCCCCAAACCCCACCTTGCCCAAAATATGTCTTCCACCAGCCTGCTAAGTCCCTCCCCTTCTGTCTGAAATTCCATCCATCAGATTTACTGCTTTTGCAGTAGGGCTAAAGGATCACTCTGACGATGGTATGAAATATGTATATTTCTTTTTTTCTTTTTCTTTCTTTTTGCCAGTCCTGGGGCTTGAACTCAGGGCCTGGGCACTGTCCCTGAGCTTCTTTTGCTCAAAGCTAGCACTCTACCACTCGAGCCACAACATCACTTCTGGCCTTTTCTGCTTATGTGGTACTAAGGAATCAAATCTAGGGCTTCATGTGAAATATGTATATTTCTTAGGAAAGGAAGAAAAGTATAATAAAAACCTTTTCCATGACATAGAATCTGATCCTGGATTATCAAAATTAAATGCTTCCTTAGAAAACTACACCCAGGACTCTGTTAGAAAAGGGGTAGGTTTTGGGGCTGGGAAGGTGGCTCAATGGTAGAGCGCTTGCCTTGCATGCATGAGGCCCCGGGTTCGATTCCTCAGCACCACATAAGCAGAAAATAAAAAGTGGGGGGGCTGGGAAGGTGGCTCAGTGGTAGAGTGCTTGCCTTGCATGCTTGAGACCCTGGGTTCGATTCCTCAGCACCATATAAGCAAAAAGAAAAAAGCCAGAAGTGGCACTGTGGCTCAAGTGGTAGAGCACTAGCCTTGAGCTGAAGAGCTGAGGGAAAGCGCCCAGGCCCAGACTTCAAGCCCCACGACAGGACCCCCCCAAAAAAAACAACAACAAAAAAAGAAAAGGGGTAGGTTTTAATTGAGGTAAGAAGCTATACTTAAAATAGCTTGTGCCTCAAAGTGGTAGAGTGCTAGTCTTGAGTACAAAAGCTCTGAGATATTACCCAGGTCTTGAGTTCAAGACCCACAACTGAATTGCCATCACAATTTTGAACATGAGCACAAAAATTAATTTCTGAATAATTTTATGAGAGTCGCCAATGGCTCATGCCTATAATCCTAGATACTCAAGAGGCTGAGATCTGAGGATCACAGATCAAAACCAGCTGGAGCAGGGAAGTCTGTGAGACTCTTAACTCCAATTAGCCACAAAACAGGTCAGAAGTGGAGCTGTGGGTCAAGTGGTAGAGCCTTGAGTCCCCAGGCCCTGAGTTCAAACCCTAGGACTAGCACGCACGCACGCGCACACACACGCACACACAAATTGTACAAGAAAGTAATATTCATCATTATGTTTTCACCTCCCCAAAGTCTTTGTTCCTTTGGGTTTCCCACCCTTCTTTAGGACTGTGAACTTAAGTAAAGTAAGGTCTTATCACCTTCTAAACAATCTCTTTGGGTAATTCTTGCTGAGAAAGTCAGCAAGGTCTTAGGGTATTATTTTGTTTTGTTTGTTTTGAGGGTAGGAGTGTTTGTTTATTCTTAAAGCAGGGACGCATACAGGCCAGGCTGGCCTGGAACTCAATGATCCTCCTATCTCAGCTTTCCAAATTCTAGGACTACAGGTACTTGCCACCTTGTCCAATTTAGAAAGGATGTGTTTGTACAGGTGTGTTTTTTGCTTGGATTCACACCAGAACCTCATTCATATTAGGCAAACTATACCACTGAGTTATAAACCCGCCCCTTCCCCCCAAAAAATCAATGATATTTTTTACTTTTACTGCCAATCCTTGGGCTTGATGTCGGGTGCTATCCCTGAACTTTTGTGCTCAAGGCTAGTGCTCTACCACTTTGAGCCACAGTACCATTTCCAGCTTTTTGGTAGTTAACTGGAGATAAGAGTCTCTCAGACTTCGCTGTCTTTGAACCAAGATCCTCTTGAGTAACTAGGATTATAGGTATGAGCCACTGACACCCGGCTAAGGAATCAAATTTTAAAGAATGAATTAGTAGCTGGGTGCTGGTGGCTCACACCTGTAATCCTAGCTACACAGGAGGCTGAGATCTGAGGATCACAGTTCAAAGCCAGCCCAAGCAAGAAAGTCTGTGAGACTCTTATCTCCAATTAACCACCAGAAAACCAGAAGTGGCCCCGTGGCTCAAGTGACAGAGCACTCGGCTTGAGCTGAAGAGCTCAGGGACAGCTCCCAGGCCCAGAGGGCAAGACTCACAGCTGACCAAAAAAAAAAAAAAGAATTAATAGGACCTATTCAAGGTTAGTCAGACCTCACTAGGAAATAGTGAGGAGAAACAGGATATTAAATACTGAGTGAGAAAGTAGAAGGGAGGAGTAGAGAGTGAGATGGACATATGAACACAGAAACAGAGAAAGTCACAGATTGTCACCATCCACATGTTCTTCAAAGGCAGCTTCAGATAAAACAGACCAATCTGATTCTATAGCCATGCACCCACCATGCCAGGAATCTTCCTACCTGGTAGAGCCTGATGATGTGAGGGTGGCAAAGCATCTTCATTATTTGGACTTCCCGGAATATCTTCTTCAAGTTTTCTTCATCCAGCTGGGTCTTATCTATGATCTTAATAGCAACCTGTTGACAGAGGAACAGTTCACTTAGGACAATCAAATTCACTTCAAAATATAGTCTATAAAATATACTGCTAGTGTTTTGCTTTCAGAATGTCAATGAGGAAAACAAATTTAGTCTTTGTAAAAGGACAGGAAATGGGGCCCTAGAACAAGGTCGTGCCAAAGGAACAAACTCTAGAAGCTAATGGGTCTTCTGAATTTCTTAAGTTGCTTTCATGGGGCGGGGGGGTATATGCAGCCTCTGGGCCCTATAAGATGTGGAATCATTTGGTACATGACTGGATAGACAAGTATGTTTCTTGCATGCTCCTGGTTGACTGCCCATGGCCATCTTCCTGTATTGGTCATCTTGTATGGCCCGTGGATGATAGTATAAATATCCCATTGGCCCTTGGCAGAAAAAAAAAAGATTCTAAATCCTTGGTCCATTAAAACCCTTGGCCAAATATTTCTTGACTGCACAGTTGTGGTTATGGTCCCAGAGAGCAGTATGTAAGGCCTCATGTCAAGATAAGAAGCTTGTAGGACAGGTATGTGAGGTTTTAGCAAGGCTCCACCAGAACTCACGCAGGGCTACTCACACTTCACCAGTGCTTATGTAGCTCAAGAGGAAGAAGAGTAGGGTCAGTTTTGTGGTAGCAACAATTCTGAATAGTGATTGTCAATAAGTAATCCTTCTTCATGCTTTACATCTATTACATCTTAGTAATCATTCTTCATGCTTTACATCTATTAACTCATTTAAATCCACAACACCAGCCAGGCACCAGTGGTTCACGCCTATAATTCTAGTTACTCAGGGGGCTGAGATCTGAGAAGAGCTGAGATCTGAGGATCATGGTTCAAAGCCAGCCCAGGCAGGAAAAGTCTGTGAGACTCTTATTTCCAATTAACCACCAGAAAAATGGAAGTGGCTCAAGTGGTAGAGCGCTAGCCTTGAGCTCTAGAGCTCAGGGACAGAGCCTAGGACCAGAATTCAAGCCCTATGACCCCTCCCCCCAAAAAACCTGCAACACCAGTATTATTATGAATTTTGTCTTGTTAATATGGAAATAGAGGCACATAGTAAATAATGAACCCCAGAAGTGATGTACAGCCAGATCCAAAGATCCTTCTGTGCCATATAGACATTGCTCCCACAGAGAATGTGTCATTCCATTTGACCCATTATTCTGAAGACATCAACATCAAACTTTTTTGTTGTTTGGTGTTTTTGTAAAAACACAAGTTATTGATGTGTAGCCCAGGCTGATATGGAACTAGAGATCTTCCTGTCTCTTCCTCCCAAGGTATATACCATCACACAGCAATACAAACATTTTAAAGTAGAATGAAAGGTGGAAAACTTGGTTGTAACCCACTAAAGTGCATCACTGAAAATGATAAGGAAATATTTATATCTATTTCAATTACCTCAGTTATCACCAATGTAAGTTACATGAAAACCTGAGACTAGACAAACCCTAGCCCCCTCCAATTCTTTAGATTCCAAGTTGGTTTTTTTTTTTCAATTTTTTGTTTTGTTTTGTTTTTGGTCAGTCATGGGGCTTGAACTCTGGGCCTGGGCGCTGTCCCTCAGCTCTTCTGTTCAAGGCAAGCACTCTTATCACTTAATCCACAACTCCCACTTCAGGCTTTTTCTGTTTATGTGGTGCCAAGGAATCAAATCCAGGGCCTCATGCATGCAAGGCAAGCACTCTACCACTGAGCCACCTCCCCAGCCCCTAGATTCTAAGATCTTATATTCTGAGAAAGGGAAAGAAATTCTACTGAAAAGCAAGGAAAACATAAGGAGCAAAATTCTCAACTCAGAGAAATAAAGACAGAATGGAACATACATGGTAAATTATTTGAACAAATAAAGTAATGAATACCATGAAGATAACTTTAGTTGGATTTTTTTCAGAGATGTCAGCATGAAGAATATAGAAGACAAGTTTCAGCTCAATACCAAGACCATGGAGCCTTGCTTGTAGATGGAATGTGATGGAATGAGCTCAGGGGACAAGGAATAACCAGCCATGGCCCTCACTTCAAGGAACTCACAATCTAGCAGGGAAAGAGACAGGTGCAACGGATGATAGAGCACCACAAGTACAATGAACAAATAATAGAGCTCTGCACAGTTACAGGGATGGAATATAGGTGGATGGTCTTCAGCTAGGGAAGAGACTTATATACAGGGAAAGAATTCATGAAGAAGGAAGTTTGACCACAGAAAGAATTACAACGGGTAAAAAAGGTGGTAGGGAAATTAATTGAAGAGAAATAAAATCATCAACAGATCTTGCCAACTGTTTGGTCTATAGGAAATCTTGAGCCACGTAAACCTTGAGTCATATCCAGGGTCCCTGTGACCTTGAACCACTAGCATGTGTGTGGTCTGTGTCAGATCACGTACAGAACTATAGCTGCAGCAACTGGTCTGCTATCTGCACCTGCTTCCCTCAGGACAGCTCTCAAAGCACAAATACCATGATAAGCATGTCTACTGAAGAAATAGTTGGGCTCTTCATAATTATAAATAAAACGTTAATTAGGACTGGAAGGAGTGCTTTCATTTATGTAATAGGATCAACAACTCACAAGCAAATGCTCACAGCAGAACTCCAGTGAGGTGTGTTGGAAATGGTGGGAGGTGCATTCTGAAGGGGCAGCGTGCATTACGTGTGCTTGATGTGTATGCCACGTTGTGTAAGAGACGAGTGTCGATGTGAACATCAGGACCTTCCCACCCCTCACACCCCACTGGCTGATAGCATATTCAGAGAAAGCTCTTGAGATAATTGACCAGACTTTTGGACTTTTTCCCTCCTACCTGGTCACACTGTAATTGAAGAAGTCATAAAGTAGATGCTTTGTAGTAGACTCACCCTGAACTGCCCTGGCTCTCTGAGGCACAGAATATTCAGAATGGAATGGTCAAGAAAACCAACCCTATCATCAATGAGCACAAAACTGGACCTTAACATACATCTGGTTCTGAATAAAAGATTACAGTTTAGTGAAGACAAAGGTACAGTATAAATGTGGGTTTACTTTTTTTTTTTTTGCTCGGTTTTGGGGGGTTTGAACTCTGGGCCTGGGCGCTGTCTCTCAGCTCTTCAGCTCAAGGCGAGTGCTCTACCGCTTGAGCCACAGTGCCACTTCCAGTTTTCTCGTAACGGTTACTTTTTTTTTTTTTTTTTTTTAAGGAATGCATTTGACTTCTTCACATAAGGGACTGCGGTCCTATATAGTGAAACGCACTTTTATCTTTTAAAGGAAATTCCACTAAGAATAAATTGTTCCTAGAAGGTAGGAGTCGTTTTAATACATTAAAACATCAAATTCCTGTCTACTCTTCAGTGCAGTGAGATTAAAGATTCCATAAAACAATGGAGGGTGAAGCGTGCCTAGCAACAGCATATACAGCCTAAAAGTAAGGACCTAACAGGCCTGCATTCCCAGCAGTCAGGAAACACAGGAGAATCTCAAGTTCAAGGCCAGTTTAGACTATGTAGTAAAAACCTGTCTCAAAAAAAGAAAGAGAAACAAATACTCTGAAGAAGTCATGCTGCTCAGATTCAAAATTCTGGAATTATTGATTCATACTATTAAGCAAGTCATTCCATTTTCTGGTGGCTTTATATCTATAAAATGTGGACAACATCAGAACCTTATTTAAAGGATCGTTGGGGATGAAGTGCTAAGCACTAATGAGTAAAACCTGCTTGCTATACAGGGTGGCGTACGATAAACACATTGCAGTAGTAATTGCCTTATCCACAGCTTCACTCTCCCCAGCTTCAACAACATGCAGCCAAAAACAATATTAAGTGGAAAATTCCAGAAATAGACAATTCTGAAGTTTTAAATTGTATACCATTCTAAACAGCATGACAAATCTTGCACCACCCTGCTCCATCCTGCTGGGGACATTAATCATTGCTTTGTTCAGCACTGAACATGCTATCTTCTCATCCGTCACTTAGTAGCAACTTAGTTAACAGGTCACAAGACTGTCACTGTACTGCAGTGACCCTTATTTTACTTAACCAATGGTCCCAAAGTCCAAAAGCAGTGATGTTGTCGATTCAGATTTCCCAAAGACAAGTCACCATGTTCTGTAAGTGAAAAAGTAAAAGTTCTAGTTTTAGTTAGAAAAGAGAAACTGGACAGGTTTGGTGATGTACATTTACAATCTCAGCACTCAGACTAGCTTAGGCTACAAAATGCAATCCTTTCTTAATTTAAAAAAGGGAAGGAAGAAGGAGCTAGGTATGGGGACACATGACTTTAATCCCAGAACTAGGAAGGCAGAAGTAGGAGGATTTCCATTTGAGCCAGTCCGTGTCCGTGCTACACAGTGAGTTGTAGGCCAGCCTGAGCTATACAGTAAGACCTTGTCTCAAGGGAAATAAACAACAACAAAAAATTGAAAAGAAATTGTGTACTCTAGCTGTAAAAATTTGTGCACAGTAAGACATTGAGAAAGAGCATATTCATATAACTTTTATTATACTACACTATAATTGCTCTACTTTACTATTAGTTACTGTTGTCAATCTCTATACCTACCTTATAAACAATCTTAAGTAACTATGTATGGGGAAAATGCTGCATATAAGAGTTCAGTACTACCCATGGCTTCAAGTCATCCACTAAGAGTCTTGGAACATATTGTCCACTGTGGTGGTGTGGTTACTATCTAGATTAATTACAGATAGTGCTACTGCTAGTTCAATGTTTTCTAGAATAGAGCTTTAAACTTTGGGCATAAAAGCATGGATAAGACTGACTTCACTAAGTAACATAATCCTGAATCTAAAACACATAAAATCCTTGTTCAAAGAGCAAGCTGGGGGGCCCAAAAGCAAAGCAGCTAACCATTAGTGGTTGACATTCAGAACCAACTGGTTAGTGCCTCTGATGGGGGAAGAACAGGAAGGGAACAGAGCTGGGGGAAAACACATTCCATTCAGGAAAGTCACCCTGGGCCACAGGATGGAGCCCACAGCAAGACCTGACCACAAGGCTGCACTTCTTCACAGCAAGCCAGACGCCCCCAGCACTCTCTAGCAAGCAGCTAAGGCCCCGAGGAAACTACTGCGACTTGGTGGTGGAATAAATGCCTCCTGGGATGACTTACGAGGAAGGTGCCTTCCTGAGGCTGAGCTCCTACTACAGACACAAACTGAAAAAGGGAGGCTTTCTAACATGCAGACGAATATTCATGAAACAGAGAAAATGCTAAGTGGGAGGGACGCGTGATTATTATGACAATACCGAAACAGAATAATAGGCGCGAATTTTCACAGCTTCAGGCCACACAACAAATGTTTACCTTCAAATACAGCTCAGTTGCTTGAAAAATTAAATGTCTATAACAAAAGTAAATCACCAAGTAAACAGAAGACAAACTCCCAAAGAATATGCTTTCAGACTGAGGCTGGAAATCTGTGAATCACAAAGAGATATCCTTCTTAAATTGGCATATAATAAGAAAATAATGAAACTTAGATCACTCTAGAAGGGGGAAGAAAACAGAAATTTTCCCTATCCGTGTTCACTTCTAAAACTATAGTTCCTTTAACTCATCTCATCATAAGCACAATAATGTTCAAAGAGAATAAAGTTGGACAAAAACAATGTTTTTTTTTTTTTACAAAAAGGCTATAATTCACTTGTATATTCTGCTATCACATTGATAGGCAAGATTAAGGTCACCGAATAAAAACTAATGAACCAGGGGAAAGTTTAGCATTAAGATCAGAACTTGTTTTGATCTTAATTATAGGCACTGGTGGCTCATGCCTATAATCCTAGCTGCTCAGGAGGCAGAGTTTTTAAGGATAAAGGTTCAAAACTAGCTTAGGCAGCAAAGTCTGTGAAACTCTTATCACCAATTAGAATATGAGGAGTAGTGCTATGACTCAAAGTAGTAGTGCTAGCTTTGAGTGAAAAAGATAATGGGCAGCACACAAGCCCTAAGTTCAAGTCCCACCAAAAAAAAACAACTAAAACTACAAAGTATGCAAGGTGGTATGGTTTAAGTTGTAATCTATCTGCTTGGCAAGAAGAAATCTCCAATTTGAACTGTCCCCTCAAAAGAAGAGGAACGTGTGGCTGGAAAGGTAGCTCAGTGATAAAGTGCTTGTCTTGCATGCATGAGGCACTGGATTCGATCTTCAGCACCACATAAGCAGACAAAGCCAGAAGTGGCTCTATGGCTCAAGTGGTCGAGCGCTAGCCTTGAGCTGAAGAGCTGAGGGACAGTGCCCAGGCCCAGAGTTCAGGCCCCACAATCGACCAAAAAAGAAAAAAGAAGAGGAAAGTAAACTATCTCACTGATAAGTTTTATATTAATTATATGTGAAAATGATCATCTTTTGATACTAAGCTAAATGAAATATATTATTAAAACTATACGTGTTTCTTATAGCATTTAAAAATTACTGGGCCTGGGCACTGTCCCTCAGCTCTTCAGCTCAAGGTAGTGCTCTACCACTTGAGCCATAGCGCCACTTCCGGCTTTTTTCTTTTTTGCTTATGTGGTGCTGAGGAATCGAACCTAAAGCCTCAGGCATGCAAGGCAAGTGCTCTACCACTGAGCCACCTTCCCAGCCCTAAAAATATAAATTTTATATATGGCTACTGGATAGAAGTGGTCTAGATGAAATTAATAAATTAGATAATTAACCTATCAATTAAAGGAAGTATTAGATGGAAATTACTTCTAAAAGATCTGACACAATGTGGAGAACAGACTGTTATTCATACCATAGAAACTTGGCATAAAGACAAAGGCATTCAATGATCAGTCAAGGCAGTGGCCTTGGAAGAAATCAAATAAGGTCTCAAAAGTCTAAGAATTCTACTGAATTCCATTAAAAATGTGTATCGAGCAATTGATCCATTTCTCGTGCCTGAAGGACTCACTACAGCCCGAAGACAGTGGCAGTTCTCAAGGTTTTTGGTCTAGGATTCCTTTTTAAAAATACAGAGAAGCCAGGCACTGATGGCTCACGCTTGTAATCCTAGCTACTCAAGAGGCTGGGATCTGAGAATCATAGTTCAAAGCCAGCCTGGGCAGGAAAGTCCGTGAGACTCTTATCTACAATAAACCACTGAGAAAACCAGAAGTGGCACTGTGGCTCAAGTGGTAGAGCACTTGCCTTGAGCTGAAGAGCTGAGGGACAGTGCCCAGGCCGAGTTCAAGCCCCATGACTGACAAAAAAAAAAAAAAAAGATACAGAGAATCTTCAAGAAGTCTTGCTCAAGCAGATAGTACATTTTCACTATTAAATTAAAGTAAGTTAAATTAAAGCAAACTTTTAAGACATTTCCTTAGCCAGCCACTCCATTTTTTTACAGGACTTCATTCTTTCTCAGAGCAAGAAAGGGATGGTTGGCTAAATGATACTCAAATGCTTTTTACCTCAGCCACAGTGGATTTCTTTTCTTCAAAAATTACCCAATAGATTACCAGAGAAATGGGTTAAAAGAAACCCCAAACCAACATGAAGTCTTAAGCTAAACATGGTAAACACTAAATGGCCGTGGTTAATATTGTGTCACATGGCTGCTGTCAAGATACAGGCTGGCCACACATGGATGCAGTCAGGGTACAGGCCGGCCACATTCTTGGGAAGGTCCTAACCTTTGCACTGGAACGCATTTTCTAACTGGCATCCACATTTCAGGGAACAAATCATCAAATATAAAGAGCCAAAGCAAAGATGCGTATTTGGAAAGAAGTGCTTATTCATGTGTGTGCATGTGTGTGTGTGTGTGTGTGTGTGTGTGTGTGTGCGCATGCACACCAGTCCTGAGGCTTGAATTCAGGGCCTGGGCACTGTCCATGAGGGTTTTTTTGGTTGTTTTGTTGTTGCTGTTGTTGTTTTGCTCACTGCTAGTTCTATCCCACTTCAACCACAGCTTCACTTCCACCTTTTTGCTGCTTAACTGTAGATAAGAGTCTCATGGACTTTCCTGCCTGGATTCAAACCATGATCCTTAGATCTCAGCCTCTTGAGTAGCTGGGATTATAGGCGTGAGTCACCAGTACTTGGCTGTATTCTATTCATTTTATACACACGATTGTTTCTGTAAAGCTTAAGGAATGGATGGAGTACAGGTTGCTGCCAACTCCAGAAAAGGGGCCTCAACATGGCCACCACAGATAAGAGTCTGGTAGCTCTCAATAAACTGCAAAGGAAATAGTTAAACATAACTTAAAATATCTAGCATTTCGGGAGGGAATGGTTGAACTTTCATTTTTCTGTGCTTATCTGGTCTGTATCCCGAATGATGAATACAAAAGAGCTCATGTGTTTGCTGTGCATGCAGGATAGAGAATGGACAACCTACTGAGAATGGGAAAATATACCATGAAACATGTATTATTCTTGGAAGCATTTCTAAGCTGGAACATGGTATATTGTGCATAATTAATACATGGCATCTGAAGCATGGGGAATTTTCTGGTGATTACTTAAAATTCAAGGCACAGAAGGAAAACTTCAAAGACAAAAAGAAAATGATTTCTCCGTTCCAATAATTCCCATCTGGTTCACATTTACCCTCTCAGAAAGCAGAAGTCCTAGAAGTGTCTCTGATCTTATAGGCAACTCTCTTAGGCATACTGACATTATTGTGGTTATTATTGTTATATTAACATTTACCAAGTGCCAACAACAGCGTGCCAAAAAGGGAAAAAACAAAACCCAAGATGTCGTGGAGCCTGTAAGAGATGGGAAATGAGGTTGGAGCTACAGGGTAGAAATAGGGCAAAGAAGAGACCAAGAAAATAGTTTGGTACTCATTTTTTGCTGAGGAAAAAGAGAAGACAGGATTGAACCCAAAGCTCCTGCATTCTAGGCAAGTGCTCTACACACTGAACTACATCCAAATCCGGGAGATGCTTTGAACAGAGATGAAGGATTGAATAGAAAAGTACTAGAAATGAGGAAGCAAAAAGTTTGAACTAAATGATTAAACAAGAAAGTTCAAAGAAACAATAATCTAAGAAAGAGGTATAAAGACAAAGTAACTGATATAGAAATGTTTTGAAATGAAAGAAAAATGAAAAATATCTCACCCCCAAACTGTAATTTAATTTAGAAATAAAGGTATGGTGGAATGATGCGTGGAGAACTTGGCAATGCGGTCTGAAAAGAGAAGTTCCAAGGCAGAAAGCTGAATGGATTTCAAGATGAACGTTCTCAATGAAGTACACACTACTCCTTTCTGGAGTGCTAACTCATAGGTAAAAATAACACAGACTTGCAAGAACATGTTTGTGAGGGAACACATTTAGACACAGTATCTAGAACGGTCAGGCTTTTTAAAGCACTTTATCCCACAGAGATTTATTACACTGGGTATCTTGCTGACCTTACAAAGGCAATACTGTTCTCAGGAACAAAACCAACATGGCTTATATGTTAAATGACATGAATATGGCCTCTGAGGCCTCATCACACTGTCTGCATGAAATGGCAGGAGTTGGAGGGGAGGAAGGAAACACAGTCAGAGCTCAATAGCTATTCCTCCTAATTGACATCTCCCAACTGTTAGGTAATGAGAACTACAGGAAAACAGGATGCAATCTCCATTATCAGAGAACACCTCACCATACTTATTTTTGAAAGTCTTATTTATCAGGTATGCTTAGATACTGGGAGAGTGAGCTAAATCTTGGCTGGGGAGGGGGGGAGGCGGTAGCTCACACCTATAATCCAAACCACTCAGAAGGCTGAGACCTGAGGATAGTAGTTCAAAGCCAGCTCAAGCAGGAAAGTCTGTAAGACTCTTATCTCCCCCTAAAAATTACCCCAAAAAAGCTGTAAGTGGAGCTGTGGCTCAAGTGGTATTGTACAAGTCTTGAGTGAAAGAAGCTCAGGGTCAAAGAGCAGGCCCCAAGTTCAAACTCCAGGACCAGCACCAAAAGAAAAAAGGTGAATTTTGGTCAAACCATGAGGCCTAGTCTGAATGGTCATGGTACTGAGATGCCTGCCTTGTGCCTCCCAGCGGTAAGCAGCCAGCTTCATGAGCCCACCAGCAGCATGGCACCATCATCTCAATAGCTTATGAATCAGAACTGCACACCACCTCAGCTGGCAGGTAACACCTTTCTGGAATTCCATCAAAATCAGAATGCTTTGTGTGATGACTTTCCATTAGCTCTAGCTGAGTTCTTTTTCTTTAATAATGGTCACATTTTTCAAAAAAGAATTCATTTCCATAATGAACTTAATATTTCATACAATGGGCAATGTGGTTTATATAAAACGAATCTCTGGAAAGTCTGGTAAGCATTAATTCTCAAATTAATTTTCAAATCAGTTCTCAAAATATTTACTCTAAAAAGTGGGAGGGGAGGAAGATAAACAATATCCATTAAAATGTAGCTTATTATTACTGAATTACACATAATCACATTAATTATCCAATCACAGCTACATGAAAAAATATACTTAATATAGGAGAGTTAACATTTAACAAGATCAGGCCTTTCTCTTCACAGATTACATGCATCCTAAATACTGACCATCTCTGAGAGTGTTAAATTAACATTGAAGTACAAGTCTAGAATCTTCAAAAGCTGAGAAAGCAGCACCAAAAACTTAACTTAAAGAAAATTATCAACTGTGTATTGATTCAAATATTGAATGTTGTTATAGTGAAAGGAATTAATAATTAAAATTATTAATTGCAATTTAAGCAAAAGCCAATCTATTATACCATCTATTAAACCTTTTACATCTTGTGATGATAGTAATTTAGCAAACTGACATCGCCTTTAATTCATTGCTAAAGAGACCCAAAAAATCATCTAGACATTAGCAATAGTTTCACTTAGAATAAACATATTTTAGACATTAGCAATAGTTTCACTTAGAATAAACATATTTAAAGGTTGGGGATATAGCTCAATGTAGTACACTTGCTTAGCATGCTTAAGACCCTGAGTTCAGTCGCCAGCACTGGACATGGCTCAAGTGGCAAAGCACTAGTAATGAGCAAAATTTAACTAAATATGTATTTGTGTATGTATATATACATAGAGAAACATATAATCCCAGCACTAGGGAGGCTGAGGGGAGGATTCCAATTCTATACTAGCCTGAACTATACAATGATACTCTTTATTTTTTGTTGTTGTTGTTTGTCATGGGACTTGAACTCAGGACCTGGGTGCTGTCTCTGAGCTCTTTTGCTTAAAGCTAGCTCTTTACTACTTGAGCTACAGCGCCACTTCTGGTTTTCTGGTGGTTAATTGGAGATAAGAGTTTCATGAACTAAAAAAAAAAAAAAAGAGTTTCATGAACTTTAACTGCCTGTGTTGGCTTTGAACTGTGATCCTCAGATCTCAGCCTCCTCAGTAGCTAGGGTTATAGGCACAAGCCACCAGCACCCTACTCCATGCCCTTTCTAAAAAGTCAGGAAAGCAAACAAACAACACATGGGACTAAACCCTGGAGTCAGGAAGAATGGAAGTCTAAGGCTAGCCTAGGCTACAAAGTGAGACTTTGTTTCAAAAGAAAAAGGAACAAACAAACACTAAAAAAGCAAATCATAAAAATGACATTTGTTTGCATAAATACTACTTTAGAAAAACAGATCACATTAACACCAGCCTGAAAAAAAAATCACAAGGAAAGAGATTTTTTTTTTTTTTTGTCGGTCGTGGGGCTTGAACTCTGGGCCTGGGCGCTGTCCCTCAGCTCTTCAGCTCAAGGTGAGCGCCCTACCACTTGAGCTACA
>NW_012267226.1:19299226-19312194 GCF_000151885.1 Dipodomys ordii
AAGGCAAGTGCTCTACCACTGAGCCAATTTCCCAGCCCCAATTTAGTCTTTTTTAATCTATAGTCTATATTTTGATTTTATCAGGTATGTGTGTGTGTGTGTGTGTTTGTGTGTGTGTGTGTGTGTGTTTGTGTGTGTGTGTGTGCCAGTCTTGAGACTTGAACTCAGGGTGTGGGCACTGTCCCTGAGCTTTTTTTTTTTTTTTTTGGTCGGTCGTGGGGCTTGAACTCTGGGCCTGGGCGCTGTCCCTCAGCTCTTCAGCTCAAGGTGAGCGCCCTACCACTTGAGCTACAGCACCACTTCCGGTTTTTTCTGGTGGTTTATTGGAGATAGGAGTCTCACGGTCTTTCCTGCCCGGGCTGGCTTTGAACCGCGATACAAGGAAAGAGATTTATGATAAGAAAATGAAGCAGGACACTGAGAGCTGGAAGAGTATAAAACGTTGGCTGATAATAACTTTATAGTGAAAGTCATTCTTTCTCTGTATTTAAAAGTCCTTACGAATTTTCCTGAGGATTCTGGGTCTCAATTTTATTTAAAGACAAAGCAAGCATTTTTTGGAAACAAAGTCCCAAGAAAAATCTCTGCAGTAAATCTTTCAGAGTAAAATGGCACAGGGAGGATGAAAGAACTATCACACACAGCAGAAAAAACCTGTTCTCTGCTAAACAAAACCTCACAATACGCCCTACCATGTGAGGCCAAAAACGAGGGTCTACTGTAATTAAACCTGAGTAGCAAGTTCAGAGATAGACACAACTTTGAAGAAACTTAGCTCTGGTTAAGTTTGCACATCACTGGGCCAGCACACAGAGCCGTAGGTGGAAATTGGGACTCAAGAGCTCTAGGCTCCATTCAGTCTCTAAGAAACACTTGTGACTCAGGCAGACACTTTACCTCTGGTGTCCCCAATGTTCTTGTCTATTAAATAAAGGTGTGTCTGTCCTGAATTACTCAGACAAGGTTGTCACTGTGGCAGCTCCTAATTAGAACTCTGGGAGATCTGAGGTTTACTTTTTTATACATTTTTATTTATTTTTAAATTCTAAGGTTCATTCATATAAAATAGATCAGAATCACTAGTAAGATAACTCACTGGGTCTAGAAATAAGACCCCTTGGTCAATAAAACTCTTGGACAATAAAACTATTCAAGCCTTCTAGTTTATAGTTCTGTACTATAAGGCCAAATGATAGTATATAGAATGATACACTTATCCCATGTTAAGATACCCCTGGTAAATAAGTTAAATGTCACTGTCTTAAACAGCAATCAAATCAATTAAGCTAAAGCATAACACACTATTTATCTAGGAAAGCTTTGTCAGTTGTTATTAATATGTGCATTAGTGGAAGGTCAATGTTTTCTACCATTAATATCAAGAACACTAAATAATCAATAATCTTGACATTACTTCCTATTCTGCTTACAAAACAATAATGAGAGGTTAAGTGGGATGTGATTCAGGCTGCAATTAAGTCAGACTAACTAAATCATAAATCATGAACTAATAGGGAGATGCTACATGGAAAACCAAATTCAGTGACTTTATTCAAATTTAATGGTATTTCCACCTATACGAAGCATCTTAGAAATGAGAAAGTTAAAGTATAGGTTTAGTTTGTTTTTTATCTAGAGTAGATCAGTATATTAGCATAAACATAAACATAATAATAATAACTAAAATGTATTGAGTACTTAATACGTGCCAGGACTTTTTTCACATATTGGGATGAAAAAAATTAAGTAAACAAAAGTAGATACAATAATAAAATTAAAGTACCAATCAGCTTCAACAATTATTAATTCATTGAGAACTTTTGTTGAACTTCCTCCAAAATCCCAGTCACCTTATCATTTTATCTACAATTACTTCAGTATATACCTAAAAAAAATCTACTTTTTTTGGAAACATTTATGATACCATTATCACACTTAAACAAATGAACAGTAATTGCAGGCACACACAAAGATGTTGGTGCTATAATCACCATTTTATAGACTTTTCTGAGGCATATGCTGCCCATGACATCATTTATCCTGGTGATAAAGCAGTGTGTAGCAGGGATGAGATTTCCACTCAGGCAGTGGAGAACTTTGAGTTCTATGGTGCTACTTCTCACAACTAAGTTTTATGGTAATGAGCTCTTAAAGCTAATAAGGGAAGGAACGACAAGCAGCATCAGATTTCAGCAAAATTTGGAAATAAGTAAAATATATCCAGCACTCCACCTAATGACTTCCTTCCAACAGCACAGTACAGAACAAGGAGAAAAAGAGTAACTTTATATGGACAAATCTGATGAATTTCAACCAGGTGATAAGTCACCATCAAGAGTAATGGCATGTGGAAAGTAAGTTCTCTTGATAGGTGATGTGCTTCTGTTATCTTATTCTCCAAAACTTACCACCCTATTCTGATCAGACAATTTCTGCTTAAGAGACATTCTACAGAATACAGCAAACTGTCAAAGTCATCAAACACAAGACAAGCTTAGAGAGCCTGTGGGGATGAAATGATGATTAAATGTAACATGGCACTCAAAAAGGACATTTAGTAACGTTGTAAGCTTAGCTCAGGACTTAGTACCCAAGAAGTGGAACCCACTTACGGTGTTTTAACAACTGTTAATAACTAAACTAAAGAGACTTCTTGTGATTTAAGGGGAACTTCTATATTATTACCTTTTAAAGAGCCAATGAGTAGAGAATATGTTAAAAATTGGTTTCAATAATACTGTATTACCAAAATAATGAGAGCAACAGAATTCTGACAGAAATGAAGTAACTTAGGCAGTAATTAAATAGGTGTCTCGTAAAAACTATTATTCAAATCGATTCATTCATGAATATGTATAAAAGTATATGTTTATATCCTACCTGCTTAAAAAAAAGACTAAGGTATATAGAAAATCAAACATATGAAATGGAGTAATTAAAAATAAAAACAAATAGGTTCTTTCACCCTTGTTTTCTCAAAGCCACAGTGCATGGGAAAGGGATAAACACTACCAATCAGCAAATACTCCGTGGCTTTACCAGCATCATGTGTACATGTGCACACTCGGGCAGAATTCTGGAGCATGAGCAGGGACACACTCAGAGAAAAATAGAAATCTCTACTTTTTAACAACAACAAAAAAAAAAACGATAAAGAAAGTTAAGGGAATTTGGGGGGTTGGATGGAGGAAAGAGGGTATTGTTATTCAACATATTGTTGTTTTGTGGTCCTTTGTCCAAAGTAGGTCAGGTCTGTGTGTAATTATTGGATTTATTATGACTTCAGAAAAGGGAAGCGCAGTCAATGCAAGAAGGCTTTTAACAAACAGCAGAACGGGGCTAAAGGAGAAGCAAAGAGTGCCTCTGCTGCTAAGCTCAAATGCACACGTATGTACATACATGTATGCATACATACATGCATACACACATACACAAAATAAACTAACTCTTGTTTTTAATAACAGTAAAACAATTTAGAAGACAGGAAAAGAAGCCTGGTTTCTCAGTCTGGACCTATACTACTGAACTTGAAACTTGTGGATAAATTCTCCTAACTTTATCTTTTTCCTTAGGCTTGTTACCCACTAACAAAGATGACACTAAAGAAACTCCAGGGGAAAAAAATTAAAAATAGATTTACTGGAGCATTTTATGTGCAAGAACACATGCCAAAAAAAATAAGAACTAGTATTTGCATTACCAAAAAAAAAAAAAAAGCATCCCTTTAGCCTTCAAAAACACTTGTAAAAACTTACTATAAAATATATCATAAACAAACCATTGTTCCTTATGTTCTTTCCACTACTCCAGTCCCCTCACTCCAAGAAAACCACTATGCTGAAAGTGGCTAATCATTGATTTGAATCATAATTATTATTATCTCAAACTTCCTCTTTTGATTCCTGTTATACTTGCAATATTCCTCCACAAAGATGAAAATAGTGGTGGTTAATTTATTTTATACTTGTTATCCTTTTGTGAGTATACCAACTGTATTTCTTGCTTTACAGTTACTATGTATTTGGGCTGCCTGGATTTTTAGCTATTTTGAACAGTACTTTAAATATTTTTTACACATTTTAATCATGTTTTCTAGATTATGAGTACAAGAATAAGGTATATACCTAGGAATCACTAGAAATTAACTCATGTTATGGTTGTACCCATCTGCAGGGCTGCTCCTACTGCTCTTTACCATCCCAACAACTTTCATTCATTTAAATTTTTTTCTAGTCAGGGGTGAGGAGGAGGAGGGAGTTAAGAGAGGACAAACAGTTCCTACATATTTTACATTGCATTTTTGATTACTAAAAAGGTTGAGGATCTTTTCATTGGTTCACAGATCATTTGTTTTTGCTTCTGTGAAATAAACTTTGTGACTTCTATGTCCATTTTCTACCTTTTAATTTTTTGAGGGATTTTTTTTAAATACTTAAGATCTCTCAGTATATCTTCTGTCAAGTCATGGGAGCAGAACTCAGGGCTGGCTTGCTAAAGCAGTGCTTCACTTGAGCCATGCCCTAGTCCTTTTGCTTTAGTATAATTTTCCAGACAGGATCTCCAAACTTACACCTAGCTTGGACCATGATCTTATCTCCTACTCCACTCCAAATAGCTGGAATCACAGGTGTGCACCGTGCCCAACCCATCTCTACTTCCTGTAGGTATACAAGCAAAGTTGTATAGAGCAAATAGGCCTGGAAATACTATTTTAGCCATATTTGGAATACCACCTGCCACCACCTAACCAACTCATACATACTTGCTTCTTCTGCAAAACTGCATCTTGCAACTTCATCTAAAACGTTCTTTGAAATAGATCTATAATACGGGTCTCTACAAAGACATGAACTTGATTCTCCCAGATACTGGGGATCCACTGGGGTTTCAGTTTAGATATTTCAAAGCTTCATGGGTCGTAAGAAAGCTAGCTGCAAATCCCTGTGATTATGGACATCTGGCAGTGTCAAAGCAAACCGTTTTCTCCCTCCATCCAGATACAAATTGTAGTGAGCAAGTCTCTGTAAGTGAGGCATGACTTCTCACTCTTGCACCAAGCGGTTTTCCCTGCCAGGGTCCCAGTGCTGTGTAGAGCAGTCTCTACTGCACTTGTCTTTTCAGTGATGTGCTCAAATCCTGCAAGAAAACAGCACAATTCCATCACACTTCACCTTACATCCCAGGAGTTTGCTTTTCTTGTGCTAGCTTCAGAACTTCACATGGACTCTAGCCATATCATTTATTCTTCCCTTCCCTAGCTAATTTAAAATTGTACTGACCAGAAGGGATTTCTCTACACATAGAATCTACAGCATTAATGGGGACTGAGGGGGTGTTTTGTCATTCATCTTAAGGTAGTTCATTTTTTAACAAATTGATCAATACTTTCAAGAATGCATCTATATTTTAAGAAACATAATCTACCTTATATATGAAACATCGTGTATCATTTCAATGAAAACAGTTTCAAAAATGTCCTTAATTGCTGAAGGCTTGGATTAAATGGTACAGGCCCAAGGTCCTGAGTTCAAGCCCCAGTACTGGTTTTTAGGGAGGAAAAAAGTCCTTAGTTGATCTGCTTCTTACAAAGCAAAGCTTAAGAGATGTTAAATTTTATTAAAGGTATCGACTTGTGCACTAGATTCCGCCTATATTTTAAATTATTATTGAAGTCTGTGCCTTGTGAACACTATTAAGAAGGTTTAGAATTATACTACCTCAGAATAAGAAACTTTTACTTACTTAAAACCCCAAGTGTGTGTTGGGTGTGGGGACCAAGAAACTATTTCTATATCTTCTCTTTTACCCACCCCCCCGCCCCCCGGTCATAAATCATAGGGCTTGAACTCAGCCTGGATGTTGCTCAAGGCTAGCACTCTACCACTTTGAGCTACAGCTCCACTTCTGGTTTTCTGGTGGTTAGCTGGAGATAAGTGTCTCATGGACTTCCTTGCCCGGCTGGCTTTGAACCATGATCCTTAGATCTCAGCCTCCTGAGCAGCTAGGACTACAGGCATGAGCCTCTAGTGCCCAGCCTTTGGGACAGTACCTTAAGTTTACACAAATGACACTAATCTATTGGGAGAAGACATAAATTCAATTCTCTTTGGAAAAAAATGGAAATGAGGAATAATTGATATTTACAAGCACTTCTTTGAAATAGGTACCCATAGTCTAATCTTTTCTTTTTTATGGTGCCATTAGTCCTGGGGCTGGAACTCTGGGCTTGGGTTCTGTCCTTGTACTCTTCAGCTCAAGGCAAGCACTCTACCACTTGAGCCATAGCACCACTTCTGGTTTTCTAGTGGTTTATTGGAGACAAGAGTTTTATGGACTTTCCTGCCTTGGCTGGCTTTGAACTGTGATCCTCAGATCTCAGCCTCCTGTGTAGCTGGGATTACAGGTGTGAGCCATCGATGCCCAGCTACTTTCAGCTTTTTCTGAGTAGTATGGTAGAGGTAAGAGTTTCACAGACTTTCCTGCCTGAGCTGGCTTCAACCATGGTCCTCATATTCTAGCCTCCTGAGTAGCTAGGATTACAGGCATGAGCCACCAGTACTCAGCTCACAATCTAATCTTAAAAATGAATCCACGGTAGCATTCCAGGCTCAAAAGCAGCATCCGTTTACAGAGGGGAGCACTAAGTAAACCTCTAAGACAGGAAGACAAGACCCTGGCAATGTTCCATCTCACCATGCTGAAGGCAATGGCTACAAATGACCATGTTCCTAAAAGAATGGTGGGCAAACTCTTATATCTCGCAAGATAAATGGCTATTGTGGTAACGAGTTGGCTCTGGCAGGAGGGTTTAACAGCAAGCCATGGAACAGGCCACTTACTGTTCTCCACCTTCTGTAGTATCAACTTTCCAGTCAGCCTGATGAGCACCAGCACATGGAAATACATTCCCAAGCAGCTCACCCCACAGGCCACATGCACATTCTTCATTTGACCTTACTCTACTCCCCTCTAGGTCCTAACAGAACTTGGCAGATGTTAGAATCTGCTATGTATAAGCTCTAGAGACTAGATTAGAAAACTCAGCAAGGTATGCATTGGGTGCTGGCAAAAAAGGGGGGGAAAAGGGGGGTCTTAGTGAACTGATTTGGATTTGCTCACTTAGGACATGGACAATTCCAAAAATGTGTCTTGGACCAATGAAGCAAACAAGCAAAACTAATTAGAAAAAAAGCACATGTCATGCACATCCCAACAGGGGCTTGCAAGTCTTCTGAGATCATCCTTCTCTCCAAACCAACAAAATACCAAAGCCATTATGCAATTTGTGGTTTCTTTGCATAATTGAAGAAATTAATAGCTTCAGATACAAAACTTAGCTCTACCCTGAGACATTCTTTCCCTGCTTTGGATCTCTGCATGTAAAAAGTTCAAAAGTACCACACTCCCAAACCAGGGGCCACAGAAAGTTCTTCACATTCATTGGCAAACCTTTCTTCCACAGCAAAACTTCAAAATTATGTTTGGATGAGTTCAGTACATGTGAAAAGAGCTTGCTTACAAGTCCTGTTGTATAATAGTTTGTATTTACCAAGTTAAAATTTGTCTATGCTATATTGTATATCCTATTTTATATAGCTAATTCTCTTATGTTAACACCAAATTGTTAGGCATCACAACCAGGGAGAATATAAAGTGGGACGGACACAGGGTACTAAGTTTAAGAGTTAAGCCTGCACGAAGTGAGTCCTCAGCCTGAATTGTAAGTGACCTGCAGACTTCCAGGTCTCAGGGGCAAAGTTACATTCTTCAGGTTTATTGTAACAGAGTAATGAAGATTTCCTCCGGGTAATGAGGGTGTTCATAGAAGTTCTCTGATCTTCCTAGTACAGTTTACACTACTAAATAAATATGATGCCTGTTCATGTGTCTGGACATTAAAATAAGCGTCAGTACTCTGGGCCCACTATAACCCAGTCAGTGTTTGTCAGCTTTGCAGTGAATGTCTTTGCCCTCCATTGATCCACTTGTATCTTTGGAAAGAACCTTTAGGCGTGTTAAACAAGACAAAAGTGTTAGCATGAATTGAGCACACTAAGAAAACTGGGTTTTCTTTTTCTAAATTTTATGTTTATTTAGGTCAATAATGAATATACTTAAAGAGAAGCTGCTGCTGGGGTTTTGTTGTTGTTGTTTTGTTTTGTTTTGTCAGTCATGAGGCTTGAACTCCAGACTTGGGCACTGTCCCTGAGCTCTTTTGCTCAAGGCTAGCACTCTACCACTGTAAGCCATAGAACCACTTCTGGTTTTCTGGTGGTTAATTGGAGATAAGAGTCTCATGGACTTTCAGATCTCAGCCTCCTGAGTAGCTAGGATTACAGGTGTGAGCCACCAGTGCCCAGCTAAAGCTGTTGTTTAAATGAAATTTTTACACCTTTTAACACCATCCTAGAAAAATTAGTATTACAAGAAATGCTTGACCAATAAATGGAATAACTAAGATTAAAAGGGCTTAATTTCCCCCTACAAAGAAGTTGAAGAACTTATTATGTTAATCCTAATTTAGTATTTCAGACATAAGCCACCTTTTCACAGCTGGGAAAATTTAAAGGAAGGATGTCTTTTGCTCACAGTTTGGAAGGCTGGGTCCACAACTGGTTGGCCCCATGCACTTGGACAGAAAACATGGTGGCAGGAGTGTGTGGCAGAGTAGGCTCTTAACAGGCAGACAGCCAGCAGAGAGCAGGCAAGGGACCCAGGGACCAGGTATGTAACCCTCAAAGACAAAGGCACGCCCCCAGCAACCTGCTTTCCAACAGAGCACCCATCAGCTACGCAATAGGCATTCAACACAGGAACCTGTGGTGGACATTTCATATTCAAACTAGAACAGGAACCAAATGTGAACAGGAGCTACATTTATAAAACTTTATTTGATCTTCCTTCCCTTGGTAGTAAAAATGTTTTTCATAAACATAATAGTTTTCAAAGACAAATCACAACAAAATCCTATAGATACCATTTTCAGATTTTTCTCTCAGTAATATCTCATAACCCATAAGATTGGCATAATCACAGAAAGTCGGTTTAACTGGGAAGTATTTTCTCTATTACTTAGCTTAAACACACACACACACACACACACAGTAATAACAGAATAAACTTAGCCCTATGATTGAAACTGTTATAACTGACTCAAAAAAAATTTTTTTGATTTTTAGTATTTTTAGAAACCTAAAGGTGATTTCTTTTCTGTTCCTCTCCTAAGAAGACAACAAAGGCAGATGTTTAGGAAAACCTGCATGTTCCTTCGGTGCAGTCCTAAAGCAAATGGAGACTTGGGAGGGGGAACAGAGCAGAAGAGGGGCTGTAAAGACGTCAGCAGGGTGCTAGGGGAAGCCAGGTTGCCTAAGAAACCAAACACAGAAGAATAAGAGAAGAAAAAAAATCATTAGTTGAAAAAAAGCTCTGAAATGCTTTTGCAGGAGCTCAATCCCTTATCCTAAAACACACACAGCAAATGGATCAATTGTCACCAATGACAAATGGAGCCCACAAGCACACTGCCAGCCAGAGTGCTTTTCTAAATTACATAGTACTAGCCTTGAGATTAGTGACCAGAGCACATTAGACATGGATAAATCTTTTGACAGCCTAAACTCAAAATATACATGTTTGTATGTTTTAGTTATTTTATTTTGTTTTTGCCAATCTTGGGGCTTGAACTCAGGGCCTGGGTACTTTTCTTAAGCTTCCTTTGCTCAAGGGTAGTGCTCTACCACTTGAGCTTTTTTTGATAGTTCACTGGAGATAAAGAGTTTTGTGGACTTTTCTGTCAGAGCTGGCTTCCAACCACAGTCCTCACATCTCAGCCTCCTGAGTAGCTAGAATTACAGGCATGAAACACCAGTACCCAAATCTGTATTACTTTTCTCAAAAAGCATTAAATTCAGCTTAGCATTCAGGGTTGGGAAACCCAACTTAACATTCCCTACCTCCAGCCAATAAAGTCCAAGAAATCATTTGGTCCATGACAAACCTGCACATCTGCAGCCCGTAGCCTGTCTGCATATATTGATCATTTTAGATAGTCCTCAAATAAGGTTATAACTTACAAATGGCCCTTGGAAGAAGAAAGGTATACAGACTCATTCCTATTTGTAATACAATGTCCATAAAGTAACTCAGTAAACCAAAATAGCTAGACTCCCTTCCCCAGCCTTAAAATTCAATTTCAAGTTATGATTTGCCAGGTAAGAAATTACACAGTATTCTTTCTTGTTATTTTACTTTACAAAGTATTCTTCATGGGTAAACAGTAAATAGTCTTGAAAAAAGTTTGAAATGGACAGACCTATTTGAAGTCCCCAAGCCAAATCTTTGTTCTAAAACAACAAAGCATGTTCTAGGATAGGAAGGGTGGTACACAACTATAATCCCAGCAATGCTGAGGCAGGAAGACTGGGAGTTTGAGGTTTGCTTGGGCTACTCAGCAAGACTCAATTAATGAGGGGAAAAAAATACATAAGAAAGCAAAATGGTACACATACATAGAAATGTCACAGTGAAAAACTGCCTATATGCCAATTTTTTAAAAAACAATGTTAATCATACTTTCTCTGAAAAATCTTATTTTAAAATGAGCAATTCTTTAAAGGATAGAGGTTAAGATTTGGTTTCTGAAGCCTGTACTTCTCTTTATAACACAAAGAAAGTTGTTTGCCCTTGTTTTGCTTAATAGATGAGGGAAGAAATTATATGTGAATCCTAGACTTGTGGTTGGTTTCAATGAAATAACAATTAAGGGAAAAACAGTGCTTGATAAGGATTCAATAAAAGATCACAAAACCCCTTTGGGAGTATCTAATCAAGCTCCTCATCCCGACCACAGTAGAATGATGATGTACTGCAAAGTATCCCTGCATAATACATAGTCAGACTTTCTGAAACACCCCTGTCTTACTGCACTAGAGACTCCAAACTCACACCAGCAGATGGCTGGGAAGGTGGCTCAGTGGTAGAGCGCTTGCCTTGCATGCATGAGGCCCTGGGTTCGATTCGTCAGCACCACATAAGCAAAACAAAGAAAGCTGGAAGTGGCGCTGTGGCTCAAGTGGTAGAGCACTAGCCTTGAGCTGAAGAGCTGAGGGACAGCGCCCAGGCCCAGAGTTCAGGCTCCACAACTGAAAAAAAAAAAACAGCTATCTTCAGTCTGGCACTTGTGGCTCACACCTGTAATCCTAGCTACTCAGGTGGATGAGATCTGAGGTTTGTGGTTTGAAGCCAGCCTGGGCAGAAAAAAATCTTTTTTTCATATTTTTTATTTATTTTGCTTGAACTCTGGGCCTGGGCACTGTCTTTGAGCTTCTTTTTTTTTTTTTTTTTTTGCTCAAGGCTAGCACTCTACCATTTGAGCCACAGCACCACTTCTAGCTTTTTCTGTGTATGTGGTACTGAGGAATTGAACCTAGGGCTTCATGCACGTGAGGCAAGCACTCTACCACTAAGCTACATTCCCAGCCACAGAAAATTTTCTGATTCCTATCTCCAGTTAACCAGCAGCAAGCTGGAAGTAGAGCTGTGGCTCAAGTGGTAGAGTGCCAGCCTTTAACAAAAAAGCTAAGCAAGAGCATGAGGCTTAGTTCAAGCCCCAGTACTAGGACATGCATGTGCACACACACATGCACGCATGCGCACACACACATGCACACTCAAAGCTCCAAATATGAACTCCAAAATAATTTTGTTTAGGCCTACTGCTCTTCACTGCCATACAAAGCATCCCAATTTTTGCTTCCTTCTTTGCATAATTATGTGTGAAAGGGTCTGTGCTTTCATTCCTATTGTACCTGTGAAAATTTTACCTACTGTTTAGAAAAGTAGCCACCTGGGAAGACTCCAATATTCTGATCCCCTACTGATCACACCTAATCCTCCCAACAACCTAGTTCCTGCCAGTAAGCTTACCTGTTCTCTACTTGTGCCAATTAATTATCTACCAGATAATGATCTCCTTGTATCTTCCAAAAGAAAACTATCCAGCAAACTATCTGGCAAAATGCATGTACTTTTATAATGCTGTGTACCTACTTGTTTTCAAAAATAAATATATAAAGAATTTTATTCAATAAATAATATATAACCTTTTAATTTCATGTTATGGCTTGATTATGCCAAGAAAGGTGAAAATACAAAATATTCTTTTAAATATAACTGTAATTTTATGATCAGAAAAATACCTATAGCTTATACAAATTCATCCAAATCCAGTGAGTGACATAAGGATACATAAAAGAGCCATGTGAGGGCTGGGAAGGTGGCTCAGTGGTAAAGTGCTTGCCTTGCATGCTTGAGGCCCTGGGTTCGATTCCTCAGTACCACATAAGCAGGGGGGGAAAAAAGCTGGAAGTGGCACTGTGGCTCAAGTGGTAGAGTGCTAGCCTTGAGCTGAAGAGCTGAGGGACAGTGTCCAGGTCCAGAGTTCAGGCCCCATGACCAGACCCCACCCCCAAAAAAAAGAGCCATGTGATACTATGTTGAAAATGAACTTTACAATGTGGGCTGGGGGGGTGGGGCAGGCAGGAGGAGGCGGGGAAGTGGAGAGGGAAGTGATGGTAGGAGGAAAACGAAGGAGGAGGTAACAATGCTCGCTATGAAATGTACCCATTACCCTACTCATGTAACCCCTCTGTTCAACATTTTTTTTATAATAAACATAAAAAAAAAAAGAGCCATGTGCTGGTGGCTTACACCTGCAATCCTACCTACTCTGGAGGCTGCGATCTGAGTAACATGGTTCAAAGCCAGCTTAGGAAGGAAAGTCCATCATACTCTTATCTTCAATTAACTACCAAAAACCCAGAAGTGGGGCTGGGAAGATGGCTCAGTGGTAGAGCGCGTGCCTTGCATGTCTGAGGCCCTGGGTTCGATTCCTCAGCACCACATAAGCAAAAAGAAAAAAGCCGGAAGTGGTGCTGTGGCTCAAGTGGTAGAGCGCTAGCCTTGAGCTG
>NW_012267226.1:19312244-19317517 GCF_000151885.1 Dipodomys ordii
CTCAAGTGGTAGAGCGCTAGCCTTGAGCTGAAGAG
The DNA here is from genome assembly GCF_000151885.1 of Dipodomys ordii. Classification (NCBI taxonomy): domain Eukaryota; kingdom Metazoa; phylum Chordata; class Mammalia; order Rodentia; family Heteromyidae; genus Dipodomys; species Dipodomys ordii. Next base: position 19,312,280 of record NW_012267226.1, read on the forward strand.
CTGAGGGACAGCGCCCAGGCCCAGAGTTCAGGCCCCACAACCGGACCCCCCCAAAAAAACCAGAAGTGAAGCTGTGGTTCAAGGAGTGTTCACTTGGAGCAAAAAAGCCCAGAGGCAGTGCCCAGGCCCTGAGTTCAAGCCCCAGTTCAAACACACACACACACACACACACACACACACACATGGAAATGGAGATGGAGATGGAGATGGAGATTGAGATTGAGATGGAAGAGGAGGAAAGAGAAAGAGAGAGAGAAAAAAATAGAGAGAGAGAAAAAACAGAGAGAGAGAGAGCAGGGAAGTTTATTGCTTAAATGCTGAAAGTCTCTGAGCAATAAACTCTGGAACATCTAATCCCCCAGAAAGTCTCAGCCAAGGGCCTGGCACATGGACAGTCCATCCAGTCCAGGGCTTTGCTCTTTCTACAACTCTAAGATCATCAGAACGTTCAAGAATCACCAGAGAATTAAAATTCTATGTAGGAAGTTAAAAGTGAACTTTTTGTTAAATAAACACAGTTAAAAGTATGAATATAGAAATTAACCATAATCCAAAACCAACCCAAAACATTGTTCTTAATCAAACTAAGAATATACAGATAATCAATTTGACACTGGGGCTCAGTAGTAAAACACTTGCCTAAGTTGTGTTGAATCCCTGAACCATGCAGGTACAGGTTGGAGGGTGGAGGGAAAGACACTAATTTTACAAAGGGACCCATCTTGACCAAATCAAACAGAATACAGACAACTCCAAGCAAAAGGTTACAATACAAACAAGGCATGTTCCAAATCAGATTTTAGATTTACATAACTAATGACTGCTCAGAAAATTCCTGAAAAAAATATTCATTTTCAATACTGGGCATTGTGGCTCACATCTGTAATCCAAGCTATTCAGAAGGCAGAGATCAGAAGAATTGTGGTTTTAGCCTGGCAGGGATAAAATGTTCATGAGATCCTAACTCAACCAATAAAGTTGACCATGGTGGTATGTGCCTGTCATTCCCAGTTATGCGGGAGGCATAACATCACAGTCAGTCCAGGCCAGCCTGGGCAAAAGCTAGACTATTCAAAATAACTACAGCAAAAGAGCTTGGGGACATGGCTCAAGTGATCAAGTGCTTGCTTATAAAAATCCAAGGCCCTGCATTCCCCAATGATATCCAGAATAGACAGGGAAAGAGGAAGAGCAGAAGGAGGACGAAGAGGAAGAGGAGAAGTAAAGGGAATGGAGGGAGAGGAAGAGGAAGGATGAAAAGGAGAGGAAAAAGACCACCTAACCCTAATCTCCTAAATATGTCTGTATTTTTTCCTATGTATGTATTTACCTATACAAAATACATACTTCCTACACACACATACACACAATTATGAAGTTTTTGGTTCATGAAGATATAGTTTTTACCATTTAAGAACACATGTTATTTAGCTTTCAATAAGACAATCTCAAAGAGAAACTGAAAATAAGGAGTATAAACCAGGTGCCCATGACTGTAATCCTACCTACTCAGGAGGCTGAGATCTGAGGATCACAGTTAGAAGCCAGCCCAGGCAGAAAAATCCATAAGACTCTTATCTCTAATCACAAAAAAAAAAAAAAAAAAAGCCAGAAGTAGAGCTGTAGCTCAAGTGGTAGAGTGCTAGCCTTAAGCAAAAGAAGCTCAGGGACAGTGCCCAGGCCCTGAGTTCAAGCCCTAAGAACAGTACAAAAAATAAAAATAAGGAGTAAACGTTTTCAGTTTAGAGACCTATCACTACTCAATTGCTTCCTGTCAAAATGTGTCCCTGTGCGCTAAGAGTCCCAGCCCAGCATGTACAAGGCTTTGGATTCCTTGCCCAGGACTGCAGAACAAACAAGTAAAATAAAATACCTACCTAGTCCCTACCTCCACAACAATGCTTTTTGTCTTTTTAAAATAAATTCTGCCACTTTACAAGTAAAACAAACATAATTGTAACTGGTATCTTCGATTGTGAGTGACATGTACATAAGATATATATCTAATATTAGATGTTTATTAGATAATTGTATTCTGTTACTGTTGCCAAAAACTTCTGCCAGGTCACATTTAGCTCAAAAATCTTATGTAACCTCTAAATATTAGCAGTCTTTTCAAAAACACAAAGTGCAGTACCAAATGAAACTATTCTGCTCCCCTGCTTGCCAGCTACTTCCTCAATGCCAGCGCTGTTGGAGGCAGCAGCACCCTTGCTTGGGCAGGACTGCAAACGACACAAGCCTTCACACACCACAACCTTCTAGCAATTAGCTACACATTGTTCGAATTTGGAAGTCATATCAATCCACTTGGGATTTGTTTGTTTTTTAACTACTTTCTTAGACGTCCCTGTGAAAAATCTTAAGTGCATTTTAATGCACAGTTCTGTCAGGGAGCCAAGAAATAATAAAATAGGGATAATATCAGCTCTCTTTAATGTTGTCACATTACTAAAACATTAATGGCAAAGCGCGTCACATTAAAGTGATATACCATATAAAAGTAATATCAGATCCCATGAAATTACAACAGATTCATCTGCTGTTACCTCTCCTCAAACTAATTTGAAAGACAGACTATCTTTCAGGTACAAGATTTTTTTTCCCCCTATTTGTCCACCTTATTCAGATACTGAGAAGGACAGCCAGAAAGTGATTAGGTGGTTTCTAATGCATGTGTTTCTTAAAGACTATTTAATGCACTTGCTGATGCCAACATAACTGGAGGGAAGATAACTAACCCAATGAGATCTTCAGTCACTGACACTGGATTATGGTGACAACAGGTTGCTTAGCAGCACTTTTCCAAATGCGGTCACATGAACAGAACTGATAATGTTCTTCCCCACAGACTTGTAGACCAGCTCTACCCACAGAACAGTGCCCACTGATGTCTAAGCAAAGAAACTCAACTGAAGAAGTTAACTTGCTTGGCAAATATTCTTCATGTAGAAGAACAAGAACATAGGATTACCACTCACCCAAATGTGTAGGTGGGGGCAGTAGACAAGTCTTCCTCTCCCATCATTCCCTCAGACTACTAAACTAAATCAATCAATATTATAAATCATCACCTCTCAAGGTCTAGAGACCAGATCCCCTAGTTAACGACTATTACTCAAGACCACTAAAAGAAAAAAGCCGGAAGTGGCGCTGTGGCTCAAGTGGTAGAGTGCTAGCCTTGAGCTGAAGAGCTGAGGGACAGAGACCAGGCCCAGAGTTCAGGCCCCACGACTGGACCCCCCCCAAAAAAAAGTTCAATACCACTACAAGCCTACAACTCTGACCTTACTGCCAACAATCTTCATCCAGACCCTAAATGTGTCAGCCCAATCCCATTACTGGATTAACCACAGTGTCTACTTACTCCAGATTAAAGTGCTAAACTCTTATTTCTTTTACTTTGTTAGCCCCATCCTTTGCTACCTCCCTATCTCCTTTTCTCTGAATTACAGACTTTTCACAATTTCCAACAATGACAATACTTGCCCTGAAAAGTTCTGAGTAACAGGCTCAAACATAAACCTTCCGTCCCACAGTACTGTTCTCTGTGCAGGAACTATGACAGCACTCTCCAGCCCCATGAGAATCTTCCATGCTGTCTCCTTCCCTTTTCTCCCAACTGCTAAGTTTCTAATAGCAGATTTTAAGGAACATGCCTCAATGCAATGAAATCTGCCTTGAATAAGGTTACCAATTAACCCAGCAAGTATTTCTCAGCTCCTATCATAACTTCCCAGCTGATCTGACAGAACTTGCCACTCCTACTTACTTCTGCTTCCTAAAAAAGGAAACCTTTCTGGCCTTTCTGCACCTCCTTATTATCCCCTCTATTCCTCTTCCCCCCACAACCTGGCAGTGGCAGAGGGGAGGGAGGAGGGCTCTCTAAAAGTCTAATTTGATCATGACACTCTCCAGATTACAGCTCATTTGCGGTTAAGCAAACTCCTTAACATGGTTTTAGGTGACTGCTTAATTCCCTTGGCCTCATTTCTCTACACACTTTTCCTTTCTTTACACAGTCCAGTCAATTCTTCTAACTCCGCTGGCCATTTTCAGATATTATTTCCTCAACTCAAATACTTGTTGCTTACTAAATCCCACACCTGCAGTTCACACAGCTTTCTTTGACTGGCTCCAGTCTAAGCTTAAGAGTGAGTTAAGATCTACAGTGTCACAGTTAAGATCTACAGTGTTTCAGTACTCACCAATGCTAATTGCTTAGTTCTTGTCAAATCTGCTGCTAGACTGTATGCTTCCTGAAGCCAGCAACTCTATCTTGTTCATTTAGTAACCCAATGTATTACTATGTGCTTAACAAATGACAGGAACTTAATACACATCTCAAATTAATGAATGAGTAGAATGTGCCTTTTTCTGAATGTCTAGTACAGTGTCCTTAATTCAGATCACGCACACTCACACTGCTGATGGAGCCCTGAGCCTGGCACATTCAAGGCAACCACTTTACCACTGACTTACATCCCCAGCCTAGGGTCTAATGATTTCTTGCTTAAATGATTTCAGTAGTCTCCTAATAATGAGTGACTCTCACAAGCATACACTAATCTCTACACACACACTGTCACATAAAGACGAATTTGATTCCATCTATCCTCTTTTTGTAAAGGTATTCAAAATCTCCCCATTATCTACAGAACAAATGCAAACTCGTCTGCACCAAGACAAAAGTTCCTCTAGAGTCTAGTCTCCACTCCCCTAACTAACCTTCCCAGCCACCACCACTTCTCACACTGCCACAGGCTTGGCCTTAAGAAACCGCCAGGTCTTGCCAAACCTGTCTTTGTATCTACTCTAAGTTCCCTCTTCCACTGTTTGAAGCTGCCTTTTGGACATGCTAATAACTTAAAGAACTTTTGAGACTCTAAACTGATCTTAATTTGCAAATATTGAGGTAATAGCCTCAAAAACCAAAATGAAATCCTGTCCATTCTAAATCATTTTTCTCAACAGAAGCAGAATCAATTCACATGTTCAAGTTTCTTTCGGTGTCCATGTGGGCACCTTAGTCCATTACTAAGAAAAAAAATTCCACATTCTGGAAAAAGAAGAAAAGAGAATATTTCACACAACATTGGTATTATAAGAAATACACTTTACGGGGGGAGGGGGAGGCTGAGAAGGGATGTGAAGGGTAAACAAAGGAGGAGGCTGCAATGCTTGATAAGAAATGTACTCATTATCTTGCCCATGTAATTGTAACCCCTCTGTACAGTA
>NW_012267226.1:19322292-19335124 GCF_000151885.1 Dipodomys ordii
CAAGTGGTAGAGCACTAGCCTTGAGCTGAAGAGCTGAGGGACAGCGCCCAGGCCCAGAGTTCAGGCCCCACGACCGGACCCAAAAAAAAAAAAAAAAAAACTGTACCAATCACAATTGCTTCGTAGGACATACATCTAAGTCCACTTATTAGCATGCTCTAACAAATGTGTGGATCAATATACCTTACAAATCCTTCAGAGATTCCCCATTTAATAATTTACCCTTATTAACTTCTTGGAAACTTTCTTTCATAATTAATAAGCCCAATCCTGGGTCAATGCCAGACAGACAGAAAAGTCTATGGGAGGTTATCTCCAGTTATCCTGCAGCTAGAAGAGTGGTGTGGCTCAAGTGGCAGAGCACCAGCCTCTGAGCGAAAGGCTAAGCAAGAGCACAAGACTTGTATTCAAGCCCTAGTAACAGCACTCAATCTATCTATCTATCTAGTACATTATATGTTATACAAAACAGGTTATATATACAATGTATATATAACATCATATATAGTATATAACATATATATATAATTGAGAAATAAGGGCAGAGATGAAATCTCGAATCTCCACACCCTTTTTTTTTGTTTCCTTCAAGTAGAAGTTGCAAATGTTTTGCTCTAAGAATGCTGATGTGTTCAAATAGCTTAGTCACGCTAAACCACAATGAGGTGAGAAGTAATAAAACCATGGCAAAGAGGGGTGTCTATGCATGTATGTATGACTCTGGGTGTATTAGGATTACATTCTTAATTCCAAAAGATGGCTTTGCATGAGTCATTGTTTTGTACCATTTTCTATCTACTGTCATATGTAACAGAGAATGGACTATTCCCAAATGGTTGTTTTCCACAAGAATAAAACAGGGAAATTCTCTTTTTCCCAGAAACAGAAATTCTGGTGAGAATGGTGACACCCACAAAGAATCATTTACCCACAGTTTTTCAGCACTGAGAGAAGTTCTTTGGGGTGCACCAAGGATCCATTCACACATAAAGTTCTGTATAGTAAAGCTGAATAGGTGCTGCTATATAAGGTTCTCTAATTGGTAATCTGGCTGGATAAAATCCCAAACTGGTTTCTTTTCTCCTTTCCTCTTCCCCCTCAAAAAAAAGTGGGGGGGTGACTTGTTTTGTTCTGTTCTCTCTGAGGAAGGCCTTGCTATACCTCAGGCTGTCCTGAAATTCAGGATCCTCGGGCTTCAGTCCCTCAGTGCTAGGACTGTAGTGTGTACCGCCACACCCACACGTGAAAGGTTTCTGAAAGTGCAAAAGCACAGGCCTAGTACAGACTAAGCTCTCAGTAAAGAATACTGTAAATTTGCAGATGGGGGGATGGGGGAATTGAGGAAAATTTGATGCTCTATCTATTACCACTCCCACTTCTTTATGACTTTATTAAAAACAAGATAGCACTGAATTGATAGGAATCCTATAAGAGAAAAGGTCCTGTGTGTATGAAGAATCACATATGAACTAGAATTCATTTGACTCCAGATTAGCTATGCCATAACCCTAGTGGGAAGAAGGCTGGTTATATAGCTGTTTTATAGCCAAAGGAGGCAAAACCTATAAATCCTACACATGAGAAAGGCAATATAGATTTCATTATTAGCATTAGCACTTGGCCCTAGCAAATCTCTCTCTAAATCTGTTTTCTCATTTGTCAAAGTAAGAAAAATATTTAATGGATTAGATAGCCTCAATAAGGTTCAAATTAGACAATGTTTATAAAAGCACTTCATGAGCAAAATATAAAACATATAGTATTATTAATAATTAAGCAATAATATTTTGATATGAGTAAAGAGAGATACCACGGATGGGGGAATATGAATGTGTTAAGAAGTGATCACCCCTGTGCTAGTTACTTTCCAATGCCTGAGAGAGATTTGTTTTGGAGAAGAGATTTATTGTGGATCATGGTTTCGGGGTTTCAATCCATAGTTGGCTGACTCCATTGCTAAGGGCCTGTGGTGAGTCAGAGAATCATGGTGGCAGGAGCATGTGGAAAAACAAAACTGTTTACCCCATGGCAGCCAGGAAGCAGAGAGACTGACAGAGCGAGATGTAACTGACAAGCTCTACCTTCTGAAGGTATGCCACCAATGACCTATTCTATCCAAGCAAGCCCCCATAGTTTCCACTATCAACCAAGATTTCACTCAATTATGAATCCATCTGTAGATTGGTCTGGTCAGTAAAGCATAGTCCTTTATGATCCAATCCATTCCCAGAAACATCAGCTGCACTAGGAACCAAGTCTCCAACACATGAGCCTTTGGGGGATGCTAACCATAGCAGCTCCTAAATTGTCATAATATCTATGGATGTAAGCAGTAAAAGGATGAGATCCCAGATATTTATGCAGCACCTAAAAACAATAGCGTTTAGGTATTCTATAGACATTTATTTGCTGATTCTGAGCAAATAACAGTGTCAGAAGAGAGAACTCCTGTGACTTCATCCTAGACTGATTACCTTTGATAACAGGAACTAATATTAACAATGTTTAACAAATAGAATAGGAAGACAGCTCCTAGCCAGTCAATACACTGTCAGAAGGCAGATGCTGTGAAGGAGGCAAGAAGAAGAAATATCAACGAGAATAGAAATTCCAAATAATCAAAAAACAGAGTTACTGTAACATTACAGAAAAGGGATAGAACCTACAATCTCAAAAACGGGATGGGCACTGGAAAGCACAACACAAGTCTTAATTTTGCAAATGAAGAAAAGTGGAAGTCCTGAGAGCAAAACTGCTCTTCTTATTTATTTTTGGTCGGTCATGGGGTCTGAACTCTGGGCCTGGGCGCTGTCCCTCAGCTCTTCAGCTCAAGGCTAACGCTCTACCATTTGAGCCACAGGGACACTTTTTCTGCTTATGTGGTGCTGAGGAATCGAACCCAGGGCCTCATGCAGGGAAGGCAAGCACTCTACCACCGAGCCACCTTCCCAACCCCTAGAACTGCTCTCTTAAAGGTCATCATGGGTCAGTGGAAGCTAAGTGGCTTCAAAACGAAGTCTTTAGCGGTTAAGTTTCATTCACACCCAAAAAAACTCATTACAAACTAAAATCTCTCCTCCTCTTGGCCAATATTTTCATTTAAAAGTCAAATCTTCCTTAATAGATTGTGAAACATAGGATTCAGTCCCTCTCTGATCAAATTCTCATTCATTACCATTTTGCTTGATAAGGCTCAGGAAAGTCAAGAACAAATACTGGAATTACCAAGATTTCTAAAGGATAAATGATTCCAATATACTACAAAAAAGTGCCTAATGAAGCTGAATGCCAATGGCCAGCCCAGGCAGGAAAGCCCATGAGACTCTTACCTCTAATTAACCACCAGAAAACCAGAAGTGGTGCTGTGGCTCAAAGTGGTAGAGCACTAACCTTGAGCAAAAAAGCTCATGGATAGCACCCAGGCCCTGAGTTCAAGCTCTACAATTGACAAAAAAAAAAATTACCTAATGAATGTTTTAGCCATTGAGACTCAAAATGGAGATTATATCAAAAACCTTGTCATTGTGAAGGTGGTACCTAATTGTGATTGTGAAGAAATTGCGCTTTGTTGGAAATCTTCTTTTTTGAAATAGGGTCTTGCAATGTAGCCCAGGCTGGCCTTGAACTTGGATCCTCCTGCTTCAGGCTCCTGAGTGCTGGGACAACAAGCATGTACCATAGGCTTTAGAAATCATTACTGACAATTAACACCAGAGCCATAAAGCAAATCATTTTCTGCCCCTGAATTTTCCTTAATCAAAGAACACAAAACAACAATTTACTGATTCTTCTGAGCTGTAGGGGGGTACCCACTTCTACTTGAAAGGGAATGTAGTTCAAAGCTGTACCCTCCCTAAGGAAACCACAACCACATCAACTACCAGTAGCTAAAATAAACACACACAAGAAGAAATAACCTCCCCCGAAACCAGGGAGTTGACTAATGAGCCAGATGAAACTATATATTCACTTGTCAAAAATAAATAAATAAAAGTACAGTAAAACAGCCAAGTTGGAAAAAGCACACATCCTTTAGGAGAAAGCCTATGGCATGTGTGGTAGAAAAGAAGTAGCCTTCAGAACTATTTGGGCAAAAGGGAAATGGAATCATGAGTCCGTCAGAGAGGCGCTTATCAAAGGTCAGCCAACAAGTACAAATTTGCTCAATCACTCGGGTCAAAGCACATGGACAGAACTCCACAGCAGCATGGTGATGTGAATGAGTTTTACAAATATTCTGGGGACACAAAAAAAGTGAAGACCTGACTAGTACAGTGGTCTCTGATGTGTACTTGGTAGATAGACTACTAAAAAATGTGTATTTTTAGCTCTACTTTTTCTTTTTTAACCAGTCTTGGGGCTTGAACTCAGGGCCTGGACACCATCCCTGAGTTTCTTTTGCTCAAGGCAAGCATTCTACCACTTGAGCCACTGTGCCACTTTTTCTGTTTATGTGTTACTGAGGAATCTAACCCAGGGCTTCGTGTATGTGTAGGCAAGCACTCTACCACTAAGTCACATTCCCCGCCCCCTTCACACACCCTCCCCCACCCCACCCCTGCTTTTATAGAAAGCCATTCATTCTCAATTTCACACATCAGGATTGTGTTGTGTTATGATGTGTTACATTTGTAACCTGTGAGGATAGAACCAGGACTTGACTTACAGCCCTTAAGGCTAGTTTACTTCTCAATGTCTTTGTTAATCATTATTCAAAAATCCCATTAATTAGTCTAGAACTAGCTTAGAACACTTTGCTTACAACCTCAGACCTGCCAACCAAGAAAAAATTCTTTCAAAGTAAGTTTTCCTTTATACTAAATTATCAGTTGCTATAGAAACAAAGGTCTGGTCATTTTATCAGACAAGTAACTGAATTGGAGACTGACTAAAAAGAGGTCCAAGTGAACTATCTGAATGACAGAGACTTTCTCTATCTTGATTAAGATGATGAAGATAGTAGTTTTAATGACTCACCAAAACCCTTAACTGTATATACTAGGCATTTCATGGTTTGTAAATTTTACCTTAAAATGTAAGAGTTCAAGGTACTTTTTTTTTTGTCAGTCGTGGGGCCTTAACTCTGGGCCTGGGCACCATCCCTCAGCTCTTCAGCTCAAGGCTAGCTTAAGCGATAGCACCACTTCTGACTTTTTCTGCTTATGTGGTGCTGAGGAATCGAACCCAGGACCTCAGTGCGTGCAAGGCAAGCATTCTGCCACTGAGCCACCTTCCCAGCCCCTCCAAAGCACTTTTTAATTGCCAAACCTTTGAAGTAGGAAGCAGCAAGGGTAAGGCCCACGTTGTTCTTTTTTTCCTGTGGTTTACATTTCCACTTCTGAGCACTAATTAATTCTTCAGGCGTTAAATACCCAAGGGGCTTTCCCAGCAGGCTCTGGGGAGAAAGAAGGGCCTGGGGCAGTGTGGACACTAGCATGTAAACCACATCCATCAACTAGAGCTGCCTCATACATCATCTTAGACAAAACAAACTGCCTTGTGTTAAAGGCATCTTCAGCGTCATCATGTGATAGCTCCTCTTAGGCAGATGAAGAGAAGAAATGAATTGCAGTTTCATAGATGGCCTCATGGTCTAATGCGTCTCTCAGTCATCAGTGAGCTGCTTGTCAGATAGCTGAAGGCCAGAAAATGCAAAATGACACAGTTGTAAATAACTAATATACAAGGAAACTGCTACCATCTTCTGAGAGTAGATAAAATGATAGTTTAGCCAAGCAGGTCTGTTCTGTCTAGAAACAAACATAAGCAGAAATAAATATACATATGAATCTGTTTTGAGAGTTAAAAAAACCCAAGAAAGAAAGTTTACTCTGGAACAAAAAGAACTCCTAGGTAGAAACAGCAGTTTTAATATTGGAAGACCATAGAAAACAACTAACACCCTAGCTAACTGAGGTTAAAATACAACAACAGTTCTTACATTAACTCCAGTACAACTCCAACGTCATTTTTAGTAACAGTCTTCTTAAAAAGTGCATTTTACCTGGTGAGTTTGATTGGGATACATCGTATGCATGTATAGATATGTCACAAAGAACGCCCCCCTCCATACAATTAATGCATGCATGCTTATTTTTTTTTCTAGTTTCCTTTTTTTTTTAATTTTATTTTATTTGTGAACATGCTGTACAGAGGAGTTACAATTACATGGGCAGGATAATGCGTACATTTCTTACCAAGCATTGCAGCCTCCTCCTTTGTTTACCCTTCACATCCCTTCCCAGCCTCCCCCCTCCCCCCAATCCCAATCCTTCTCCTTCCCCCCCCTTCCCTCCCCCCCCCTCCGACGTTGTAAAGCTCGTTTTGGACATGACAACTTGTACTTCTCATTGTTGCAACAGGTCCACCTGTATCCTTAAACAACTGGTTTTTCCCCATCTCCTCCACAAGTTATACTGACATCAAATATAGTGAAAGCAGGGGTTATACTGTGGGGGAGGGACATACAAAGCAACAAAGAGATAATCTTATAAATGCGTTAGAAACACAATAATGCATGCTTATTTTTTTAAGTGTATTATTTTCAGGGACTGGTGGCTCATAGCTGTAATCCTAGCTACTCAGGAGGCTGAGATATGAGGATCATAGTTCAAAACCAGCCCAGGCTAGAAAGTCTGCAAGACTCTTATTTTCAATAAACCCACCAAGAAGCCAGAAATGGAGTTGTGGCTAAAGTGCTAGTACGCTAGCCTTGAGCATAAAAGCTCAGAGACAGCACCCAGACCTGGAGGTTCAAGCTCCAGAACACACACACACACACACACACACACACACACACACACACGTATTATCAATAGACACTATATATCACATTTTAATATATATTTATTTAAATAATTAATTACTGTTGTTGGAGAAGGGTCTTGCTCTGTGTACTGTCTAGCCTCACACTTAGAACCTTCCTGCCTCAGCTTCCCAAGTGCTGGGAAAACAGGTGTGCACAAAGCACGTAACACACATCAGGTTTTCTAACTAGTTGTCACTAGGCATGGTAATACACACCTGTTATTCCAAACTCAGGAGGCAGAGACTGGCAGCTTCCATGTTTGAGGCCAGTCTGAACCACACAGCAAATAATAAAAGCTGTCCATATTCATTTCTGACATTTTTCTTTATTTCCTTAATAAAAAAACCTCTACTTTGGTCTTCTTCATTCATGTATTTTAATTGTATGAAGGAGCTGCATTGTGCTATTATTTTGTTCTATTCTTATATACATGTATAAAGCACTTTAATCCTATACAATTCTCAACTTTACCTCTCATTCTCTCATTTCACTCTTCCTTCATCTCTCATTCTCTCCTTCAACAGTGCCCCAATTTTACACTCATGTCACTCATTAAAAAGTCACTTTAAGCCAGGCGTTGGTGGCTCACACTTGTAATCCTAGCTACTCAGGAGGTTGAGACCTGACGATAGAGGTTCAAAGCTAGCCAGGGCAGGAAAGTCCGTGAGACTTATCTCCAACTAACCTCCAGAAAACCAGAAGTGGTGCTGTGGCTCGCCTTGAGTTGAAGAGCTGAGGGACAGCACCCAGGCCCAGAGTTCAAGCCCCATGACCGACAAAAAAAAAAAGAATCACTTTAGCAAAATCCCATGTCTCATCGTGTATGGAAGAGGCAGAAGGATCAAGAATTTGATGCTAGCCTGTGCTGCACCGTGAGTTTGAGGCCAACCTGAGCTACACAAGGAGACCGTCTCCCAAACAAAAACAGGCAACCACAGAACATGATCTACAGGGGGGAAAAAAAGAATGGAAAAAACTAAAGCCAAAAATGTCATTAAAAATGTGTGAATGATGAGAAGGGGGAAAAAACATTCAAAGAATTCTTAACACCACCGGAAAGCCTCTTCTTGTGGAAAACTTGGAAAATACTACAGATGTAAGTTTGTTTCAGAACCTAAGAATTTCTTACCAAAAAAAAAAAAAAAGTCGTGTTTCTAAGCTCATGCATATTCATGATGTGATTCATTTGCTGGGAACACTCAGTCATCCAGATGCAGTGGAAAAGCTACCACTTTAAATGTTCAATCTCTCCCATCAGCCTTAAAGGTTATAGTAGCATTTCTTGACAGCGCATTAGTCACCATGGTGCTAACTATACATCCCTACAGAGAAAAGGTGGAAAACAAGGCGGGCTAGGAGTACACAACAACAGTTAGAAACGTCAAACCACATTAGAAAATAACATGGAACTCTGCATGCTTCATCATCCCGGAAAGAGTACATCACCGACTGTAAGAATTTTGGGCTCCTTTCTGTACACCTGACTCACCATGACCTATCTGCTAGGTCTGAACATGTGATGAGACAATGCAGAACAGTGCAGTTAACAGCAAAACTACAGCATGAATGGTAACATAATCTGGGGATTGATGGCTATGTTTACCTAGTTTTAAGTAACTCCCCTACTTCAATGAGACAGCATACTACATGTATAGCCTGAATGGACAGGAGACTTGTTATTACTGATAATGATTATAACTACAATTTGCAGATTATTTCTTACTTAAAAAGACATGTTTGTTAGGCATCTACTGTATATTAGTAAGATACTATTTTCAACTCCTACGGAAATAAAAAGTAGATACAGCTCCTGCTTCAGGTGTTTGAGAAGGTGCATTATAATCTAGTCTATTGGTCAGGGAGTTGGGGAAAGGACATGCCATGAGGGAGAAGCTTTTCCCTGAAGAAGTTTCTCTCCATGGGAGGTAACAATGTTAAGCTAGTGATTGGCATGAAGAAATCTGGGAAGTACATGGGAGAGGGAGGAAGCTAGTCAGGGAAAACAAAAGCAAGTCCATAAAGGCCAGGGGGAAAAAATATCAACTAGAGAAAGGCATTGCTGTCAAATACCTGAAAGGCAGAGGTCACACTGACAAATCAGCTCACAGGTACCATGCAAGGTGAACACATGAATTTATTTTACAGGAGATGTGAAACATTGAGATTGAGGAAAACACTAGAACTTATCAGTTGAAAAGAAAAACCAGTTTCAGTGAGCAGGACAGAACTAGGAATATGGACCCAGAGCTATGCATACTAATAAGACTCCAATACAGCTGGGTGCCAGTGGCTCACACCTGTAATCCCAGCTACTCAGGAAGCTGAGATGTAAGGATCGAGGTTCAAAGCCAGCCCAGGCAGAAAAGTCCATGAGACTCTTATCTCCAATTAACCACCAGAAAACCAGAAGTGGTACAAAATGGTAGAGCATTAGCCTTGAGCAGAAAAGCCCAGGGACAGCACCCAGGTCCAGCCGTAACCAGAGTTTAAGCCCCATAACTGACAAAAAAAAAAAAAAAAGGTCCAATGCAGGAGGGTAGTCCATTTGAGGACTGAATTATGACAATGAGAAAGGGTAGTAAAAATACTGGTCCTTTGGAAGTTATTGACAAGAAGCGCTGAGTAAAATTCCAAGAAAAAGGGAGTGAGGGCCTAGAATTCAGGCTTTTCTACTCGGTGGGGCATGGTCACCAAAGATGGGAAAGTTGGTTTGGTTAGAGAAAACAGAGAGCCAGGGGTTAGTTCTGAGTGAAGTTTGTCTGAAACTGCCCAATTGTCCAAACTGCAGAAGAAATAAGACTAAGGTTTAATTTACAAGAAGAATGGTTTAATTTTATATGCAATGAACATTATGAGCTCTTTAAAAATTATATTCACCCTTCTGTACATCACCTTTCTAATAACAATTTTTTAAAGTTTTAAAAAATTATATTCTTAGATAATTTTAAGTGATACACACACAAGATGTTGAATATTTTTTGTGAAAATACCATACAGAGGGGTTACAATTACATGAGCAAGGTAATGAGTACATTGTTGCCTCCTCCTTTGTTTCTCCTTACCATCCCTTCCCATCTCCCCCCACCCCACGCCAAAGAAGATGTTGAATATTTTGAAGAGTGGGACATAATGGTATATATTCACTTAACTAACTGTATAAAATAAAAATGCATAGATTAAAAAGGTATAAAACTCAACAAAATGTTAATGGATATTAATTAAGATTATGACAATATGGCTTTTGTTTCAGCTTTAGCTTTCTTTTCTGCATTTACTAAATTTAATGGTCTTCATATATTACTTTTCTCTATTTTTCAATTAAACTCAATATTTTGAGTGTACTCATTATCATTTTAATCTATAATGCCCTAATGGCTTATGATATAGAAAATTTCTGCACTTACACAAAGTCTGCACTTTCTCTGTCTCCTTGTGTCTTTTCTAGTTTCTAATTGGCTTATTTGGGTTTTGTTACTAGAGCCCAAAGTTCTTTTTTTGTTTAAGGTCAAAGACTAGGACTGGAACTGATGCGTTTGCTCACTGGCTACCCCTCTACCGACTAAGCCACATCTCCAACTCCCACAGCTCTTTATGTATTCTAGTCACCTCATGGGTATCTGCAGGGGACTACTTCCAGGACAACCCCTCCCATACCTAAACTCACAGACGCTCAAGTCCCTTGTACAAACTGGCATAGTATGTGTATATTGCCAACACACATCAGTCCACAGGCTCTACATTACTTAGAACACCTAACAGAAGGTAAATACTATCCAAATCGTTGCTGCACTGTATTTCTTAGAGAATGACAAGAAAAAAAAAATCTATACATATCCAACAGTCATACTTAATTTTTTTATCAATCAACAGTTGAATGGGTACACAGATGCAAAACCCAAAGATATGGCAGGCTAATTTTTCTCGTCTTTTATTGAATTTGAGCTTGACAAATACTTGTAAGAAATTAAAGCAAAAAGGGTTAGAAGTGTGGCTCAAGTGACAGAATATCTGCCTATTGAGCATAAGGCCTTGAGTTTAAACCCCAATACTACTGGCAAGAAAAATAAAAGATCATTGAATATTTTTGCTTTTAGATGGGTGAATTTTATTGTATTTGAGATAGAGACAGAGACCCAGAAAGAGAGAGCTACTAATCTACTAGTAATATCTATGTACTCTGTGTTATTCTGAGTTTTCTATTCTATAATGCTGGCCTATGAGTCTAACCTTCACCAACATTACACAATAAATAAGATAAAATGATTATTCATATCTTTTTTTGTATTAAGCTATTCTAGTTCCTTTGGGTTTCCATATAACAATTTATAACAACCTTGTCTCTTTCTATAAATAACAAGGTTGGACTTTTATAGGACTGGCATTAAATTTATATAACAACTTGAGGATAATTATCTTTACTATATTGAATTTTCTAATTCTTGAACATCAATATATCTCTTTGCTTATTTGGGGTTTTCTGCAGAGTGGAGAAGTTCAAATGACCAGACCAGTTTCCATCCAGTGAGCAGAGAGGGGTGGTGTGTATACTTGTCCCCAAATAAATGCACACATCAGGTCTTCCTTGCAAAAGTCTTCTACTCACTGATTTATTAGATAGTGAACCTAATCCCCACAAATAACAAAAATATAACAGTAATAGTAATAAAGGACCTAGTTCTCTCGGCCTCAGGTGGCTCCCTCTTATAATCCTAGCTATTCAGGAGGCTGAGATCTGATTATCCAGCCCGGGCAGGGAAACACATGAAACTCTTATATCCAATCAACCACTAAAAAGCCAGAAATATAGCTGTGGTTTAAGTGGTAGAACACTAGTCTTCAGTGGGAAGCTGAGGGAAAGAATACAGGCCCTGTGTTCAAGCCCTAGGACCAATACACACACACATGCTCACATATACCTAGCTCTACTCTAGTTCATCTTGTTTCTAGCTGGAATATAAATAACAGAAAGCAAATAAAAAGAAAGGTGGAAAAAAAAAAGAAAGGTGGAGAAAAGGGTGTACTTCACATCTCTGAATGCATTATGGTTGAAGAAAAGGGCCTCTTGGGATCTTGTTAAATCTTAATTTTAATAAAATTAAATTTTAATAAAAAATCACTATTAAATTTAATGTGCAATATAAAAGGAAGAAAAAGTAGAAAGGGGAACCAGAAGGGAAAAAGTCTGTTAGAGTTGCAGCAAGGGTCACTCAGCATAGGGGAAGAAAGAATATTACAAAACAGAATGCAATAAAATGTTCAACTCACTGAATTCATGAGAAAAAATCCCTGTGCATCTCAATATAATAAATATTTACATGATGACCCTAAGACAAGATGATGCATAATATGTTAAATGTGCATAGCCAGGAAAGTGTCACCAATACGATCCTGGGCTTTGTATCTAGTAGATCCTTGAACTAAAACACATACTGGCTCTATGACCTTGACAAGTTCCTTAGATTCTTTGAGACCCAGTTTCCTGTCCTATAAAAGGGAACAAATAAAAAGACAATGAGTAACGAGAGAATCCTACTGAGAAAAATGTGAAGCTTGGCTGCGAGAGAATTATTTTTGGTGAGGCAACAGAAACAGCAAAGAAAAACACGTAAAATTGAAAAACAGAAATAGAAATTAAATAATGTTATGTGAATTTTGCTATAATTCAAAAATAATTTAGCTGAGATCCTGTGAGTCACATCTGTAATCCTGGCTACTCAGGAGACGGAGACCCTATTCAAAAACAGTGTGAGAAATATATTAAATGACTTCTTGGGAAGCTGGGAATGTGGCTTAGTGGTGCAGTGCTTGCCTTGCATGCATGAAGCCCTGGGTTCAATTCCTCAGTACCACACATACAGACAAGGCCAGAGGTGGTGCTGTTGCTCAAGTGGTAGAGTGCTAGCCTTGAGCAAAAGAAGCACAGGGAGAGTGTTCAGAGTGTTCAGGCCCTGAGGAGTTCAAGCCCCAGGACTAGTGAGAGAGAAAGAGAAAGGGGAGGGGAGGAGAGGGGAGGGGAGGGGAGAG
>NW_012267226.1:19335174-19386036 GCF_000151885.1 Dipodomys ordii
GGGAGGGGAGGGGAGGGGAGGGGAGGAGAGGGGAGGGAACCATTGGCAGAATATGGCTTCCAAAAGGACAAACATAAAATAAGAAAAAGTTGGGACTGGGGAGGTGGCTCAGTGGTAGAGTGCTTGCCTTGCATGCATGAGGCCCTGGGTTCGATTCCTCAGCACCACATAAGCAGAAAAAGCTGGAAGTGGGGCTGAGGCTCAAGTGGTAGAGCGCTAGTCTACAGCTGAAGAGCTGAGGGACAGTGCCCAGGTCCAGAGTTCAGGCCCCATGACCGACAAAAAAAAAGGCCAGGGCTAGGAATGTGACTTAGTGGTACAGCGCTTGTCTAGCATGCAAGAAGCCCTGGGTGTGATTACTCAGTACTACATAAGCAGAAAAAGCCAGAAGTGGCACTGTGGCTCAAATGGTAGTGTGCTAGCTTGAGCAAAAGCTCAGGGACAGTGCCCAGGCCCTGAGTTCAAGCCCCAGGACTGACCAAGAAAAAAAAAAAAGAAAGAAAGAAAGAAAAAGATTTTTTGTTTCTGTTGTTTGTATGGAGACAAGGCCTCACTATGTACTCAAGATTGGCCTGGAACTCACTATATAGCCCAGATTGGCCTCAAACTCTTGATCCTCCTATCTCAGTGTCCCAAGTGTTGGGAATACAGATATGTACTGTAATTCTCAACAAAAATGACCATTTCAATTCATTAAGAAGAAGGGGGGAAAAATCCCTAAGGAGCTAAGAATGTAGCTCAGTGGTAGTCCTGGGTTCACTTCTAATGTTACAAAGTAGACAGAGCTACAAAATAGACAGAGCAAAACTAGAATGTTTTATTTAATATTTATTAATATGCAAGGTCTTAACATTTTACTTGTCATATAACAACTACTGTATGTCATTTGTTCCCATTTTTTATATTAAGCCTAAGTACAGGATAGTGTTATTTCTCCTTCTCCTCTTCTCCCAAAAAGGAAAGGTAAGTATTAATCTAGGGAGACGGTGTGATTTCCAGTCTTTACTTTAAATCTTGGTTATATTTTAGTGTTGTGGGGACAACAGGATAGCAATGTTTTGTTGACTTTCTTTGTGTGTGTGCTGGTACTGGGGCTCAGTACCTCATGCTCTGGCTCAGCATTTCTGCTGACTAAAGCTCTACCACTTAAGCCATGCCTTCAGTTTTGGCTTTTTGCTGGTTAAATGGAGATAGAGTATCAGAGCCTTAAAATCCTAGTTACTCCTAGATCTTAGTCTGAGGATTGAGGTTCAAAGCCAACCCAGTGGCAGAAAAACCTGAGATATTTATCTTAAATGAACTAGAAAAAAGCCAGAAGTGGAGGTGTGATCAAGTGACTGTGAGTGAAAAAGCCAGCACAAGCACAGGCCTACGCACACACTGTGTCTCAGATGTGTCTGCGCAGGCTAGCTTTCTACAATATCCGTAGATCTCAGCTTCCCGAATAGCTCAGTTTTATAAATACGAGACAACAGCATCTCTCAGAGATGCCAAAGTTTTTATCAAGGCACACTCAGGAAAAGTCAAACCAATTCTGAGAAGTTTCATAATTTATCTACCATTGCATAATACCACGGTAGAAAGAGTGAACAACAGCCCTTGCCCTCAAGCAGCTTACATTAACAGTAAATCAACCACAAGATAATGCAAAGCAAAACAAGATTAATGGCCACATGACTCAGAGATTAGACTATTCAACTTCAAAGAGAAGATGATCACCTTGGGCAGAGAATGCCTCACTAAGGCTGAGAAGCAACTTGAATTAAGCAGGTGGTCAGGAATGGTGAAGGTCTCTGGAAAGAGCACTGGCTCACACTGGGTCAGGATCCCTGTCCACCCAGTCATCCCTGCCCCAACTGCATTCAGAAGGCTCCAGGCAAAGGAGATGAATCTGACTCCTTTTACCAGCATAGAGCAGCAAATATGAATAAGATAGAAAAAAAATTTTAAGATAGAAAAATATCTAACAATTCCGTTCCTGTCACTCCCAAATAATGAAGTAAGCAAACATCCAGTCCTAAAACTGGGAAAAAATAAACTTCAATGACTCAGCTTAGGACCAGCTGTAAATGAAGGCTTAGAATTTACCTCCTGTGTAAGTGCAGTAATTGCCTCAGATAAAGAGTCATTTCCCAAGGCAGGGAAAAAAAGATGACAATCTAGCAGAAGATGGGGGGAGAAATGTACAAAAAACAACAGAACCACCACAGAGCCAAGAATTCAGAGGTGTTTTCCTTGCCAAGAAACAAGTTTGTTCCTATGCTAAACACCTTTCCTGTTTTCACATGGTTTTTCAAATGCCAAATGCCACAAGAAATCTTAAAATCATACCACTTCAGAAGATCTAAAAAGTTTTCTGATGTCTCTTTTTGTTGTGTGTTCTTGGGAAAAGAACTGTTTTTTGTTTTTTTTCTTTTTGTTGTAGAAAGGATTGAAGTAGGGCCTCTAGTTAGGCAACAACTCCACCACTTGAGCCCCTCCCCCGGTACCAAAGAACCAGTCTTATCCTAAATCAAAACAAAGCAGAACCTTTAATCCAGAATCATTTATACCAGATATGTGAGTTTACACAGCAGACAATATTTTTTAAGGCAGAAATATCCTGTGTGGGGACTCTACTTTTAGCAATGCTGACTGGTCTTGGCCTAAAGACAATCTTCCATCTTCCAAACACAATCTTCCTGTTTGCTCAGCCTCCTCTGAACCCACTCAACCAAAAACAAAAAACAAAACACACTCAAAGAAAATGTCAGAGGACTGAGTGCAGTGGCTTATGCCTGTAATCTCAGAAAGTAGGAGGACAAAGATAAGAAAATCAAGGTCCCATACCAGCTCCAAGCAAAAAAAAAAAAAAAAACAGAGTCCCTATCTAAAAAATAACTAAAAACAAGAAAAGGAGCTAAGGTCATGAGTGGCCGATCACCTGTCTAGCAAGCTCCAGGCCCTGAGTTCAAGTCCTAGTACCATCCATTAAAAAAAGAAGACAGAAATTTCAGACTATGAACTGTGAAAAATCATAGCCATATCACTCCTGGCTTTAATCTAGAATGAATTACAAGATTTATTATTTGCCTGACTCTCCCTTCATCTCTGCTATGAACTTTATATTTCTTCCCTGTGAATCAGAGGTAAGACACTTCCAAACATCCCACATTCATACAGGATCTCTGATCAGAACTACTTCAGCACCTCAGGAATCTTCAGCTAAAGGGCGGACTCTTGACTCGAGAAGGTGACGTAAAAGAAAAGGCAGCCAGCTACCAGGGGCTCACGCCTGTAATCCTAGCTACTCAAGAGGCTGAGACCTGAGAATCACAGTTCAAAGCCAGCCTGGTCAGGAAAGGCTCTGAGACTCTTATCTCCAAATAACTACCAGCAAACTGTAAGTGCAGCTGTGGCTCAAAGTGGTAGAGCACTGACTGGCCTAGAACAAAGGAGCTTAGGGACAGCGCCCAAGCCCTGAGTAAAAACCCCATAAAAAAAGAAAGAAAAGGCCTATTAACAAAACACACCTTCCATAATAAATTAAAATACCTAGCTTTGAGCTGGGTATTCAGACCCCAAACATAAAACTCAAAGGCAAGAAAAGTTTCAAAACCAACACTACAAATGACTCAATTCATGACCTGGCTAGATATTAATGTACCTAGAATTCTTACTGGCCATCATAAATGGACTGTCTTCAGCTCTCCAATTAAAATTCAGTTGAGATTACTGTTTTAAAGATAGTATGCTTCTTGGGGCTGGGAAAGTGGCTCAGTGGTAGAGTTCTTGCTTTTGCATGCATGAGGCCCTGGGTTTGACTCCTCAGCACCACATAAACAGAAAAAGCTGGAAGTGGCATGGTGGCTCAAACGGTAGAGCGTTAGTCTTGAGCTGAAGAACTGAGGAACAGAGCCCAGGCCAAGTTTAAGCCCCACGACCAACAAAAAAAAAAACAGTATTTTTCTTTAAAAACACACACACACACACACACATTTTGTAATTCTTTCAAAATATTTAAAAGCTGATAAGGTCTCTGAAGGCTCTTCTGACCCACAGAGGTGAGGAAGGTGAGAATGGCAAAGACAAGCTCAGTACCCACAGTCCCAAGCGGAGTGATGCATCAACATCACCTACATCCGCATCTGGGGGAGGGAGGAGTTGGGGAGGTAGGGAGGGAAGGGATGGTAGGGGAAAAGCAAAGGAGGAGTAACAACGCTCTATAGAAAATGTACTCATTACCTTACTCGGGTAACTGTAACCCCTCTATACAGTATTTTTACAATAAAAAACATATATAAAGCAAAAAAAAAACAAAAAATAAAAAAAAACTTCCACATCTTCAGAACAGACTCAACAGGAAAAAATGTTAGTGCTGAGGCTTTGGGCTCCTACATCTGGCACTCCCTAATTTTCTCTTCTGAATCTTAGACCTGTGCAAATGTAACCATACCTCAGCTTGTTAATACTTAGGCATCAGCAAATGATGCTGCTGAGACTTTACTTTTAGGTAGAGATCAGGGAGGTCTCATGGAAGAGATATACCAGAGCTAGACCATGATTTGAAAGTAGAACAGAATCATAGAACAGTTCTAGAAAGGAAGCTCCATTGAAGAAGTATTATAAAGTATGGTGGTCGATAAATCTAGAAATGGAAGGAAGATAAGGGCCAGACAGTTAAAAAGCCAAAAATCCAAAAAAGATGTCATTTATAAATACCATAATCATGTTATATCTTTTTCTCTTTTAATTATTTATAGATATATATTTTTTTTAAGTACATCAGTGTTCTGATATACTTACATAGTAAAGTGACTACAGTAGTCAAGTACATCAACAAAGCATCTCATAAAGCTATCCTCTCCCCACTTTTTGATAGTCCTGAGGTTTGAACTCAGGGCCATAGGGATCTTGCTAGACAAGTGCACTCTTGAGTCATACCTTTAGCCTTTTTTATTTCATTTTTTCTGTGCATGTGCTGATATCAGGACTTGAACTCAAGGCCTCACGCTTTCACTTACCTTGGGTCTGCCTGGACTTTGATTCCTTCCCACAATGGCTAGGATGACACACACACCCAACCAACATACCCAGTCTTTTTTGTTGAGATGGGAGTCTCATAAACTGTTTTTGATTTTGGCCCAGGCTGGCCTCAAATCATGCATGATATTCTTGGATCTCTGCCTCCCATGTAGCTGGGATGACAGAAAATACCGCCACAACTAGAGATTGGTTGATGTGAAGTTTCACTACCTTTTGAGGCTTAAGGCCTCAAATTGAGAACTCCTAAATAGCTAGGATTGCAGAAGTGAGCAACTCTGCACCTAGCTGCCCACTGTCAACCCTGCTCTTCTTGAGAAGAGCATCTACAAATCTACTCTCCTAGTAGAAATCATGAATAAAATACAACATTGTTAACTCGGTCTTCACATTGTACATTAGTTCTCTAGAATGTTGAATTTTTAATGTAACTAGTATTAATATGCTTGGAGAATGCATAGATGGAAGTGACAAAATAGAAAATTTTTCCCAACTTGGGGGGAAAATATAGGAAATCAACGGGGCTGGGAATGTGGCTTAGTAGCAAAGCAGTTGCCTAGCATGCAGGAAGCCCTGGGTTCGATTCCTCAGTGCCACATAAACAAAAAAGGCTAGAAGTAGTGCTGTGGCTCAAGTGGTAGAGTGCTAGCCTTGAGCAAAATAAGCTCAGGGACAGCACCTAGGCCCTGAGTTCAAGCCCCAGGACTAACAAAAAAAAAAAAAAAAATCAAACCAGGAGTGGTGACACTCATCTATTAATCCAAGGACTTGGGAGAATCGATCGTTTGAAGCCAGCCAAGAGTACCCAATGAGTTCCAGGCCAACCCATCTTAAACTAAGAGTAGATTAAATAATATATCTGGGGGGGGGGGAGACAGGTAAAAATGTGATCATCAATGAAGAGGCAGTGTTTTATAGCTCTGTAATCTTTCTTCAGGAACACTGCCACAGGAAGCTCACAGACTATTCTGGAAATCACTCTCATAATCAAGCAACAAAGCAGCAACAAGTCTGAGCCACAGGCTTGGGTTCCTACTGGACAAAACTTTCCAGGTTGTTCTCGGAAGATAATGCAACTAGAATTAACTTCTGATTTCCGTGTGGAACACAGCCCAAGGATTTCACAAAGTATTTTCCTCCACTAATCAAAAAAAGAGGCTGGCAGAGCCTGTTTATCCTCACCGGGGTTTTTTTGTGTGTTTTTTTTTTTCTTTCCAATTTATCATTTTCCATTCTCTACTCTCCCTTTCATACTGGCCCACTTTCTTCCTACATCCTCCTGTTCTCTTTATTTCTCCCAGCGCTCTGTTCAACTTATCCTCTTGAGCCTGCGGGCTGCCATTCTCAGCAGAGACAGTGTTGCTGCTAATGACTGGCACGCAGGACAAGAGCAGGCACACGCACTGTGATGCCTCCATTTGCAGCCACAGCAAACACTGATCATCCACCAAAGGGCCGCTTCCACAAAGTCCATAGCCTGCCAACAGAGGGCACAGCACACCTCACCTCCTGAGGGCAAAGCCCTTCACACAGGTCCTGTGTGTTCTCCTCAGCACTCTTCAGATTCCATCTGCTGAAATAGGAAATTCACTAACACACCTGGATTACAGTTAGAGAGGGAATACAAATAGTTATGAGACCAGAGTTTCTCACAGCACATTTCCAGGCATCTTGTTTTACAAAATCAGTACCTTGTCTTGAGGAAAGCAGAGACCTTTCCATAGTCTTAGTATCATAACCAAGAACCTTTGCATGCTCACTACATAAGGATAACAAAATGGATGAGGATGAAAACACTTTCAGGAGGGTCTTTTTTTCTCCATACTGACTACCTGAATGCTTTCAATAAGCACTGCAGAGCTGGTTTCTCCTCTGAGAATGAGTAACTATCTCCTAACTAAGGAGAACCAACTGCTAACATGCTGTAAAACAACGCCTTGCCTTAAAATAATTAATATCTTTCTCTGTTCAGCTAAGAATGTGAAGTATAGCAACATGAAGACAAATATAAGACTCAGTCATTGATGGCATATAACTAAGCTAATTAAGATAAATTTCAAAAATTGTTTACTTAGTAGCCGCCAAATTCTATAAGGAAAATAACTGTTGGTATAATTATGCAGTTTTGTATCTCATTAACTACCATAGTGGAAGATTATGTATTGTGCAACAATGATATTTGTTGAGCCAATAAAATCAAAAGCTACTGTCAGAAAGCTGTGTTTATATATCCGTTAGAACAGTAAATCCTTTTCCCCTTTCAAAAGTAAGACAGGGCCACAGGAGTTGCCAAAACAATCTCCATATGCAAATTCCAAATTATTTACTCAGTTTCTTTAACCTATGAAGATTGAGAAATACAGTAGTCTTTGATTCAACAAAGAATATTCTATCCAACTCCACAGGACCGTGAAACAACTCCAAAGACCAAAGATAGTCCAGGTTTAATATTAAAAGACAACTACAGAGAAAGAAAATAGAACAAGCAATTTCTAAACTACAAATAACTTCTGCTTCCATAGGGGTGACATGGATCGAGATATATTTATTCAAACTGATTTGTTGAATGGTAACTCCTCTGTACTGCTACTTAAAAGATAATAAAAATATTAATTTTTTAAAAATCTATATTATATAACTGTAACCCCTCTGTATATTACTTTTACAACAGCAATAAAAATTTTAATCTATAGTTGATCATGGAAATCAAAATCTACTAGCGTATAATAATAAAGTGAAAGTTTAATCCTTTGCCTGAAGAGACGTCACAATTTTCCATTAGTTTTAAATGCATTTTTGTTGTTGTTGTTGGTTGTGGGGTTTGAACTCAGAGCCTGGGCACTGTTCCTGAGCTTTTTTGCTCAAGGCTAGCATTTTACCACTTTAAGCCACAGTGCCACTTCTGGTTTTCTATTGGTTAACTGGATCTAAGAGTCTCATGGACTTTCCTGCCTGGGTTGGCTTTGAACTGTGATCCTTAGATCTCAGCCTCCTGAGCAGCTAGGATTACAGGTGTGAGCCACTGGTGCCCAGCTACATTTTTTTTTAAATACTGAAGGCAAGCTGGGTATGAAGTCAAGCTGTAATCTAGCTACTCCAGAGGCAGAGGCAGAGGCAGGAGGATGGAAAGTTCATGACCAACTCAAGCAAAGGTAGGAAAGAAAAGACCCAGTCTCACAAATAAAATGAAAACAAAAGGGCTAGGGACCTGGCATGCATGAAACCCCAGGTTCAATCCCAATCCCGCCAAAAAGATACTGAAATCTGTTGAATATTTAACTGTGTATTAACAACTATACACGCAAAGCACTATCATTCACAAAACTAATTGCAAATGACATTATTGCACAATTTCTCTGAAGACATCTAAAGTCTTCCCGATCCCGCTGTTTACACACAGCCTGAACATAACAAAGCCTACCTTTATATCAAGTCATTACGCAGATGAACATTAGCCTGAGATGTTCAGCCAAAAAGTTCATGTCTAATCTTTCAGCCACATCTTGGACTCCAAATCTCATTGACATATTTCCTGTTCTGAACTTTATATTTTATATTATTACATTCACTTTCTATCAGCCACCTCAAATCTTCTGTGAAATGAAACACAATATAAGTAATGTTTTATTCATTTTTGCACCTCAACATGTAGTGCAAGACCTGGCACCTAAGTTCTTAATTATTATTGAATTGACTTGAAGTTTACTGTAGTTCTGGCTCAGTAAGTCATGTCAGAAGACGACAGTGAACATTAGCAATATTGATTATTGAGGTGGGAAGAAGCCACAGGCCCTACTTCAATGATCCTGACAAAGATTTTGTCAATGAAGAACAAAGGAATGCCAAAAACTAACTCTATTTCTTGAATTTCTTTAAAAGAAATAGTCACAACATTTGTACATAACCAATGGAAAAAAAATAAGGACAGGCAAAGCATTGGATTACAAAATTAAAATTATATTGTTTTTACTTTTTTCTTACTTTCTAAACTTTAGGGAGTAGATGAATATAAAAATCTTCTAAATGAGTTTAGTACTTTTTTTTAAAGGCCATTTCAAGCCTGGGACTGGCAGCTCACTCCTGTAGTAATCCTAGCTACTCGGGAGGCTGAGATCTGAGATTGCAGTTCAAAGCTTGCTAGGTAGGAAAGCCCATAAGACTCTTATCTCCAATTAACCAGCCAAAAGTCAGAAGTGGTACTGTGGCTCAAGTGGTAGAGCACTAGCCCTGAACAAAAGGTTCAGGGACAGTATCCATGCCCTGAGTTCAAGCCCCAGGACTGGCACAAAAATAATTTTGTTTTAGTAATCACAGCACACCTGTACCATTCTAGTTCTATATACAGCAAAGTACAGTATCTCTATACTGTAAGTCCTGCTTAAACAAGATGTGAGTCTCAGCGACTAAATTTTAATTATGACTCATTCAGACAAGCCAAGACACACTACTAAACAAAAAGTAAACTGCTGACTTAGAGATTTAATGATACCAAACAATGTTTGAGATTTAATGATACAAAACACAACAATGTCTGCCAGAAAACAGTGTTTGCCTCCTTACCATCAAAAAGCACCAAGACTGATCAGTTTATAAAGATGGAAGACCTCTTCATGCCATGTTTTTATCAAGTACTGAAGAAAAATATGGCTCAAAACTTGACAGTGGCCAGGCACCAGTGGCTCACACCTGTGATCCTGCTCCACAGGAGGCTGAGATCTGAGGATCACAATTCAAAGCCAGCCCAGGCAGGAAAGACTGTGAGACTCGTATCTCCAATAAACCACTCAGAAAACAGGAAGTGGAACTGTGGCTCAAGTGACACAGCGCTGGCCTTGAGCTGAAGAGCTCAGGGACAACACCCATGCCCAGAGTTCAAGCCCCATGACATGAAAAAAAAGAAACTTTAGGGTCCTAGCTGGAGTGTCACTCAATGGTGGAGTTCATGCAAAACATATTCTCAAGGCCTTGGGTTTAATTCCCAATACCCAAAAGAGCCACCAACCAGAGAATGACTTTAGGGTCCAATCCAAGTTTCTACATAAAGAAGGCAAGTATGTAAAACTACCAATACTGATGCTCGTAATAGACAATAATGTCTCTACATCAGACCCGTCTCCATGTGAGACACTGCCTGACAACGTTCAAGAACAAAACAAGGAGTTCCACACCGGTTAAAAAGACAGTCACTGTAGAAAGTACCCATGCTAATTCTGTACACTTCAATATTCTTCTTAGCCTCCAAAGTCTTCCATTCTAGAATTGGTTAAAGTTTGTCAATAGAAAACCAAATATCTGCTTCCTGATTTGGGGGTGGGGGGAATCTCTGTTCATCAGCCAAGGGACCCTGAACAGTGAGAGCTGCAGATGGCATCTCCCCTCTCTGGCCTCCTAATTCCACATGGGTTTGTAGTTATTCTTGTACTACAAGAGTATCAGTTTCAGAATGTAAGCCTTATAAGCCCCCAGGAAAGCCATTCTGGTGGAACCGTTCCAGGGAGTTTCACTTGAGCTCTATAAAGAACCTAAGAGGCCCAGTCTATGACAAGAGCAACAGTAATTGCTCTATTAGTTCCTGCCTCTGTCCTATAAAGACCCAAGCCTGGAACTGTCTGTAATCCAAAAGCCATTTTAATATTCTACTAGAACACTGAAAGAATGGGGCTTTCATGGAAGGCACGAGTATGAAGCTAATCAGGATCCTCAGTTACTAATCTTGATGCAGACTTGTTCCAATTCCCAAATCCAAAGAAGTAGAAGACATCCATTTTCCCTCTTCTCCTCATCTTTCTTCTTTCCCTCCCTCCCCTCATCTTTGCTCCTTCCTTTGCCCCCACCACCCCACCCCTGTCCACTTTTCCCCTGTGGTGAGACCTATGACATGTTTAACAAGCCGTGAACAGATTTAATCGCCTTTGAAATCATCAGAAAAATAATGAACCCTAAGCTAGTCCTACAGCACATTAAGTAGCATGCTCCATGACTTTGGAACCTGTTTTCTAAACTTTAATCACACCTGTAATAACTATTTGTGAAAAATGTATCTACTCAACTAATCAAATTTAGATTTCTAATTTGAGAGATACAATATCATACCATTTAATTTTTTTTCCAGCACTGGAGATTGAAGGCTGGGCCATGTGCATGCTAAGCAAGTGTTGATCATTTGAACTACGGCCCCAGCCCCAGTGACAGCTTTTCTTATATGAGGAAAACAACATTTGATCTGCTGAGTTCTTTGGCCAAGGTCACCCAGCCTGTGATAGAGCAAGAATTAGGGTCTCCTGACTCCGAGTTTCTGTTCTTTATGAACATAGGAATCAGATAATGAGAAAAAGCCCTACTATTCATCAGCGGTTAAGTGCAATGGGCACTTTTCCTATCCATCTGTCTGCGAAAGTATACAATCCTTCTCTGTTCTGCACAATAGCCAGTGTGGTAACAGGCACGTAAGGGCCAAATCACTATTCAAGGGTCATTTACCGAGCATGACACAACACGAAGGCACAATGCCCAAGCAGCAAAATATCGTGACTCAGTAAAGGCTTTATTCTAGTCCAACTATGTAAAAGTATCCCCGCTTTATCATTAAACTAAGAAGCTACTGGGGCAGAAGCCATTTCTTTTCCATCTTCACAGTCTTTATACCATATCATTCAGAAAGCCTTTATCCAAAAACAAGTTTGAATATTTTTAGGCCAATGCCTACAATTCTTTAATAAAAGTTTAAATCAATGCAAAAAGAAAAAATAGTATACTTTTACTTAAAATATCAGAATGTGCCCATTTATAGATCATATGTAGCTGGATGTATGGCTCAAGTAGTAGAATAATTACCTAGCGAACACAAGGCTCTGAGTTCAAACACTAGTACTGTCAAATATACAAATTAAATTAAATGAGCCTCTAAAAGCCAAGAGTGAAAGCACCGGCCTGTAATTCCAGCTCTGAGTGGGAGAGGCAGGAGGATCAAGAGATTTAGGGCAGTTGAGTACCAGTGGCTCACACCTGTAGTCCTAGCTACTCAGGAGGCTGAAATCTGAGGATCGTGGTTCAAAGCCAGCCAAGGCAGGAAAGTTTATGAGACTCTTATCTCCAAGAAACTACTTAGAAAAAGCTGGAAGTGACACTGTGGCTCAAGTGGTAGAGCAATAGCCTTGAGCACAGAGAGGCTCTGGGACAGAGCCCAAGCCCTGAGTTTAAGTCCCAGGACCAGCAAAAAAAAGGGGGGGGGAGGGACCCTGGGAAGGTGGCTCAGTGGTAGAGTGCTTGCCTTGCATGCAAGAGGCCCACATAAGCAGAAAAAGACAGAAGTGGTGCTATGGCTCAAGTGGCAGAGCACTAGCTTTGAGCTGAAGAACTCAGGGACAGTTCCCAGGCCCAGAGTTCAGGCTCTACAACTGACCAAAACAAAGACTAATTCTAAAAAACAATTATTATGACACTAATTTTAATCACCAATTGCAATGAAATCACAGTTCAAAGTCAGCCGGGGCAGGGAAATTGGTGAGACTCTTATCTCCAACTAACCACCAGAAAACCAGAAGTGGCACTGTGGCTCAAAGTGGTAGAAAGTTAGCTTTAAACAGAAAAAGACCTCAGGGACAGCGCCAAGGCCCTGAGTCAAGTCTCACAACCAACAACAAAAAATAATTTATTTGTCATATAAAATGCTGCATTTTTGTTCTTCCAGAAAATATGTATAAATTATATTTATATTCCATTTATTTCAAAGTATTTAATTTTAATATAATTTTAGTTCAACTTTCCTATAAATATAAATTATGTCTGACTTAAAGTACTTTGTTGTGCCTGTTAGTAGCACACAACTGATGAAGATAATGTAAATATGTTATAAACTTTGATAGCTACATAGAAAAAGATTAATCTCTTAGCCAGGTACTATAATCCTAGTGACTCAGGTGGAGTGGTTGGGACCATTGGTTCCAGGGTATGTGTGTGTGTCTGTCTGTGTGTGTGTGTGTCTGTGTGTGTGTGTGTGTGTGTCTGTGTCTGTGTATCTGGGGAGGGGGGAAGAGAGCACAAATCTACGAGAAACATATCCAACATAGAATGATAGAATTTTAACCTACTATACACTTAAAAGGGCCGAAACCAACTCCCTTAAAACAATTTAACAATCCCGAAGTAAAAAAATTGCCCGCAAACCAAAAAAATTTTAAAAACTGAATCAACTATTTAATAATATAAATATTTACGAAAAATAGAGTAGATGCCAACCTCCCATAAATGCTTTAGAGGATAAATTATAAGGAGGTATACAAAGTCAAAAAAGATTTTCCAAAGTTTGTTTATCTAATTTTCTTTTGTAGAGGGGTAATGAGACATGTGGATTCCATCCTTGCCTGGTCTGCTACTACTTGCCCACCCGCGTCCTAGGGCCCTGAGTAATGACCAGGCTGAAGTCTGTGACTTTTCTTCTCCCACGAGTCCTTTGCCTCACTTGGAACTCAGAACCTAAGAATTATTATTATTTTTTTATTTTATTTTTATTATTTTGCTGGTCCTGGAGCTTGAACTCAGGGCCTGGGCACTGTCCCTGAGCCTCTCGTGCTCAAGGCTAGTGCTCTACTACTTAAGCCACAGCACCTCTTCTGGCTTTTTCTGCTTATATAGTACTGAGGAATCAAACCTAGGGCTTCATGCATGGTAGGCAAGCACTCTACCACTAAGCCACATTCCCAGCCCCTTAAGAATTCTTTCACCCATATTTTATCATGCTAAGTGAACAGTTCTGAACCACATTACAACTTGGAGAGGGAGAGGGAAAGGGGGAAGGGGAAAGGAGAAGAACATATATTTAGATCTAATTCACATACTATAAAAGTTTGTAATTTGGTAGCTTCTAGTACAGTCAGAATGTTGTGTAACCATCACCACCAGAATATTTTCACCACCCCAAAGAGAAATCCTATTCCCACTGGCAGTCATTTTTCCCTCCCGCCTTCCTCCCAGGCCCTGGCAACCACTAATCTATTCTCTGTCTCTATGGGTTTGCCTATTCTGGCCATTTCATTCAGATGGAATTATACATGATGTGGCTTTCCATGGCTGGCCTCCGTTACTTAGCACACTGTTTTCAGGGTTCCTCTGTGCCAGCATTATAATAGTACTCTGCTCCTTTGTGGCTGAATAATATTCCATTGCATGGATGCAGAACATTTTGCCGATCCATTCTTCAACTGATCGATGTGTGCATCTTTTCCACTTTTTAGCTACTATGAATAATGCTAATATCAACATTTCTGTACATGTTTTTGTGTGAATATGCTTTCAATATCTTGAGTATACATCTAAGAATGGAAAGGCTGGATCATATCATAGCTTTTCTATTTTTATTTTTCTATTTCATTTTATTTTTTGTATTTTTTATTTTTACAGTACTGGATTCTGAATTCAAGGTTTCAGGGTGGCTAGGAAAGGACTCTATAGATGAGCCACACCTCCAGGCTTCTACACACTGGTTATTTTGGGATAGGCTCTTGCTTTTTTCCCAAGCCAGCCTAAACAGCAAACTTTCTATTTATATTTCCTGCTATAGATGGGATGAAAGGCATACACCTCCACACTCATCCTTTTTTTGTTGTTGAGATGAAGTCTCAAAGATTTTTGCCCAGGCTGGCATGGAACCAGAGTCCTACCTCAGCCTCCCATGTAGCTGGGGTAACAGGCATAAACCACCATGACTATGATTGGCTGAGCTGGGATTTCACCAAATTTTTTCCTAGACTGGCCTCAAAACCTAATCCTCTCTGGCTCTACCTCCCGGAGAGCTAGGATTACAAACTGGGGCCTTTAGCACCTGGCTTATGTTTAACTTCTTGAGGGCGTGCCAAACTTTTCTAAAGTGACTACTACCTCACTTTACAGTCCCACCAAAATATATAAAGATCCACTTTGGAAGATAAATTTTATTTTCAAAGTTCTCCCTTCCAAGACCTCATATTCCTTTATAATAAAAGCACAAGACTCTAGGATGAGGGTCAGTAGCAGAGCCCTAGTCTACCATTCACAAGGTCCTAGATCCAATTTCCATTACCACCACCACCACCACAAAAAAAAAAAAAAAAAAGCTTGTTTTTCCCAAACCAATGTGTGGGGTGCTTCTCTCTCTCCCTCCTTCTCTCTTTTTTGGAAGAAAAACTGTTTGAGATTGAATGTCGCCCACAGCCAGAGTTCCCTGCCCACATGTGGCACAGCCTGATTCTCACCAGTCATGATTAGAATCTAACTGTGACTACATCTTCTTCTTTTCAACAATGAGCATCACACACTAGGCAAGCACTCCACTGAGCTCATCCCCAGCCCTTAGTTAGGGTATGTTTAAACTAGCTTATTTTAGGAAAACACACTCTCTGTGAAGAACATAAGTGTTAAGAAAATAAGATATTGAGACTAGCTTCACCAACACACACAAAATGAGTACTGTGCCCCCATTTAATTACTTAACGAGGTTATACACCCTTTCTGCCTTTGGAAACGCCTCTTTTGAAATTACGTTCAAGGCCAGTTCATAAAGGCAGATACAATCAGTCTTATGATGTCATATAGTCATATCTTTTTCCTTTAATACTGGACTACCCTGTTTAATCACTCAGCTAATTTGTTTTACAGAGTTGAGTCCATATGGTACATGGCCACTGCCACAAATCCAGTCCAGTGGACGGGAAGAGAGCCTAAAGGAAGGGAGGGGAACGAGTGAAAGGGAGGAGGGAAGGGCAATTTTTTACCACTAAGAACATTTTTCAAAATGGGAGTTTGTTCTGTTTTGTTTGCTTGCTTGCTTGGTTTTGTTTTTAGTGTCTCAAACTGGCCTATAACTCTTGATCCTGTAAATATTAATTTTGAAATTTCTTGTGATTCTATAATATTTTAAAATAGAACTGAATCCACTGGAAAATGGATTTCAGGGCTGGGGATGCAGCAAGTGCAAAGACCTGAGTTCAAATCTTAGTCCAAATGAAAAATATGGCTCTTAAGAAAGAGGCATCCAGGAGCTGGGAAGGTGGCTCAGTGGTAGAGCGCTTGCCTTGCATGCATGAGGCCCTGGGTTCGATTCTTCAGCGCCACATAGCAAAAAAGAAAAAAAGCCAGAAATGGTGCTGTGGCTCAAGTGGTAGAGCGCTAGCCCTGAGCTGAAGAGCTGAGGAACAGCGCCCAGGCCCAGAGTTCAGGCCCAGAGTTCAGGCCCCATGACTGGACCCCCCCCCAAAAAAAGAGAGAGAGGCATCATTATGCCAAGAGTAGGAAAAGGGGGGGGGCATGCAGCCAGGTGCTGGTAGCTCACAACTGTAATCCTAACTACTGAAGAGGCTATGAGCTAAGGATCGTAACTCAAAGCCAGTCCAGGCAGGAAAGTCCATGAGACTCATCTCCAATTTCCAATTGACCACCTAAAAACTGGAAGTAGAGCTGTGGTTCAACGTGGTAGAGTGGTAGTCTTGAGCAAAAGTGTTCAGGAAAGTACCCAGGCCCAGAGTTTAAGTCCCACAACCCAAAAAAAAAAAAAAAAAAACCCACAAAGCTCATTGAAGAGCACAGTGAAAGAAAAGGAGAGCAGAATCAGGATGCAGGGAGCTCTGTGATGGTTAATTTCTCTGTCAAGTTGACTGGGCTGGGGGATACCCAGATAGATAGATAGCTGGCAAAACATGAATTCTGAGCATGTCTGGGGGATTGAGTAGTACACTAAATACTGAAGATCCACCCCCACCAACATGGGTAAAAGGCCCTAATTTGTGAGGCTCTGCCCCCACCCCTCTCACCTCCCACCGCCCCCAGGGAAGAACTCAACAAAGGAAAAGCAAAAGTAAGACAAATTCACTCCCTCTTCTTGAGCTGGGATATACAACTTCTGCCCTGAGACTCCAGTTTCTGGTTTGTTCTCAGGCTTTACACCTGCATACAACTTCCCCCAATACTCAAGCCTTCAGCCGTGGCTATCATGGTTCTCAAGCCCTCAGGCTCCACTGAATGACACCTCCAGTTTTCCTGGTTCCTAGCTTTCAGAAGGCATCTCATGGAACCCCGCCTCCATCATCACGTAAACTTCCTCAAGAGTGTGTGTGGAAATGCATCTCCTATTGTTCTGTTTTCCTAGAGAACCCTGATATGTCAAGCTAAAGAATTTGGAACTCATCCTGTACACAATGTGGAAGTCTTGGAGGATTTTGTATAATGCTTGAGAAAAATCAAAGCAGGGCTTTAGAAAGATTAATATGGCAGCAGTAGGCAGGACAGACTGGAGAGAAGAGCCTCAGTGTGGAAAAACCAGTTATTATTGCAATAGACCAAGCATGGTGTGATGTGAAAGGCTGGCAGTGAAACCGAACCATAAGGGGTTTAATGACTTAAGACTCTGCATTTATTTAAAAAGCCTGCAACTCGTATTCATTCTGAGTTCTGTACCATGCTTAAGGTAAGAAATCTCTTCTCACCAACACTTGGGGGCTGAGGCAGGAAGACAGAATTCAGGGCCAGCATGGACTATACAGTGAGACCCTGCATCTAAAGAGGGGGACATGGTAGGGGGAAGAAAAAAAGAAATCTCTTTTCTGAATTACTAAAAGAGGAAAGACTTTTAACATTTTAATCTTCAGTAGGATTAAAAGCATAAACCTGAAAAGGCAGAAACAGTTCAATTTATACCCAATATAAATAAGCAAACAAACAATTGGATTTGCTGGTACCCTTTCCAGCCATGGACTAACCTTTTAAGTAAAACTCTTTCAAAGTTCTTATGCATTGGGAGGAACTTCCAATGAAGAGCTAAGGGACAGCCGGCTCTCAGGTATACTCTACCTGTTAGAGGTAGGAAACTTGATTGTAGTAACAAATGTCTGGTTCAGGAGCCCACTAGACCAGATCCTGAACAGTTTGTGTTTCATGTCATCCTTTCAGAAAGCAATCATTTCCAGATGTCTGAGGCGGATAACTATGATACTGGAGACTCTGGTACCTTACTATGGGCTAAGCAAATCACACTGCTGATGGATGCTTATTAAGGCCCCATGTGTAGTAGACACTGATAACAAAATAGGTATTAGAACAATACTACCTTTAAAAAAGCCACAGTCCATTGGGAAAATGTCCACAAAATGAGAACTGTAATACACACTGGTAAATGCGATTACATATAAAGGTATGCAAGAAATGTTTTGGGAATAATAAAGATAGCTATATTTATATTTCATTTCGGAAGGCCCTTTTCAAAGCATTTTTGCTATAGTAAATCACTTCAGCTTCACAAGACTATTATTATCCACTTTTTATAGATAAGGAAACTGAAGCACAAAGAAGTTAAATGTTTTATCCCAGTTTTGCAGCTATATTATTAACCAAGGAGTCTGACTCCAAACTAAGGATTGCAATTACCTGCTATACTGTCTCCTAATGAAGGACCGGTTACTGCTGTTTTGGAAGGCAGTTAAGACAAAAGAAAGAAGAGAGTATATGACATACCGAAGACCCACCTTGAAGGATGACCCACAGTTCAACAGTCAGACAAGACACTAGGAGTAGAAGGCTGAGAGTTTATTTTCAGGGAATGGTTAAGGGACAATGCTCAAGAAGAAAAAAGAATGCAGGAATAGCAACAGTACGTCAGAGACAAAGGCATGCAATTTTGAGGACAAGATTGTAGGTTCCAGGAAGAAGACAGGAGGCACTTGGACTTGTGTCTACCAAGTCTCTGGGAGGTTGGTTCACAACATTCCCTGCTTTTGTGTGTGTGTGTGTGTGTGTGTGTGTGTGTGTGTGCGCGCACGCGCGCGCACACACACAGCCATGCACACTGATATTGGGGCTTGAACTGGGGGCCTTGTGCTCTTGCTTTTTTTTTTTTTTTCTACACAAGGCTGGTGCTCTACCACTTAAGCCACAGCTCTACTTCTGACTTTTTGCTGATTAATTGGAGATAAGAGTATCATAGACTTTCTTGCCCAGGCTGGCTTTGAACCACAATCCTCAGGTATTAGTTTCCTAAGTAGCTAGGATTACAGATGTGAGCCCTGCTCTTTATGCATTGAGAATCTAGCAAGAAAATCTCTGTTAATTATCCATGTGATTTATGAAATCATACTTGGGACATCTCCTCATTTCCACCACTCACAACAGCTTAAGTGTGTCATTTGCTCTAAGGTGGGGCCTTGAGAGCAGAATTAGGTTGTGAGGACTCCTCCCTTCATGAGTGGGATTAGGATCTCAAATTAAGGGCTTAATAGAGGGAGTACATCCCCTTATCTGTTCTCCCACCTTTTCCCATTCAAGGTCACAGTATTCCCACCGAAGAACACAGCATTCAAGATGCCATCTTGGAAACAGAGACTACACCTTATCACACAAAAACCGGCCTACATCCTGCTCTTGGACTTGTCAGCCTTCAAGCTGTGAAAAAAAAAAGTAAATTTCTGTTTTTTATAAACTACTCACTTGGCTGGGAAGGTGGCTCAGTGGTAGAGCGCTTACCTTGCATGCATGAGGCCCTGGGTTCGATTCCTCAGCACCACATAAGCAAAAAGAAAAAAGCCAGAAGTGGTGCTGTGGCTCAAGTGGTAGAGTGCTAGCCTTGAGCTGAAAAGCTGAGGGACAGCGCCCAGGCCCAGAGTTCAGGCCCCAGGACCGGACCCAAAAATATAAAATAAAATAAATTACTCAGTTTTAGTTATTTTGTTAAAGCAACACAAATGAACTACGATAGCTGCTAAGGAAGTCCTTTCAGTGTTAGGACTTGTCAGAGAATAGGCAGACAGAACCAACAGAGGAGACAGAGTAGATAAGAGCTAATAAAACACAGTCCAGTCAGACACCAATGGCTCACACCTGTAATCCTAGCTACTCAGGAGGCTGATATAAGTTTGATATACAGTTTGAAGGCAGCCTGAGTAGTAAAGTCCATGGATTCTCTTCTCTGCAATTAACCACCAAAAGGCCAGAAGCAGAGCCGTGACTCAAATGGTAGAGTTCCAGTCTTGAATGAAAAAGCTAAGGGACAGCACCCAGGCCTAGAGTTCAAGCTCCAGTACTGGCACAAAAACAAAACAGAAACAAAACATATCCCCAAAGAACAAGTGGCAGGATGGAATCAAGCCAATGCAGGTGATCACAATTTCTATCCTAACTGCTGGAAAGTGTTTAGTGGTTTGGAGGCGAGCCTACCAACTCCTTTCCAATGTGCACACATCTTTCGGCCCTTTGTCCTGCTCCACAACATGGCAAGGCATATAAAGTCAAGTGAGGAGATCACTGCCTAAAGTATGAGGGGACTCCCCTTTCATAGTGTTGGGAGACTGGGAATGACTTAAAAGTCCATTAACAGGAGAGAGGTGAAACAAAGTCAAATCTAGTGAGGTTTCCGTTACTTTTTTTTTTTTTTTTTTTTTGTGGCCAGTCCTGGAGCTTGAAGTCAGGGCCTGGATACTGTGCCTAAGCTTCTTTTGCTCAAGGCTAGCACTCTACCACTTGAACCACGCACCACTTGCGGCTGTTTATGTGGCACTGAGGAATTGAACCCAGGGCTTCATGCATGCTACGCAAACACTCTACCTCTAAGGCCATGTTCCCAACCTCCAGAACTTATTTTTTTTTTACGGTCTGAGAAAATTGTACTCATGTTTGGTTGTAAAAAATAGTACCTACTTACCCTCAATGGTGACATCTAAGCAAAATTATAATGTTGTAATTTAATTTACAATTTAAGAACTTTAGAATAGTATGCATATAGCAGATATTGTATTTTAAGTGCCCATACAATGTGTCTAAGCCCAGAAGAAGATACCTATCCATTTTTTCTCTTAAAACAGAATCTCATTGTGTAACCCAGGCTGGCCTCAAACTCAGGATCGCTCTGCCTCTGTCTTCCAAATGCTGGGATTACCAGCATGAAGCACCATGCCCAGCAAAGGCATATTTAACTGACAACTGTAAAAAGTGTAAAGTTAAAGGAGGAAGAAAATAGAGAGCATAATACAAATTTTACACTGCCTTCCCTTTATTTAGCTATGTGTGTGTGTGTGTGTGTGTGTGTGTGTCTTTCTAGGATATACACAGTTAACAAGTAGAGGGGTTAGATTCTGAAACACAGTTTCTTTAACCAACAAGTAATTCAGTCATTTAGTAACAAGGGCTCTGTCATAAATTACTCAATGCCAGGCTCTGTCCAAGGCACTAGTGAATAAAAAATTAACCTGACAGATGTGATCTCTGACCCCAGGAGTTTAGAGTCTACTAAGAATGTAGGTATTAACCAAAAAAAAAAAGGAATTGCACAATTACAAGCACCATTTCAATACAGGACAGCAGTTTACAGCACAGGCTCTGGGTTCAAGTTTGCTACCAAGTAGCTGTGTGACTCAGAACAAGTGACTTCATACTCTTGCTTCAATATTGTCTCCTATAAAATGGAAACAATCATAGGTCCTTTTCTTCTTCACCTTCCTTAACTCATGGAGGTCTATGTGGAAAGTGCTTAGAACAGTCTCTGGCCCACAATAAACACTCATACTTTTGCTATCATTGTTGTTGTTACTTCGTTACTGTTATTATTTCAAAAGAATCTAAGCTACCTTGAAGCAGATGGGAGGTCAGGGAAAACTTCCTTGAGAAACTGACCTGTAAACCATATTCCCAAGACAAACACAAGTTAAACAAGAAAACAGAAAAGGCATCCAGTAGAGAACATACAAAGCCCTATGCTTGCTCACGGTAAACTTGGCAAGAGAAGTATCTGAAATGAGGCCAGTGAGGCTGGAGCACTGGACTAGGAGCCCAGACAGGCCACGTCAAACTCCAGATCTTACGACATTCATCTGAATAATGGAAGGTATTATACAGGAAATAATACAATAGATGGGTTGTTTCTTTCTTTCTTTGAAAGGTCACTCTGCTGAAGTTCGGAGCCAGCTGCGATGGAGGGAGGTGACACCAGCCTAAGGAAAATGGGTAAGGATTTAGAGAAAACAGCCATTCTGATGACAGAGAAAGAGACAACACTAACGAGAATAACAAGCACAGATGTGGCTAGACTCATGAATTAGTAATAGAACAAATTAATACGATTAAATCATTTCTTTTAAGCCCTAGTGCAGGAACACAGAGAAAGGGCAGTATTGTGAATCCACAGCTGGAGAGCTGCATGGCGTGTGGGAGAGAACAAAGATGCAGGAGAATGGAGGCCACTTATGACTCACTGAGGAGTGACCAATCCTGGTGCCCATACGGATCAGTGATGCCAGGAAGAATGCCACAAACTGAGAGCCACGGAGGATGAAAAGGGGCTGGTGAAGTCACAGCAGAAATTCAGCTAACAGCAGAACTGAAAAGATGGGGAACTGCACTCGGAGCTAGAGGCATGGCTCAAGTAATGAGTGCCTGCCTCGCCTAGCAAGCCTGAGGCCAGTTCAGTCTCAGGAACTGCAAAAATAAGTAAATAAATAATAAACACACAAAGATCTACTTAGGTGTTGGGATGGGCACACTAATACCATGGGTCAAGAGGATTAAAAGCTCAAGGTCAGTTTAGGGTTCACACCAATGGTCTGTCTACACACACACACACACACACACACACACACAATGACAAAAATCAGAATGAGATTACGATGTTAAAAAGTAATACACATGGATACTAAACTATTTACAAGGATGCGCCTAATTTTTAGTTAAGATTCTTAAATATTACACCAGAAGGAATGTATTTTTAAGTAGAATAAAACAGGATGTCTTGACCAAAAAAAAAAAAAAAGCTTAATATGTTTGTTCTGCCAAGACATTTTCAAGGACTTCCCTGAATAGCCATTTGTGACTCAAGCTCTTAGAAAGACATATAGAAAAGGAAACTTACTTTTTTCTTTTTTCGAGACAGCCGTACTATGTTGCCCCAAATGGGCCTTGAACTCATAATCATCCTGCCCCAGCCTCCTAGGGTAGCTAGGAACTACAATTCACATCGTATGTGAAAGCTAGAATTAAACAGGAGTGTAAGGTTTTAACAAGCCACAGTATCTGATAAATCAAAATACACAAATCTTAAAACTCACCAATGAGAAACCAACTTAAAATTAAGAAAAAAGACCAGGCCCTTGGGAATCTGAAGCAGGAGGATAGAGAGCGTTCAAGGACAGCCTCTGGTACAAAAGGAGTTCCTGTCTCAGAAACAAAACAAGCCAGGAGCAATAGCTCAAGCCTGTACCCATAGCTACTTGGGAGGGAAAGGTTGGAAGATTGCAGAGGATTCTAGGCTAGCCTAGAAAAAAAGTTCATGAGACTCAAGCAATGGCCAAGCAATTACCTGTTCCCAAAATATTATGACATCTGGAAATTTTCTCATGTTATCAAAATTATCCTAAGTTTTGAGAGGGTTTTGTTGTTTTTGCTTTGGTTTGGGTGTTTTAGCTGTGTTGGGAAGTGAATGCTAGGCAAGTGCTCTACCATTTGAGCTGTACTCCTCGCCCTTGCTAGCTTCTCTACTGTTGCTTGATAGTACTGGAGTTTGAACTCAGGGATTCACGCTTGCTAGCCAGGACTCTTCTGCTTGAGCCACACCTACAACCCATGGTCTTGTCTTCTGCCCAAGACAGCTTGGACTACAATCCTATTTAAGCTTCCCACACAGTTGGGATGACAAAAGCATATCACCACACTCAGCTTTGTCTGTTGAATTGGGGACCTTCAAAAATCTCCCCAGCTTTCTAGCCTCAGTGACCTATTCCAGCCTCCTGATTGGCTGGAATAATAGGCATGAGCCACCCACGCTCTTGTTTTTGAGATAAGGTCTCACTACTACTACCTCTGCCCTGGCTGGCCTCAAATTCATAATCTTGACCCCGCCTCTCAAGGAGCTAGAATTATAAACATGCATAATCACATCCAGCAAAAATCTCCTAAGAATTCTTAAAGTAAAATGTGTCAACTATTTGTGCTCTCCAAATGGGCTACCATATTTAATTTCCAAAGGCACTCCGACAGAAGCCAGTCCCAGGTCAAAAGTGAACTGACTAAACAAGTCAAGATAGTTAACGATATAACACAAAATACTGGCCCTAAATAGAAGCCATATGGCCAAAATATGCCTAATAATACCAGATTGCAACTGTTTGAAAGAATCCGGAAGGAAATATAGCAACTTAATATTCACTTCTGTTTTAATTAAGAATCATTTCATAGTCACTAACCTGTAGGGAGGGGGGATTTCTGAACCATTTGTCACTTCTCATTAATTGCAAACTCTAGCCCCCAAATCACTAAGTAGAAAAAATGGTATGCTCTGAAGAAGACTGCCAATGGAAGGTTTTTTGTTTCATTTTGTTTTGTTTTGTTTTTCCCCCCAGAAAAATGGTTCACACAACAGAAAATGCTCATTTAGCTTCACTTGACTACCAACTTAATTCCTAACCAATTTGGAAATTACTAGAAGTAACCAACAAAGAACTAAAACATAATGGACAAGATGAAAACAAAATCAAACCCACTGAAAACACATAATGGGGCTCCACTTTGGTTTTTCATCTCTTTTGCTAAAGTTGGACTATGAAGCCAATTAATCACACCTGTACTCCTAGCTACTTAAGAGGCTGAGATCTAAGGACCTAGGTTAGATACCAGCAGGGCAGATAAAACCAAGATATTCTTATCTCCAACTAACCAGTTTAAAAAAAAAAAAAAAAGCTGGAAGAGGAAATGTGACTCAAGTGTGAGTCAGCCTTGAGTAAAGCCCTGAGTTCAAGCCTGAGTATCTCTCTCTCTCTTTTTCTCATTCTCTCTCTCTCTCACACACACACACACACATACACACACACAAAGATCTGCTTACCCCCTCCCCAAAAAAATGATTCCCTAGAGACTGTAAAATTAAAACATTCATGTGTTCTATAAGCTGACTCCATCCCATCTATAGAGAATACCTTCTATGTTCACCCAACTAAATTCATTTGCTCTCCCCCAAACACAGTATTTCCCCTTCCCGGAATGCTGCCCCCATATTACTCCCAAACTGTATTTTTAAGTGTGTATGCGTGGCACCAGTGACTCACACCTATAATCCTAAATACTCAGAAGGCTGAGATCCAGAAGATGGAGGTTTGAAGACAGTCTGGGCAGAAAAGTCTAGGAAACTCCATCTCCGATTAACTAGCAAAGTACAGGGTTGGAGGTGTGGCCCAAGTATTAGAGCACTAGCCAAGCAAACAAGCCAAGCAAGCTCTGAGTTCAAGCCCTCATAGCAGGGAGTTTATTACAGAACCAAACATTCTTTCCTTTCTCTGAATTTCTAGTTTTAATCAGTAGGAAAAAAAGGGGGGGGGCTGGAAGGTAGCTCAGTGGTAAGGTGCTTGCCTTGCATGCATGAGGCCCTGGGTTCAACTCCTCAGAACCACATAAGCAGAAAAGCTGAAAGTGGCGCTGTGGCTCAAGTGGTAGAGCACTAGCCTTGAGCTGAGGGGCAGTGCCCAGGCCCAGAGTTCAGGCCCCATGAGCAACAACAACAAAAAAACAAACATGGCATTATTTTTCTTTTCTCTAATTGTGTTTTGCTTTTAAGTCTCTGTCTCCATCTATAACAAAGAACAGTCTTAAAGATGGGTGGGTAGTGTGCTTCTCCCGTTGGAAAGATGGTGGCCCTGCTATCCGCAGGGCTGCACTGCATCTGATGCAACGTTCAGGGGATGAAAACCTAAACCATAGCCACTTGGAAATATCAGCAGTAATACCATGAGCTCTGCTAGGACTTTTACCCTGTCCTAGCCTTGTTTATCTCTGAGGACTGGATACCTGGAGGCCCACAGGTGGGCCAGCTGAAACCAACTGGATCTAAGGGCAGCCCAAGTGACCTCTATATAACCTCTAATTATTATAATCCCATCTGCATGCTAAATGACACACCCTCACTGTCTTGACAGTTGACAATTGCCATGGCAGTTGACAGTTGCCATGGTAACAAGTAGAAAGCCTCACAAGAAGGAAGCGAAGCAGCATCTGATTTCCCAGAAAAATCTCTGCCCATTCTCAGAAGTCAGGAATATTCTTCCCCTCTAGTGTCCTAGCCCATCCCTCTTTTTTTTTTTTCTTTTTTGTTGGTTGTGGGGCTGGAACTCAGCTTGGGCACTATCCCTCTCTCAGCTGTTTAGCTTAAGGCGAGTGCTCCACCACTTGAGCCACAGCGCCACTTCCAGTGTTCTAGGGGTTTATTGAAGAGTCTCATGGACTATCCTGGCCGGGCTGGCTTTGAACCACAATCCTCAGATCTTAGCCTCCTGAGTAGCTAGGATTACAGGCATGAGCCACCGGCACCCAGCTCATTTCTTTTACTCTATATCCAACCACCACAGTTCAGAAGCTGCTTTTATTAATTTATCTATTTCTTCTACTATTGGACAAGAATAAAAGTCTCTCTTCCCCAACTGGTGCTTGGTCTTGTTATTGATCCCAGAATTCCAGGACACTGTTTTGGAGCAAAATCTGTTACAACTCCAGTGAGAGGAAGGGAGAAGATGGAGGGATAGATCCAACACAATTCCATACATTAGTTGTGGGACATTCTTAGCTGGGGGGGAGGGGAGGATCATTTCTATTTTGGAAATTTTTAGACATGTATATAAATA
This sequence comes from Dipodomys ordii, assembly GCF_000151885.1. Taxonomy (NCBI): domain Eukaryota; kingdom Metazoa; phylum Chordata; class Mammalia; order Rodentia; family Heteromyidae; genus Dipodomys; species Dipodomys ordii. The sequence continues at coordinate 19,361,808 of NW_012267226.1, forward strand.
GAACCTATCTATTGAGCCTCCTTCTACTCATCAGCTGGCTTAGACAATCTTACAGTCCATTCCTATCTCTATTCCTGACCATTTCTTCTCAATTCTCAGACTCCATTATTCTCTTATCCATCTATACTTCAGTGTATACTGTCAATACTGCCTAAAAAATAATAACTTCTTTATAGTTGATATCTAGTCAAATTCAAATCCCACCCACCCACCCCCCTTTTCTTGGTGCTGATACTAGGGCTTGAACTCAGGGCCTTGAACTTTCACTTGGCTTTTTCTGCTCAAGGCTGGCACTCAACCATTTGGTACACTTGGTGCAACTCCATTTCTGGTTTTTACTGGTTAACTGGAGATTTGCTCTCTTGGATTTGTTTGCTTGGGGCTGGCTTCAAGCTTCGTCCTCACAGCTCTGCCTCCTGAGTAGCTAGGAAGTAGCTAGGACTACAGGCTTGAGCTAGCAGTGACCAGCCAAATTGTCAAAATTTTGTCAGATAATTTTTTGGCATTTGATTTGTTCAAATCACAATCTTAGGGTGATCTCACCAGAGAAAACTGTTTCCTTTTCTCTTGCTCCATGAGGCTTTAACTCCTGCCTTTTCATAAAGTTACTTTAATTCTTAGGTGTTGTAGAAGTGCCCTCTACTCGCCTGCCTAATAAACATCCCTTCCAACTCCCAACGCTGAAGTCTGCCATTACCTCAGAGCTTTTACACATGCAGAAAAACATTTACTTCCATCACAACAGCTTCCTTCCTTCACATTTAAGTTGTCATATTCACTTACTACTCAGGAAGAGTTTTCCACTCTAAGAGCATATAAACGTAAATAATACCAGCCCATTAAAAGATTATTTTCCATTTCTATTAATCTTTGAGGAGTTCAATTTGAATTTTAAGTTATTACGTTATTCAACATCCCATTTGAAGTGAGTTACATTTAACACCTCATGAACTAAAGCATAGTGATGAGTATATAAACCCAAAAAATTATAGCATGGTGCTAAGGACACAACATTAGCTCAGTTTTCTATTATGAGTCACAGGGGAACTAGGTAAGAAAATAGGCAATAATCGTCTCAAATACAACCATATCACTAGAAAATAATATAAATGCAGACAATGAATCCATTAGGTCATTTCCATCTATATACAGCATAGACTAACTGAAGCAGATAACAAATGGCCTAGAGATAAACTGACTGGTTGGTTGGTTGACTGACTGACTCATTTTGGCACTGGAGACTGAACTAAGGGCCTTGCACATGCTAAGCACACTGTCTACCCCTAAGACACATCTCCAGCCTCTAGAAGGAACTTTTTTAGACAGATTAATCATCATGACTCCTTCTAAGCCCTACAGCTAGTAACTATGAAAGTGAGCAGGACAGACTGAATTAAAACCCTTTTAATTACTTGTTTATTTGAGCTCACCATTGTAGAAGACAAAAACTAACAATCTTGTCTGCCCTTGAGGAATTTTTACTCTGGCTGGTAAAACAATATTCTTACTTAAATAATCAGTCTACAATGTGAGACATTTTATCAATAAGCACTGACCTGTGACTTAAGGAAGACATGTGTTAGAACGAGCTAAAGAACTCAAACAGAAGCCAGGTGTGCTGGTAAAAATTGGCCATCTGCACTCTGGAGGCTGTGGCCTTGTGAATTCAAGGCCAGCCTGGATTATGTAGAGATCCAGACTAGCCTCGGCTACATAACAAAACCATTTCTCCAAGAGAGAGACACAGATAGAGACAGAGACCTACCCTGTATAAAGTACTAAAATGAGTGGGTCCAGAAATCACATTCTGTTACCTTGCCACTTTTTTTTTTGTGGGGGGAAGGGTCCGGTCGTGGGGCCTGAACTCTGGGCCTGGGCACTGTCCCTCAGCTCTTCAGCTCAAGGCTAGCGCTCTACCACTTGAGCCACAACACCACTTCCAGCTTTTTTCTTTTTGCTTATGTGGTTCTGAGGAATCGAACCCAGGGCCTCATGCATGCAAGGCAAGCACTCTACCACTGAGCTACCTTCCCAGCCCACCTTGCAACTTTTTAATAACACGATTTGGTTAATTTCAGATCTGCAGCAATCACTTGATATTTAAAGAGGACAAATAAGATGTAAAATCATCAGAAATACATTTTATCACCCCAAATCAAACCAACATGTAGGACAGTACAGGCAATATGTATGATTAACAGAAAACCATAAAATTAAATATAACTGGAAAAAAATTTAAAAGAATGGTTACTAAAAGTGTAAACAGCCACTGTTCCTAAAATAGTTACTTGACTTTAGTATTATTTGGGATAACTTGGAGAGCATGGTATATTTCTCCAGAGAGGAAACAATAGCACTAGCTGTTAAAAACAGTAGAAAGATTTTGTCCCTGATATTTTGGCTCTCTGGAAATGTGATTAGGTTATCACCAAGTTCAAGGTCTTGGGTAGGCTGTGTAATCAAATGACATGAGACTCACCACAATTAAGCAAGAGACAGGAGAACATACCATAGCAGCAAAGCCAGTGACTAATGTTGAATCACAGTTTCCAAGTGATTTATTTCACCAAAACATCAACCTCCCATATTAACACTTCTTCCCACCACAACAATGGTTGTGGGAAGTACATCAATGTATTATCTGAAAAAATATACATGAATATTTGCAGGCAAATGCTAAGAGATGGCAAACAATAAAGTCTAGCTACGTACCTACCATTGGTATGTACAAATCTGTTAAATCAAGGAGAGTCTTACACCTCCAACTTCAGAATAGGAGAATTCATAATTATGGGACATCTCTGAGGACATGGATCCAGCAGTCAGAATGTCCCACCTCCAGAAGTTTCAAGACCTGGGTCCCACCAATGATGGTCTTTAATGTCAGCTATATAATCTCTGTGTTTTAGGAAATGCAACTTAATGAAGGCACTGGAAATGTTATCTTAAAGCTACATGTGGGGGTGGGAAGGTGGCTCAGTGGTAGAGTGCTTGCCTTGCATGCATGAGACCCTGGGTTCAATTCCTGAGCACCACATAAGCAGAAAAAGACAAGTGGTGCTATGGCTCAAGTGGTAGAGTGCTAGCATTGAGTTGAAGAGCTAAGAGACAGTGCCCTGGCCCGGAGTTCAGGTCCCACGACTGACAAAAAAAAAAAAAGAAAGAAAGAAAGCTACGTGTGCACAAGTGCATTCTTTTCCATTCTCTCCATATTCAGAGTGACTCTGGAAAGCTTTTATCATCTGTACTGGTCATGTTTCTCAGCATTCCTTCTCTTCTTTCAACGTAAATCATCCACAACAGACATGTCATCTAGTCACATGTTAACATGACAGTGGTATGACTCTAGTTAGTTCTATGCAGCTGAAATTGGAATTCCACTTCTCCACCTAACAAGAGCTTTGGATTATACAGGCCTACTTACACACTTTAGCTCAGCTACTAGACAAGTTGCTTAAGTGAACCTGCTCCCTGCAAATCTCTTGACTAGAAAGAATGACATGAAGTACAGAAAACACAATTTGGCACAGTATATAATAATTCTTACCTTTTTTTTTTAAGTGCAAGCCCAGAACTCTAACACTGTATGCCACTTTCTCTCATTGGCTAGTGCTCTATCAACTGAGCCATGCCTCCAACCCCTTTATTAAGGATTGTTTCTTTTTTTTTAATCCTTTTTTAGTATATGATAATTAAGACAGAATGCTGACCAAGCCTACACTCGGGTTTCCAAACAGTATTAACTATATAATGAAAGCATGAATCAGCTTCACATTTCTTCAGCTCTGAGATGACTTGCTTATCCTTACAGTGTCATACGGTCTCTGGAAGAAGAAAGCTCTTTCCTAGTCCTTAGTTTTAAGTCCAAAATTGTTGACTATTGCAAGCTTCCTCTGCCATTAACATGCTAGCCCTCCCTAACCTTGGGGCCTCTAAGAAAATCCTGTTTTTACTGTTACCATCCCTGTTTCCTGACCTCAGGCAGAATATATTTCCTCAATAAATCTTGAATTCTATTTGACCCCTAGTCTCTTCAGTGTCATGAAAATCCCCAGTTCCTCAAGAACTACCCATTTTTTTGTTGTTGTTTTATTAGTTTCAACCCAGTATCCCCTCCCACTTATAACAATTTCAACAGGTTTCATTAAGAATCACCACGTTGGTTGTGGGTTACCATACTACTAAACACCAAGATGGCAGTCAAACCATGATGTTCTGCCAGTGCCTAAATACTTTTCTGTCCCTGTCATAGCTCACGACCAGCTCTTCTCATTCCTGGCAAACAAGATCCTGATGTCTACAACAGAGGTGTGTCCCTAAGCTCTCAGGATTACTTCACCTAAGTTTATTTCCTCTTATTCTTCTCCCAACAGCATTTATGTCTTAGGTAAAGTGAAAAGATTCTCAAATATGAGTCTTCTTGACCTTAGTTCTCCCTCCACTCTGTACTTAGGCTAGTTCTGTATAAAACCTTATATATACTAGAGCTGAGGACATAGCTCAGGAGTAGAGAAGGTTAGTTGCCTAGTGTATACAAGGGCCTGGGATTTCAATCCTCAGCACTGCAAAAACAGAATACATTAAAAAATGTAATTAATTAAATAAAATGCTGTGCTTACATCACAGGATACTGGAAGGCTAAATAAGATATTTTAACAGGATATACAAATTTAATTATAACAAGCTCCTATTATGATTTAGTCAAGATAAAACCTTAATATACATAAAGAAAACTTCTATGGTGCTGAGGATGTTGCTCAGTAATAGAGAATCTACCTAACCTGCATAAAGCCTGAGTCTGAATTCCAGCACCACAAGGGGTGAAAATCCCCTAGCATATTTTATAAGCAAGGGATTGAAAACAACTCAAATGGCTAAACGTATGCTATGTCCTATCATTAAGATGCTGTACATGGGGCTGGGAAGGTGGCTCAGTGGTACAGTGCTTGCCTCAGCACCACATAAGCAGAAAAAGCCAGAAGTGGCGCTGCGGCTCAAGTGGTAGAGTGCTAGCCTTGAGCTGAAGAGCTGAGGGACAGCGCCCAGGCCCAGAGTTCAGGCCCCACGACTGGCAAAACAACAACAACAAAAAAAAAAAGATGCTGTACAGTTGTGGTTTGTTTTTCAAATGAGAAAGTTCCATATTTGGTTCCATGTAATAGTCCTCAGAATGCATCAGTGGAAAAAAATAAAATGTAGACTAGTATGTCATTTTTCTATCATTTGTTTTAAGAAAGGAAGGAGAATAACAGCTATATAGATTTACTTATATATACATAAAATATCTCAGGAGGGTTAGGGGTGCAGCTCAGTGGAAAAACACACGCCTCACAAGCATAAGGCCTAGGGTGGGTCCCCTGCATCCTCCCTCCCTCTCTTCCCTCCCCCCCAAAAGAAAACCTCAGGACACACAAGACACAAATAACATCAATTGCCTATGCGAATGAGGACTGGATGACTTTGGGATAAAAGGGCAAGACATGCCTCTCTTGTCATCTTCTGTAAATTGAACCATTAATGACGATGACAGCATATCTGACAACTCATTTACTGGGCAAGCTTCAAAATCACAATTACAACCACCTAAAACAAGATGAGTTCCCTTCCATGATCTCATTCAATCAAGTGACTAAAGATAATTTATTCCTTCTAGTCAAACTTCCTGACTTGCTAATTATGTGTCTGTACATTGTGCCTTTCCACACTGAAGATTACTTAGAACTCTTAAAATGTATTGTTTTAGAACTCTACTTCAATCCTCAGACCACGCCATCAAAATCTTCTTCACATTTCCTACCTTCAGGGCATGCTGGGAATCCATTCCAATGCTAACTCCTCGAGCCACACACTAAGGTCTGCCTCCTAACCACTCAAGCTCACCACAGTACCCCAGTATCCAAGCACTCACTAGTCTGAATTTCACGAATTAGGTATACAAACCAGGGGGTAGGTGGCTCATGCTTCTCATTCTAGCTACACAGGAGGCTGAGATTCTGAGTTCAAAAGATCAAAAGATCTGATTCAAGGCCAGCCCTGGTAGAAAACGCTAAGACATGTATCTGTAATTAACCAGCAAAAAGCCAGACGTGAGGTTGTGCTTCCAGTGGTAGAGCACCAGCCTTGAGCAAAAAAGCTAAGCAAGAACACAAGGTCTTGAGTGCAAGGCCCCAATACACACAATACAAACACACACACACAAAATTAGGTATCTATAAGGAGGTGTACACACACACACATTCAGTTAAGAAAATGTTCACCAATCTGTCAGAAAAAAAAATCCTTCCAAATATTTCAGAATAACTCTTACACAGGAGTAAATAAAATTGAACCCCCAAACAACATTCTTCCAAAGGACATTTTTAAATTATACTGCTTCAACATGCCTTTAGTCACACTAGAGAAAGAGATCAAGACCTGTACCACTGCTTCCAACTGCTGCTAAGGCTCCCTGCATTCTCGCTCCCTCTGGTGAGCAGGTTATTTTTGGACCTTGCCTATGAAGCAGCACTTTGTTGACCAGGAGCTGCATCTGAATATTCCTTTCACATTCAACCTTGGTCCTGGCTTTCTGGCACAGAGCTCCAAAACCTCAATGGAATACATAATGAAATGCTGGGTTACTTTAGGGCAAGAAGGTTAAGCCTACAAAAGCTTTCTAATTGGGAAATCTCTTCCATGAAAGCATATAGAAATTTGCTGACTTGTTCTTTCCCCCTTTCTACTGTTCCAACAATTATCTGCTTTCTTTGGAGTAAATCAAACACAAAAATCCAGCCACCTAGCAAAGCTCAAATATAGACAGGTGTTTGGTAAACAGACTATTTCAAAAGGAACAAGTCAACAGAAGATAACATCTACTAGTAAGTTGCTTATTGGTGTGCTAGAACAGTTAAGTGCCTAAACATCTCTCAGTGAAGACTAGCATGGAGAAAAATGAAAAATGTAACTGAAAGAAAAGCAAGCCCATTTTCTACCCACAGAAAACTTGCAAAAGAAGAATCCATGTAATTCACTAGTCCAGCCACACAAAAACCCTTTATTGCAGAGCTATTTTCAGTAGCACTTAATTCCAGGGTGGAGACTAAGGGTCCCAAACAAACCTATTTGAGTTATTTTTTTCTCCTTTAATAATTCTCAAGTCCATAGTTTGACTTATTAGTCTGAAAGAGCTTGCCAAAACTCGTTATTTATTTTTAAAAGAAAATGGCCAGCCATGAGAAAATATACTTCTAAGTTTGTACTTATTTAGAATTAATAGTTGCATTGAAATGTTCTAGAACATTCCAATAAAAAAATAGGGGGGCTGGGAAGGTGGCTTAGTGATAGAGTGCTTGCCTTGCATGCATGCATGAGGCCCTGGGTTTGATTCTTTAGCACCACATAAGCAGAAAAAGCTGGAAATGGCTCTATGGCTCAAGTGGTAGAGCACTTGCCGTGAACTGAAGAGCTCAGGGACAGCACCCAGGCCCAGAGCTCAAGCCCCACAACAGAAAAAAGAAAAAAATAGGGATTTTTGTCACAGTAAGTCTGCCTGTTCTGTCCTGTGTTTCCCTAGACTTTAGGAGACATCTCTGTTCCAAACTCCTCTCATACACACTCTGAAGTTGGTTCCTGCATTAGAAAGAAATTACAGAAAATCCCAAATCCTGCTTCACAGCATATGAATTTCTAATGTTTTAGGGAGAAGAAGAGGCCACACCAAAGAAGAAAACAATTGCTCAGCAACGTTACCTGCACCTCACCCGTGTCACAGCAATGAATCAGTGCAATACTGAATACCACAGGAGGGACCGGTGCCATGCACAGGGCAGGAAATCAAGGTCACTACGCTGAGTTCTGTGTAACACTTTTTAAGTAATACCTGTTAGACCATCTGCTTTGCCAACAATCGAATGCCAACATAATTATCTTGATACCTTTCCTGGCATCTTCTCTCTCTGTATTCTTCACTTAAAAATTTATAAGGAAAAAATGTTTTTCTAGCAATTGCAAAAGTTATCAAATGAGATTTAAAAAGGAAATCAAATCAAAACTAAAATATGCTATAGAAAAACTCTTCATTACATAATATACCCCCAAAATCATTTCGGTGGTACAGGCTGACTTTCAAAATTGATTAAATGTTCCATCAGTAAGTTGTGTCTCCTATGAAATAGCAAGAAGGGAGATTACTGTTCTCCAGCTGTGGTACAATGTATCTATGAATGATTAAGAGGCTGGGTGCCAGTGGCTCACACCTGTGATCCTAGCTACTCAGGAGGCTCAGATGTGAGGATCATGGTTTAAAGCCAGGCAGAACAGGAAAGTATATGAGACTCTTAGATCTAATTAACCACCAAAAAGCCAAAAGTGGATCTGAGACTCAAGTTGGAGAGCACTAGCCTAGAACAAAAATACTTAGGGTCAGTATCTAGGCCCAGAGTTTAAGACCCAGGGTCAGCACAGAGAAAAAAAAAAAAAAAAGAATGATTAAGAAAGGGATGGGTTGGGTTGGGTTTGGTTAGGAGGGTTTGAAGTGAAACCTCTTTATATAACTACTTAAAGATAATAAATAATATAAATAAATAAGCAAATGTTTTACAAACTGGCACACATAAAAGTAATCTCTGGCAACTAATATATTTGGGGACTCTGAGCTCAAGCCCCAGTACCAGCACAAAAAAACTAAAAAATTCTTTGCCTTAACAAAGCTTACAGTTAAATGGAAGAAAAAAAGCCATTAAAAATAATAATAACTTATGAAATTAAAATAGAAATAAAGAGGGAGCCAGTGGCTCAGACGTAAATCCTAACTACTCAGGAGACTGAGATCGAGGATCAGGGTTTGAAGTCAGCCTCGGCAGGAAAAAGCCCTGGAACTCTTATCTCCAATTAATCACACACACACACAACTGTAAATGCAGATGGGGTTCAAGTAGTAGCCTTGAGCACTGAGCACTGAGCTCAGTATCCAGGCCCTGAGATCAAGCTTCAAAACCTACACAAAGTAATTATAATAATAATAAGCTGAGCTATGATGCATACCTAAATTCAAACTCTGGAGAAGAAAAAAATCTCAAGTTTGAGGCTAGCCAAGGCTATATAGAGCTTGTCTCAGAGAAAAACTAAAAATTAAATTAAATGTATTAAATTAAATAAAGGAAGGGCTGGGGGTTTAGCCCAGTGGAAGGGTGCCGGCCCAGCGCGCACAAGGCCCTGGGTTCAGTTCTCAGCCCTGGAAAAAAAAATGTTAATAAAGGAAAGATTTATATTTAAAAACAAAACCAGGGCTAGGAATGTGACTTAAGAGTAGAGTGTTTTCCTAGCATGCATGAAACCCTGGGTCCGATTCCTTAGTACCACATACACAGAAAAAGCCAGAAATGGTGCGATGGCTTAAGTGGTAGAGTGCTAGCCTTGAGCATAAAAAGACGCTCAGGGACAGTGCCCAGACCCTCCGTGTTCAAGTCCCAGTACTGACAAAAATCAAACAAACAAGCAAACAAAAAACATAAAAGTATTTGAAGAAAACATGGGTAAATATTTTTATAAGGTTAGAATAAGAGCTGAGTAGAGCAGCATACTATTCAAGAGACAGAAGAGCCCAACAAAGATACGCAAGAGCCCAAAAGCAAAAGTGCAAGACCAGCTCTAGCATCAGAAAAAGACACCAAGTCATATACTCTAAAGTCGGGCAAATTAGCATGGCCTCACTTGGAAGACAATTTTCAACAGCTACAGCTTTTTTGTGAGACGTGATAGACAGATCTCAGTGCTTCCCATATGAGAAGCAGGCGCTCACCACTGAGCCACATTCTCAGCCAACGTCTTCAAAATGTGAAGTATTTAATATGTTGACCTAGTTATTCCAATTGTAGGAAATTATTATACAATTACTGAAAAAATGAAAAAATTAGCTTCCAAAGAAGATCCCAACACTATAAATATCATGATGGAAAAAAAGAATTCATAACTTTTGGCAACTAACTCAGGTCTAATAAAACTCTCATATTTTCTTTTAAGCAAAGCTGACCTAAAAGTCATATAAATAGTAAATAGTACAAAAACAAATAAATGAAATAGGAAATCAGCATTTCCTTGAGCTAGTCCCAAATGTGCAAATAGAAATGTTCAGAAATATTAATTAATGTATTGTTTACGATAAAATTTTCAATTCTTAAAATCTGTTAATAGGGTACTTTTTTTTAGTGATATGAGGTTTGAACTCAGGGCCTCCTGCTTGCTAGACAGGTATATTCTACCACTTGAGTCATGCCCTGCAGATCCTGGAGTACTATTTTTATAAATTATATTATACTCATATTAATTTAATAAATTATGTTATACTCTAATGGTATAGAAATGATTGAAACAAGGGCAAAAAAATACTACATGGAAAAATGTTGGAGATATTTTATTAAGTGAAAAACAAGTAGCAAACTAGTTGTATGGTATGATCCCTTAATAAAAATATCTAGTTATAATGTGTATATGTGCATGCACACACACATGCGCATACATGAGCATATGTATGTGCATATTTCCAGTACCAAGGGTTGAACCTAGAGCCATGCATATGCTAGACAAGTGCCCTACCACATAAGCTACATCCCCAGCCCTTTCCTTTTGTTTTTGAGATCGGTTCTCACGGTACCTTTGCCTTGAACTGTAATCCTCCTGACACAGCCTCTGGAATAACTAGGATAACAGGTCTGAAGGATCTTACCCACTTTGTTTATAAAATACTAACATGTTTCTGGACAGAAGGAATTAGCACTTTGTTAATTGTCAACTTTTTTTATTTTATAAGATACTTGTGCCGGGCACCGGTGGCTCACGCCTGTAATCCTAGCTACTCAGGAGGCTCAGATCTGAGGATCACAGTTCAAAGCCAGCCCAGGCAAGGAAAGTCCGTGAGACTCTCCTCTCCAATAAGCTACTAGAAAACCGGAAGTGGCATTGTGGCTCAAGCGGTAGAGCGCTCACCTTGAGCTGAAGAGCTGAGGGATAGCCCAGAGTTCAAGCCCCACGACCAACCAAAAAAAAAAAAAGATACTTGTATCATGGGCTGGGAAGGTGGCTCAGTGGTAGAGCGCTTGCCTTGCATGCATGAGGCCCTGGATTCAATTCCTCAGCACCACATAAGCAAAAAAAAGAAAAAGCTGGAAGTGGCACTGTGGCTCAGTGGTAGAGCGCTAGCCTTGAGCTGAAGAGCTGAGGGACAGCACCCAGGCCCAGAGTTCAGGCCCCATGACCGGACCCCGCCCCCCAAAAAAAAATTAAAGATACTTGTATCAGATAGACAGATAGCTAAAGAATGTCCTGAGAAAGAAAGAAGTTTATGAAAACAGAAGACGGGGTACAAAATGAGCATGTAGAAACATCATTATGTACATATCATTTCAGAGTTCGAATAACTATACAAATTAACAAATTAGAGAATAAAAATTGATCATTTTTGTGCAGCAGACAAAACTAAGAAGACAATCCATGGAAGGGGAAAAAATATTTGTAACTCATGTATCTGATAAGGGACCCAAGGTGAATTTAAATAACCGCAACTATCTGAGAGGTAGTTTCAAATTTTAATGTGACTCCAAAAGTAGATTCTTGGCCTAAAACAGCTAAGAACCAAAACTGGTTAATTATCATTGATCCACTCTCAAGCGATGAGTCTACCCTTTTCTGGAGCTCATTTAGAGCAGGGCATTGGATGGAGCTGGAGACAGATGGAGGAAGAGAGAAGACAAGAGGAGGCAGGGACTAAAATCACAGGCCACCCTTCTCACGTTAGAGGCCCATGCATAATATGCTTCAAACACGTTATTTTCTTCCTAAGGATTGTAAAATCCTTTAAGAGATCCTAAAGTACCATCCCAACATTTAATTGCCTCCAAGAATTACTACATATCTAGACGTTGTTTATACTGCAGTTGACTTGGACACAAGATCATGGTCAGCATACAGCTGGCCCACTGACCAGGCGACTAGAATAACATCACTGTTGATGCAGAAATGGAAAGAAAGCCAAGGACATACAATCACTAAAAACATTATTTTGAGGGTTTAAAATAATGAATGACTAAAAACCTCATCCATTGTCAGAACACTGCTTATGCAACGTTAGAACATTTTGACAGAAGCAAAGAACAACAGGAGGCAGGAAGCAAAGACAGAAGTAAGAAATCTTGCAGGTGCCCAACTAATCTTAATAAGAAATACACAGCGCTGCTCCTGTCTTCCACAATAAAAACAATTCTGTTTCTCATGGCATATGAAGCAAGATTTCTTCTGCCAAAAAACAGAAGAACTTACTACATGAAAATGTCAGCTTCTTCCGTGGAACACTACACTGGGAGTGAACAGATACAAACTTTTGAACTAGAGAGTTTGGACTGTTTCCTCACCAAGCTTTTAATATCATTGAATTTTATCAAATTCACTTCAATTCATACAAACTCTAACATGAGTGGAGAAAATGCCACCACCCAGTATACATTATAAATACTAAAAAAAAAAAAAAAAAAGGTATATAAAATATGTATGGGCCAGGTGCTGGTGGCTCACACCTGTATTCCTAGCTACTCAGGAGGCTGAGATCTGAGGATTGTGCTTCAAAGCCAGCCTAAACTGGTTAATCTCCAATTAACCACCAGAAAACCAGAAGTGGCGCTGTAGCTTGAAGTGGTAGAATGCTAGCCTTGAACAAAAGAGCCCAAGGGACAATGCCCAGGCCCTGAGTTAAAACCCCACAACCCACAAAAAAAAAAAGCACATATAGATTTTGCTTGTAGCCTGATTCAAAACAAGTAAGTGATCAAAAGTGCCATAGAAACTGAAGCCCTGCATGGTAGCACACATTAGTAATCCATCACTCAGAAGACGAAAGGAGGAAAGCCCAGATTCCAGGCCATCTGGGTTACACAGCAAAACCTTTTCTACCACTCCCCTCCAAAAAAAAGAACAATTTTTTTGTTAAAGACTCAGATAAGGGGATAAGGGGCTGCTGGCTCAGTTGGTAGAGCACTAGCCAATGAATGAAAGTGGCAGGTACTGAGTTCAAGTTCCGGTCATGGACCTAAATAAAAAAGGAAAAGAAAAGAAAAAGGCTCAGTTAATAATTCTATCTCTCATCAACCTTTCTTCTCTTCCCTTCAGCAATTTCTCCAGTGTAGAAATTGTGTCCCCTTGGAGCTGGGAAGGTGGCTCAGTGGTAAAGTGCTTGCCTTGCATGCATGAGGTCCTGAGTTCGATTCCTCAGCACCATATAAGAAGAAAAGACCAGAAGTGGCACTGTGTCTCAAGTGGTAGAGCACTGCTAGCCTTGAGCTGAAGAGCCGAGGGACAGTGCCCAAGCCAAGTTCAGGCCCCACAACTGACAAAAAAACAAGTGTCCCCTGAGAAAGATAAGAAGAGAATAATGCTCCACAAAAAGCAAGTGAAAGGTTCAGATATACGCTTACTCTTTTCTTTCCTCTTACAGTTTTGGTTCAGGGAAAAATGGAGTAGGCAGCTGCATTAACCCTCTTCTGCCCTGAACCTTATCTATGGCAGTAGGCTTGGAAGCAAAGTAGTGACTTTAAAAGCTTCCACTGCCATGCCAACCGAGACAGAAGGGGAGACAGATAAGACAGCCTGTGCACTGGCTGTGCAACAGGCTTTTTACACACTGCTGTGGAGGCAAAGTGCTGCAATCTTTCTGGAAAGCAATGTGGAAATACACGTATCAGGTGTCTTGCAAACATGTGTTCCCTCTGGCCCAGTAATCTCACTTTCCTCCACAATCTACCCAGAGCAGAGAATCAGAAATACAGCAGACACAGAGACAAAACAGTTATTACAGTGAATTTAAGAAGTGAAAATAAATGAATAAGGAAATCTTGAATTATGAAAAGTGTTCTAAAACTTAATAGCAATTGTGTCATGGAAAGATATGTATCCATTAAAACTGATACATATTAATAGTTTCTAGTGATAAGACCAAAAGGGAAGGGACAAACTGTATCAATATGATCCTATTTAAAAATACATAAACAGAAAAAGCCGGAAGTGGCATTGTGGTTCAATTGTAGAGTGCTATCCTTGAGCAAAAGAAGCTCAGGGACAGTGCTCAGGCCCTGAGTTCAAGCAAATAAATAAATAAATGTATAGACCATAGTAAATATATTTTAAAATATTAATAACTACTGTCTCTGAGTAGCAGGATTATAGGTGATTAGTTTCTCTAGGGCTTTGAAGTCAGAACCTTGCGCCTATGAGGCTGACAGTCCAGACATACCGTCAGTTGTGCTTTTTGCTGGTTATTTTTTGGAGATGCAGTACAGAAAACATTTTTGGCCCCGCTGACAAGGAACCTCAGTCCTCCAGATCTCAGCTTCCTAAGTAGCTAGAATTATAGGTATGAGCTGACAGCATCTGATCTCTTGCTTCAGTTTAATTTCTGAATTTTCCCAAAAGCTGTTTCCTTCCTTTCCTTCTTTCCTTCCTTCACTTCCCTTCTTCCCTCCCTCCTTCCCTATCCCCTTTCTTTTTCTTTCTTTCTTTCTTTTTCTTTCTTTCTCTCTTTTTCTTTCCTTCTTTTTGCCTCCTAGGCAGGCCCTCTACTATTTAAGCCACACTTCCAGCCCCAAGTTTCCCAGTTTTCCATGAGTAAAAAGTTACTTTTATAATCAGAAAAGAGTGGGAAAAGCCGTAAAGGGAGACAGTAAAAATAGACTGTGTCGTTGAGGTAAAAGCATTTATTATTATACTTAACACCTTGTCTTCCTTCCTCTATTTGGTCCAAGCTACAAGCATTTGACTGTTCCTTTAACTTAACCCCTTGTCTACCCTAACAAGAATAAAGCAAATACATGCTGAATTAATGAATTAATGGTAAAAAAAAAAAAATCCATTGGCACAAGTAAGAACCAATGAAAAGTAACTCATTAAGATTACTGGCCAGCCAGTTCAGTGGCTCATTCCTATCATCCTAGCTATTCAGGAGGCTGAGATCTAAGGATCAAGGTTCAAAGCCAGCCTGGGCAGGAAATATCCAAGAGACTCATCTCCAACTACCAAAGAGCCAGAAATGGAGCTGTGGCTCAAGTGGTAGAGTGCTGAGCACTGTCCCTGACCACAAAAGCTCAGGCCCTGAGTTCAAGCCCAGGATCAGCAACAACAACAAAAAAAAAAAAAACTGCTGGCCAATAACAGAATTTTTTGTCTTTTTTTTTTCCTTTTTATTTTCAATCAGGTTACTTGGTATGAAGAAAAGAAAAAGAAGCAACTCAACAAGTAGTGTAAAGTTATCTCAGGACATGCCAGTACGGCCGTTTCATGGATCTCCACAGGAAGAAAGGCTCCCAGGCAGAGGAGGGGAACTGGAGGCATCAGCTCACCACACTGACAACATTGGTCTAAGGACAGCAACTCACAGGGAAGAACCTGCCATTTGAAACAAGGGACTTTTGGGGTTGAGGATTCAGCTCAATGGCATTAACACATGCCTGGCATGCCCAATTCCCTGGGTTCAAGCCCCTTGTGGGAGGTAGGGGGGAAGTAGTAAATTTCTGCCAGGCATAATGGTACCTGCCTATAATCCTAGCCCTCAGAAGACAGAAGCAAGAG
This sequence comes from Dipodomys ordii, assembly GCF_000151885.1. Classification (NCBI taxonomy): domain Eukaryota; kingdom Metazoa; phylum Chordata; class Mammalia; order Rodentia; family Heteromyidae; genus Dipodomys; species Dipodomys ordii. Next base: position 19,377,396 of record NW_012267226.1, read on the forward strand.
AATGGTGAGTTTAAGACCAGCAAAGACTACACAGGGAAATCCTGTTTCTCAAAAAAAAAGTTTTAAAAAGTCTACGATAAGCATTAACTATCCGCTTAATGCTTATAAAAGTGTACTAAACACTAACAGTTTATTTCATTGCATTAAGTTATACTGTACCATCCCATCAAGCAATAAAAATTATTTTTTTTAATTTGAAGGAAAATGATTTGCACAAATTTCAAGTATGTCCAAATCTTGCCAGACTATAAATGGTACATAGCATTTAGTTATCAAGAGAAATCTTTAATCATTGTTTAGAGATAAGACTAAGGTACTGTGTGGGAAAGACAATAGGGGTAAAGGCAAGGAGACTTGGTTTCATTAATATTCCTTTTAACTTTCTGAATCTTGTGTTATATGCCATCTATTCCTATTTCAAAAACATTTGAAATAAAGTTTTTAATTCAAAAAAAATTTAGTCTCAAGAAATGTGGTCAGAGCTAGATGTGGAAGTGCATATTTATAATCTAAGCATTCAGGAAGGCAGAGATAAGATAGGAGGACTGAAATTTGAGGCCAGCCTAGGCAAAAAGTTATCTATCACTTAAAAAAAAGTCGAGTGGTGGGACATACCTATAATCCCAGTGCTCAGAGCAGAGAGAATAAGATTGCAATTCAAAGTCAGGCACAAACAAAAGCAAAAGACCCTATGTGAAAAAGAACTAAAGCAAAAAGAGCTGGAGACCTGGATCAAGTGGTACAGTGCTCATGCAAAGTGCAAGTTCAAAAGTAAAAAGTGCAAAAAGGTCTTTGAGTTCAATCCTCAGTACCACAAAAAAGAAAAGAAAGAATTGGAGGAAAAGAAAGAATTATGAAATGTGGGTAGCTAATTTAAGTTGTTACTTTTCAATCTACCCATGAGCTGGAAGAAAGAAAGCATACTGCTGGGAAGCAAGTGTTAGAGCTGAAACAAAACAAAATTTCCTAATCAAAACCTACATTTAGTTTAAAATAACTGGCAAAAATATCCAATTGAGTGGCCCCGCCCACACAGACAAACTTAAAACAGGCAAGAGGTTTTCTTCTCCTTCCTAGTCAGTTTATGGGAAATAGAGCTAAGTATTCACAATTTGATTCCCTCTTGTTTGAAAAGCCAAATCTGATCAGTGACAGAAACTCCTTGTATGGAGATCACACACCTGCTGAACAGAAATATGTTCCTCACATAACTTCACAATGGCTCATCCAACAGTTCTGTAGCTTGTGGGACTGTACTCTGAACAGCTCCAAAAGGGGGCCTGCCGAGCGAATTCAGCCTAGTCTGCTAAGCTACTCAAGAGGCTGAAATCGGAAGACTGAGGTTCAAAATCAGCCCAAGAAGAAAAGTCCATGGTATTCTTATCTCCAATTAACCATCAAAAAGCTGGAAGTGGAGCTGTGGCTCAAGTGGTAGAGTGCTAGCCTTGAGCTGAAGAGTTGAGGGACAGCGCCCAGGCCCAGAGTTCAGGCCACATGACTGACAAAAAAAGAAAAAGAATGTGATGAATTAATGAATGAGTGAAAGAATGAATGAAAAAAGGAGAGACTCCACCTCATAAGAGAAGTGTTTAGGTATTTTTACAATCAGAAGCACTGGGCAGTAGAGAACATTTTTCTCTTCAGAGCATTCATTTTATTTCCTTTTATGCCATGAACTAGAAAACATTAGCCAGATTGATGCATGGAAAATGAAAACAACACTTCTGGCACAGAAATAACTAGTCTGGGCACCCCTGGCTTGAGCCAGATCTATGACTTTCTAGGGAGCTGGCACCAAAATCACAACGCTAAAATAAACATCTTTGATGTGCAAAGTAGAATACTAGTATTCTAACTCTGTAGATTCTAGTTAGCACTAATCGGTCTTCACAAACTTTCCACAGAATCAGTAACCCCAGCATGACAGTATCAAAATGAACTTAGTCATCTCTCAACAGCCACTAGACCATCTTCCTCAAATGTATCTCATACAAATGCTGCTTTCAATTTCTTTTTGATATAAGTCTTTGTTCCATTCACCAATGAATCCTGTTTTCAGCTTTTTAAATAAAGGGCACAAGTACCACCTCATCTGCTTCATTGAACTCTTTCTTAAAAGTAAACATAATGCTTTCAGCCCTCTTGGAGTTGTTCTCTTCATGAAATGGATTTGCATGAAAACGCAGCACACAAGTCCTTGCTGCTCAGTCTTTGGAATACGGTCACAGGGGCAAAGTTTTTTCTCTGTGTAATATTTAAAGTTAAGAGTCCTGAATGTTGGTGGCTCACGCCTATAATCTTAGCTACTCTAAGGACTAAAGTTAGAAGGCAGACAGTACAGGAAAGTCTATGAAACTCTTATCTCCAATTAATCACAGAAAAAGCAGGAAATGGATATGTGGCTCAAGTGGAAGAGCACTAGCCTTGAGCAAATATGAGCTCAAGGACAGTACCTAGGTCCAGAGTTCAGGCCCTACGACCAGCAGAAAAAAAAAAAAAATCCTGAGCGTAGGATGTAGCTCACTGGTAGATAATTTGACTAGCACACATTAAGTCCCTGGGTTTGATCTCAATGTTGAGGGAAACAAATTCTAAACTTCTTCTAAGTAGCATGGCACATTCTGCATATAAACACAAATGTAGCTGGGCACTGGTGGCTTATACCTGTAATCCTAGCTGCTCAGGAGGCTGCAATCTGAAGATGGTAGTTGGAAGCCAGCCCAGGCAGAAAGTCTGTGAGACTCATCTCAATTAACCACCCATAAAAGCCATGAGTAGAGCTGTGGCTAAAGTGGTAGAGAGCTAGCCTTGAGCAAAAGAAATTCAGGGGGGCAGGGAATGTGGCTTAGTGGTAGAGTGTTTGCCTACTAGCATGCATGAAGCCCTGGGTACAATTCCTTGGTACCATATATCAAAAATAAATACAATTAAAAAAAGGAAAACATGAAGAAGAAAAGGGAGGAAGAGGAAGAAGGGGGAGGAGAAGGGGGGATGGGGAGGAGGAGGAGGAGGAGGGGGAAGAGGGGGGGAGGAGGAGTTGTTGTTGTTCAGGGACAATACTCTGAGTTCAAGCTCCAGGACTGGCAACAATAACAAAAATCAGCACCCTTAGGACTAGAATTACAGGAATGGAACTCTACAACCACCTACCAGTATGTTAAGCTTATAGGAACATTTTAACATATTTTCCACCAAATTTAAGTGAATTTCTAAAGAAAAGTCCATGCAAACCAATTGTTCCATCATCAATATGACAAAACTTTGAGCCTCGTGTGTAACACACTCAGGAGGCTGAGGCAGAAGCATCCTGAGGCTAGCCTCGGCTATATAGTGAGATGCTGTCAAAAACATGAAGACTGGGGGAAAGCAAAGGAAACAGTGACATTGTACTAAAAAAGAAATGTACTTATTACCTGACTAATGAAATGGTAGCCCTTCTGTACAACACCTTAATAATAACACTAAAATTAAAATTAAAAAGCCGGGCACCAGTGGTTCACACCTGTAATCCTAGCTACTCAGGAGGCTGAGATCTGAGGATCCCAGTTCAAAGCCAGCCCAGCCAGGAAACTCCCTGAGTCTCTTATCTCCAATAAACCACTCATAAAACTGGAAGTGGTGTTACGCCTTAAGCTGAAGAGCTGAGGGACAGAGCCCAGGAGTTCAAGCCCCACAACCCACAAAAAAGAAGAGGAGGAGAAGGAGGAAGAGGAGATCTAGAAAGGGAAGGTGGGATTAACTTTGAGCTCAAAGCAAAAGCCAGTGTTAGTTTTAATTGGCCAGCTCTCAAAAATGTTATTACAGGGCTGTTATTATATGGCTTAGGGGTAGAGTGCTTGTCTAGCATACATAAAGTCCTGGGTTCAATTCCTCAGTACAACAAAAATAGAAAGCTGGATGTGGCACTGTGGCTCAAGTGGTAGAGTGCTGGCCTTGAGAAAAGAAGCTCAGGACAGTGCCCAGGCCCCAAGTTCAAGCCCCAGGATTGGCCCCAAAAAAAAATTATTTAAAAAGTTTATTGAAAAGCTGGTTTAAAGTGATAATTTCAGGGCTGGGAAGGTGGCTCAGTGGTAGAGCGCTTGCCTTGCATAACTGAGGCCCTGGGTTCGATTCCTCAGCACCACATAAGCAAAAAGAAAAAAAAAGCCAGAAGTGGCGCTGTGGCTCAAGTGGTAGAGTGCTAGCCTTGAGCTGAAGAGCTGAGGGACAGCGCCCAGGCCCAGAGTTCAGGCCCCACGACCGGACCAAAAGAAAGAAAGAAAGATAATTTCATTATATTAGTCAACCCACATTCCATAGGAATTAGTCCCAGGTATCTCAAAGTAGCATCTGTCATGGCAGCAAATTGTTCATTTTTGGTTGTTGTTTTTTTTTATATGAAAACACATCAAGACTGCTTCTACCTTACATAAAACCAGTCATATGCAGTCATATACTCTTCCCAAGGGTATATTTAAATGGAGCCTGTGTCTTAATTCATCCTGGTTACTACACCTGATGCTGCTGGTTATGAGAATGATGACACTTACTACATGCTTACTAAGTGCCAAGCATTGCACTGGCAGCCTGACACACACTGTCTCACCTAATTTCACAACACTCTTACCAGTGAGGTCAGTACTGCCATCCACCCATTTTACAGATGCAGAAACCCAAGCAGAACAACCCAAAATCATCCCATTTTAGTAAGCAGCAGAGGATTCAAACAAGTTGGTCTTACCCACAGCAGTAAATTGGTCTTATCCCACACTGAGAACTGGCAAGTGATTTGTATTTGTTGAAATCACAGTTGGTTGAAATCAGTTTCAAACTATTTGTCCTTTGGCAGGGTGCCAGTAGTTCATTCCTATAATCCTAACTACTCAGGAGGCTGAGATCTTGGGGATCATGGTTCAAAGACAGCATGGCCCGACAAATCCCCAAATCTTCTCTCCAATTAACTAGCAAAAAGCCAAAAGTGGAGGAATAGCTCAAGTGGTAGAACACCAGGCTTAAGCAAAAGACCTAAGCAAAAGCACAAGGACACTGGGTTCATATTCCAGTACACACACACACACACACACCAGTACACATGTACATGCACACACAAATTGGCTAAAGGATTTTAGTCATGTATACTTGCTTAAACTTACACGAAATAAATCTCTTTTTGTTCCTATTAGTCCAATTAGTTTGAAGGTATAATTAGGCATAGGAAACAGACTGTAAGCCATCTGAGAGCAGAAAACTTTTTTTAATCCCTTTACCACCTTATAATGATTCAAACAAAAGAACAAAGAATCTTAGGCTAGGTTCATTCCCTTCCCCCAAAAAAAGGAAATCAATGCAGGTAAGCCAAAAACAGGGTGAGCTGTGGAGCAAATCATGAGCAAAGTACAACACAGATGAATACTTGCTCCTGTGAATGGCTCTGCAGGGTTCTAATATCAAGTCTGAGCTCATAAAGCCACACTGCAAAAGTACCCAAACCAAACAGGAAGTCACTCCCTTTCTCTACTGACCTTATTCATCCCAGGGTCCTACACTAGGATGTTTAAGAGTTAACAGAATTAAAAAAAAAAAAAAAAAGTTAACAGAATTTGAGGAAGGGCCAGCTTCACCACTTATTGTTGGATGAAATACAGTAGTTTGGTCAATAAATGAGCCAACTTCTTGGTCCCTAGAACAGGTCATGTAAGAAAAGGTGGTCATAAATATCTCCCCAATGTTCAGAATATACCTATTACCTAACCTCCTTCAGCCAACACAGCATCAGTTGAATTACCTGAGTAAAAATTTTATATAGTTACATTTTTTAAAAAAGACCATTCAGTAACCTAAAAAGGGGGAGGGGGAGATCACATACCTTTAAAAAACAAAAAGTATTACATTGTAGAAAAAGATGGAAAAGATGTAACTCTTTGCTTCCATCTGACCTGACTGCAGAAGTAAGATAAATGCTGCAGTGCTAGGGGGGAAAAAAATCTCCCTACCTGAATAACAGAAGCAGCAGCCTCTGCGACTTCTGTACCTAGGTACCTTCCCTGCTATTATATAACCAAACTGTGGCCTGAATGGCCCTGGTTCTTTGTGTCAACAGCTGCTGGGCACATCTGAGCTGTCAGCAGTTGAGCACCCCTTCCAGATAAGCAAGAAGCAGGCCACATAGTGCTCATGGTTCTCCCAGAGCACATGACAGCTCCTTATGAATTAAGCTTCACTCATGTCCTCAGAATAAGCAGCAAAAGAGGGGGCACTTGTAACTGTAACTAAGAAATTGCATACTGCTACAGAAACACAAATGAATGCTGGTGTGGTCTCTTCACACATGCAACTCATTGTCCAAGCCATTCAAGACTCATTCAAGACTGAATATTTCCATACATAGGAATTGCATAACTGCACACCACAAATGATCAAAGATAAAAACCAACATAAACAGTGACACCCGTTTATAAACAAGCCAATGTTTTAAATGCTGCAGTCCTAAAGGATACCAATGTCTCAGAGAAACACACACACACACACACACACACACACACACACACAGGAAAATTAGAAAGCGGGCAGACCAGCCATAATTAGGCACTAGCTCTGCTGACTATTGAAGATAGAAATGTCTCTTTTATATATAAAGCCAAGAATCAACTGTTCACCATTACATTTACGGAAACATTCAACCTTGCCTGTCATAGATTTTTTTTTAATCAATATTTTGGTATAGCTAAGGACTGGAAGGTTCAAAATTTTGTAAATCACAGGCACCAGGCAGCCAATTAAGTTCATGGAGTCCATTCCCCAGAGGTCAGAGCAAAGTAATCACAGAAGCACAAAGTGATTATTTAGAGGAGAGGGGAAAGGAAAAACAAAAAGGGGAGGGGGGGAATAACCCAAACAAGCAACAAGGCACATTGTTTGTAAATTTGTTTGTTTTGGCTAACATTGTTTGTAAATTTTGTTTATTTTGGCTAACAGTAAGCAAGACTCAAAATGGGGGGGGGGGTGAGAAGATGCACCAGAGTATTGAATTCTGCTTAGTCTCTACAAGCTGTGAAGTTGAGGTTGCCATTTGAAGACTTGAGGCCCTCAGATAAAACAGACAAAAAAAAAATAGCTGAAGAGGGTCCTCAAGAGGAAGTGAAACTGGCCACAGCCACCCAGCCAGCCACCCTATAATCCCTTGACAGAGCAAGAGACAGGGAAAGAAACTCAGGTGGCAAGTTAGCTGGAGAGAAGGCCCAAATAGGTCCCTGGCTGCTGGAAAGGAGTGATTACCACAAAAGCAAAGGGGGGGGGGGGGGGGGGGGGGGGGGGGGGGGGGGGGGGGGCAGGGGGGAGGGGGAGGGGGAAGAAGAAGAAAAGAAGAAGAAGAAATAGAAATAATAACCCAGGGACTAGGCTGAGGGGAATTGGAAGGCTTTCGTAGGAAGCAGCAGCACCAGTAAGGGCTCTTCCTTCCTTGGGCAGAGGGAAAACACAAACTGCAGTTTTACATATAATGAATGAGTACATTAAAAGTACTCATTCAAGTGAGATGTTTGAGCGAAGAAAAATTAGGAGTCAGAAAGGGCTGGGGGGGGGGCGGGTGTCCATCAAAACTAAAGGATTCCTCTCGCTGTTTTTCTAGTCCCATCCTCCCACAAATGAAGAACGCTATATAAAAGTGCACCCCAAATTTCCTTAAAAAGAAAAAAGAAAAAGGAAGGAATTTTGTCTGTCTGCATAGATGGCTTCCTAATTGACCTTGGCCAATTTCACTACAGCTCCTCAAATCCCTTGGGAACCGAAGGGCCCAAGGAGCTGAAGTCCTCTGGTGAAGGGCCCCCTGGTCCCCAGCCTTCCTCCCTTCACCCCTGCCAGCCCACCCTGGGTACCACACAGCCCACACTTCCAGACCCTCCGATGATGACAACTAAAAATAACCGGTAACCCAGCGCTCCCAATTTGTTAACCCTTGATGGGCTAGCGCCACGGATAATTCTGGGCCCCCAGGACCTCTGTCTCCCACCCGGTTCCCGGGCCCTTCACAGACACACACACACACACACACACACACACACACACACACACACACACCACATTTCCTCCGCATTCCCCGTGTTCTCGATTGCCTCAGTGTCCCCTTCAGGCTTCCATTCGCACCATCCATCCTTATCAGTCTTAGGTGATCGAATGCGGATTCCGATCTCGGTCCTAAGGTGCCAGGTGCCCTGCACCCTGTGTCCATGCCCGGGGACGGACGTCTCGGGGACCTCAGAAGCGCAGTTCTGCACCACCACCCCCCCTCCGCCGGGTCCGCAGTTCCCGGGTCCCTCGCCCCGGTCCCCTCAGGGTCTCCGGAGTCCTCCCGGCTCCCTGACGGCCGCCCCCCCCCGGGCTCCGGCGCCTGCTCCTGGCCGATCACCCCTCACGACCCTCCGACGCAGCCCGAGGACCCCTGCCCAAGCCCGCCGCTCGCTCGGCGCCGGGGGGACCCCCCCGCGCCCCTCCGGCTGTGGAGTTTCCCGGTTTCCTCTCCCGGGTCCGCCGCGACCCCGCGCGCGCCGGTCTCCCCCGGGCCCCCAACGCTCTCCCTCAGGACGACCCCGTTCTCTGACCCCGGGCCCCGGAGACCCCCGGAGTCCGGGGGGTCGCGGGACTCCCCCGGCCCCCGCCCCCCCAC
>NW_012267226.1:19386509-19392384 GCF_000151885.1 Dipodomys ordii
GGGGGGAGCTGACGGACGTCACTCCGGGAGGCGGGGCTCCCGCGGCCGCCGGGCGCCCGGCGTCATGGCAACCGCGGGTCACGTGCCGACGCGCGTCACTGCCCGTAGCCATGGCAACCGTGACCTCACCGGCGCGCTCGACCTTCCCGAGTGGGTCCGGGCTCCTCAGGCGCCGGCCGGCTCCCGGGTGCCCCCCTCTGGGGAAGCAGGCTCGAGAGCCCCGAAGGTGCCCGCAACTTCGAAGCCTTCCAGACAGAGTTGGAGGGGGGGGGAACCCCAAGCCGGGACGCCACCCCGCCCTCCTCCTGGTCCCGGCGCTGAAGTGATCCCCACGGTGACCTCTGTCCCAGTTCAGCAAACACCCAGCCTCCCTGAAAAAGGATTTCCTCATCACCAAAAATACCAGCCGCGTCCCACTTCAGCCCTTCAGGCCTCGGCGGCAGGAATAGCTGCGGGACTGACGCGGCTGCAGCCCGCCGGCCCGCCAGGCGGGACTGTGCGGGAAAACTCCGTCCTCGTCCAAAACCCGGTCCACCCTGCGCGCCCGTGTACGTGCCTCCGAGCCTAGAGAGAGCGGGGGTCTGGGGGAAGACTGATCAAGGGCGTTCAAAACATCCCGTGTGAGCCAGCAACCCAGTCCCAGAGAAAGTACATCATTTTCCCTTCCTACCACCCCCCGTCATCTGAACGATTCTATAGCTAGATGTCTGTCGGAGCGTCTGCAAACTACTTCTGTTGCTTGTATTAGCCTGGTGAGACTGGGGTGTGCATTGATGGAGCCATGTCATGTTGAAAGATGAACAGGCCCTTAGGTAAGTAATTCACAAAATAAAAATTCCATCCTTACTAATGACTCTACAAAAAAAAAATACTAAGGGTGATCAAACTGACAGCTCCAGCAAATGAAGCTCATGTCCTTTTTTCCTCCCCTATTATCTGACATTTCACACTCACCACTAGCTTCCAGACACCACCACTACCACCTAGATTGATTTAACTACTTGAGGTGGGTATGGAGAGTGGAAAATTAGGCTATTAATGAGATAAGACTTTGGTAAGGCTGGGAAGGGAAGAGGGAAAACTGCAGACATTCCCGTGTGTATTGTCCTGATCTCTCCGCACATGGCTATTTGTCTCTTGGAGGCAGAACTGTGCTGTCAGGTTACTGTATGCACAATATTAAAAACTGACATCCTAGCTGGGTATTGGTGGCTCACACCTGTAATCCTAGCTACTCAAGAGGCTGAGGGATTGGGATGTAGCTCAGCAGCAAAGTGTTTGCCTAGGAAGTGCGATGTTCTGGGTTTGATCCTCAGTTCCAAAAAAGACAAGACAATAAAACACACACTCACAGTTAAGATACCAGGCGCCACTGGCTCCTGCCTGTAATCTTATCTACTAAGGAGTCTGAGATCTGAGGATCACAGTTCAAAGCCAACCTGGGCAGAAAAGTATGTGAGATTCTTATCTACAATAAACTAACAAAAAAAGCTAGAGAGAGAGGTGTCTCACGTGGTAGAGTGCTAGCATTGAGCCAACGAAACTCAGAGCCCTGAGTTCAAGCCCTGGAAGAAGAGAAAAGAGAAGAGAAGGGAAGGGAAAGGGGGGGAAGGGGCAGAGGGGAAGGAAAAAGGGAAGCTGAAGGGAAAGGGAAGAGGAAGGGAAGAAAAGGGAAAAGGGAAGGGAAGGGGAAAAGAAAATAAAAAGAAAATGGACACCTTTCAGAATGGGAATACATGTTTACGCTCTGTCCAAAGGACATTTCCTAGTGCTGAGATTCCCCATCTGACTATGAGTAATAGCTGGGACTAGGATGAGACAAAATGATCATCCCACAATTGTCTTAGATCCATTCCCTGGTGGCTAGTCCAAATTGCTAGCACAATTAACAGTAATTGGCTCCTTTACAAGGGAATAAGGATGAGGATGGAGTGGACATTGCTCCTTGTACTGGCTAAACCTATACAACAACTGAGTTTATTCAATCCCAGAGCAATTACTGGGTGTGGCCAGCCTCTCTCAGCACTTCATAGCCCTCTCCTGCAGCTGGGAGGGACTTTAGCCTTGGTGCTGGGCCTAAGAGCCCCAGTTTTATCATCTCACTGGAGGAGTCAACAGAACCCTTTGCTGGCAGGCAAAGCAAAGCCCTGAAACAGCACTGATACAACTCTGACTGGTAATGGTGTATTTAAGAGTGTTCTCCACTCACAGAGATCATTTCCACATCAAGTATAACTTGGCATCAAAGCCAACACTGGGAGGACTTAAAGACATGGAGTTCATTTCCAAATAGAAGAGGCTTATCAACTTAGTTCTCAATAACAAGCAGAAAGTAGCCATAGACCGTGTGCTGTGTCATTCATGCTCCTGGCCTGTGTAAAATGAGACTGGTAGATTGTGTGATTTGTGATGTGGATGAACACTTGCTTGAGGGTTTGCCATGAAGAATCTTTAGTGAGAATATAAGAAATGAGGAAAGGGTTCCTTGAAGAAGATCATCAGGGGAAAAGGAAAAGAATCTAGATTCATGTATGTAATAAAGATACAGCCAAGCGCTGGTGGCTCACACCTGTAATCTTAGCTACCCAGGAGGCTGAGATCTGAGGATAGTGGTTCAAAGCCTAACCAGCCAGGAAAGTCTGTGAGACTTAATCTCCAATTAACTACCAGAAGAAGAAGTGGTGGAGCCCCAGCCTTGAGCAAAATGCTTAGGGACCGTGCCCAGGCTTTGAGTTTAAGTACTGGTACATGCACATGTACACGTGCCTGTGTGCACACACATGCATACACACATACACACACACACACACACACACACAGAGATGCTGACTAACATAGGGAGGAAATAGACTTTGAAAGTCCCTGAAAGCAAGACAGAGCAGGCAGCTGAAGCATCTGAGAGCAGACAAATAAACAAAACAAAACCACATCTGAACAAAATGCCTGTGGGTGGCTTCACTTGTAAATGGCATCCCAAAGCAACTCACTGCTTACTTTTGCCCTCACAAAACTGTGGTGCCTTCCTGCTGCAGACTCAGAGAAATGACTTGAGGGCTACATTCAGAGACCCTATAGTCCAGCCGAAGTATGGCTCAGTAGTTGAGTGCCTGCCTAGCAAACACAAGGCACTAGGTTCAAACCACAGTACTCCCCAAAGAAAGAAAAGTACTGGGAAAAGCAGGGAACTATCCAGATAAGAATTTGCCAACTCTTTCCTGAAAAAGCAAAAGGCATTTTTCAAAGGTAACAAGAAGTCTTTTTCCAATGTAATACCATTCTTTTTTCTAGAATTGGAAACAGGCTTTTTTTTTTTTTTTTTTGCCAGTCCTGGGGCTTGAACTCAGAGCCTGGGCACTGCCCCTGAGCTGCTTTTTTGCTCAAGGCTAGCACTCTACTACTTGAGCCGTAGCACAACTTCTGGCCATGTCTGTTTATGTGGTACTGAAGAATCAAACCCAGAACTTTATGCATGCTAGACAAGCACTCTACCGCTAAACCACATTACCAGCCCAGGCATTCTTGATGAACACAATAAAGTATTAGAAGTTTCAAAAGGTAGTATACAGTCTGAACACCACTGGGCACTGGTGGTTCATACCCAGATTCCTAACTGCTCAACTGCTCAGAGGCAGAGATTTGAGTGATACCAAAATAATTCTCTTGTCATTGATCTCTTCCTTACAAATTAGAAATGTTGTACTCAAAAAATATTAAGATCTTGGAAAATTTAGCTATATATATATATATATATATATATATATATATATTCTTTTGAACCAGTGCCAGAGCTTGAACTCAAGGGCCTCATGCTCTTATTCAGCTTGCATGCTTGTGACTGGTGATCTAGATTTTGGCATATTTAGATCCCTTTTTTCCACTTGAATATAAAAGTGTAGCTAATTCTAGGAAGTTAGAACATTTCACAGAAAATAAAAGCATACTTCAAAGTGTACCTAGGATAGAAGTCTCCCCTTGTTTCATGGACCCTACCTTTTTGCAGAACTTCCCAATTCCTCCTTTCCAGGCCTTTTGGCCTCTCTTCTGACCCAGTTGCCTCCTGCTGTGCAGCACCTGCCTTGAGAATTGACCCTGGGCCCTCAGTGCTCACCCGCAAACACTTCTTTTATTTCCAAAGGAAAGAGACAAGACAACTCATTTACTACACATTGCAGCTTCCTTGCACAAAGTAGCTTTTGCTCAGGTTTCTGATGCTGCCTTTGCTTCCTCTCCAACCCAATTTTCTCCAGCACTTGAAACCAAGAGGAACCCTATCCCTTGTCTGCAGAGACACCTGCTGGTCAAAGCTCTGAAGTACATGATGGATGCCTAACTTCCTTTTTTTTTTTTTTTTTTTTTTAGAGAGAGACAGAGAGGCCTTCTAGTTCTTTCTGTTTAAATTGCAGGCATTTGGAAACCACAGGTCCACAGACCAGCCAAAAAGCTGGAATCCAAATGGAAGCTGGCTCCAGGAAGTTGGATTTATTTATGGACAAAAAGCAAGTCTAGTAGGGTCAGTTTACAGTAGGGTTTTAGGCTTAGGTCATAGTCCTTGCCATAGTTTCATTACCCTTTATCCACTGAGTTCTTGTGGCATACTTTTTTCCTTAGGGATGAAATTATTTCCATTTATTTAACTCTGTGTGTGTGTGTGTGTGTGTGTGTGTGTGTGTGTGTGTGCGTGCGCGCAATGGGGTTTGAACGCAGGGCCAGGACATCTCCCTTACGTTTTTTTGTTTTTGTTTTTGTTTGTCAGTCGTGGGACTAGAACTCTAGGCCTGGGTGCTCTCCCTCAGCTCTTCAGCTCAAGGCTAGCGCTCTACCACTTGAGCCACTTCCAGCCTTTTCTGTTTATGGGATGCTGAGGAATCGAACCCAGAGCTTCATGCATGGGAGGCAAGCACTCTACCACTGAGCCACCTTCCCAGCCTCTCCCTTAGGTTTTTTGCTAAAGGTTGACACTCTACCATGAGCCATACTTCAATTCCAGCTCTTTCTTAGTTAATTAGGTATAAGAGTCTCATGGGCCTTACTTCATGGACTGGCTTGGAACTGTGATCCTCAGATTTCAGACTCCTGAAAAACTAGGATTACAGGTATGAATCACCAGTGCCTAGCTTTATTTTTATTTATTTAAATTCAAAGCCAAGCACAGTGGTGCACACCCATAGGCCCATCTACACAGGAAGCTAATTCAGGAGTATTACTTGAGCCCAGGAAATCCAGGTCAGCCCAGCCAACAATACAAGACCCTGTCTTAAAAAATAATTTCCCTCATTTGGCACACTTCAGGGTCAGTCTGACATGAATAGTAAAAGAGTGGTTAGATCTGGACTTTTCCACTTAGAAGTTTATATCTGGGCTTCAGGTTTTCTCTCTGAAAAAAAAAATCATCCCTGCTTCATGAAGTTGAGAACGTACCCAAGGGTGGATTTCCTCTCCCTAAATGCCAAAAGCAGGTTCAGTAGACAATAATATGTTGTCTTTCAAATAGATTTCAAAAGATTAGAAATGGTTGAGATTGGGAAATGGATCAACTACAGAACTAAAGGAAGAATGTGAGAGTTTTCAATGTTTTTGACTTGTTTTCCTAAATACATCGGGTTCAGTCTTTGGGAGTTGGGCAAAGTTGTGTTTGTGATAGGACTGTGTATGTCCAAAGGAAACATTCTTCCACTCAAACTTCACAAAGTAATTATTATCCCAAAGCCAGTCTCTTACCAAACTTTCTCTTTTTTTCTTTCACTTTTGGTTATGCTATGAGAGACTAAACAGGATTTCACACAGTAGGCAGGAGATCTGTTATTTGAGCCATGCCTCCATTCTGTGTGTGTGTGTGTGTGTGTGTGTGTGTGTGTGTGTGTGTGTGTGTGTGTGT
>NW_012267226.1:19392434-19407134 GCF_000151885.1 Dipodomys ordii
TGTGTGTGTGTGTGTGTGTGTGTGTGTGTGTGTGTGTGTGTGTGTTAGTCCTGAGGCTTAAACTCAGGGCCTGAGCACTGTCCCTAAGCTGCTTTTGCTCAAGGCTAGCACTAGTACTCTACCATTTGCGTCACAGTGACACTTCTTGCTTTTTTTTTGGAGGGGGGTGGCTGATTAATTGGAGTCAGATTTGTTTGCTTGGACTATCTTCAAACTTTGAAACTTAAATCTCAGCCTGAGAAACTAGGATTATAGGCATGAACCACCAGTGCCCACCTCTCATTGAGACATTTTATATCTTCTGAGCTATATATGCCTGGGTGGCCTCAAATGTGGGGTCCTCCTACCTTAGTCCCCTGAGTGCTAACTACAAGTATGTACTACCATGCCCAGACTATACTACTACTTGACATGTAGAATCCATGTTCAGAGTCAGTTTCATTTTGTATAAAGAACACCAACTTGGGCTGGGAAGGTAGCTCAGTGGTAGAGCGCTTGCCTTGCATGCATGAGGCCCTGGGTTCGATTCCTCAGCACCACATATGCAGAAAAAGCCGGAAGTAGCAATGTGGCTCAAGTGCTGGAGAATTAGCCTTGAGCTGAAGAGCTGAGGGACAGTGCCCAGGCACAGAGTTCAGGCCCCACGACCGGAAACCCCTCCCCCCCCAAAAAAAAAGAAAACACCAACTTTGTTAGGTATAGCAAGACCTTATCTCAAAAAAAAAAAAGAAAGAAAAAAAAAAAGAAAAGAATGGAGAAGGGACTTGTAGAGTAATTTAGTGATAGAGCACCTGACTAGCTATCAGAGGCTCTGGGTTTTAAAAAGAAAGAAAAATGAAAAAGGAAGGTGGATGGAAGGAAGGAAGGAAGGAAGGAAGAAGGGAGAGAGGGAGGGAGAAAAGAAGGGAAGGAAAGGGGGAGGGAGGAAGGTAACAGATTGCAAGGAAAGAGGAGAGAAGGAATCTTCCACAGGCAGAAATAAATTTCTCCCCAATCCCTTTCAGCACTTTTACTAAGAAAAAGCTCTATACAAACCCACTCCATCTCCAGTAATTTAATGGGCCACACAGATGATCCCATTATTCCTAGGAAACTCCCTTCTCCCTTCCCTGGAGTCCCTGAAGACTCCCTCATGGTTATAATCAACTCAGCTGGTTCACTGGCAGCAGCCATGTCTGCTATTTCTTGTCTCTCCCTTGTTGCTAGACCTCAAGGGCTGTCAACTGCAGTCTCCTTTTGGAGACTGTCTCTTGGGCTGAATTATTTTCAGCTTCTCTGTGTTTATCTAGTGCCTTGCTGATTTGGGGTGGGGGGTTGAATGTGTACACAGCTAAAAACTGCTGCTTCACAGCTAGGAAACCAGCTGTGCAGGGCCATCGGACAGATCTAGGGGGAGATCATGAACCAACTCTCTTCCTGAGTGAGGTTTGAAGTATAAATTGAGGAAAGACCTAGAATGATATACTTTGACTCACCTCCCTACTCCTGGTGGAGCCAAGCCAGAAACATAATAGAGAAATGTCAGCACGATTTCCATAGAAGACAGCACAGCATGGCTGTGCACAAAGCCAGTGGGTTGGGGAGGAGTACACTAAAACCAAATGCATAACTTCACTGCCCGCTCCATAAACCCATAGCTGCAAACACTTGCCAGTGTGCAGGTGAACTAGAAGGAGAGGGAGAGACAGAGGTGGGCATCATGGTTCACGTCTGGAATCCTAGCTACTCAGGAGGCAGCCTGGACAGAAAAATTATGAAACTTTTTTTTTCTTTTTTTGCCAGTACTAGAGCTTGATTCAGGGTCTGGGCAATGTCCCATAGCTTTTTGCCCAAAGCTAGCACTCTACCACTTGAGCCACATCTCCATTTCCTGCTTTTGGTAGTTAATTGGAAATGAGAGTCACATGGACTTTCCTGCCTGGGCTGATTTTGAACTGCAATCTAATTACAGGTATGAGCCACCAGGGCCAGCTCCTGAGACTCTTACCTCTAAACAATCAGCAAAAAGCCGTAAGTGGAGCGGTGGCTCAAGTGGTAGAGAGAGTTAGTCTTGGGTGAAAAAGCTAAGCCAAGAGTGTGAGAGACCTGAGTCAAGCCTAGTACCTGTGCACATTCTCTCTCTCTCTCCTTCTCTCTCTCTCTCTCTCTCTCTCTCTCTCTCTCTCTCACACACACACACACACACACACACACACACATATACAGGATTCACTAAGAATTAATGCCTTGGTCATTAGACTAAAATGTGGCCATTGTTGCTCCAACACGTGCTCTGTGAAGTCCTTAGCTAAAGATCCAGCTCTATGGAAAATCAAGGCTTTTGGAGATACAGTAAGTGTTATGTCCCTGGCTCTATAACACGAGGGCTCCAACAATACCATGTAGACTTCTGTCTGAATGTGAAACAAGAGTAAGAGAATTCTCTACTTTGCTATAAGTTCCTTAGATATCCAGAATATGTTCTCTCTCTCTCTCTCTCTCTCTCTCTCTCTCTCTCTCTCTGTCTCGCTCTCCTCTCTCCTGTTATTTTATTTTATTTTTGGGGGGTCCGGTTGTGAGGCCTGAACTCTGGGCCTGGGCGCTATCCCTCAGCTCTTCAGCTCAAGGCTAGCACTCTACCATTTGAGCCACAGCGACACTTCCGGCTTTTTTCTTTTTTCTTATGTAGTGCTGAGGAGTCAAACTCAGGGCCTCAGGCATGCAAGGCAAGCACTCTACCACTGAGCCACCTTCCCAGCCCTGTTATTTTATTTTTTTTAATATTTTTATTGCAAAAATACTGTACAGAGAGGTTACAGTTACATGAGCAAGGTCATGAGTACATTTCCTATCAAGCATTGTTACTTCCTTCTTTGATTTTCCCTTACCCTCCCTCCCCTCCTACCTCCACAACTACACTCCCCTCCCCTCTCTCCCCCCCAAACTGTAAAGTTCATTTTTCAACATAGTGTCTTGTACATCTCATTGTTACAATGGGTTAACTTGTATCCCTATTGAAGCATTTTGTTTTTTCCCTTGCCCTCCCCAAGCTAGCGAAGTGTATATACAAGGGCACTGACATAAAATATAGTGAAAACAGGGGTTATACCGTGGGGGAGGAACATACAAAGAAACAAAAAAAAATCACATGGCACATTATAAATACATTAGGAACAATAGCAAGAAAAAAGCCCACTCGTGTCCCTATCTTGGGGTTCATTTCATTTAATATAATCTTATCTGATCATACGTACATAGCTTTTGACCTTTTCTGCTTCTCCCCTTATTGCAAATAAGGGAAACCATGGGACCTATGTTTCTTTGGGCCTGGCTTACTTCACTTAATAAAACAAGTCTTTCCATTTCCTAACAAATGGGGCGATGTCATTCTTTCTGATGGAGGCATAGAATTCCACTGTACTACATTTTCTTGATCCATTCATCTACTGAGGGGCATCTGGGTTGGTTCCATATCTTAGCTATGGTAAATAATGCTGCAATAAACGTAGTTGTGCTGGTAGCTTTAGTATGGTCTTGTTTGTGATCCAGTACTCTACACCATCAGTGAGATTTCTCTAGTAACAAACTATAGAAATGATCCCTGAAAGTATAGTCTTTATTTTTAGTTATTTTGGTGAAATGAGTTTGAACCTAGGGCCTTGCATTTGCTAGGCAGTTGTTCTACTGCTGAGTCACAGTTTGTACAAGTTATTAATTTTTTCATTAAGATGTTTAAAGAAGAGTTAACATTTCAAAAGTCAGATAATGAGTAAATTTCTCTTTTTTATGAGTAAATTTCTTAGCAGACAGTATTACCCCTTCCTTCATTTTCCCCCTCCCATCCCTACCCATAAGTTGCATACTTCATTTTCTACATAGTATCTACTGAGCATCATGCCTGCATTTGTTCATCCCTCCTCCCCCCATTTCTGTGTTCCCTCTTCCCCCTCCCCACAAGACAGAAAAAAAGGACAGGGGCTGGGGAGCTGGCTCAGTGGTAGCGTGCTTGCCTTGCATGCATGAGGCCCTGGGTTAAATTCCTCCACATAAGCAGAAAAAGCTGGAAGTAGGCTGGCGCTCAAGTGGTAGAGTGCTAGCCTTCAGCTGAAGAGCTGAGAGACAGCGCCCAGGCCTAGAGTTCAGGCCCCCCGACCGACAAAAAAAAAAAAAGAAAGAAAGAAAAAGAAAAAAAGGACAAAAAAAGCTCAAAAACAAACATCAATGACAACAACAACAACAACAAACCCCATACTGTACAGGTTATTTTTAGATAGGACCTCATTCCCTGCCTCGGCAAATGCCCAGACCTTGATCCACCTATTTTGGGTTTCCTGATGTAGCTAGGAAATAAGCATACAGCTATTGGTTGAGAAGAGGGTAATAAGGGTAAGCCTGGGCTGGCCTTGAATCACAATTCTTCCAGTCTCAGTCTCCCAAGTAGCTAGGATTACATAGATGAGCCACCAATTCCCAGGTCCCAGAAAACAGAGCAGTGGGAAAGGCCCAGAACATGAGGGTAGTGTCATGGCACTGCCAGCCTACAGAGGTACCAATACCAGCAAGGACCACAGCACAACAACTGGGAGCATTGTTTCCACCAGAGCAGTGACAGTCACTGGCAAGAACTATGTTGCCCAGACTTGTGGGGAGGCAGCAATAACTCTGGACAAAGCCCTGGAGAGATTTTAGGATAAATGATGGGAGATAGCATACAGAATTGCTAGGACCATTGATAGAGGACGCTCCTATACTAGCAGATGAGCCTTTAAGAAAAAAAGGCAATAAAAGTTCTGATGGTGCAGAGTGATCTAAGGAGACAAAGAGGGTAGTAGACTGCAATCAATGGCATCTGAGAGGAGGTGGTAATGGGACCTTGAAGTTCATCCCTTGTTGCTCTCTCTGAGGCTTCGTTTTATGTGTCAATTTGTGTTTACTAAGGTACCAGGATAGCCAGTAAAATATTATTTCTAAAAAGGGTGCCTGTGAGGATGTTTTCAGATGAGATTAGCATTTGGATCAAGAAACCAAAAATTAAAAAAAAAATAAGATTCACCCTCACCAATGCAGATGGGCAGCAACCAGTCAGTCAAAGGTGCATTTAGAACTAAAAGGTAGGGGATCGGTGACTTTATGTGTGTATCTCCCCCACTTCCCTCTCCCTCTCTCTTTCCCTTTGAGACATCCCTCTCCTAATGCTTTCAGTCATTGGTACTCCTCTTTTGTTTGTTTGTATATAATACTGAGATTCTAATTCAGGGCTGTGCCCTTGCCCTTGTTAGTACTCTACCACTTGAGCCACACCCCTATCCCTTTTCTGTTTTGTTTTCCTGTACTATTGGTGGGTTTTTTTGTTTGTTTTTTATTTTGTCCAGAATTGGCCTCAGTCCAAGATCTTCCTACGTACAACTGCCCACATACCCAGGACTACAGATGTGTATTATGCCTGATTATTTATTAACATGGAGTCCCATGAATTTTTTGCCCAGTTGAGCATCAAACCACAATCTTTCCCATCTCCACTTTCTGAGAAGCTGGGTTTGTAGGCATGAACCACTGCACCTGGCTATTGATCCTTCATGGATAGGCTGGAACTATACCTCCAGCTTTCTTCGAACTCCAACTTGCAGCCTCCGTAATCGCATGAGCCAGTCACTCCTAATAAATGCGTTTCCGTGTATATTAGTGTGTGTCTCCTATTGGGTGTATTTCTCTCATGAACCCTATTAAAGAACCAGGTATGGTAGTTCACACCAATAATCCTAGGTATTTGAAAGACTGAGATTGGGAGAATCACAGTTCAAAGCCTTCCCAGGCAGAACACTTTGCAAGACCCCATCTCAACCAAGAGCTGGGCATGGTGAAGTGTACCTGTTATCCTAGCTGAAATGGGAAGCTTAAAATATAGATAACTGTCTAGGTAAGGCCTAAGCATGAAGTGAGACCTTATCTTAAAAATCATCACACACATACACACAATGGCTGGAAGTTGGGCTCAGCAATAGAGTGTATGCCTGGCAAGTGAGAAGCCCTAAGTTCAAACCCCAATGCCACCAAAAACCAAAAAAACTCAAATACATTCACCATGCATCCTTAAAGTTGAAAGGTACCTCTTATACCACAAGTCTTAGAGGAAATGTTCAACTATTACTTCCTTAATACCCAGAAGCACAAACAGAGCTTGAAGAGAGTCTCTTTAACAGGACTACACCAGGCTGTGAGCCGGGCAGCAAGTTTCCCTGGCAGGTAGTTCCTCCCATTTGCCTCAACTCAGAGCAGAGGCCATTTCTGCTTATTGCAAAGAAAGCTTTCTTTGTGTTTTCCCCCTCCCCAGGGACCCAGTGGAGACAGAGAATCCTTAAATCATTCCCTGGTGAATAGGTTGTTCAGAGTCCCTTATGCTACCCAAGAAAAATCAGAAACAGGTAGAAGCTGGGGGTGCAAAAGAAGTAGTTTATTCATGGCCTTTTCCCACTGCAGATTCCCCACAAAGGTTTAAGGGATACTCAGGGAACTTGCAGCAGTAAGTCTCAAGTGATCTGGAGTTGCCACAGGCAACACTCTATCTTCCCTGAAAACAGGAGACAGGTACACTTTTTGCCTTTGTTTCTTCTGTTTTGTTTTCAATATTGGAGCTTGAATTCAGGGTCTATTAAGCAGGTAATTTTCCTCTTGAATCATATCTAAGTCCTTCTTGCCTTAGTTACTTTTCAGGCTTTCTTTTTATATCCAGGCTGGCTGGAACACAATCCTCCTGTTTTAATGTCTTTCTCATAGCTGATGACAGGTACAAGCCACCATATTGATTTTTCCATCGAGATGAAGTCTTACTAAATGTATGCCCAGTTTGGTCTCGAATGATGATCCTCCCTATACTCACCCCTTGAGCAATTAGGATTACAGGTGTGAGCCACAGTGTCTAGCTTCTCTTTGCATTTTTAGATATATTGGGGATGATGGTATAGGGGTAGAGAGAAAAACTGATTGCTTCTAATTCTGAATTCATTTTAAAGATGACTACTCAGTGGAATGAAAGTTGAATCTCCTTTCCATTTTTCTAAGGTGGAAGGACTGCTCTTTCCTGTTTGAGAGAAGAGACATGTTATAGTGAAGTTCCCAAAAGCAGGGCCTTGGGCTGGGAAGGTGGCTCAGTGTTAGAGCACTTGCCTTGCACCCCTGAGGCCCTGGGTTCGATTCCTCAGCACCACATAAGCAAAAAGAAAAAAGCCGGAACTGGCGTTGTGGCTCAAGTGGTAGAGCGCTAGCCTTGAGCTGAAGAGCTGAGAGACAGCGCCCAGGCCCAGAGTTCAAGCCCCATGACTGACAAAAAAAAAAAAAAAAAGCAGGCCTCTCATTGAGTTTGATCCCTAGGACAGCAAAAAATGGAGAATCTCAAGGACTTCACAAAAATTTTCTCACAAATGTAAGATGTTCAGTACTAAAATGAAGTTATGAGCTGAGACTACGGCTCAAGTGCTAGAGCAGCTACCTTGCAAGTGTGAGGCTCTGAGTTCAAATTCCAGTACTGCAAAAATTAATAAATACATAAATATAGAGAAATAAAATCAATGTTGTTTTAAGCCAGGTGTAGGTGGCCTACGCCTGTAATCCTAGCTACTCAGGAGGCTGAGATCTGAAGATCACAGTTCAAAGCCAGCCAGGGTAGGAAAGTCTGTGAGGCTCTGATCTCCAATTAACCACCAGAAAACAGGAAATGGTGCTGTGGCTCAAAGTACAATGCTAGCCTTGAGTGAAAGAGCTGAGGGATAGCTTCCAGAGCCTGAGTTCAAGCCCCATGATCATAAAATAAAATGAAGTTATACAAGATTCTGTGGGTTTATTGCTTCAGAACAACTTATGCAGTTTCTACTCTTTTATCAAAATATTTTATAATCTCTTTGATACCATCCTTTGAGTTCCCAGACACTAGGGTTTGAACTCAGGGCCCTGGTGCTGACCATTAACTTTTTCTGCTCTGGTGCTGACCATTAACTTTTTCTGCTCAAGGCTGGTGCTCTATCATTTGAACCACAGCTCTATTTGTAACTTTTTTTTTGTTGGTCATGGGGCTTGAACTCAGGGCCTGGGTGCTGTCCCTGAGCTTTTTCACTCAAGGGTAGCATTCTACCTCTTTGAGCCACAGCACCATTTCCAGTTTTCTCTAGTTAACTGGAGATTATGATAGTCTCATGGACTTTCCTGCTCAGGCTGGCTTTGAACCACAATTTTCAGATCTCAGCCTCCTGAGTAGCTAGGATTACAGATGTAAGCCACTAGTGCCAGGCTACTAGCTTTTTTTTTTTTTTTTTTGTGGGTCATGCTTGAGCTCTGGGCCTGGGCACTGTCCCTCAGCTCTTCAGCTCAGGGCTAGTGCTCTATCACTAGAGCTACAGTGCCAACTTCCGGTTTTCTGGTGGTTTATTGGAGATAAGAGTTTCACGGAGTTTCCTGCCCGGATTGGCTTTGAACCGCGATCCTCCCATCTCAGCCTCCTGAGTAGCTAGGATTACAGGAGTGCGCCACCGGTGCCCGGCTGCTACTAGCTTTTTGATGGTTAATTGGAGATAAGAGTCTCATAGAGTTTTCTTCCTTAGGCTGGCTTCAAACTACAGTCCTCAGATCTCAGCCTTCTTGTGGAGCCAGAATTGCAGGCATGAGCCACCAGTGCCTGCCTCATAGTATTCTTTAAAGTTTGGAGTTTAGTGTGTGTGTGTGTGTATTTGTCCCCCTCCCTCCTCAGGGAAATCTGAACCCCTTGACTAGTTTCAAACGTGGAAGGCTCTGCCTATACACCATCATAGCTCCTAATGAGGTCTACCCTTAAGAGCTATCTCAGGTGTCGCTCCCCAGTGATTTCCACTAGCAAAGGCTTAGCACATCTCCGCTTCCCTCCTTCTTAGGATCTCAGGGGCATTTTAACATAAACCACGGCATCTTTTCAATATTGACTTTATAGGCCTTCAGGCGGAGACTGGAGCTGCCATCCCGCTAGGGTGTCACCCACAAAAGAAACAGAAGTTCCACCCATAAATCCAGGAGGCTGCCTGATTAACCTCGGGGCCTCTATTTCCAGTCTGGTTTATTCCCTGGGAGGAGGAGGAAGCCAGGTTGGCCGGATGGGAAGGGAATGGCGTCAGTGTGAGGTCACGCTACATGGTCCTGAGTGCCACCTTGGGATGGCATCCACCACACCGAGGTGACAGGAACGCAGAATTCAGGGATGCAGCTGGAGGAAAGACAGAGACCCAAGTCACTCAGACCACCTGCAGGAGAGAGAAGAAAGCGGGGAAAGCTGGCGGGGCGGGGCGGGGCGGCGCGGGGCGGGGCGGACGCCACACCTGGGCACCAGCCCCCAGCGCCCGCCCAGAGTGAAAGTAAGGAGACAGCGCGGCCACGCAGCGGCGGGGCCGGCGGCGTCGGGGGCGGGACTTCCGGAACCCATTTGCCTGAGTGGCAGGGGAACCGGAAGTGGAGGCGCTGCTGCTGGTGCTGGGGCCCGAGGAGGGACGCGCCGGAGCGGGGCCGCCGGGATTGAGCAAGCGACAGACGTGCCACCCGCCGACGCCGCAGCCTCTTGGGGCCCGCACGGACCCTCTCCCTGTGTGAGTGCATCCATAGTGGCGGGGACCCGTGGCTCCGAGGTCGGGGCGGGAAGGGACCGCGAGGTGTTATTGTGAGAGGCCCGCGGCCTCCCCTCCCCCACCCGCGGCCCCTCCCCCGCGCCATCACCGGGGCGGCCCTCGGGGGGCCTCGCGCCGGCCTGCTCCGCGGCCCGGCCGGCCTGCGCCTAGGACCTCCTTCCCAGCCTCCATCCCCAAGCGTGGAGACTTTTCTCGGCCGCGGGCTGGCGCCCCCTCCCCGCTTTTCCTCGTGGAGGAGCGTGGCGGGGCGCCGCGCCCTGCCCCCCCTCCCCCCGGACCGGGCCTCCCCGCACCCCAGCTCCCGGAGGCCGCGCGTTCACGCCTGCAGGGGCTCCTCCTGCCTCCAGACGCAGCTGTTACCTTTTCCCTCCATCCCCGAGGGGAACCTCTGTGTCTTCTCCTGTCGCTTCCAGGCGCAAACCTGAGTGTGTGAGCGTGTGTGTGCGCGTGTGCGCGCGCACTATCTCCCTTCCCCTTTTGTTGAGAATTTTCTACTCGTTAGAAACTTCTCTGCTACCTCCTTCGAGATTCCTGTCGGGACCCCAGCACCTTTTAGAGATGAGACCCTGAGAGACTGATGATTTATTTACCCAGTATCAAGTAGCTAGTCAAATGTCAATGGATTGTGGGTTGGCTCGTTTGCGTCTCAGCGCTAGAGATTGCACCCAGAGTCTCGTGCATACTGTTCACAAGGTTCTTCCACTGCATCTGCTCCTTTTTTTTTTTTTTTTAAAGACAGGATCCGGTTAGGAAGCTCAGACTGACTTTGAACTTTTTAAGTAGCCTGGGCTGACCTTGAACTCTTTATCTTCCTGCTGAATGCCTTCGAAGTGCTGGAATTACAGGAGTAGGCTTAGCAAATCTCCGGGCCAAAACTTAAGGTGGATAGACTTTTTTAACCTGAGTGTCTTCCCCACCCGAATCAAGTCCATTTACTGGGTCGGAGACTTGAGTTCCACAAATTTGGTTGAGTCGTTTGGTCTTCCATAGTTCCCAGGTCAACATTGATTTCAAAATTTAGATACAGACCTTAAGAAAACCTAACACTTTGTAGAGCTGCCTATGGAGAAAGGAAAGACCACTTAGAACCTAGGACTTCATTTTGTACAGCTTTAAATTGGGTGGAGAGGTTGAGTGTGAGGTAAAAATGTGGAGAAAGACAAGATACAGAGGGTCATGATTGCCTTTCTCTTCTTCCTCTGTGGACTGTGTTCTGACATAAAGGTTGCCTCCTTGTGAAGGAGCAGGGGAGGAAATAATTGTGCATTAATTTCTTGGCTAGGGCATTTGATGATAAATAATGGATGTGCTGGACCCTTGTTATCCACCTGCCAGCCAATGAGGCAAAGTAGACTCTGCCAACTCTGAAGCAAAATGAGGAGTCCTCAGGTCTGAGAGGAAACCTAAATTAATTCTTATTTCATTGTTCGCCATCTGTTTCATGGTTCAAATGTACTCAACATAAAAATCCAGTTAAGCTTGAGAATATGTGTGTGTGTACGTATGTATATGTGTATGTATATGTATATATGGGGGTCTTGGGACTTGAACTCAGGGCCACTGATCTTTTGTGTTCAAGGCTAGAGCTCTAACATTTGAGCCACACCTTCACTTCTGGTTTTTTGGTGGTTGGTTGGAGATCGGACTCTCACAGATTTTCCTGCTTCAAAGCATGGTGCCCAAATCTCAGCCCTGCATAGCTAGGATGTCAGGTGTATGGCCTTACGATAATTTTTTTTTTTTTTTGGTCAGTCATGGGGCTTGAACTCTGAGCCTGGGCGATGTCCCTCAGCTCTTCAGCTCAAGGCAAGCGCTCTACCACTTGAGCCACAGCATCACTAACGGTTTTCTGGTGGTTTATTGGAGCTAAGAGTACCATAGACTTTCCTGCCTGGGCTGGCTTTGAACTGTAATCCTCAGATCTCAGCCTCCTGAGGAGCTAGGATTACAGGCATGAGCCACTGGAGCCCGGCTAATAATTCTTTTTGAAGGTACTTTCTCCACAGATAGTATAATTGTCTGGAAATATAAGTGTTGTATTTTCATAATCCGAGTTAAGTAAAGAAGATAGAAAAGGTAGGGGAAATGTGCAATTTGCTTACTCTTCCTGAAGAACTCATTTTGACCTACATTAAAAGTTGCTTCTCTTGGACTGGTAGAGGAACTCAAGAGGTATAGAAAGACTTCATAGAAAGCATGCAAGAGCAAACAATCTTGAGTTCAAACCCTAGTATTGAAAAAATTACTTCTTTAGAGTATAGTCTGTCCTGGAAATGGACAAAATTTTTGTTTACCCACCTTTTGTCATTCAGCTGGGTGTTTTTTTTTAACAGACTGAGTTTGTTTTTCATAACTTGTTATGAATCAGTAAGGTGAAATGGAACAAACCAAATCTCTCTGTGTTGGTACCTTTTTTGTGTGTGATGCTGAGGATTGAACCCAGAGCCACAATTTTTTTTTTGGTCAGTCATGGGGCCTGAACTCTGGGCCTAGGCACTGTCCCTCAGCTCTTCAGCTCAAGGTTAGTTCTCCAGCACTTGAGCCACATTGCCACTTCCGGCTTTTTCTGCTTTTGTGGTGCTGAGGAATTGAACGCAGGGCAAGGCAAGTGCTCTACCACTGAGCCACCTTCCCAACCCCAGAGCCACAATTTTTGAGTGCTCTCTCACAGTGGCATATTAGAAGCTCTCTTCCCTTTTAAAGAATTTTTCTTGCAGTTTCATTATTCTAAGGGTGTCTGTATTGCAAAATTGTCCTTTACCTGCGACAGGAATTCCACTCAGATTTTTATGGTATACTACAAAAGATTCTTTTGGATAGCTACTGATTATTCATTTATTTTTGTTTGTTTTGCAATAAAGTCCCCAAGTTGAATACTAAATGAATAGTGCTCTTGGTTCTGCATTTCTGGCCTGATTTTTATTTTTTACCCGTACCAGGTTTTAAATTCAGGGCATCTTTCTCAGCTTTCTGGCTCATGGTTGGTACATTATCTCCTGAGCCCAGCCCAGCATTTTGCTGGTTAGTTAGAGATGGGATCTTGAGGTTTTTCTCTCTGCTGGCTTAGAACCTTAGTCCTTCAAATCTCAGACTCCTCTGAATAGCTAGGATTATGAAGCTACCTGTGCTGGGTTTCTGGCCTGATTGTTAAAGAGGAGAACACATGGACTATGGCTCAGTTTTCTTTTCTGGGTGTTTAAAACTGTTACCACTTTAGAAGCCATAGACATTGGTGAAAGCATGAAAGTTACATTGTATTGTTAAGATTTTTTTTTTTTTTGGATGGCAAAACACAAATCCAAGGGTCTGAGGCACAAAGAAACAAGTTTTTTACTCAGATACTTTGCCCTTGGAAAGGAAGGCTGACCTTGTATTCATAGTTAAAGAGAATAAAAGGATGACCAAATTGGTTGTGTTTTTAATCGTTTCCAGTTTTAATTGCTTTAGCTTAATTTTAATTTTTATTTATTTATTTATTTTGCTAGTACTGAATTTTGAACTCAGGAACTTACGCTTTCTCTGCTTGCTTGACTGTTGATCTATTATGGAGTGCTTCCAGCCTAGCTTTTGCTGTTGTATGTATATATTTATTTTCAGTGGTGGGGCTTGAACTCAGGCCCTCCATACTTTCCTTGAGCTCTTTTGCTCAAGGCTAACACTCTACTGCTTTGAGCCCCAGCTCCACTTCGTTTTTTGAGTAGCTAATTGGAGAAAAGAATCTTAATGACTTTTCTCCGTCATCTTTGGGCTAGCTTTGAACCAGAACCCTCAGAGCTCAGCCTCCTGAGTAGCTAGGATTACAGATGTGATGTTTATTTTAGAGATGGAATCTTGCAGACTTTTCTGCCCAGACTGGCTTCAGACCTCCTCCTCCACATCTCAGCCTCCTGCATAGCAAGGATTACAGATAGAAGCCACTCATCTCCCCCCCACCCCCACACACACTCTTTGCCAGTGAAGAACTTTAGAATTCAGATGAAAGTAATTCTCTCGAGTTCAAAATGTCATCAAATATAGGTAGTGATATAAAAATGTAAGTGAACAACTTGTTAAACTAGCTTATCATAGTTTCTTTATTCCTTTCTATATGAAATATAATATCCTTTGTTCAAGAGTAATAGGCTTTGGTTTGCTCAACAGCAATAAGGGTTAGGAAATTACCTCATTGGTAGAGCACTTGCCTAGCATGTTTGATCCTCAAACAATCCCTCCTACCCTCTTACCTATTTGCACACATGGACACACAAAAGGAAGAAGGAAAGAAAAACTCTAAATAACAATGAACATAATAGATTGAGTATCCTTAATGCAAAATTGCTCTGACTTTTTTTTAAACTAGCATGATACCACAAGTGGAAATTTCCATACCTGACTTCATATGATGGATCATAATCAAAAGTCAAGGCACTAGCAACATTGTACAAAATTACTATTAGGCTATCTAAGGTACATGTGAGACAAATGAAATTCATGTTTTCGCTTGTTCCTATCCTCAAGATAGCTTAGTATGTGTTTGATGTATTTGTAGATATTCTGAAATCCAAAACATTCCAGATAAAAATGTCCAACTTGTACATCTCTTTAGTTTCAAATTCTACTCCTCTTATTTAATCAGCTCTTAGAACCAGAGAACAGATTCCTTAGATCTGAGTGCAATTTGATTTTAATAATAAAGTTCCTTGAACTCTGGGCCTGAGCGCTGTCTCTCAGCTCTTCAGCTCAATGCTAGCGCTCTACCACTTGAGCTACAGTGCCACTTGTTTTCTGGTGGTTTATTGGAGATAAGAATTTCATGGACTTTCCTGCCCGGGCTGGCTTTGAACCTTGATCCTCAGATCTCAGCCTCCTGAGTAGCTAGGATTACAGGCATGAGCCACTGGCCCTGAATTGTGACTTTTTAATATTGCTACTTTGGATAAATTGTTTATCTGATGGATGAATTTTGAAAGGCCATGTCTGTAAATTAGTTTGTAGATCTAAAGAGATACTAGTTTAGCTGGACGTCAGTGGCTCACGCCTGTAATCCTAGCTCCTCAGGAGGCTGAGATCTGAGGATCGAGGTTCAAAGCCAGTCCGGGCAGGA
>NW_012267226.1:19407652-19417350 GCF_000151885.1 Dipodomys ordii
CCCCCACCGAAAAAAAAATTTTATTTCACTCTGCTGTAGCAGTACAACTGAGTGGTAAGGTTCATGCTTAGCATGCTTGGATTCAGTGCTCAGCACCTGTGCTCCTGGGTTGTGGGTGTGCACGTGTGCGTGCCCGTGCACACACATGCACATACCAGGTCTGGAGCTTGAACTTGGGGCCTGGGTCTTGTCCCTGAAAGTTCTACCACTTGAGCCAGTGCTTCACTTCTGGCTTTTTGGTGGTTAGAGATAAAAGTCTCATGGACTTTGTTGCCTGGGCTGGCTTTGAACCTTGGTCTTCAGATCTCAGCCTTCTGAATTGCTAGGGTTTGCTAGGGTTACAGGCTTGAACCACCTGCACCCAGGCTGCTCCTTGTTTTCAGGGCTTTACGTTTTGTTTTTTAATCTCACCTATGTGTACTTATATCTCACTTTCCATCCACTGGCCTTCTTTTTTGGCTTAGGGTCATGTAGCCTAAACATGTATCTTTTTCCAGATAATCTTTGGGAACTTTAAGACAGCTGTTTATCTCCTTTTTTTTTTTCCTTCTCTAGTTTCTGGTTAGGTTGTAATATAGCTTGTTTTTTTCAGCCATATCTAATTGTCAGCTATCTTGATTCCGTATCAAAATTCTTTCATGTCTTTGATCAAGATCTAAATATTAATATCACCCTAAGTGGTGTTTTTAAGACTAGTAATGAAGTTGAAGAAGACATTTTATTTTGTCTTAAGTGATGAAGTGTATTATAACACTCTTTTTTTTCAGTAATAGGATTTGAACTCAGGGCTTCATGCTTGTTCACTTGAGCCACACCTTCAGTCTGGTTTTTTGCTGGTTGATTGGAGAAGGGAGTCTTACAGGCTTTTCTCTCTGGGCTGGCTTCAAACCATAATTCTCTGTTCTCAGCCTCCTAAAAAGTTCTACTCAGGAGTTCTTTTTTTGTTGTTTGTTTTATTGTTATTTTGTTTTGTTTCATCGGTCATGGGGCTTGAACTCTGGGCCTGGACGCTGTCCCTGAGCTCTTCAGCTCAACGTGAACACTCTATCACTTGAGCTACAGCACCACTTCCAGTTTTCTGGTGGTTAATTGGAGATAGGAGTCTCACAGACTTTCCTGCCCAGGCTGGCTTTGAACTGCAATCCTCACATCTCAGCTGCCTTAATAGCTAGGATTACAGGCGTGAGCCACTGCGCCCAGCTTGTTGTTGTTTCTTTACTGAGGATTGAATTCAGATCCTCACACTTGCTAGGTAGTGCTTTATCACCAGAGCCATATTGCCACTCCTTTTACATTGTTTGTTTTCAAGATGAGGTCTAGGGTTTTTTGTTTTTTTTTCCCCATGTTGGCCTGAAATCATCTTCCTTGTGTTTTTCTATGTCACTGGAGATGGTATACTTTAGCCATTTAGTTGAGTTGGAGATTCTTGTTCTTGCCAGGGCTGGTCTCTAACTGCAGTCCCCCAATCTCCACTTTCTAAGTAGCTAGGATTACAGGCTTGAGCTATTATATGAGCTACTGTATCCAGCTTTTGGTAATTCTTTAGTGTATAACTGTAATAGCCTAAAGGCTGTAATGTAGATTTCATTGTGCTGTATTTTATTTCTTGGTATCATTTGGTACTTGCCATAAATAACATGTCATGAGGTACTAACATAAGTATAAAATGTAACAAGGTGCGGGTGGCTTACACCTGTAATCCTAGCTACACTCAGGAAGCTGATAACCAGAGGATGACAATTTGAAGCCAGCTCAGGCAACAAAGTCCATGAGACTCCTCCAAAAACAACAGCAGAAAGCTGGAGGTGTGGCTCAAGTAGTAGAATGTCAGCCAAGCAAGTAAATTTAAGTCCTGGGTTCAAATCCTACAAAAATACTACAAAAAAAAGCATGCTTCAGGAGATTATTTTAGCATCTTAGCTAAAGGGGTAAGATGATCATGGAACATATTTTTAAAATGTGATTCACTGGCTGGAGCATGGTAGCTCATGCTTGTAATCCTAGCTAGCTGCTCCGGAGGCTGAGATCTGAGAATCAGGGTTCTAAGCCAACCAGGGCAGGAAAGTCCATGAGCTGGAAGTAGAGATGTGGCTAAAGTGGTAGAATGCTAGCCTTGAGCACAAAAGGAGCTTAGAGACAGCATCCAGGCTCTGAGTTCAAACCCCAGGACCAGGGGAGCAGGAAATGTAGTTTACTGTGATAGTCAATGTGGTACTGTGCTACAAATGTGGTTTAAGTGATATTCAAACCTGTTTAGAACTTTAGTGATACTGTATTTTGGGTATTTAATATTTAAACAACCGTGGATGTCTTAAGTTTATCTCTGTTGAACCCCAGTTAGTTTTTAGGCAAAACCCATAATGGCACTGGCATGTAATATTTTAGGTGAGTGGTAGTGTACATTTCTGTTAATAAATGAAAAATGACATAGACATTCTTTCTCAGGTGTAGAATGAGCCAAGGAGACTCGAACCCAGCAGCTATCCCACATGCAGCGGAAGATATTCAAGGTGATGACAGATGGATGTCTCAGGTAAAAGGAGGTGTATATGTATATCACATGGGGGTGAATCTCTTCTGCTTTTTAGGTTCTTTTGACCAAACTGCATGCGATCAATTTTGATATTCAACAATAATGTTTTAAATTACAAAAACATTATAAATCACAAAAGTCTTGTGTAATGAATTATCTGATCATCAGTGTGCCATTGGATCTGAGGGATTATAGTGTAATTTAAACATTTTTATGTTGCAACATACATAGCCCATCAAGTTCATACCTGTACACACTGCAGGGACTATGTATGAGTCTCTCTGTACCTGATAGCCACAAAGAAGAGGAGAGTCTGTTTCAAGTGGGAGAGCACCTGCCTAGTGAGTGCAAAGCCCCAGGTTCAATCCCTGGTAACGACAGAGTCAAGTGATTAAAGTAATTGAACAACCAGATTTTCCAACTGGGTTCCAGATGATGATAAGCTAGATTTTTTTCTGTGGTAGATCCATTGAAGAATGTTTTGAAGAGTAGCAATATCTTTGAGGACAGTCAAATATGATGCAGTTTCTCCTTAAATTTAATATTCATCAGTGGATCTTAGTGATAGTGATTGTTACTGTAGTGGTTAAAGATGATTTTTTTTTTTTTTTTTGTCGGTCACAGGGCTTGAACTCAGGGCCTGGGCGCTGTTCCTGAGCTCTTTTGCTCAACGATAGCCCTCTACCACTTTAATACAATACCAGTTGCGGTTTTCTGGTGGTTAATTGGAGATAACAGAGTCTCACGCACTTGCCTGCCCAGGCTGGCTTTCAATCTTGATCCTCAGCTCTCAGCCTCCTGAGTAGGTAGGATTACAGGTGTGAGCCACTGGTGCCTGGCTTAAAGTGATTTTTCTTTTCTTTCTTTCCCTATTGGATTATGACAGAATAGATTTCTAAGTATCTTTGAGTTATTATATTGCTCAAACTTTTCAGCTTCACTTTAGAGGCTCTGTCAATGATGAAAATTAACATTTTCAATAGAATAACCAATATCACATACCTTTTATGTGATGGAGTGAGGACATAGCCCCTCTCTTTTTGATTATTACAAGATGCTACAGGCTCATCTTTTACTTTCCTTGCTCTGCTTGTAGAAATCAACTATTTCTCTAAGAATTCCTGGTTCCTTTCATTGAAGAATAGTATTTATTTAGTTATTTAATTTTTGGAGGGTTGTTTAGTTTCTGTAGTGTTCTCTTGGTAGCAAATCCCACAGTGAGTAATAGCCAAGTCTCTTCCATTCTTCTGTCCCCAACCCATCATGGAGAGCCTGACAAAATAGTTGATTCTGAAAAACAAAACCATCGATCATCTTAACACTGGATGAGCTGAACAAATGCCACTCCACATTTCTATCAAGAATGGAACCACGCCACGGGATCCTAGCCAGGCCGCATGTGAGCTCAGAGGCAAGGGCACCTTCTGAGAAAACATGCCAAGAAAAGCAAGTCTTGGCACTGGAAGGCTTCCTCCAAACTTTTGATGTATAAGAAAACAAATACCCAGTTCAGGCTACAAACAATTGCTTGTCTCTGATGGATTGTGTGTTGAAGAATCATATTTAGAAGCTAAGATGTGGCATTTAATATATTAGTAAAGAAAGTATTTTACCAAGTGAGATAACTTATTTTTGTTTGGGTTTTTTTTTTTAACTGTATTTTTTTTGTCTTTTCTTTTTTGGTACTAGGGATCGAACCCAGGACATTGCACTTGCTAGGCAAGCGCTTTGCCACTGAGCTACATCCCAGCCCGAGTTAACTTATTTTTGTTGGCCATAGAGCTTAAACTCTGGGCCTGGACGCTGTCCCTGAGCTCTTCAGCTCAACGAGACACTCTGCTACTTGAGCCACAGCACCACTTCTGGTTTTCTGGTGGTTAGTTGGAGTTAAGAGTCTCACGAATTTTCCTGCCTGGGCTGGCTTTGAACTGCAATCCTCAGATCTCAGCCTCCTGAGTAGCTAGGTTTACAGGTGTGAGCCATCAGCGCACAGCATTTTTATTTTTTTAAGATATTGTCTCTCTGAATTCCCCAGGTTGTCACTGACGTAGCCTCACAAATGCTGGTATGCTAAAACATCATCCTAGCAAAAGCTAGGCTGAATTCAAACCCTACTATCACCAAAAAAAAAAAAAAAAGAGGAAAAAAAACACACTATAAAGATAGTGTCAAATGACTGATACATATGTGTATATGCGTGTGTGTATTTATGTATATGTATATAATTTAAAGTACATTTATATAAAATTCTCAGTTTACGTCAAAATAATGGTGGAAGTGGGGTAGGATAGTGGCTGGGTGTGTAAATAAGATAATACTTGCCATTCATTTAAATATTGCTATAGCTGGTGATGAATACATTTTTTTATTGTGTTACTTTCTACTTTTTGTTGTGCCATTACTAGGACTTGAACTCAGGTCCTCAGTGCTGTTCCTTAGCTTGTTCATTCAAGGCTAGCCCTCTAACACTTGAGCAACACCTCCACCTCTGGCATTTTTAGTGGCCCACTGGAGATAAGAGCCTCTTTGACTTTCCTGCCTGGACTGGCTTTGAACCTCAGTCCTTAGAACTCAGTCTCCTGAATAGCTTGGATTACAGGAGTGAGCCAATGATGCCTAGCTTGTCTGCATTTTCCATAGATAAGCATTGTTTGTTTGTTTCTAGGGTAACATTGAAAGTCTTGACTAGAGATAAATTTAATAGGAATACTATGAAAACATCAGCTAGAAAATTAAGACCCAGCAATAGACAGAACAAAACATTTGTAGTAAATATATTATCAATAAAATGTCTTCAAGCTCTGCTGATGGCTCATGCCTGTAATCCTAGCTACTTGGGAGGCTGAAATCTGAGGTTCTTGGTTTGAAGCCAGACCAATCAGGAAAGTTCAAGACTCTTTTAACTCCAGTTAACCACTGAAAAGCTGGAAATGGAGCTGTGGCTTAAGTGTTAGACTCCTGTCTTTGTTCAAAAAAAGCTCAGGAACAGCTCTCAAGACCTGAATTCAAACCCCAGGACTGGCACAAAAATAAAATGTCTTCAAGATAATTATTTAACTCTTGAAGCAACTAGAAGAATTGAATATGAACATTAGATATTGATGGGATAGTTCTTTTTTGTAATAAAATAATTCATAGAATACTGTTCTTTCTCTTAAGTAGATAGATGCTGAACGGGTTAAAAATGTCATGCTTGCAATTTACATAGTTAGGTGCATGCATACACACACATATAAACACAGAGATAAAACCTAGGAGATTGTTTTTCTTTTTAAGCTTATGGAAAAAACACACTTTTCATAGATCATATGAAATCTATTTTTCTTTTCTAGTTTCACTACAATTTTAGTTTTCTTGAACGTAGTGGAATGTTCAATATGTTAAAAATAGGAAGAAATCTTTTTTTCTTTCTTTTTTTTTTTTTTTGTCGGTCGTGGGACTTGAACTCTGGGCCTGGGCGCTGTCCCTCAGCTCTCCAGCTCAAGGCTAACACTCTACCACTTGAGCCACAGTACCACTTCCAGTTTTCTGAGTGGTTTATTGGAGATAAGAGTCGGTCTTTCCTGCCTGGGCTGGCTTTGAACTGTGATCCTCAGATCTCAGCCTCCTGAGTAGCTAGGATTACAGGCATGAGCCACTGGGCGCCCTGCTAGAAATCTTTTTTTCTTTCTTTTTTTTTTTTTTTGTCGGTCGTGGGACTTGAACTCTGGGCCTGGGCGCTGTCCCTCAGCTCTCCAGCTCAAGGCTAACACTCTACCACTTGAGCCACAGTGCCACTTCCAGCTTTTTTCTTTTTGCTTATGTGGTGCTGAGGAATCGAACCCAGGGCCTCATGCATGCAAGGCAAGCACTCTACCACTGAGCTACCTTCCCAGCCCTGAAAAAGTTTTTTATTGTAGTTGTTTTGTTCAGTGTTGGGGATCAAGCCTTTCAGATGCTAAGCACACATGCTTACCACTGAGCTACACCCGACCCCTTCCCTCCTCCCCCACCCGAATAATGTTTAACAAGAACTGGTGGAACTTTTTTTTTTGCTGGTCCTGGGGCTTGAACACACTGGGCCTGGGTGCTGTCCTTGAGCCTCTTTATGCTCAAGGCTAGTGCTCTACTACTTGAGCCACAGTGCTACTTCTGGCTTTTTCAGTTTGTTTGAGGTAAGAGTCTCACAGGGATTTTTCTGCCCAGGCTGGCTTCAAACCATGATCCTCAGATCTCAGCCTCCTGAGTAACTAGGATTATAGATAGGTATGAGCCACCGGTGCCAGGCAGTAAGCCAAGAAATCTCATAGGAAAGAAGTACTATTACTTACTCCCTTTCCCCAAAACTGGTGCTTGTACTCTTGGCCTGGAGCTCTCATTTGGGATTTTCACTCAGTCCTGGCACTCATCACTTCAGCCACAGCTCCACCTCTGTCCTTTTTGCTGGTTATTTGGAGTTGACTATCTCATGGACTTTGCTGTGCAGGCTGATTTCTAACCTCGATCCTCAGATCTCAGTCTTCTGAGTAACTAGGTTTACAGGTGTGAGCCACCAGTCTCATCTATTAATACCACTCTCTATCTTTATTTACCACCAGCACAATAGATTTGTCCTGGACTGTAAAGACAAAGAGCCTGATGTACTGTTTGTGGGAGACTCCATGATCCAGTTAATGCAGCAGTATGAGGTAAAGAGGATGGAGGGTCAGGGTGATTTTTTGGTTTAAAGTATATGTGTAGTCATTACTAACAGTTTCATTCTGAGCTGTGGAGTCCTTCATGACTCATAGACTACTTCAAAGTAGAAGGGAGACAAGACCTACCTAGTGAGGTTCTTTGTGCCACTAAGCATGGGGAAACAAAAAAACAGTGTTGTTCATAACTAGATTCCCTTTGTCATCTGGTTTCAAAGACATTTGATGTTGACTGTGGTGATTTTTGATTCTTAATTTCTGTTTGCTTATTTATGTTTGTCTGAGTAATAATTCTCATTTATTATTTGTATTTTTCTACTTTTATAGTGAGCTGTTGAAACTCTTTTTAGGCGAGGTAGTCTTCCAAGGGAAATTTGGCAGAAAAAGATAGCTTTATTTCTTTGAGAGTCCAGTGTTCAAAAATTTTAAAAATCTCATTTCTGCCTCTCCCTGTTGTTTTTAAATAGTTGAATCAACAGAGTTGATACAGTTGACAACTTTTTACAATATTGCTTATCACTTAAGAGGCACCAGATTGCGTTGTGTTTTGGTTTGTGAGGAATTGAGTTACAGTGGTGAATGCATATCACCTTGAGTGTTATATTTGAATGGAGACATGGGAATGTTTTAGCTGCCTCTCAGTACATTTATTAAAGGACTTTATTTTCCACTAGTTTTTATCTTAAATCAACTTTTTCTCTTTAGATATGGCGAGAACTTTTTTCCCCACTTCATGCACTTAATTTTGGAATTGGAGGGGATACAACAAGACATGTTCTGTGGAGACTAAAGAATGGAGAACTGGAGAACATTAAACCTAAGGTGAGGGGCTAAAGGCCTTGGGTTTCAATTCCAGTACTACCAAAAATAATCTTAAGGTGAAATGAAACTTACTTTTAAAGAATAGCTATAATCTTGAGTGTTTTTGAAATTAAATGTTTGGAAGTAGTAAGAAGAAAAAAAGACTAAAGCACTACAACACTCCCTGATGCCTCTTAAAGGTCTGTGATACTATCATATCTTTTCTTTTCTTTTTTTTTTTTTTGGTCAGTCATGGGCTTGAACCCTGGGCCTGAACACTGTCCCTGAGCTCTTCAGTTCAAAGCTCTGCCAATTGAGCCACTATGCCACTTCTTGCCTGGGCTGGCTTTGAACCACCATCCTCAGATCTCAGCCTCCTAAGTAACTAAGATTACAGGCATGAACCTTGGTGCCCAGCTCCATTTTATCTTAAGAATGTTCAAAAATGTATTTTGAGCTTGTTAGATTTTCAAAGATGAACTTCCAGCTCTATGATGATTGAATTTTTTTCTTCCTAGTGTAATTGTGACATTTAAATATTAATATGTTTGTAATTCTGATACATGATAGGCATAAATTGTTTTAGAGTAGGTGCCCAGTTAATTCAATACCATTAAAGAAATTCACCTTTTGTTGTTTGATTTTTGAAGTAAGATTTTTCCCTTTTATTCTTACCTCCACTATAGGTCATTGTTGTTTGGGTAGGAACAAACAACCATGAAAATACTGCAGAAGAAGTAGCAGGTGGAATTGAGGCCATTGTACAGCTCATCAACACCAGGCAGCCACAGGCCAAAATCATTGTATTGGTAAGTAGTCTTTGATGGGTGACGACTTATAAACTCCTCAGGTGATGGAGTTTGTGATACTTCTGTTCATGTTTCTTTGTGCCACTACTAGGGCTTGAACTTGGGGCCTTCTGCCCTCACTTGTTTTTTTCACTCAAAGCTCAGGCTGTACCACTTAAGCCATACTACTAGCTTTTTTTTTTTTTTTGGTGGGTTGTGGGCTTGAACTCTGGCCTGGGCATTGTCCCTGAGTTCTTCAGCTCAAGGCTAGCACTTTACCACTTTGAACCACAGTGCCACTACCAGTTTTCTGATAGTTTATTGGAGATAAGAGTCTCATGGACTTTCCTGCCTGAGCTGGCTTTGAACCGTGATCCTCAAATCTCAGCCTCCTGAGTAGCTAGGATTACAGGTGTGAGCCATCAGCACCTGGCTTCTTCTAGCTTTTTACTGGTTAATTGGAGATAAAACATCTCATGGGCTTTTCAGCCAGGTGTGTGACTTTTAACCATGATCCACAGATCTTAGCCTCCTGATTATCTAGGATTACAACCCTGAGCCGCCAGCACCTGGCAGACTTTTTTTTTGGTCGGTTGTGGGGCCTGAACTCTGGGCCTGGATGCTGTCCCTCAGCTCTTCAGTTTAAAGCCAATGCTCTACTACTTGAGCCATAGCGCCACTTCCAGCTTTTTCTGCTTATGTGGTGCTGAAGAATTGAACCCAGGGCCTCATGCATGCAAGGCAAGCACTCTACCATTGAGCCACCTTCCCAGCCCCACTGGCAGACCTTTTAATTTGGTATATGCAAGCCTTAGATTTGATCTCTACCACACATAAAAAAAGTTTGCTTTATTGTTCTGGGGAATCAAGCACTAGTCTTTTTTTTTTTTTCTTTTTTCTTTT
>NW_012267226.1:19431595-19433881 GCF_000151885.1 Dipodomys ordii
CCCTGAGCCAGCAGGGGTTTCCTCTCACCCCAAACTTCACAAAGCCCCAGTGCCTTACATTGGAACTGGGCTTGGCCAAAGCTGCTTGGTAAATAGCTGTTTGGTCCATTCAGCACTTGAGTTTGGGAATGATGGTCTATGAGGCATTAGGAGTCATCTGAGACTTATGACCCTACCCTTCAGGACCAAGGTTGAATTGAACTTTTTGTGTACAATTACAGAGAAAGCAGTAACTAGACCTGCACTAAAAGCCAAAGGCACTGCCCTGAGCCCTCCACTTTTGGGTGGAGGTCTCCATTTCTCAAGTCCAGCGTTGAGACCAAGCATTCTTTCCTTTTATGCTGACTGCTAGAGCCAACAAAAGGGCTTTCTCTCCCCTCTGCCAGTTCTTAGAAAGGGCCTATTCATAACAGGTCGTGCTGTTCCCTTCTTAGGGGGTGGAGCAGGGATTGAGGAAAGTTCTGCAGACCTGAAACCTCAAGAAAATCTGGGACTGCTGCCCTCACCCAAGGTCTATACACCCAGAGTGTTGCAGATTCACAAGTTAAGCCCTGGCGACCTTGCAAATGGGAAGGATCCTTTCTGGATTCTTTTTATCAAGATATTGCCAGATGAAAGGCAGCACAGGGGAATGGGGGTAGCCTACAGTTAAGCTCCTGGAGTGTTTGGCTGGCCTCAAACCAACAATGTTCCTGCCTCAGTCTCCTGAGTAGCTGGATTTGTTACTGTCATTTGCTCTCTTCTTTGTCCTCAAGTATGTGCTCTGCTTGCACAGAGGATTGCTCTAATTCGCCTATGAACTTAGAACAGTACCTGGTGCATAGTAGGGGCTTATCAAATATTTACTGTGGAAATGAATATTTATGACTTGTCAGTGAATCAAAGCCCTGGTAGTATAGAGACACTACTACAATTTTGCCTGCAGAGAGAACCCTGACAGGCCTAGGTGCTTTGGTCAGGATCTTCAGAGTTCTTTTCTTTTAAACATATTTAACTTGTCTTACAGTAAATGGCTCAGTGGTAAAGGCTTGCTTAGCATCAAAGCTCTAGATTTGAACCCTAGCACTATAAACAAAATAACAGTAAAAAACAAACAAAAAAAACCAAAACCCTAACACACACATTGTAGCAAATGCATACATTTTGTTTTCAGTTTGGTGGATTTAATCCAGGCCTTCCCATATGCTAAGCCTATGTTCTTCTGCATTTTTTAAAAGTGCAAAAAAAAAAAAAAAGAAATTTAGAAACCACACACCATCTAGTGATTTTCCTCATCTTCTGGCACTTTTTCTATACTTTTGTAATTTGAGGAAACTGGTATACATTGTTAGTTTTAAATCACCTGTAACTCAAAAGCGATCCTTGCTGAGGTTTTATTTTATAGGTGTCTATGTATTTGCAATATATGCTGTTTAATGTCCCCATTCTCTGCTCACATGTCCAAATAAACGTGGATCATTACTTTTGCGTGGTTTAGGATCCTAATGCATCCGACCCCGCGTCATTGTCCTTTGACTTTCCCAAAGATCACGGTGATGCCGCAGCTGCCGACACATTTTTAACCTGTATTTCTTACTCCTAGGGCAGAGTCCCAGGAGTGGAATGACTGGATCCAAGGGTTTTAAGGTCTTTTAAGCTCTTCAGAATATTTTCTAGGGAAGTCCTCACCGATCGTGACACCGGAGGTCGGTTCGGAGCCTCCGAACACAGTTCCAACTAGGAAGGCGTCCCGAGGCTGCGCGACCCCTCTGCGGTGGCGGGAGGGGGGGGGCAGGGGGACTCCCGCCGCAGCTCTCCCTCAGCCCCCCCCCCCGGTCCCGTGTCCCGTGTCCCACAGCTTTCAGTTCTCTTTTTAAGAACCCGGGAAGTGGGGGTGGTGGGTGGAGTGGAGGTGGCGAATGTCGGCTGTGATGGCCGTGGGGCGGGGTCACCCCGTGTTTGAGCAAAGAGAAGGATTTCTCAATCAGAACCTAACACTTCCACATCCTTCTTGAAAAACACCCGCCGGTTCCCACGCGAACTTCCAGCGACTGGCGCAATAAGGAAAGAGGAGAGGGGGGAAGCGGGGTAGTCGGAAAAGGTGTCGCGGCTCAAAGGGACGGGAGGAGGCGCTGCCCCTTTAAGGCGGACGCGGCACCTGGCCCTTTAAATCCGAGTCAGTTTCCCCTGACGTCAGCGGGCGGGCCGGCAGCCGCGCTGTTTACCGCGGCGCTGCCCGGCTCGCCGCCCCGAGTTCCGAGCCCGGGGCACCCAGTCTGCCCGCCCTTAAAGGGCCCGCGCCCCGGG
>NW_012267226.1:19433931-19442937 GCF_000151885.1 Dipodomys ordii
CACTTGAGCCACAGCGCCACTTCTGGCTTTTTTCTTTTTGCTTATGTGGTGCTGAGGAATCAAACCCAGGGCCTCGAGCATACAAGGCAAGCACTCTACCACTGAGCCACCTTCCCAGCCCATCAAGCACTAGTCTTAAGCTACAGTTTTTTTTTTTTTTTTAATTTGTGGTACATTTCAAATGTTAGCACAATTAGCATCAGCTTATCAATAATCTAGTAATAAAACTAGTCCTAGTAGTTGTGTTCACATCTTGATTGTTCAGGTGATCAGGAGCTTTTGTTTGACTGCTTTAACTTTTTAGTTATTGGTTATATCTCCAAATATGGAATAAATGAGAGGGGATCCTTTTGCTCCCACAAAGAAATTAACAGCTAACAGATTCCAGTTTTTTTGGTATAATTAGAAGGAAGTATCTTGACCAAATAAACCTGTAGCCATCAAAACATTGGATTGGCTATGCTGAGTTTCTCTGTGCTTCTGGCCATTTCTGCCAACCCAATTTCATAAATGAAGCCAAGAAAAGTTACTCTAGGGCCTAGTAGGTGGTAGACAATTGTCCCAATTTTTTTTGGGGGGGGGTCTGGTTGTGGGGCCTGAACTCTGGGCCTGGGCACTATCCCTCAGCTCTTCAGCTCAAGGCTAGTGGTCTACCACCTGAGCCACAGCACCACTTCCGGCTTTTTTTTTCTTTTTATGTGGTGCTGAGGAATGGAACCCAGGGCCTCAGGCATGCAAGGCAAGCGCTCTACCACTGAGCCACCTGCCCAGCCCCACAATTGTCCCAATTTTTTGAGCAGCATCAGCTCCATTAGGGACCTGGTAGTGAGGGCAGGCCTCAGATGTCAATTACTGACAGTTTAACTCTTCACAGATTGTGGGCAGCTAGGTAGGGGCATTGTCATGTCCTTGTCCCTGTCCTGCAACAAAAAGCAACATTCTACCATTTGAAGTTTTTGAGATGCTTAACAAGGATAGAAGGAGA
Organism: Dipodomys ordii; assembly: GCF_000151885.1. NCBI lineage: Eukaryota > Metazoa > Chordata > Mammalia > Rodentia > Heteromyidae > Dipodomys > Dipodomys ordii. Next base: position 19,434,917 of record NW_012267226.1, read on the forward strand.
TGTGTCAGGATAACAAGAGTCATAATTCTGTACAGCTCTTTTTGAGCCCTAAAATCATATAATTGTCAATCAAAGTCCTAATGTTTTGCTGGAAAATTTAGAGTAGACATAAACAAGAATATACTTTGTATATAAATTTATTGTTTTATTTATTGTTTTGTTGGTTGTGGGCCTGAACTCTGAGCCTGGGCACTGTCCCTCAGCTCTTCAGCTCAAGGTTAGCCCTCTACTACTTGAGCCACAGCACTACTTCTGGCTTTTTCTGCTTATGTGGTGCTGAAGAATTGAACCCAGGGCCTCATGCATGCAAGGCAAGCACTCTACCACTGAGCTACTTTCCCAGCCCTGTTTTATTTTTCAGAAAATATGTTTTTTTAATCTGTTCTCAGGCTTAAGCTCTGGATACTGTCCTTGAGCTTTTGTGCTCAAGGCTAGTGCTCTACCACTTTGAGCCACAGCTCTGCTTCCAGATTTTTGGTGGTTAATTAGAGATGCGAGTCTGGTGGGCTTCCAGCCTGGACTGGCTTCTGAACTTCAGTCATCAGATCTCAGCCTCCTGAGTAGCTAGGATTACAGGTGTGAGCCACCAGGACCTACTTGCCTAGAAATTCTATTTTTTTGTGGAGTATGACTACTTACCTTTCTCCTGTAACTGATAAAGGGATTTTGCCTTAATAATAGTAACTTTTTTTGGGGGGGGGTCTGGTTGTAGGGCCTGAACTCTGGGCATGGGCACTGTCCCTCAGCTTTTCAGCTCAAGGCAACCACTCTACCACTTGAGCCACAGCGCCACTTCCGGCTTTTTTTCATTTTGCTTATGTGGTGCTGGGGAATCGAACCCAGGGCCTCATGCATGCAATGCAAGCGCTCTACCACTGAGCCACCTTCCCAGCCCCTAATAATAGTAACTTGTGTATGTGATGTGATCATCGTTAGGTATTCACCAGTTAAAAGGTTGGGGCATCTTTCAATACTTATATATATAATGGGACCAATTATATGTAAGGACTATTTCTGGTTTGGAATGGTAAAACCTTATTCTTGTCATACAATAATGGCTTTTCTCTTCACTGTAACAAAATCACAGATATCTGGTATGTATAAAAATTAAATCATTAACATACCAGTTAAGAATGGCCTCAGGAGTGTTGGTAGGCTCCAGTGGCAGAGCATCTGCCTAGCAAGTACAAAGCTCTGAGTTTCAACCTCAGAACCACCTAAAAGAAAAAGAATGAACTCAGTAAATGGTGCTGTGACTCAAATGGTAGAGTACTGGCCTTGAGCACAAAGAGGCTCAGGGATAGTGCCCAAGCCCTGAGTTCAAGCCCCAGGACCAGCAAAGAAAAAGTTAAGCCAGGTGCTCTGGGCTTATACCTATAATCCTAGCTACACAGGAGGCTGAGGTCTGAGCCAGCCCAGGCAGGAAAGTCCATATGAATCTAAATCTCCAGTTAATAACCGAAGTCTGTATCTCCAATTCACAACCAAAAAGCCAAAGTGGAGCTGTGGCTCAAGTGAGAGCACTAGAACTAGTGGTAGAGCAAAAGAATTCAGAGATAGCACCCAGGTCCCAAATTCAAGCCCATGACCAACAAAAAAGAAGAAGAATTAACTCAGGACACCTTTTTGTGTTTGCATGTGCAGGTTCTGGTCCCTCTTGCCACTTGCTTGGTTTCTTGGTCAGATAGCACTCTACTACTTACACCATGTCTCTAATTCTGGCTTTTTGCTGGCTAGTTAGAAATAGAGAGTCTCTCAGCTTTGCTCAGGCTGGCTCTGAAGTGAGCAGAAAAGTCCACCAGACTCCATCTCCAACTAACAAGCAAAAAGCAAGACTGGAGGAATGAATTTCTCAAGTGGTAGAACACTAGCCAAGCAAAAGAATGAAGCAAATGTGAAGTCCTGAGTTTAAACCCCATTACTACAAAACAAAAACAAAACTAAACTAGTTCATTGTTTAGAAAAAGTGTCAAATAGATCAAATACTCCATGAGTGAATGAATGAAACAATGAAACCTTCTCACTTAATGTCTTCTCTGCTGTGTCCCAGGGTTTATTACCTCGAGGTGAGAAGCCCAACCCTTTGAGGCAAAAGAATGCCAAGGTGAACCAACTTCTCAAGGTTTCACTGCCGAAGCTTGCTAATGTGCAGCTCCTGGATACAGATGGGGGCTTCGTTCACTCGGACGGTGCCATTTCCTGTCACGACATGTTTGATTTTCTGCATCTCACAGGAGGGGGCTATGCAAAGATCTGCAAGCCCCTCCATGAACTGATCATGCAGTTGCTGGAGGAAACACCTGAGGAGAAACAAACTACCATTGCCTGACCAGCTCCCATCAGTGTTCACAACCTCCCAGCTTCCTCAGATCAGTTATGTCACTGGCACTACAGAATCCTCTTTCTTAAGGCACTTTGCATTGTAGAATGTTCCCGGATGCCCACATCTAGTGTTTGAAGGGAAAGAGGGTTTTAAATTGGTCCTGTATATAGAACGTTTGTTTGACACAAGAAAATTAGCCAAGGAAGATTGTTTAAATTTTCATTTCAAATCACAAGGGGACTTTTTAGTTGTATATGTGACACATTCATTGAATTATTATTGTTCTGTTCTTCCTAGGACATCATCAAGTCTAAGTACTACACGATATGAAGGTTCTTTTCTTGGCCTTTTTTCTGTAGATTATGTCATATGTAATCATCAGAATCACAACTACTTGGCTTTAAAGTACATGTCTTTTCCAGTTTTTAAGGTCTGTAATTTAGCCTTTTGTTTTTATTTTGTTTTGCTCATATGTATCCTCAGTATTTTGTTAACGTATAGCATCAGATTAAACATGCTCGTCCCTCAAATATGCGAGAAGCTATAGTTACCAGTGAGTTTGCTCCTCTAAATCTTTCCCATGCTTAACAGTGAGAAACATGCTCTGTCCCCTTTGGGGAACTCTTTGGAAGGTATTATGTATATGCTGCTGAATATCATGTCTATAATAGACCCATGCATGCAGCCTTTTTACTCCTTTTCCCCTCACTTTTCTTTCCTTGTGGAGGGGTCCTTATTAACATTACAAGCTTTTATCACATTAGGAGCTTTGTTGCTGGAAGTATAAGTCCCCAGCCAGCTACCCATAATGATATTACTGATATATCTCATTCTTGTGTGGTGTTTTGTGCTGTAGAGTCCGTGTGGTGGTATCCATATTCAAGAGTTCTGGTTTGCTTTCCAGTACAATCTGTTACAGGCTCCTTTACTCAGAAAAAAAAAAAAATCAGAACTCTTGTTTCTCATTCCGTAATTGACCTAACATTGTATTTTATAGTATCAAGGTGTATTTTTTTTTAGTTTTCTTTTTTCCTTCTTCAATGCTGAGGATCAAACCCAGGGCCTAGGACATACAAGGTAAACACTGTATGGTTGAGTTATACTCACAGCCCTATTTTTTTCTTAATTGGTTTAGCTCTTAAATTAGTATTAAAAAAAGAGTTGGCTTTTTCCATGTGGAAACAGTGAAGTTGTTCTCAGAATAGACATTGTACCTATATTCCACCATCTTAGTAAAAAGGAATGAGGTTTACTTCTTATTGCTTTTTAACAACTTTTGTCTTTTTGTTTTTTGGTACTGGGAATTGAACCCAGGACGTTGCACTTGCTTAGGCAAGTGCTTTGCCAATGAGTTATATCCCAGCCCTATTTCCTCTTTCTTGATACATCTTCATCTAGGAATTTTCTTTCAAGAGAGCTTGTTATAATTTTTACTAGTTTGCTTGAACTACATAAACTTGTATTTAAAGAATAATAGAACACTAGGTGTGTTCTTGTCTAATATACCTATAGAATATTTACAAACTGGATCTGCAGACATTTAAACTGGACCAGGTTGAGTACTGAAGTGACTCATCCCAGTGACTGCCTAATTTGCATTCCGTAACTAACATCTACGCTCTGTGTTGTGCTTGCTAAGCAAATGGCAAGGCTGTGTGTACTGAGGAGTTGCTGACTTGTGTTAAGACCCACTTGTGACTGAGAAAGATAGAACTTGTGATGGGTTATTGTTGAGGCTTTTTCTAGAATTTTTTTATTTTTTTTTAAAAAAACAATGTTCTGAATGTATCATGTCTTCATTAGTAACAAAAAATACACATGGTGTTTACTAAACTTGTTTACTATATTCAGTTTTTCTTTCTATTTGTAGTAGCCAAGATTCTTGAGTTTTCAAGACAGATTGTTTTTTAATGAGCTAACATTCATTACAGGAAGGAAATTTAAGCCAGAATTTTGTGTGTAAAAAGACACTTTTCTATCCAGGTCTTTCTGTGTTAGAATATGGGAAGATGGTTCAAATAAATCTATTAGACTACTCTTGCAGCATGTGCTTTTAGCTTCTCTCTTGACTGAGGATCAAATAATTTTTCCCTTTGTGATCTGGCCTTCAGCTCCTCTGCTTCTATATGTAAACCTCTGATATTACTACATTTTATATCCACCAGAGCTATTCAAGCAATAGTATTTGAACCACTAGCCTTTTAAATAAAATTCTGCCCCATTGCTAATGTATAGATACTGAGTCCACTGTCATTTCTTGCCAGGTTTCTTTGCACTGCTTTAGGCAAAAAAGTGTTAGTCTTTTATTCTTTGACATCTCAGTCTTGCTTCGGTAACAAAACTTCCTGCTTAGGTCTTTGTACTTTTCAAGAAATATGTGAGTTTAATGCACTGTCCATATAAAATGTCCTTGTCATAGTAATTAAGGGGCCAATTTACCAGGCAGTTAGCACAGGTATTGTTTCCTTTGCCAGCAAAATTTAATCCCTTTGCCCACCCATTCCTGTTACATGACAGCAAGTAATGGGGCTATACAGATGATATCTGTGGTTCTGTCTTCAAAGTGCAGGTTGGAGATGTATTGCCAAGGGTGATCCAGGGCGGGTTGTTTTGCTGCGTGTGCATTGTAGCTTATTCTAGGCAAGTGATCTGGCTACCTCCTTTTGTCCACTGAGACTGTTCAGGACATCTGCCCAAACCTGAATCTTCTGTCAAAAACAACAAATCTTGAGTAGCTCTAACCCTGTTCTTCAAAATTGTAACTTAAGTCCCAGCTTTCTGTTTTTATTTTTTTTCTAACTTAGTCACTGTTTACAGTTGTATGCTGAAGCCTGTAATACTGTCTGTACTGTGTTGTATGAACATTGCCAATTTTATATTTATTGCAGTGAAGAAGAAACTAAAAATATATGAAAAGGAGGAGCATGGCTCCTGAATCTGTGTGGGTGCATGTGGGAGCAGTAAGTGGGGGCCTCTTGAAAGGAGACTTTTTGGAGAGGGGCCCCAGACTTGTTGCTGCGTTCCCCTCTGGGATCACTGCTGCTGGCTGACTGAACTCCCCAAGTGGAGCTTGTGACTCTGCTTTGGCAAAGTTTCCTTGACTAGTAGAATTCCTTGTTTAGTGCATATTTCAATATAAATGTCAACATTTCACTGAAACTTGCTGATGTCTTTCTGTTTCTCTTATCATAGTTTGGATTCCAGTGGGAAAAAGAAGGGATGGTTTTCCTACCATATCATGAGCAGAATGGATATATTTCAGTCATCTTGCTTCCTTACTGTGGAACTGAATGTACCAAACTGACTCATCATCACTTATCTTCTGGGGGGACAGGGAGTGGTAGGATGGGGTGAGTAAATAGGAAGCCTGAATAGATGAAGGGAAAAATGATGCAGTGGAATGTTTGTGATTGGACAAGAGTGTTTGTCAAAAATAACTTTTAAACCATAAACTCTTTGTCCCCTAAATTTTAGTTCTTAAAATTTATTCATGGAAAATACCCCAAGTGCCACTGTTTCATTTCGAATACTTTGGAACATCTCTCCATTATCACCCTCAGCTTGAACTTAATTGTTCTGAAAAAGTTTCAGGAGTGGGACACCATGACTCATACCTACAATCTTAGCTACTAATCAGGAGGCTGAGATCTGAGAATCACTGTTTGCTGTATAGACTCCCCCTCCCCCACACCCCCAACCTAGTTGTAGGCCTTGAACTCAGGGCCTGGGTGCTCAAGTCTTGGGCTCTGCCACTTTGAGCCACAGTGCCATTTCCATGAGGATCACTGTTTGAAGCCCAATTAAATTATCTCCAATTAAAACTAAAAAGCCAGGTGCCTGTCTGTAATCCTAGCTACTCAGGAGGCTGAGATCTGAGGATTGCAGTTCAAAGCCAGCCCTGGGCAGGAGTGTCCATGAGACTGATCTCCAATTAACCACCCAAAAACCAGAGGTGATGCTGTGGCTCAAGTGGTAGAGTGTTCGTCTTGAGTAGAAAAAGCTTAGGGACATAACTAGGCCCTGATTTCAAGCCCCAGGACTGCACCCCCCCCAAAAAAAAAGTTTCAGGATAATATTTTCCATCCATTAATCTAGGTGCTTAATGTAGCTGTATCCCCATATTACTATTGGCTAAGAGGCTCAAAGACTGAGTATGATGCCTAAGGTTGATTATACATTAAGTGATTGTTCTAGGATTTGGATTCAGCTTTACTTCAAAGTTCTTACCCTCCACTGTTCATTCAACCTGAGGTATCTTTTGGACCCTAGGTTTTGATTTACTGAGTTTATGAAGGATCAACCTGTGCTTGCTTTTCAGTTGTCTTCCAGACTAAGCAATAGCTTCCTTCAGTCTTTCCTACACCCAGTAGTGTTTTCTCAGTTCTCTCCTGTGTGGCCACAGACTTGTTAAAAGTGTTTCACACCTTAACCCAGCAGAATTAAAACCTGTAAATGGAGTAAGGATTTTTGGTGGCATGCCTGAAGGAGTTCACAGATTGTCTAGCTGCTATATTAAAATGAATAAGATTGTGATTCACAGGATAACACTACTTGGACAAATGAACTTAAAATATAAAGAAAATGGGGAGGCTTAAGTATAATCAAAATGTATTGCAAAAAGGTTAAAGTAGATAGGTGTTACTAGCTTCCAGTGCCACAGCAGAGGGGCCACAACCACAGGTGAAAATGTCAAATGAGGATTTGCATCCAACTTTCAGGCGGCACAGCTGCTTCCCTTGAGGAATGTTTTTACACTTCGCACTGGAATGGTTTTGCCACCCATTTAGTCTAGATGCATACTGGGACAGCCTTATCTGAACTGGGTGAACATCCATGCACTGAAGACTATAGGATGTGTACCTTGAACACAGACACATTTATCACCCTCACCTCCCAAGATAAAACGGCCTGCCCCAAGTTCTCTCTTTTGTGGACCTGAGGCTAGAGCAAGGGTCAGTTACTCATCAGTATCTGTCCCAAGGACACACCACACCAACACTGACAGCTAAAGCATATGCCAATCCACTCCTCAAAAGCTTCTACAGAATGATAGGATATGGAAATAGTTGAGATTTTCTTTCCCAGTTCTTTCTCCCCGGCCCTCTGTTCCCACCATCTAGTCAAAGTTCCTTTCCTGAGACCTTGCTGGGTTGTACCTAATTATCCCATTTGAACCTTTCAGTGGCCTGAGACAAGAGGAAGATGGTGTGTCTCAAGACAAAGCTCCTTCACCAGCATCTGCACCTGGAGAAAACCTAGATAAAACCAATAGGACAATCTGTCCCCTGTGTTCCTCCAGCCATGGCAGAGGTGAACTCTTAAGCTGGCTGTTTTCAAATAGCCCATAACACAAAGGTCTTAAACACTTTGAGAAGTTAGTCTTTCTTTGACTCTTGCCTGACTTTAGACTGTGTTTCATGCCTTTTGCTTATTTACTGGCACATTTTAATTTAATACATTTACATACAAGCTTTATAAACACAGATCAAGCTTTGCCAGCACACTGGGAAAGAATTTGTAACATCAGTGTGCTCCAGCACATTTGGTTGATAACCACTAACTTAAAAGGTCAAGTCCAAGGGGCTGGGAAGGTGGCTCAGTGGTAGAGCACTTGCCTTGCAAGCCTGAGGCCCTGGGTTCAATTCCTCCGCACCACATAAGCAAAAAGAAAAAAAAGCCGGAAGTGGCGCTGTGGCTC
>NW_012267226.1:19448722-19456327 GCF_000151885.1 Dipodomys ordii
CGCCGCCGCCGCTGTCACCGCCGCCCTGCCGGGGCCATGTTCGCCCGCGGCTTGCCCTACTTGGTGGCGCTCTTGGTGGCCTCGGTCGAGAGCCATCTGGGGGCTCTGGGGCCCAAGAACGTCTCGCAGAATGATGCCGAGTTTGAGCACACCTACTCCCACGAGGTCAACAGCGAGCTGGTCAACATCTACACCTTCAACCATACCGTGACCCGCAACCGGGTAGGCGGTGGGGAGCGGGGCCGGGGCCGGGGGGTGCCGAGGGGCGAGCGGACCGGGCCCGGCCCGAGGCCCGCCGAGCCAGCCGCCGGCCTGCGCTTCCCGACCCCAGGACCCTAACGGGCGCCTCTGGACCAGGTCTTACTTTCCCATCCTTGCTGCTCTGAGGCTCCAGCTGGGCAAGGTTTTGAAGTGGTCTGGTCCCCATCTCCTCTTCCTCCAAGCTGTGATGGGAGCAGGCCCCGGGCCGCTCCCTACCTCCTGGCCCTCAAGACCTGGAGCTCAGTAGGGTCTGGGTGACAGGGGAAGCAGGTTTGCCTCTGAGCCTGCCCAGACAACACCAGAAGACACGCAGGCCCAGGACTGAAAGGCTCTGTCCAGGCAAGTTTACACTTCAGACTCCCCAGGGAGGTGAATGGAGGGACTGCTCAGATCTCTCCTGATTTCAGAAAGCCAGCTGGCCTTGGAAGTTGAGGTGGCAGAGATAAGGCCAACCGCATTATTGGGTGGCAAGCAAAGGGGAGTTTGTCACCCATGAAGATCCAAAGTCATCCTGACTTCTCACTGATTTCTTTCCAGTAGTGAAAGCCCAGCTTGGTCTGAGAAGTTCCCAGCAGTCAGAACAGATGAAAGAATCCTTGGCCACCTAGTTGTGTGGTCTCCCACCTAGCTCTCTCTCCATCTCTTCTCCAGGACCAGAGCTGGGTTTACTGGGAGGCAGTGGAGTTGAGAGCATTGAATCTGGGGTTTTCTTCAGGATGGAAAGGGGTTTGGTTTCTGGCAGGGTAGGATCTGCCTTCTCTGAAGTTGGATCCCTTGCTTAGAGTCTTACCTTCCTCTTTTTTTTTTTTTTTGGTCCTTTGGGGGACCTGAACTCTGGGCCTGGGCGCTTCCCCTCAGCTCTTCAGCTCAAGGCTAGCACTTTACCACTTGAGCCATACACCACTTCCGGCTTTTTCTGCTTATGTGGTGCTGAGGAATGGAGCCCAGGGCCTCATGCATGCAAGGCATGCACTCTTACCACTGAGCCACCTTCCCAGCCCTTACCTTCCTTTTTGTCTACTTTCTGGAGTGTCGGTTCAATCCAAGCTGCAATGTTTAAACCTTAAGGAAATGCTAACTTAAGGCTTGGTTGGGTTGCAGCAGCCCAATAACAAGCAATCCTAGGATTTTTTTTCTTTCAGCTCTCACTATTCTGTAGAAGTTCCTCCATAGCTAAGGGTGAAAGTGTTACTTTGTAGACAAGGAAATTGAGGGTCACAGATGTGAAATGATTTCCTCACAGCCTGTTCTTTGGTCAAAGCTAAGGATTCAGCCAGGTGCCGGTGGCCCCCTTGCCTGTAAGTACTAGTGACTGGTGCCTATAATCCTAGCTGCTCAGGAGACAGAGTTTTGAGGATCATGGTTCAAAGCCCACCCAGGCTTTGAGACTTTGTGTGTGTGTGTGTGTGTGTGTGTGTGTGTGTGTGTGTGTGTACACGTGTGCGCACGCGTGCCCACATTGCTCCTAGGACCTGGGCTCTGTGCTTGAGCTTCTTTTGCTCAAGGCCAGTGTTCTACCACTTGAGCCACAGTTTCATTTCTGGCTTTTTTGGGGATAGTTTATTGGAGATAAGAGTCTCATAGACTTTCCTGCCCAAGCTGGCTTTGAACTGTGATCCTCAGATCTCAACCTCCTGAATAGCTAGAAGTACAGGTGTGAGCTACTAGTGCCCCACCTGTGAGATTCTTTAATCAACTACCAAAAAGTTGGAAATGGAGCTGTGGCTCAAAGTGGTAAAACACTAGCCTTGAGCACAAAAGTTCAAGGACAGCATCCAGGCCCTGAGTTTAATTAGCACAAAAAACAAAAATAAAGAACAGCTAAAGATACAATTTGGTTTTCAACACTTCCCCTTATCAGTCTTCCCCATCTTTCATGGGTTCTGGCTTCCTGGTTATTGAACCAGAGCTTCTTGCTGGTTTCCTGGGTCACAAGGAAGAAGACTGACAATTTCTCATTATCCTGGGTCTGTGTGTCTCTGTGCTTATGTGCATGTGTGTGCAGACAGATCTGTGCAACTCATGCACGTGGATAGAGATGAGGTATCCTGGGGACTTGTGAGGTCTTTCTGTGGGTCGTGTGTGTATACTAGGCCTTGCCTGGGTCCTGCGGGGCACACATGCAGCTGCCTCTAGGAGGCAGTCCCATGTGGAGACTAGGCCACCTGTTCTGGCAGAAGGAGCGTAGATGGCTTCCTTGCCTGGCAAGGATGGATGAGGGCGGGCAGGGCTCCGAATCTGGAGCCACGTGTTTGGGGACAGGCTGGGCAGGGTTTGAGGGCACTTCCTTGTCACCTGCAGACCGAGGGTGTGCGTGTGTCTGTGAATGTCCTGAACAAGCAGAAAGGGGCGCCTTTGCTGTTCGTGGTTCGCCAGAAGGAGGCTGTGGTGTCCTTCCAGGTGCCCCTAATCCTGCGAGGGCTGTGAGTAGGACCTGGGGATCTGGGAGGGGTTGGCCTAGCTCTGGCCTTGTTCACAACCGGACCCAGGATCCCTCTCTGTTTTCCTATCCACTCCCTGAACCCAGAAACTGCTGTGGCAAGAGGGCCACGGACAAGCCTGGAGCTTGTCAGCCTAGGGCTTGGGAAGTCTGGGAACCTGCAAGAAAGAAGGGGGGGCTTGCTCCTCTGAGTGCCAGGCATCCTGACCATCTGCCTTGGGCCATAGGTATCAGCGGAAATACCTCTACCAAAAGGTGGAACGGACGCTGTGTCAACCTCCCACCAAGAATGAATCCGAGGTCCAGTTCTTCTATGTGGATGTGTCTACTCTGTCACCCGTCAACACCAAGTACCAGCTCCGAGTCAGCCGAATGGACAACTTCGTGCTCAGGTAGAGTAGGTAGAGTGCAGGGTAGAATGAGGAGACCATATGGCCTGGCCTCTGACTTGGGGATTCTTCTCTGCCTTATAGGACTGGGGAGCTGTTTAGCTTCAACACTACTGCAGCCCAGCCCCAGGTAAAATCCTGTCGACCCCCTCCCAGGGAGACATGGGAGACACTGAGCAGGAGTAGTTGAAGGTCTTGCTAGGACTTCTAGCAGTCCCATTCCCCATGGTGGGCCCTTTTAGAAGCAGGAGCTCTGGTGGTGAAAGGTAGGCATCTGGGAACAGTGCAGAGACATGGCTCTGGTGCTGGGCTTGGTTTTTCTAATTCCACCTCTCAGGGGCTATCCTGAGTTAAAGAGGATGTTGCACAGCAAGTGGGACTGCTCATGCTCTGCCTGCTCAACCTCACAGGATTGTGGGAACATCATCCCGAAATGATGCTCTCCTTGCCCTTCTCCACCCCTCAGTACTTCAAGTATGAGTTCCCTGAGGGAGTGGACTCTGTGATTGTCAAGGTGACCTCGAACAAGGCCTTCCCCTGCTCAGTCATCTCCATCCAAGATGTCCTGGTAAGTCCCCTGCCCTTTGACCACTCACCAGTGTGTAGCAGATCAATTGGACAAAGAAATAGGGCGCAGGTTCATCTGCCTCTTCCCTCCTCTCTCTCTAGTGTCCTGTCTATGACCTGGACAACAATGTAGCCTTCATTGGCATGTACCAGACCATGACCAAGAAGGCAGCCATCACTGTACAGGTAGGAAGTGCACAAGGCCTTCTGGGAGCTGTGGGGACTGATAAACTGGGTACTTCTCCAAGCCCTGCTCCTTTTCCTCTGCCCCATCCTACCATTTACGAGACTGAGTCTCTGTACTTCAGCCCCTGTGATTTGGATCCCCTCAGGTATTTGAGAATGGAGCCATGATCCTAATCCCTTTGGGGACAGGAAAGAGCAGATTTCCTTTCTTGCTGTTGTAGTGAGGAGAGGAGAGACTGCTAGGGTCCTGTTCATTGAGGGTGGGGGGAGTGTTACTCTTGGTGAAGGCCAAGGGGAAAAAGGCTAGGGAGGGGGGAAGCCATGCAGCTGGTGGGCAATGTGACACTTCCACTTCTTTTCCTAGCCAATGTCCAACCTGAAACACGATGGCTTATCTGATGACAGAGGGCATATGTGTGTCCACAAATGTCCTGTTCATCTGTCCATCCTTCCTTCCTTCCTTTTTCTTTCTTTTCTTTTTTTTTTGGTCTTGGGGCTTGAACTCAGGGCCTGGGCTCTGTCTCTGATCTTTTGTGCTCAAGACCATTTTGAGCCATACTTCTACATTTGGGAGTATCCTGCCCAGGCTGGCTTTGAACTGTGATCCTCAGATCTCAGCCTCCTGAGTAGCTAGGATTACAGACATGAGCCACCAGCACCCCCCCCTTTTCTTTCAGCATTAGGGCTTGAATTCAGGGTCTCATGCTCTTGCTTGCCAATTTTTGCTCAAGTCTTTCACTCTACCATTTGAACCACAGTTCTACTTCTGGCTTTTTGCTTATTATTTGAAAGTCTCACAGACTTTTTTTTTAACCTGGCCTGGCTTTGAACTATGCATCCTCAGATCTCAGCCTGCTGAGTAGCTAGGATTACAGGCGTAAGCCACTGTGCCTTGTTATCGTGCATTTTTTTTTTCATCTGGCTAAGGTATAAGTCCAGTATTTGGGCACTACTTGGTCCCAGTGTGATGCAGGACAGACCACAGGCAAAGACTGAAGAGCTAAGTTTCCACTCATTCTCACTCATCAGCCCCAGGGCATCACTGAACCCCACTTTCCTAGCTCTATGACAGAAGTAATCAGACAGGTCCCATTAGACTCACTCAGTTGTCAAGCTTAGCACAAAACCAGCAATCAGATAATCCTGGCTCTCACACTTACTGACAACGTGACTTTACGCTCACTTCCCTGAATCTGTCCAACAAGGATAATGATAATACTTTCCCAAGGATCCTTTGTGAGGCCAGAGATAGAGCTGGGTAGTCGAGCCGTTGCCTGGCAAGTGCATAGCCATGTGTTCCACTCCCACTACCACAGACAAAAGGGGGAGAGATATTTGTGAGAATTAAATAAAATAATGTATATCAAGAGCTTAACAGGATGTCTGATCCAAAGTGAGTATTCAGAACGGGTGAGGGCAAGGGTGCGGATGGTTCTCCCTCTCAGCCTCCTCATTATCTTACAGCGCAAAGATTTCCCCAGCAACAGCTTTTATGTGGTGGTCGTGGTGAAGACTGAAGACCAGGCCTGTGGAGGTTCCTTGCCCTTCTACCCCTTTATGGAAGGTACATTTTGTGCCCTAGGCCTGGCTAGGGACAGGCAGGGTCTAGTAGCTTCCCAGGAGGTAGAAAGCCTGCTTGTCTTTTGGTAGATGTGATGGGACCTGGGGTTTGGGGCCCCAGACCCTCCAAAGCCTGATCCCACCAACTTTAAACACTCTGCAAGCAATAGTTCTTGACCACATTCTCTTGACATTTTACTTCCAGATGAACCGGTTGATCAAGGGCATCGCCAGAAAACCCTGTCAGTGCTGGTCTCCGAAGCGGTCACGTGTGAGTGTGGGTGGCTGAGTGGGACAGATGATAGATGAGCCTCCCAGGCTCTTCCTGTCACATCCAGGAAGGAGGCTGTTCTCTGAAAGGCAAGGGTGGTGAGGCGTTTGCCCAAGCAGGCTGATGAGTGGAGAGGGGTGTTCTAAGTGGGGAGGTGGGCTCTAAGGTGAGAATCGCTGAGAGGGTGGGTCCTAGTGTAATGCAGGACAGAATCCATGAGCAAAGACTGAAGAGCTAAGCAAACCACCCATGGGCTCACACCTGTAATCCTAGCTACTAAAGAGGCTGAGATCTGAGGATTACAGTTCGAAGCCAGCCAGGGCAGGAAAGTCTGTGAGACACTTATCTCCCATTAACTACTAGACAAACTAGAAGTGGAGCTATGACTCAAGGGGTAGAGCTCTAGTGTTGAGCACAAAAGCTCAGGGATAGCGGCTAAGCACTAAGTTCAAGCCTCAGGATTGGCACAAAATAAGCAAACAGGGCCTCAGCTGGTGGGGCATGACTTAAGCTTAGAGCACTTGCCTAGTAACCTTAAGGTCCTGAGTTCAAACCCAAGAACTGCCAAAAGAATTTTTTTTGTGGGGGGAAGGGGAGGAGGCGGTCGTGGGGCTTGAACTCTGGGCCTGGGCGCTGTCCCACAACTCTTCAGCTCAAGGCGAGTGCTGTACCGCTTGAGCCACAGCACCACTTCCGGTCTTCTGAGTGGTTTATGGGAGATAAGCGTCTCACGGATTTTCCTGCCTGAGCTGGCTTTGAACCCCAATCCTCAGAGCTCAACCCCCTTAGTAGCTAGGATTACAGGCGTGAGCCACCGGTGCCCAGCCCAAAAGAATTTTTAAAATTTTAAAAAAAGAACCTTAGTTATGCTCAATAATATTTACTGAGTGATTAAATAAGGCCTTCTATAAACTGAAAAGAATTATGGTAGGAAAGGAAAGAAGCTGAGTCTTTCTGTCTGGCTTATTTATTCAGCAAATATTTATTGAGCCCCTCCTGCAGGCCAGGTGCTGTGCCAGGCTGCCGTTCTCAAGAGAGCTACTGTGTAGAGGAACTGAGGCCGAGGCTCTGCTGGGTAACTAGAGCTGTAGTGTCACTGCAGAAATCAGGACAGGGAAGCCCTCCTTGAGGGCACAGTCTCTGAGCGGTGGTTAAGTCCAGATGGAGTTTTCAAGAAGACAGAAAACCTCTAGCACAGGAAGTGACGTGAGCAAAGTCAGAATCAGGACTGAGTTTGGTGTGTTGCGGGACTGCCAGTTGTTCATATAAGCTGGATATAACATTTAGAGAAGTGGGGAGAGCTTGGGTTGGACTCACAAAGGCCCTTGGATATCATGGTGGGCAGTGTTGGAAGGTTTGCCATACTCACCTCTCTGTTGACCATGTTTCCTTCCCTGCAGCAGAGGCCTATGTCAGTGGGATGCTCTTTTGCCTGGGCATATTTCTTTCTTTCTACCTGCTGACTGTCCTCCTGGCCTGTTGGGAGAATTGGAGGTAAAGTGGAACTGCTGGGCGCCCCTGCTCTGGAGTGGACTGGATGGGAGGTATGGGGGACATAGCCCTGAGGGATCTGTGCTGGCCCAGAGTTATCTTGGAACTGTCCCTGGGACAAAACAAGACAGGTTATCCTGTTGGGTCTGTGGTCCATCACTGGCTACTCCCCTGGAAATGGGCTCTTCTCCCTCAATCGCTGACCCAAGCAGGAAGATCCTGCATTGTTCCCCAGCCTGGGAGCGACCATGGGACCAAGGGTGGAAGAGAGAATGACAGGGATCAGAGTAGGTGGAGAGGGTAGAAAGAAGGACAGACCAGCCCAGAAGGTTCTCATGTGGGTATCCTCTGGATTCTGTCCCTGTAGGCAGAGGAAGAAGACCCTGCTGATGGCCATTGACCGAGCCTCTCCAGAAAGTGGTACCTCACCAGAGTCTCTG
>NW_012267226.1:19456377-19458393 GCF_000151885.1 Dipodomys ordii
GAATGTCATACCCAACAGACATCATGACTTGGCCCTCTTCATTCCTACCCTCCCCCCATTACTTTGAACCAATGACATTGAATTCAAGTCTATGCTTTTGCCCTTAGGTGGTACTGACTAAAATATTCCTAACTTTGCTGATCTGGCTCCTCATCTTTTACCCCACAGGGACACCTGGTATTTTCTGACTTCCCTATTTTAGGTGGGTCAACATTGGGTCTCACTTCTGAGTTCCCATGAGACAATGAGTAAAGCGTTTTATTGTTATACTTAAACTGCATTGTATGCTAACCTGAATGAATAGGAAGCTCTTTCTAGTCATCTGGCTAGTATGTGTCAAAATCAAAACTGGAACACAAATCTTTTGACTTTAGTGTCTTTAAATGACACCATGATACAGTTTTGAGAAACAAAGTTTATTCTTGCTAGTATAAATACAGGCAAAATAGAAACAATTCACTTAACAAATGTAGGACTGGGTACACCTGAGCCCAACTTTTGGACCCCTAGCTGGCACACGGTTATTTTGGCCCCAGCCCTAAAGAATATGGCTTCTGGGGCTGGGAAGGTGGCTCAGTGGTAGAGTGTTTGCCTTGCATGCATGAGACCCTAGATTTGATTCCTCAGCACCAATAAGTTGAAAAAGCCGGAAATGGCATTGTGGCTCAAGTGGTAGAGCACTAGCCTTGAGCTGAAGAGCTGAGGGACCGCCCACATCCAGAGTTGAGGCCCCACAACCGACAAAAAGAAAAAAAGAACAAGGCTTCTTTTTCTTGAATAACTGACAATGAGCAACTAATAAAACTAATGAGTTTTTTTTTTTTCCAGTTCTGGGGCTTGAACTCAGGTCCTGGGCACTGTCCCTGAGCTTCTATGTGAGCAAGGCTAGCACTCTACCACTTGAGCCACAACACCATTCTAAGTTTTGCATTTTGCAATTGACTATTCACATTTTTTTAAAGGGCTGGGGATATAGCTCAGTAGTAGAGCACTGTGTAGTATGTTCAAGGACCTAGATTTGATCTCCAGCATTACAAGGAAGAGAAAAAGCAAAAAGGTGCAACACATACCCAATACAAAAGTAGTGGGTTTCTGAGACATCTTTTGGAATTATTAAAACTAGATGGAATTAAAAGATAATTTTTATAGAAAAAACGGATAAGAAAACCATCTTGTGGAGGATCACTGGAATATTGTGAGAAGGCATGAGTTCTAAGCCAAGAGTATACAGAGAAGAGTTCTTTCAGTTAATGAGAACTATTTCTGATAAGGACTGGGGAGCTGTATATAATCTCTATAGAGCCAGAGATGGGCAAAAGCCAATTGGTTGCATCTGGATTGCTTAGCCAGAGGGCTCAGCTTTCTTGAATACGAGAACCACTGGGCTGGCTGGCTCTTTTTCAGTGATCAGTAGAGGCACAGATTTGATCTGATAAATTATTTATCTGCTTGTGTCCTGCAACCTGATGCCCAGACTCCTTTCCTGGAAAGCTCTCAGGGCTCCATCACACCCATCACACGGCTGCAGGAAACCAGAAGCAGAGCCTGAATGTATTGCAGCTGTCTTCTAGGATGAATGGTGAAAGCTCAGTTTTAGGAAATGGAAAGTGACTGATCTGTCTCTGGCACAAAGTCCTGCCCACGTGGTCAGAGTTGTTCTTCCTTGTCTCTGAGGTTTGTTTGTTTTAACTTGGCCTTGCACTTGCTGGCCAGGCAGTCTATAAACACTCAAGTCACATCCCCAGCCCTTCTTTTTGCCTTTGTTATTTTTTTTCTCAATATGATTTGAATTTGTGCCTGGGCCAGCCTGGACCACAATCCTCCTATTTACTGTATTGTTGCTGGATGACAGGCTTGAGGCACTATACCCACTTTTGTATTGATTGAGTTGACCTGGCTGGCCTTGAACCTTGAGCTCCAAATCAGAAATTTCCTGACATCAGCCTCTAGAGCGGGTTTACAGGCAGGCATGAACCACTATCCTTGGCTCTTCTTCCTATTATTTAGATTTTTTTT
>NW_012267226.1:19470898-19509990 GCF_000151885.1 Dipodomys ordii
GGGGGGGGAATGGGCAGGATTTACGTAGTATTTGAGGAGGGCAAATGGTGGCTGGTTCCCTTGGGAGTTGGAGGAGATGGGTTGGGGCTTTTGCATGTTCAGATCGTGAGAGGTACACCACAGGTGGAAATGGAGCCAGGATCTGGTGCTCCCTAACATGCAGGTCCTGAAAGGTGTCGCTCGGGCTGTTCTGTGTCTGGTGGCACTGTCTGCCTCAGGAAGTCTGTATCTGGGATTATTAACCTGTTCTCTCTCCCTTTCCTCCACCCGTCATCTCTTTCTATTCTCTTCCTGCTGGGGACCTTCCCTCTCAGCTTCTCTCCTTGGTAAGCCTTAGGTGCAGTGGGCAGAGGAGCCGCTGCCCAGGTTGGGGAGGGAGGTGTCTCAGGGGAACTGGGCAGCTGGATGTCATTTGTCCTAGCTGCCAGTCTTCTTAGTTGTCTTTCTCTATGAAGGGAAGACACAGGAGGGTGCGTGTTTCCATTGAGAGGCACGCTGGAGGTTGGAGTGCATGGGGGGGGTGGGAGTGGTGGATGAAGTGGGCTGGTCAGATAAATGCATGTTCTTTGCTACTGGCATGACCCCTCTCTGATTCTCACTTCTCCGCTGGATTCTCCCTTCACTCTTCCCCTGGCTCTAGGTCTCTCTCTGCTTCCAGAGCTGAAGGGAGCTTGACTTTTCATTGCAGGTCACCCTCGGGTCCTGGCTGATTCCTTTCCTGGCAGCGCCCCTTACGAGGGCTACAACTATGGCTCCTTTGGTATGTGTCAACACTAGAGGCTGTACATGGCTACTCACTGCCTGGTGTCCTTCGGTTAAGGTTGCCTAAGTCACCTAGGAGTGGATGGTTCTGGGTTCCCCTTCCCCAAGGTCACTCCCTTCAACCTCCCTTCCTATATTCCCTGCAGACACTGGTTCTGGATCCACTGATGGTCTGGTTGACAGCACGGGGACTGGGGACCTCTCTTACAGTTATCAGGGTGAGTGGGCCAGGCGGGAAGGGGGCATGTGGTGCAGGGCTGCTATTGGCTGGGTGAAACGTGGTGGGCGGTTGCCTCTTTTGCCAGATGCTGGAACTCGGGAAGGGCTGCTGTTTTCCCGCCCCTTCTCTCCCTCTTTCCTCCTCAGTCCCTCTGTAACTTTCCCTTTCCTTTGAAGGGCACGACCAGTTCAAGCGACGCCTCCCCTCTGGCCAGATGCGGCAGCTGTGCATTGCCATGGGTAGATGTGGGGAGGGGGTGGGGCTGCCCTGCCAATCAGCTCCTGCCAGGGCGGTTGACTGGAGCCTCTGGGCTCCAGAGCCAGAAGGATGCTTGGTGCATGGCTTCCCCATCTAATGCCAATGATGCCAGCTCCTGTGTCTTCTGAGATAGGCATTGGCCGCCAATGACAGCGGGCAGGCACCTTGGCTACTCCTAAGCCAGATGTTCTAGCTTGCTGTCTTGGCCTCCTCCTTCCCTGGCCTCTGGGCCTCTGAGAGCTTCTAAAGGCAGCCTAGAGGCAGCCTCTGGCCTTTGTTTGTGCCCCAAGCCCATAGTGGCTTTACCCTAGGGGCGGCCAAGGCAGTGTCTCTTCAGAAGCCACAAGACTGAGCACTTTCCAGCCGCTGTGATCAGTAGAGTTGAATCCTGTTGCTTGTGTCCAGGACCCTGGATCTGCTCAGTGACTGATCTGGGGAGCTAGCTCAGGGAGGGGAGCCAGATGTGGGGCAAAGCCGGGGTGGCCTTGTTTGCTGGCCTCTTGGAGAGCTCCCCTTCCTCCCCCTCTGACGCCTCCCAGGGCCTGAGCCCACCTCTACTCCTGCTCTGAGCCCTGGGCCATAATTGGCCTCTTCCCAAGTGCCCAGTAATTTTGACAGTTGCCTCAGATGGGTGGGGCAGACGGGGCTTTGTATCCACCAGCCCAGCCTCTTTCTTTCTTTCTTTCTTTCTTCCTGCCTTTCCCAGACCGTTCCTTTGAACCAGTGGGTTCTCGGCCACGCCTGGACTCCATGAGCTCCGTGGAGGAGGATGACTATGACACCCTGACTGACATTGATTCAGACAAGAATGTCATTCGCACCAAGGTCTGACACGCGTGGGCCTGGTCAGGGCTTTCTGGAGGAAGATGAGGTCTCGGTCCAGATGTGGTGCAGTGGGGAAGCAGAGGGAAGGAGCTCGATGGAGGCAGGAGACATCCCAGGAGATACTAACTCACCTTCTGACTCTTAAGTTCTCCTGGCTTAACTGGCAGTGGGGGATAGCCTAGAACCCTGCCCACCAGAATGCTCAGGGAGGCTCCTAACTCTGGGTGGTGAGTGAGTAGGGCTCACTCTGGCTTCTTTCCAGCAATACCTCTGTGTGGCTGACCTGGCGCGGAAGGACAAGCGTGTTTTGCGGAAAAAGTACCAGATCTACTTCTGGTGAGCCGGCCAAGCAGGAAGGACCCCGCTACTGGGGGGAGAAGGCGGCTCCCCAGGTCTTGCCCACCTCAACACCTCCCTTACTCTCCTTAGGAACATCGCCACCATTGCCGTCTTCTACGCTCTTCCTGTGGTACAACTGGTGATCACCTACCAGACGGTGAGGGAGCAGGCGCCAGCTCACCTGCCTACACTTTGGGGACTGCCCTACATTCAGAGCAACTCAGCCAGGGGCTCTGCAGTGTGCACAGGTCACAGGTTTTAAAAATCTATCTCTGAAGCCAGAGCACCAGTGGCTCACACCTGTAACCTTATTACTCAGGAGGCTGAGATCTGAGAATCATGGTTCAAAGCCAGCCTAGGCAAGAAAGTCTGTGAGACTCTGATCTTTCAGTTAAATGAGCAAAAAGTCAGACTTGGAGCTATCACTCAAAAGGTAGAGTGTCAGCCTTAAGGAAATAAAAGCTAAGAGACAGAGCCTAGGTCCTGAATTCAGGTCCCAGTACTGGTACCCACATATATGTGCATGTGTGTGCACATACACACATACAATTCTGCCTCTGTTTTACCAGCAGAGAGACCTTGGTCAAGTCATAAAACCTCCCCAAGGGGCTGGGAAGGTGGCTTAGTGGTAGAGTGCTTGCCTTGCATGCATGAAGCCCTGGGTTCGATTCCTCAGCACCATATAAGCAGAAAAAGCTGGAAATGGTGCTGTGGTTCAGGTGGTAGAGCCCTAGCCTTGAGCTGAAGAGCTGAGGGACAGTGTCCAGGCCCAGAGTTCAAGCCTCACGACCGACAAAAACAAAAAACAAAAAAACCTCCCCAAGTATCAGTTTCTTTTTCATCTGCAAAATTTGGGGGTGTTAGCTCGAAAGTATTGTGGTAGGAATCATGGACTTTGCATGTGTTTGTTTCTCTTCCTTTTTCTCGGCACTGTGTGGCAAGAACTGTCATGGTCCTGCCTTGGGTTTCCAGCCACATGTAAAGAGAGGAGACAGGCCTGGTGCTGGTGGCTCACACCTGTCATCCTAGCTGCTCAGGAGGCTGAGATCTGAGGATCATGGTTCAAAGCCAGCCAGGGAAGGAAAGTCTGTGAGACTCATCTCTAACCACCAAAAGGCCTCAAGTGGCACTGTGGTTCAAGTGTTAGAGTGCTAGCTTTGAGCACACAAGCTTATGGACAGGTTCTGAGTTCAAGCCCCAGTACTGGCACACTGGCACAAAGTTTTACAAAGGGGGCAGTGACTGTGCCATTTGGCATCCCTCTGGTCATGGGGAACACGTGCCTGGGGAGTGTGTGTGTGTGTGTGTGTGTGTGTGTGTGTTGGCCCAGGTGGTACGGTGTGGGCTGTGGAGCAAGGCTGGCACATGAGCAGCTCCACTCCTTGCCCCTCCCCTTCTTTCCCTCCCCCCCCCCCCACTCCATAGGTGGTGAATGTCACAGGGAATCAGGACATCTGCTACTACAACTTCCTCTGTGCTCACCCACTGGGCAACCTCAGGTGGGGATCATGCTGGTTATTGTGGGGACTGTCCCTTCTCCAGGGCAGAGCTGGCGGGGGGGGGGGGTGAATGAGTGCCTGTCTGGGTCCCAGGAGAGAGGCCTGAGTGTGAGGCTGGAGGCAAGTACCTGGCTTTGCTCCCTTTAGCGCCTTCAACAACATCCTCAGCAACCTGGGGTACATCCTGCTGGGGCTGCTCTTCCTGCTCATTATCCTGCAGCGGGAGATCAACCACAACCGGGCCTTGATGCGCAATGACCTCTACGCCCTGGTGAGCCAGCACCTGCCTGCCCACTGACACCTCGCTCTCCGCCTCTGCTCTCCTACCTCCTCTCTCAAGACGCGGCCCTGCCCAGCTAGCTCTGCTCAGCCTGGATCTGTCCTGCCCTGTCCTGTCTGTCCTGTCCTCTCCTTCTCAGCCCAGCCTTCCCCAGTCCAGCTCTGCCTTCAATTGTCTAGGCCTTCCCTGGCCAGCTCTGGCCTGCCCTTTCTCTCCTTGCTCTGCGCAGACCTTCCCTGCCCAGGCTCACTCTGCCCTGCCCTGCCTAGCTCTGTCCTGGCTTACCCTGCTCTGCCCCAGGCCATCCCTGACCTGACTTACCACGCCCAGTCCTGCTCTGCCCTGTCCAGGCTTCCCTGACCTGATCTTTCCTCTCTGCCAAGCCTCAAACACATGCATACTCAATGTATGGCTCATCCCCTTTCCCCCTCCATCCTCTTGGGGTTCCTTCTTTGGAATCCCTTCTTCCCTTCCCACCTCACCTCTGCCCTGCCTCTCCTTCTTTCTCTCTGCACAGGAATGTGGGATCCCCAAGCATTTTGGGCTGTTCTATGCCATGGGCACAGCTCTGATGATGGAGGGACTGCTGAGTGCTTGCTATCATGTCTGCCCGAACTATACCAATTTCCAGTTTGGTGAGTAGAGCCCTTCTCTTCCCTACAGCAGGGACCTGTCTGAGCTTTCTACCATCTCCAAGCCACCCACAGGGACCCCCACCCCAAGACTCAGCCTATAGGTGGCTCTGATGCTGAGCACACACATCCTGGCATATAGAAAACGGCCATTTGTTGAACTTTTCCTGCAGAAATACTGAGAAAGTAAAGATAACAAGAAGTGCTCCCTGATCTCAGGGTACTTTTATAGATGGACACCCTAAGTTTCCTTGCCAGGGGCTTCCCTCTGGGTGACAGGGATAGTTAAGAGACTAGTGCTAAAGAACCAGAGATGGTGCAGGGACTAGAGCTAAAGTACCAGTCAGCCACCATCCCCGATGCAGACACGTCATTCATGTACATGATCGCCGGCCTCTGCATGCTGAAGCTCTACCAGAAGCGGCATCCGGACATCAACGCCAGCGCGTACAGTGCCTATGCCTGCCTGGCCATCGTCATCTTCTTCTCCGTGCTGGGCGTGGTGAGGGCCTGACTCCTGTTGCACATTCCTGCTCCTTCCCGGGCCTTTCGGAGAGCCTTCCCCTGGCTGAGCAGCCAGCCCCAGCAAGGATGAGCCTGGGAAGCAGGGGAGCAGCTGCCCTTAATGCCGCCTGCCTCACCCCTGCCCCTGGGGGCTTCCTGACAGGTCTTTGGTAAAGGGAACACGGCGTTCTGGATTGTCTTCTCGGTCATCCACATCATTGCCACCCTGCTCCTCAGCACACAGCTTTATTACATGGGCCGCTGGAAGCTGGGTAAGGGGCATACCCAGGAGCGCATGTGTGTGTGTGGGAGGGGCACTGGGGGATGCCTGAGGTCAGGGGTCAGCCGCCTCAGAGTCCTGGACACTCAGGAGACCCTTGTATTATATCCTTTGAACGGGGGTCTGGAGGACTCACTGAGGAAGAAATTAGAGAAGACCTCGGCCTTGCTGTACCCTCTGATGCCCTAGCACCTTTCAGCAGGCGCCCCTCCCCCCCAGGGGTTCAGCACAGGAGGGAACCCCAAGCCTCTCATCACCATGCCCTTCTCTGCAGACTCGGGGATCTTCCGCCGCATCCTGCATGTGCTCTACACGGACTGCATCCGGCAGTGCAGCGGGCCCCTCTACGTGGTACCTGCCCAGCGTCCCGGCCCCTTCCTCCTCCATCCACTCTCTTCTCTGTGGGGGCAGGGAGGCATAGAGGGGAGATCAGGGCAGGAGTGGGGAACCATCTGACTCGGGCCTCCTGCCACTTCTCTCCCTGTCTCTCTTCCCCCTCTCAGTCTCCGTGTCTCTGCTTCCCCCCAGGACCGCATGGTGCTGCTGGTAATGGGGAACATTATCAACTGGTCGCTGTGAGTGTGGCCATTGGCTGTGGTGGCCCCTGGCTGGGTGGACAGCAGGGGATGTGGTCAGCCATGACCCTGGCAACCATGACTGCCTGGGGAACTTAATGGAATGGGGATGGGGGCGGAGTGGGGTGGGAGATGAAAAGACAGGTGTGTTAGCTCTAGGCTTCTAGAATTTTCTGTGGGCTTCTGAGCCCACCTTAACATGAGCATAAAGCGTGGTGCAGAGGGGGCCAGGGAAAGGCCTTCTGCTTCATCAGCCCTTCACCCCTCCTGGCAGGGCTGCCTATGGGCTCATCATGCGCCCCAATGATTTCGCTTCCTATTTGTTGGCCATTGGCATCTGCAACCTGCTGCTTTACTTTGCCTTTTACATTATTATGAAGGTGAGTTGGGGAGGGCTTAGCCGTGTCTAACAGGACTGTTTTGTGGGGGTGGAGATGGGCCTCTATCTATGCCAGAGACTTGTACAGAGATGAGAGCGCTTTCATATGCTCTGGGGGGGGGGCAACTACTAAGTATTGGTACCCTACACCAAGTTGTGCCCCCCAATCCAGAGCCCCTTTCATTGCAGGAGGAACTGAAGCAGGGGGTGAGGGGAGGAGGGCTTGGGGAGGACCGAGGACCAGGTGCTTCCTCAAAGACCCCTGTGCCATCCTGAGTAAGAGGAAAGCATCCTTTGCTGGTGCAGGGTTCCAGACATGAGAAGGACAGAAGGCTGCATGAGCTCTGGCTGGGGCTTCCTGCAGGATGCATCCTCAGTGTCCAAGCCGCCCTGGGAGAGGAGTCTGGGAAGGGCAGGAAGTGGCCTGGGTGGCAGCCTGACCCTCAGCACACACCCCTTTCCTCATGGCAGCTCCGGAGTGGAGAGACGATCAAGCTCATCCCCCTGCTCTGCATCGTCTGCACCTCTGTGGTCTGGGGCTTTGCACTCTTCTTTTTCTTCCAGGGGCTCAGCACCTGGCAGGTGAGTGGGCACCTGAGGTTCCTATGAGTCACCACCTGGGCCAGTCCCTCCGATGGTCCAGCGCTTCCATGTAGCTGCCCTTCCATCCAGTCTTCCCAGTGCTCAATATTCTAGTCATTCACATTTTACTTAGGAGGTAGCTGAGTCTCAGAGGGGCTAAGAGACCTCCCAGAAGGCACACAGCCAATGAGTGGCAGCTTGGGTTTGAAGGCATAGTTGCCAGACACTCTGCCACCTCCCAAGGGCACCTACTGGGTGTCAGGCTGTAACTCTGTAGAATCAAGTTCCACATCATCTCTTGGCTATGTGGTGCTCATTGTTTAGTTCAAAGAAATGCCATCCATGTCTTTTATGCTGGGGATCAGACCTGGGCCCTTGCACATGTTGAGCGTGCATCTACCAGGAGCTGTGCCTTGAGCCCCTCGTTCATGCTGTTTACAATATGGTAAAGATCAAAGGCCAGCTGGGTAGGAAGACTTCAGGAGAGGCTGGCAAGGTCCAGGAAAGCTTCCTGGGAGAAGCAGGCTTTGTGATTTGCTCTCCGTCATAAAGGCTGTGGGTGATGGGGACCAGGGCCTCACAGTGCAGAGATATTGTGCTCTGAGTCATGATTCAGAGGCAGGAATGAGGGAGGCAGATGGGGAAGTCAGTTAAGGTACTGACAGATGAGGAAACAGATGAGGACTGTGAGCATTGCCAGGGTGGGGCCTGAGCATAGCACAGACTGTGGTAGACACAGGCCATGTTTGTGGGGCACAGCAGGGAGGACCTTGGGGTCATGTGGCAGGGGATCCGGCTTGGTATGGCGCTTTGGAGCAAACAGTTGACTCAGGGTGGATGAGAGCAGGGTCAAATCCAAGACAGAGCAGTGGGCTTCTGGCATGCCTGGGCCGGAGGGGGCTGCAGGCAACCGCGGCTACTGCCCTAAGATAAAGAGGAAGAGAGTCTAAAGGGAGCAGAATGAGAAGAACAGAAACCTTGTAACAAATGGGAAACAAAAGAAAAGGAATTTGTCACAGGGGCCATTTCTTAGGGAGGTGAGGGACAGGTTAGGGCAGGATGCTTTCCTGCCTGAACTGGGGGTGGGTGCTCTGATGTGGGATAAGGGGGTAGTGGCTCTGGCCTGGCCAGAGCAGGACCGGCAGGCTGCTGTCCCTGTCCCTGCCCCAGAAAACCCCTGCGGAGTCAAGGGAGCACAACCGGGACTGCATCCTCCTCAACTTCTTTGATGACCATGACATCTGGCACTTCCTGTCCTCCATCGCCATGTTTGGGTCCTTCCTGGTAGGCGGGGCTCCCCTGGCCCAGAGCCTGGAGGGCGGAGTAGAGGCGGGGGCCGCCTCTTGTCCATGCTGACCCAGCGTCCTCCGCAGGTGCTGCTGACACTGGATGATGACTTGGATACAGTGCAGCGGGATAAGATCTATGTCTTCTAGCCTGCACTGGACCCTTGGCTTCACTTCATGGAGCTCTGAGCTCCCCTGCGTCCCCTGCCAGGTGCCTCTGTAGGCCTGGGGCTGAGTCCCAGCCCAGCTGCCCAGCACTGGACATCAGTGGGACAGTGAGGTCTAGCCCAGGCCCAGGTCAGGACAGTCATGGAGGGGGTGGGCACTGAGACTTGCGGCTGCCCTCTGCCAGGGAGGAGGCTGCTCCCCTGCTTCCCCAGACACTGGCCAGATTGCTGCTTTCTTCTCAGTGTTGGGCCTTCCGTGGGCCTCTGTCCATTGGCTCTCCGTCCGTCTGCCCGTCCGTCCATCTGTTTTATCCCTCTACAGGAGGGATAAAGGAGTGAAGGTGTTTCCTGCCCCCATTTCATGCCTTGCATTCTGCCATCTTCCCCTCCCCCCCAGCCGGAGACCCAAAGCCCGCCTTTCCTCTCAAGCTGCGGTCCTCTCTGGGGCTGCCATCACTGCCCACTGGTCAGCCAGGATGGATGCGGCCGTAGGACTTTGGGGGTTGGCCACCTGGTGCCAGGCTTTCGGTGCTAAGGCCTTCAAGGGGCCCTGAGCAAGACCCCTCCCCCTGACCCGTGCTCTAGGCTGGCTTTTTAGCAATGAGGATCAGCCCCGCTGGAAAGCTGCTGCAGTCTTGAGGGGATGATTCCATCAGCTTCCAGCAACAGAACTGGAGACAAATGGGGCTCGCCTGTCTGTTTCCACGCCCACCGTCCTGCAGGCCCCAGCCGGGGCCCTTTCAGTGCCATTCACACTGCCCAAGAGTGTCCAGGGACAACGGAGGGGATGCTCACAGAACCCAGCCCAGCCTGCGTCCCGACAGCCTTGGAGCCCCAGTGCCTGTCTTAGGGAGGGGCTTAAGAGGGGACATGCCATTTTCTTCTGTGTCCCAGGTCCCAGCCTCATGCTAGGACCCTGGGCTGGCTTTTGAGTTTCCGTCCATCTTCAGCCATGTTCTGTGTTAACATGCACATGTGTGTGCAAGTGTGCATGTGTGTGCGTGCACACATACACACAAAGCCTTGGAGTTTACATGGAGTCACCCCAGCTCTGGGCCCTTCGTGGCTCTGATCCTTGGCTCCCTTTCACGCTACTTGGTCCATTCCAGGTGCCAAGGATAGGCAGGCAAGGTTGGGCCTCCGCCTTGGAGCTGGGAATGTGTTCTATTCCCCCTTGACTTGTTTCTATAGCTCTCCTCGGTCTGGGGAGAGAAGGGGTCTAGGTCTTGGTGTCAGAGCCCCATTTTATGTCTTTCCTTGCTACGGTTGCATTTGTTTTCTACGAATGAGTGCACTCAATAAAGAACCCGACTCTGTTCCTGTGTCTTTGTTTGCCCCTGTCCTGGGTGGGAATGTGGAGTCAGTGCGGGGACAGGGGCTTCCAGGCCACATTTCTTCTAGCTTTCCTTGTCCCTAGGTCACTGTCACCTTGGGAACTGCAGCCCCTCGATTGCCTTGCAGTTTTCCTCAGGAATAAGTGGACTCAGGAATCATTTACCAGAGGGCTGCCCTGAACAAGGCTCTCTGCTGCACAGAGACCCCTTCCGCTGTGATGCCTTCCCTCTCTGGCAACCGTCACCTGCCTCTGCCGTTTGGCTCCACCCACTGGGCAGAGGTCACCTTCCCTCTGGCCAGCCTGGCAGTGCCCTCTGCCCTGGCTTTCATGGATGAACATGCAGGGCAAGGTGGCAAGATGGTTGATAGACACCAAGAGGAAGTGTGGGTTTTTGGCTCTAGTTTAGGAGCTTGAACTCAGAACCTGGTGATTTCAATTTTTCTTCTCAAGGCTGGCACTCTACCAGTTGAGTGACCACTGCTGGCTTTGTGTGTGTGTGTGTGTGTATGCGGCGCACACGTGTGCTGTTCCTGGGGTGTGAATTCAGGGCAGGGATGTTGTCCCTGAGCTTTTTTGCTCAAGGCTGGTGCTCTACCACTTGAGCCACAGCTCCACTTCAGGCTTTTTGGTGGTTAATTGGAGATAAGAGTCTCAGGGACTTTCCTGCCCAGGCTGGCTTTGAAACTTGATCCCCAGGTCTCAGCCTCCTGCGTAGCTAGGATTCCAGTTGTGAGCTGCCAGTGCCCAACTTCAAGAGGGAGGTTTGAAACATTTTGGAGGGTTGATTTAGATTTCATCAGGCAAAGGATTGATAAGCTGTAGAAGCTGAAGATTCTGGTGAATTCTGGACACCAGCAGAGGACACTAAAGGGTGTGGGCTCCCCTCCCTGCTCTTCCACACAGACACCACTAGGAGGCGCCCTAGCTCTTCACACCACCAGGATCCTCACAAGGTTGGCAGTGTTGGGCAGAGCTTCTGAGGCAAGTCCTCCCCTGCCTGCCTGGTTTGACGCCCCTCTCCTGGAGCCCTTGTTTGTCTTGGGTGGTGTGCTGTGTGTGTGTGTGTGTGTGTGTGTGTGTGTGTGTGTGTGTGTGTGGTATACAGCAGAGAGTGTTAAAGGCTCCTTGCTTAGGATGCAGAGTACCCCAGACCCCAATGAATGTCTCTCACTTTTCTTCAACTGTCCCTTCAAAAGATCCTTGCAGCTGGAGCCAAGCAAGATGGCAGTGGTTGGCAGGTGAGAATGACAAATCATCTAACAGGATAGATGGGATGGAAAGAGGGACCACCTGGCTCCCTGGGACCCCTAGCATTCGTGTCTATCCCTGCCAGGGCCTGGAGCCCCTCCATTGTTACTGCCCTTTGGACAGAGTCAGGTTCCACTCACTGCAGCTGACCGCTCAGCTCCCACCTCCACACTGAAGCTTGCAGCGCAAGACCTGAATGCTGCCCCCAGCCTGGGCAGGGCGGCCAACACTGAAAGCGAGGGTGTGCAAACCTCTCGGGTGTACACATACATACCCAGGGGTGGACAGGGGTGCCCAGACCCTGCCAGTCACCACGCACCACTCAGACTCGGTTTTCTGCTCTGCACAATGGGCTACTAACACGAAACAGTCACTGCACAGTGTCTGGCAGGGAGCAGGTCCTCAGTAATGAGTTCTGCTCATCACCTACATGCAACAGCCCCAAAAGGACAGGGTGGTTGATTTGTCCGGGGACCCCCCCCAGCTCCTCCCCAGCCCCTTTTCCTCTCCTGCTAAGTTCTCTTGAATATCTTCCCCACTCAAACTTGGGGAGCCACAAAGAAAGGAACAGCCCAAATCCCAAGAGCAGGCGAGGCCGGCGCGGTCCTGCCCATAAAAGGCTTTTCCCGGCCGCGCCCCGCCCCGCCGCTCCCCGCCCCGGCCGCTCCATCCCCAAAGCACGCAGGGAATGTCTCGGGCAGCCCGAACAGTCTGCTCCAACTTGGTGTCTTTCCCCAAATATGGAGCCTGTGTGGAGTCACTGGGGGAGCTGGAGGTGGGGAGCAGAGCCGGTTTCCTCCAGCAAGGAGGGGGCTAGGGGCGAGCCAGCGGGGGGTGGCTGACATCAGCGCCGTGCAGCCCTTTAAACCTCTCTCCCCCGCAGCGCCCAGCCTGTCTGCCCCAGCCCGGACACCCAGCCCACCCGGACACCGAGCGCTCCTGCAGCAACGTGAGTGCGCCTGCTTTCTCAGGGAACTTGGAGCGGGACAGGTCAGGCTGAGCTCTGAACAGCTCCCTCCTCACAGGCCCCCTGGCTGGTCCTCAGATGATGGCTTGGTGGGTGGGTGGACCCCCCAGGGTGGAACTCTCCCCCCCTTTCGCTCCCCAAATACCCATATGGCTCTCAATTCAACCAGGCTGCCTGGTCTTGTTTAAGATGGCCGGAGTGGCTTGGCTGCTGCAAAGGATCCGATGGTAGAAGCCATGAGAGGGTGAGAGGGAGATCCACCATTTGAGGCCGTGTGTGAGGCTGGTTTGGCCAAGTCTCTGTTGTCTGTCTCCCTCTAGAAGAATGCCCAAGAGAGGGGCATTCTCTAGTTCAGGCTGCTCCCCAGGCTGCTCCCCAGGCTGGTCTGCAGACTTGAGGGGCACAGGAGAAACACCCCACCCCCCTCCCGGGGTGGCACTATGAAGGATCATGGACCTTTTCATGTTTCCCAGATTGGCGATCAAACCCAGGCCCCTGCATCAGGTGCATGCTAGGCTCACCTCCGGCCATGGAGCTACACGCACAACCACACAGAACAGGCTGGCTGGCCGTGTGCAGGGCCTGGCTAGATGCATGTGGTTCCTTCCAGCCTGGGGTGGGAGGTGAGAGGGCTGCAGGTGGAGGAGCTGTGTGGCAGGTCTGCTCAGTCCTGGCACTCTTGCCCGGCCCAAAGGATGTTAGTGGTTTCCCTTTGTGGTTATGAGGCTGCCCCGAGGCTGGATCACATTGGTGAAGTGGGGCTGCCCCACTGTATCTCCCCCGTCCCCTCCCCCTTGTGTACTCTTGAGGGTCCAGAGGGTCTCCCGAATTCACTGTTTCATGGTGATGAGGTCTGGGACTTCAGTCTTGGAGAAGATCCCACTTCTTGTCTTTCTGGGCTCCTGAGCTGGTGCCACTCCACCAACTTCCCTCTCATCCTGCCTGGCAGGAGTCACAGGGGCGGAGGGGCAAAGCCAAGCCCCAGCACTCTTCTGCCCTCTAATGCCCCCATGTGGAAATGCCCCTGCGTGGGCATCTTCTGCTCCCCCTCCTCTCCCCAAAGGCCTTCACTGGAGGACTCTAGGATTTCTTGGGACTTTCTGCTCTCAGACTCTCTGCCAGGTAGCAGCCAGGGAAATGGGGTGGTGCTGGGTAGCAGCCAGTTGGGGCTATTTCCTTCCCCTCCCCTTGCTGTGACCCAAATCCCAATACTGCCTCTCCGTGCCTGGCTATAGTGTTGTGTCCCGCCTTCACCAGCATTGACTCCTTGACTTGCCCTGTCAGTTCTGAAGTTCTTCAGTCTGCAAGTTGTGGGCGAGGGACCATCTCCTTCCACCCTTCCCTTCCTCGCATGAAGGGAAGGTGGGTGAGTGGGAGACACAGGCAAGGCAAGAGCTAGTGTGTGCCTATCTGAGATGGTGGGGGCCAGGAGGAGAGAATGGCTGCATCACCTGATCCCATTGCCTTGTTTGCTTATTCTGCCAAAGGGTGTTTGGGTGAAGGGAGGAGGTCAGACCTACGGCAGGATGGTGAGGAGAGAGAGAGACTTAGCTACTTAGACCTTTGTGTCCTCCAGCATCGTCTGTTGGGAGAGGATGCTCAAAACGTTCTCACCATTGATCCCCTCCCCACCTTAAAAAATCAGCCAGCAGATTCAGGGAGGTGAGGTTTCCAGTGGCTGCCATTGAGATGAGACCTTTGTGTTTTCCTTTCAAACTTGGTCACGGGATCCCAGAATAATTTTAAGAAGGGGATTAGGCCTGTCAGCGTAGCACCTGGGGGAGGCTGAGATCCGAACGATCACGATTCGAGGCCAGCCTGGGCAGAAAGTTTGCCAGACTCTTCTCTCCAAAATAACCAACAAAGAGGAGAGATAGAGGTGTGGCCAAAGTAGTGGAGCGCCAATCTAGCAAGCACAAAGTTCCTGAGTTTAAACCCCGAATGGAGATTGGGGCTGTAGAGAGGAAGATGGCTCCTGGGCCAGCGCTGGCTCTCTCCCAGGCCAACATTTCTAGGAGCTCTGCTCAGGGCCAGGCAGTGTGGGAGGTCGTTCACAGACACGGTCACTTTTACCGCCCCTGAGGCAGATCCTATTATTTCCACTTCACAGCTGGGGAACTCTCGGAGCTCCGGGAGGTTGGCAGCCATGGGGAAAGGAAGGGCAGACATCAGAGTTTGGCTGCAGGCCTGGGCCCAGAGGGATGTGATGATGTTCACTATGCTTCCCACGGGGTGGAGTTGGCCGGGGGAGGGAAGCAGGGGAGAGGGCTCAGCTGTCCCAGGGTAGAGGTTGGGGAACTTGCCCACTGCCCCGTCCTCATACCATTTCTGCTTTTGGAGGCTGAGGGATGGTTTTGGCCTCGTTGGCCTCTCTTCTGGAAGGTTCTTCAGTCATTGGGCAGATCGCATCTTACTACAGGTGACTCCTACGGCCAGCTCTGGCTCTACTGGACCAGCCATGTCTGAGGCTTCCCAGTGACCTGCCCTCCTGGCT
This sequence comes from Dipodomys ordii, assembly GCF_000151885.1. Taxonomy (NCBI): domain Eukaryota; kingdom Metazoa; phylum Chordata; class Mammalia; order Rodentia; family Heteromyidae; genus Dipodomys; species Dipodomys ordii. The sequence continues at coordinate 19,485,532 of NW_012267226.1, forward strand.
CTCCAGCCATTCTCTTGGCTCCTGAGCTGTGCCAGGCCTGGGCCATCTGGGCAGCAGCTGCTGTGGCTTCCTATAGATGGGCTTCCTGTCCATTGGCTGGCAGACTCTTGGCCCTGGACTGTCCCCGAGGACTGTGGCTTCTCAGTTCCTCCAGTGCCACAGTCTGAGGGCACAGAGGAAGTGGATGGGCACCCAGGTCCTCTCTTCTCTGCATGCTCCCCACCTCGGCCCCCCTAAGAATACAGATGCTTTGGGCTTTGCCAGGTGTGGGTAAATCTGAGCCTCTTCAGCTGCAGCCAGAGGCCAAGCCGACTTGGCAAAGAAACCAAAGTCTTGCTCTTCTAGCTCCTGGCCTAGAAGATTAAGCGTTGGAGGCAATTTATTCCTTGATTTCTATGGGCCAAATCTAGCCTGTTGCGGATTTGATTGGTTGTTGTTGTCATGGTGCTTGAACTCAGGGCCTGGGCACTATCCCTGAGCTTTTGTGCTCAAGGCTAGCATTCGACCACTTTGAGCCACAGCACCACTTCAAACTGCGATCCTTAAATCTTAGTTTCCTGAGTAGTTAGGATGATAGGCATGAGCCATGGGCACCCAACCGTGTTGTGGGTTTACAGACATACTAAATTGTTTACATATTGTCTACAGCTGCTTTGAGGCCACAATAGTAGAGACTCACAAGTCCTAGACTATTTACTATCCGGTCCTTTCATAAAATGCTTGCAGAAAGCAGGGTGTCAGTGGCTCACGCCTGTAATCCCAGCTACTCAGGAGGCTGAGATCTGAGGATCGCCATTCAAAGTCATCCCAGGCAGGAAAGTCTATGAGAGTCTTACCTCCAGTAAACCACCAGAAAACCAGAAGTGGTGCTGTGGCTCAAGTGGTAGAGTACTAGCCTTGAGCCGAAGAGCTGAGGGACAGCACCCAGGCCCAGAGTTCAAGCCCCATGACTGAAAATAAAAACGTTTACAGACCCCTGCTCTAGACCTCCACACATCTTGTATCTGATTTCCTAGGGCTCAAGTCCAGGGAAGCCTCTGCCCTCGGGGGTAAGCCTGGCCTAGGTGGGCAGGGCTGTGGGAAATGTGTCCCTGTGTGGGGTTCCCACGAAGAGCTGGAAGTCCTGCCTGGCACAAGGGAGAGCAGTGCTAGTGTCTAACCCCGCCTCGTCTGCCCTGTCCTGCTTTAGTTCTGCCCCAATATGGCCAACAAGGGTCCTTCCTATGGCATGAGCCGCGAAGTGCAATCCAAAATTGAGAAGAAGTATGACGAGGATCTGGAGGAACGGCTAGTCGAGTGGATCGTCATGCAGTGTGGGCCCGACGTGGGTCGCCCGGACCGTGGGCGCCTGGGCTTCCAGGTGTGGCTGAAGAATGGCGTGGTGAGTGACTCCCTGGGCAGGGTGCGGGGGTGTCCTGTCCTGCAAGTCCTAGGCAGGCTCTCTAAGGAGAGTGCCCTACTGTGTCTGGTACCTGGCAGATTCTGAGCAAGCTGGTGAACAGCCTGTATCCGGAGGGCTCCAAGCCAGTGAAGGTGCCGGAGAACCCGCCCTCCATGGTGTTCAAGCAGATGGAGCAGGTGGCTCAGTTCCTGAAGGCTGCCGAGGACTATGGGGTCACCAAGACTGACATGTTCCAGACTGTTGACCTCTTTGAATGTACGGAGGAAACCCAGGACAGGGGCTGGTGGGCAGGTGGAGAAGATTCTGAGGGAGGGGGAGAAATCAAAACAGGTCACAAGGGATCTGTCAATCTATGCCTAGCAGGAATGGAATAATAGCCCAATTCACCCCACAGGGGCTGGGGTGTAGCTCAGCAGTTGACTATTCTTCAGCATGCACAAGGCCTTGGGTTCGATCACCCCTAAAGTGAGTTTATACTATGCTACAACCCCCAAGGACTTACTGCAGGACTTACTGAAGTCCTAGTTGATTCAAGGGCACTTCCCTTTGGGGCAGAACTGGCTTGAGGGTTCGTCCTGAAGTTTGTCCTCTCACCACCTCTTTTTCTCATAGGCAAAGATCTGGCAGCAGTGCAGAGGACTCTGATGGCTTTGGGCAGTTTGGCAGTAACCAAGAATGATGGACACTACCGTGGCGATCCTAACTGGTTTATGAAGTATGTGGCCCCGGGCATCCTTGCCCTCTAAGCTCGGATCTCTTTGTGGGGTGGGGTGGCTGGGGCTGGTCAGTTTAGGAAGACAGTCAGGTGAGGCTGATAGCCAGGAAGGTACCCAGAGAGGGAATTAAAGAAGTGGGACCTTTATACCTCTTTTTTTGTGTGTGTTTGCTGGTGGTCCTGGGAATTGAACTCTGGGCCTGGGCACTGTCTCTGAGCTTCTTTGGCTCAAAGCTAGTGCTCTACCACTTGAGCCACACACCACTTCAGGCTTTTTCTGAGTAGTTGATTGGAGAGAAGAATCTCACAAACTTTTCTGCCCAGGCTGGCTTCAAAGCACGAACCTCAGATCTCAACCTCCTGAGTAGCTAGGATGTCAGGCATGAGCCGCTGGCACCTGTCAAATTCTTTCTCTCTACTCTTGTGTGCTCAAATCCATAGCCCATGGAGCCAGCTGGATTAAGGGGAGAAAAAAAAAAGAAGAAGAAGAAGAGGAGAAACAGGAAGGGACAAAGAAACAAAGGGATGAGAACAGGTGGGGAAGACTACATTCTGCCAATCTTATCATGTTCCTCTTCTTCCAGGAAAGCCCAGGAGCACAAGAGGGAATTCACAGAGAGCCAGCTGCAGGAGGGGAAGCATGTCATTGGCCTGCAGATGGGCAGCAACAGAGGGGCCTCCCAGGCTGGAATGACGGGCTACGGCCGGCCCCGGCAGATCATCAGCTAGAGCCCTGCCCTCTCCAGCTGTAGCCGTCCTGCATGGCCAGCCAGCCTCACTCACACCTCTGTAGGTTCTTAGCCCTTGGCCAAGCTTTGGGGCTGTCACTGGGCAAAGGTGACTGCACATGGGCAGCTTCTCCACGTCCCTGCTTTGGCCAGCTTCTTACCTCCAAGCACCACAGCCCTGACCCCTCTGCCAGATGCACCCCCACTTCTACTGTCTCTCTCTGTCCTGGGCTAAGCAGGGGCCAGTGGGCTTGGGTATATGGCCAGCATCACTGTCCTCCTTGGCGACAAAGGTGTCTTGAAGGAGACCTAGCCCAACCTCCTCCCTCGCCCTCTCCCATCTCCTTTTGCTGGAATATTTTTGGGATTGAAATTCAAAAAAAGAAACAAATATATACATGTCTTTTTTCTCAGGCCTGGTTGGCAGCCTTTTGCTTGTTCGGATCATTTACAGTTACGGTTCTAGGACATTTGAACAGGGAGAAGGTAGCAACTGGGGTTGGTGTGTGTTCCTGGCCATTCTTCTCTGGTGGCCTTCCTGCCCGCTCAGGCTCAGGCCGGCTAGAGGAAGCAGGACGAGAGGTAGATGGGAACACAGGGGGAGGAAGTGCCACCGGCCCACCTGCGTTGGATTGGGGGGGCGGGGGGGTGAAGAAAGGAAAGGCAGGGGAATGTTGCAACTGTTCAGATGGACTTTATTTTGGAAAAGCTGTGCAGAAAAAAAGGACTCAAGAAAATGTTGCGGTGGAAAGAGAAAATCATCAAATCTTAGGTATTAAAAAATAAATCGTCAGTTCGCTCAGAAGAAGGGAGGAAAAGTCAAAGGCTGTCAAGCAGATAGCGGCCGGTGGGCGAGGCCATTTCCCTGAGCACTTTACGGAGGAAGACAGGGCGGTGGCCGGGCTGGGGGGGTCTCACACCTGCTCCCAAGCGGCGCCAGGAGCCTGGCACAGACTCATGGTTCAGGAGGAAGGGCAGGGGCGATGGCAGAGTTCAAGGCTGGCTTTGAACCAGGAGCGCAGGAGAGAATATTGGAGGCAGCGGCTTGCAGGACCGGCCCGCCAGGGCCTCGCCCCAGCCTCTCCCTGGTGCCTTCGTCCCAGTTGACCCACTGGGGTCCACGCTTCCTGTTGCGTGCTCCCCTGGCCGTGCAGGACCTGCTCAGTCTACACGTGGGTCAGGGTCCCCGTGACCTGGGTCACTGGCCTCACCCGAGAGAACGGGATGGAAGCCTGCTGAGTGTGGGTGCCAAGCCCTCATCGACGCTGCCTCACCAAAGCTTCTGATTGGCTGGAGGCGGCCCTGGGGCTCTGGCGGCAGTCCATGCCACTTGTCATTAAGACAGCCCTCACTGTGGGTGGCCAGAGGATGCTGTGAAGGCCTCCGTTCCGGAAGGAAGCAGAACTTCCCCCTGGAGCTCGCCATGGGTGGGAGGGAGGCAGACCTGTCCCTCCCGGAGTCCGTCAGGCCCTGGGGTCAGCAGATCTGATCCTCCTTTCCCTGCAGCAGGTCTGGGGGTGGGTGCTGATGAGGCCCGTCCAGGGCCCTCTTGTTCTGGGCGAGGCTCCAGTCCCCTTCATGAAGCAGGTCTGGCGTGCGGCGCTCGGAGGTCCTGGAAGGGCCCCCATTCTCCATCTCCGTGCTGTCTGCAGCCTTGCTGTTGCAAAGTGGCACCGACTCTAGCTCTGTCCCCTCCTCCCTGGGTCTCCGGCTCTGTGGGGGCCAGTGGCAGGGGCCGCTCCTACAACCAGGGCTGGAAGCCATATTCCTCTGGCTCAGGTACAGTTCCAGCATGTAGTAAACAGTCCAGAAGACGGTGAAGCAGCCCACCAGCACCAGCATCTGGGAAAAAAGCCACATGTTTATGTCAGGGGCTATTTCCGGCTCAGAACCGTGCACTTCCCTCCCTGGACTGCCTCCCCCATCTTACCCTGCTCCCCCCCTACCCGGGGGGAGCACCCCTAACAGTCGGCTATCAAGCTGGGAACAAGGCTACCTGCTCTCATTCCCTTCACCCCTCTGAGTAGCACCGGAAACCAAACCCCCTGGGGCCATCCTGCCCACCGGGGTGGTTGTGTTTTGGCGTCAGTACCTTGAGGGTGTTAGGAGTGAGGACGTAACCATCTTCCTCAGGGATTTTCAGCCCAGGTGGGCAGGGCAGAGCGAAGCCGTCATGTAGGTATTTTCCACTCATAGCACCTTCTAACAGCCTGTGGGGAAGAAGGGATCGTGGCTCCCATCCCGTCCTCTCCCCTGGGGAGAGCCCCATGGCAAAGCTGGCCAGCACAGTGTGGGTTTCCTGGCTATGGCTCTGTCCTCTGGGTTGAGCCCGGAGCTGGGGCTTGGGAGACGGGCTTCCCTAGGCGGCCTCTTCCCATCCCCTCCTGAGCATCCTGTGTGCTGACACGCAGGGCCGTACCTACCTCTGCCTGTCCCTGATGTCTATGGGGCTCCACACGGAGCCATACAGGGTCAGCTGCCACCGCTGCAGGACGCCCACTTGGAGTGGCTCATCTCCTAGGGGAGCAAGGGTTTGCTCAGTGAGCCGGGCCAGAACAGCAGAGCGGGCGCCCACCCCACCCAGGGAGATGCAGACCAGTGTGCGGACATGGTTGTGTTAACTAGGTCCCAAAGACCCCAGGTTGTGTAGTGACATCTCACCAGGTACCCCGGGGGGACAGGGAGGTTGAAAATGTACTGGAAACAGAGTTTTGTCTTTATCTCTCATATTTCAGGAATTTTGCTTGAAAAGAAGAAAGTCTTAGCCGGGCACTGGTGGCTCACACCTGTAACCCCAGCTACTCAGGAGGCTGAGATCTGAGGATCAAGGTTCTAAGCCAGACTAGTCAGGAAAGTTTGTGAGACTTATCTCCAATTAGCCACCAGAAAACTGGAAATTGCACTGTGGTTCAAAGTGGTAGAGTGCTAGCCTTGTGCAGAAGAGCTCAGGGACAGCGTCCAGGCCCTGAGTTCAAGCCCCAAAACTGTCAAAAAGAAAAAGGAAAGGGAAAATCTTTCTACCACATTGAAGATTTGAAAACCAAAGGTTAGGTGAACACTTCACTTGACTGGAAAGTTGGGCTTATTTACTAATAGTACAGGTATTTCTTTTCTTTATCTTTCTTTCTTTCTTCCTTCCTAACAATGCTGCTCATAGGGCTTGAACTCAGGGCCTGGGCACTCAAGGATAGCGCTCTACCACCTGAGCTGTAGCGCTACTTCCAGTTTTCTGGTGGTTAAATGGAGATAAGAGTCTCATGGACTTTCCTGCCTGGGCCAGCTTTGAACTGTGATCCTCAGATCTCAGCCTCCTAAGTAGCTAGGATTACAGGTGTGAGCCCAGTACTCAGGTCAGATATTTCAATATGTATTGTGGGAAAGGCTTTTGCTACTGCTGTGATCTTATGAGTCACTTCAAACCTCTAGGCCTCAGTTTAAAAATCAAGACAAAGCTAAAAGCAAAAAAAAGTGAAAATGAGACCTGCCCTTCCCTGCCTATGAGGGCTGGCCGAAGGGTGGTTATATGCGAAATGACTTGAAATGTGGTTTGTCAACAAGGATTTGTGTGGGGGGGTGGTTTGTTGTTGTTGCTATCCTAAAGAAGATTGGATTGGTCACTTCTCCAAGAGAGGCTGGATGAATAGTATTATTTTGGGGATCAGTGCCCATTATTTAGGATGGGGCACATTTCTTGACATCTACTCTCTTCACCAATGGGCAACCATTTGGATTCCTCACGGGGGAGAGGGGAGCCCTTCTATAGGGTCCCTGAGATGGGGAGGAATCAGGTGACAATGGAGAAGCGGAGCTTACCCACATCTCTCACTACAAGTCTGTAGATGCCTCGTGCTCTCTCCCCCCAGCAGCGCACAGTGGAGAAGGTCCAGTCGTTGAAGCCATTCGGATCCCTGGGGAAAGAACCATGCAGAAATCATGGAAGGCACAGTGCAGGGAGCCGCCCTGCCTCCCAGAACCACGAAATCAGCTGCAGCCATTTGGGAGGGTGAGGAAGGGTCCTCAGGCACTGACTGTGCTTTGCCCCTGGGGTCTCAGGAAGAGAGGGACTTGTGTGCATTGGTGTAGTGGGAAATACCAGCGTGGAGAGAGCACTGGGCTTGAGTCCCAGAGCCCAGAGGTCTCAAGTTATCTTTACTGTCTCAGGTACTTGCTAGCTCTGATTTCTTCCTCCACTACTACAGGAGACTGCAAAGTCTACTTTTGTGTGTGTGTGTGTGTGTGTGTGTGTGCGTGCACGTGTGTGCGCATGTACGTGCATGCACTAGTACAAGGGCTTAAACTCAGGGCCTAGGAACTGTCCCTTAAGTTTTTTTCACTCAAGTTTTTTTCACTTGAGCCACAGCTTCACTTCTGGCCTTTTGATGGTTAGAGTCTCACAGGCTTTCCTGCCCAGGCTGGCTTTGAACTGTCATCCTCAGATCTTACCCCCCAGTGTAGCTAGGCATGAGCCTCTGGTGCCTGGCTGCTTTTTGCTGTTTGGGAGGAGGACGGGGTCTACTCTGTAGCCCAGGATGGCTTCAGCTTTCAGTCCTCCTGCCTCAGTCTTCCAAAGGTTGGGACTGTGGGTATTTACATGTGTACTCTGCCCCAGAGTTCTTAAAAGGATGCAGAAAAGTGTATGCACAGTGTGACGGTGCCCCCCGCCTCCCAACACCACAATAAAGCATGGGATCAATGGTGTGAGCTGCCAGGGACAATCAGCACCGCGCTGCTCAGTCTGGCACGGAATGGAAGGTGTATGTTGTATAGAGAGCTCAGGAGGCCGTGGGCGGCTGTACGTACGAGTCCATGCTGCGGGGGGCACCGATGAGGGACATCATGCCACTGGGGCAGAACAGCGTCAATTCCAAGCTTCCGCGCCGTGGGTGGCTGATGGAGACGGTCACGGCCACGTGCTCCAGTGTCTTCAGCCCCGACATGTCCAGGTCCATCCTGCTGACTACAGGAAGTCAGGCGGGCAGCTGGGAAAGCAGCCCACCCACACTGCTGCCCTCCCGCACCCAACATGCACCAAGTCCACAATCACAGGAGCCAACTGGGGCTGTGCGCCCTAGCGGCGGACGGCGGTACTGCTGTTGAGTCACACGAAGCTCACAGTCTAGTTGGCCAAGATACAATCGGAGAACCAGCTTCCATCATTCGTTCATTCAAAAAATACCTCCTACGGTACAGTCTCTGAACCAGACGCTGGGAGTGTAGAGTTAAGCTGGGCATGTGCTGCCTTCTACCCACACATGGAGGCAATATGATGGATGATATGATACATGATACACATAACTGGTAAAGGGAAAGACATGAGATGAATGGGTAGAGGCACAGAGCAGGGAGATGAACTAAAGAAGGAAATGGACTGATGGACAGAAGGGATTCTAGAAGGGGGAACAGCATGCACAAAGATAAGGTGGTTCAAATCCCAGACATGAGACTGCACAAAAGTCACTTCAAAAATGACTGAAGGGGCTGAACTTCAAGGAAGTTATGCTGAATAATGCTGCTGCTGCTAATGATGATGATGATGATGATGGCTGGGAATGTGGCTGAGCAGTAGAGTGCTTGTCTAGCATGCACGAAGCCCTGGGTTCAATTCCTCAGTACCACATAAACAGAAAAAGCTGGAAGTGGAGCTGTGGCTCAAGTGGTAGAGTGCTAGACTTGAGCAAAAAGAGAAGCGCAGGACAGGCACCAGTGACTCACGCCTGTAATCTTAAATCTGAGGATCGCAATTCTAAGCCAGCCTGGGTAGGAAAGTCTGTGAGACTCTTATTTCCAATAAACCACTCAGAAAACTGGAAGTGGTGATGTGGCTCAAGTGGTAGAGTGCTAGCCTGAGCTGAAGAGCCAAGAGACAGCACCCAGGCCCAGAGTTCAAGTCCTACAACCACCACCACTACCACCATCAAAAAAACAAAAAAAAAAGCAGCAGCTCAGGGACAGTGCGCGGGCCCCAAGTTCAAGCCTCAGGACTGGCAAAAAAAAAAAAGTAATAATAAAGCCAATCTTGAATGGCTATTTGCTGTGTAATTCCACGCACGTGACATTCACGCCTGGGGGCGAGGGGTTGGTAAAGGGGGTGCACGCAGCCATGAGGAGTTACCACAGAGGATCCTGGTTGTGATATCTGTACACACTACACACATCCAGAGCAAGGGAAACTGCTGAGGACTGGAATGAGCTCTGGACTGTAATGATATCAATTGATTTTCTCGCCCTAGCAGGACCTCTGGCTGGAAGACAGGAGGAAGAGTCCGCAGGGCAGGGAAGAGCAGGCTGAGCGGGAGCGTGTGTGGGCAGAGGGCAGGAGGGCCAAGGGGGCTGGGCAGTGGGTCAGCTGGTACACCCACAAGAGGACAAAGGACAGGTGTGAGTGGGAGATGGACACTCTTCTCTGGTGGAGGAGACACACCCTCGCAGCCCACTCTCTCCGTCCTCTGGAAGACATGCGGAGCCAGTGCCCTCTTCTCTGCCTGCTCACTTGTGGGTGCAAGAGTGAAAACCTGGCTGGCCCTTCAGGTGCGCTGATTGGGAGGGCAGCCGCCAGTCACACTCGGCTGCTTAATCATGAGATACGATCAAAACTGGGCTCCGAAGTCACACTGCCCATGTGGTAAATGTTCGACAGACTCGCGGTGGCACGCATGAACATTTCTGTCACGATGGGAAGTCCTGGGGGACAATACTGCTCCTGGGGGCTTCAGGGGGTTCTGCCTCCTCTTCTATCTCAAGGATGCCCAGCTACGTGTGTGTGTGTGTGTGTGTGTGTGTGTGTGTATGTGTGTGTGTATGTATGTGTGGTGTCCTGGGACTTGAATTCATGGCTTGGGCACTGTCTCTGAGCTATTTTGCTCAAGGCTTGTGTCTACTGCTTGAGCCACAGCTCCACTTCTGGCTTCTTTTGGTAGTTAATTGGAGATAAGAGTCTCACAGGCTTTCTTGCCTGGAAGGGCTTCAAACCATAATCCTCAGATCTCAGCCTCCTGAGTAGCTAGGATTACAGGTGTGAAGCACTGGCGTACCCAGCTACTTCTTCCTTTCCAAAGGTTTATTTCTAGCTCCAGACATGGAGTCACCCAGCTCCTGCCGGATCTGCAGGGGAGGAGGTGTCTCAGTTCTTTTTTTTTGGTCGGTGGTGGGGCTTGAACTCTGGGCCTGGGTGCTGTCCCTCAGCTCTTCAGCTCAAGGCGAGCGCTCTACCACTTGAGCTACAGCGCCACTTCCGGTTTTCTGGTGGTTTATTGGAGATAGGAGTCTCACGGTCTCTCCTGCCCGGGCTGGCTTTGAACCGCGATCCTCAGATCTCAGCCTCCTGAGTAGCTAGGATTACAGGCGTGAGCCACCAGCACCCGAGTGTCTCAGTTCTGTATCACCTAAGATTCCTTCCTCCAACCACCATGCCAACTCTTCAGCTGATACCTGTTCCTTCTTTGGCCAGTACTGGGACTTGAACTCAGGGCCTGGGCTCTGTCCCTTAGCTTTTTTACTCAAGGATGATGCTCTACCACTTGAGCAACAGTTCTACTTCCAGCTTTTTGGTGGTTAATCAGATATAAGAGTCTCATGGATTTGCTACCCAAGCTGGTTTTGAATTGTAATCCTTAGCTCTCAGACTCCCAAGTAGCTAGGATTACAGGTGTGAGCTACTGGTGACCAGCCCATCTGTTCCTTCTGCTCAGAGAAGTCACCTTTGCTGGCCTCTGAAATGGGTGGCAAGCCTGCTTGCTGCCCTCCAAGCAGATGAAGGGCTTTACTAGCCTAGCCGTCACCCCCTCCTTCCTCTGTAGACTGCTCTCCACCTCGCCTCCTCCCACTCCCCACTCCCAGGACAACCACCCTCCTTTCTGCTGCTTCTCATGACAAGCAATCATCAGGCTCCTCGCTCCTTAGGGAAGAAGACTGTGAGGGACAATGTCCCCTGGCTATTGGGAGGCCCCAGATCTTCAAAGCCAACTTCCTCATCTGTAATGGCTGGGACAGAGGTAAAGCTCCTCAGGAAGGCCGTGTGAGCCAGGGGCTTTGGAGGGAGTTGCATTCCTGGGCACATTTCTGAACGGATGCTCTGCCCTTTCCAAGAGAGCATTCCTTTCACAGAAAAGGCAGTGACCGGGCCTCAGGTCTCTGTCCACGTGAAGGGAACTGGCGAGGGCGGGATGTGCTTAGATAAACTCTTCCCACACGGACCTCCACTGAGAATGGGCTTCCTCTCTCCCTGCCAAGGTCCCTTGCTCCAGCTGTTTCTCCCCTATCAGGCTCCTGGGAGATAGGAAAAGGAAGGACTGAGTTCTGGTGAGGTTATGGGGCCCAGCACCTCTCAATCTCCAGAAAAAACAATGAATAAGATAGAGTGTCAAATACTCATGGGGGCGGGGGAGAAAATCCCCCAAGGAACTGAGTAGCGAAAATCAGGAAACGCGTGGACGGAGGGACTGAGGCACAGCTTAGTGGCAGAGTCTGCTTAGCATGCGTGAAGTCCTGGGTTCCATTGCAAGCACTCCAACAACTACAACAACAACAAAGCGGTGCAGATAGGGACTCCTCTAGCACGGGCACCTGACCCAGCTTCCCTTTTCTCTGTGCTCAGCAGAGATCCATGCTGCTGCCTTGGGGCCCCTTGAGCCATTTCTAGCAACCTGGTGCCACGGAACTGGGGGAGAGGAGGGGCAACTGCAGCCCAGGGGACTTCGCATGCTTCTGTCCCACCCTCAGCAGATGACATTTGGCTCTCTCCCCTCTGTCCCTCGGAGATGATCCCCGGGACCAACGGAGGAAGGAATCCCCAACTCCTTTACTTCATCAAAAGGCCACTGGGCTGGCTAGAACTATCTGGCAAGACCTTAGCCTGGGAATCAGAGGAACTACTTCCAGCCCCACTCCCCCTCCGCCCCCTGCCTTCCTAGTGGGTTGCTCACAGCTCCACTAGAGGAGCTCAGGAGAAAGGTCCTGCTCACTAGCCAAGTCAGAAGCAGCAACATGTCCTAAAATGGTCAAAGAAAACTCCGCAGGTTTGGCTGGAGCTCAGCTCCTGAAGGGAGGGAGGACCCGGCTAGGATGAGCTTAGCTCCAGGCCCTGGATCTAAGATTAACCCTTTGTGCTGACTACTTACCATTCCACAGGACCTCCAGCGAGCGGGGGGACTGCGGAATAGCCTTGTTCTCTTTCAATACGGGGCTGACGTAGGAAGCTAAGTAAGGGACAGATGTCCATATCTGTTCAAGGGAAGGAGGGGGGGGGATGAGGGTGGAAGATCAACAAACAAGACTGATCACGCTCACATTCTCAAAAGATGCATGCACATGTGTGTGCGCCTGTGTGAGCTCCTGAATGCATGCACATAGGGGTTAATGAGAGCTTCAAAGCCTCGCTCTCTAGGTTTCCTCTCTGTATCATCACTTTTGCTCCTGAGGCGCCTGCTGGTGGCCCAGATGTTCGTGAGATCACCAGGTTGAGGAACCAGAGGAAAGGGCCACATCTGGGGTGGGAGACGCAAACCAGCACATCTGGGGGCCCTGCTGCACTCGGGGTGTTTATCACTACAGAGCTGAGCCCCAGTACTTTCCACTTGAACCCTGACTAGCAGCTGGGGTGAGGATAAGCGTGGTCAGGACACTGGCATAAACATTTATCTAAGTGCCTCCAGTGTGTCTGACAGTATCCTAGGCACTGGGCTGTGTCCCACAATCATGCCAAACTGAGCACCCTGCCGGGCCAACACCTGTTCACCTTGGCTGCATTGACGAGTCTCCAAGCGTTGAGCAGGCCAAAGCCATGCTGGTGGCTGTGGCTGAAGCCCGCCTCGTTGGTGAGCCAATCTGCCCGCCGATCCTCATACTGAAACGAAACGACACAGGCGGTGGTGAGCTCCCCACATTGCCAGCCAGACTTGTTTCCCTGTTGGCCTGCTGGCGGATCCAGTTCAGACCCTACCGCCGAGGCTGCTGGGAATGGATCCCCCCGGGGAAGCTGAGACAAAAAGGTCATCGTCCCATGACATCACCACCGCAGTGGCTAGCTTCCTGCGAGGGAGCCGGGAGAAAGCAGTTCCAAAGGGGGAGGGGGGCAGCCAGGCAATGGTATCAGCAGAAGAGGTATGCGTGAGCGCAGGTCTGTTTGTGGGTGTATCGGGACTGGGGCTTGAACCCAGGTCCTGGACATTGTCCCTGAGCTTTTTGGTTTTTTGCTCAAGGCTGGCACTCTACCACTTTAGCTATAGCAGTGCTTCTGGCTTTATGGTAGTTCATTAGCGATAAAAGTCTCATAGACTTTCCTGCCTGGGCCTGGCTTCAAACCAAGACTCTCAGACCTCAGGCTGCTGAATACACCCATGTGCCACCGGCATCTAGCAGGTCTGGGGCCTTGATGGGGTCCCCATACATGTACTCAACCCATGCCACTCTGGAAGGGACTTGGCAGCCAGCATTCAGAACATTTAGAGTCTCCAGGCTCTGGGTGGCTGGGCCAGGGCGGTCCTCACCTGGGTGGCTGTGAAGACGATGATGTGCTGGACGTCCCGCCACGTGAGGCAGGGCCGCACCTGCAGCATGAGGGCGATCATGCCGGCTGCCAGGGGAGCGGCCGCTGAGGTCCCCGTGTGGCCCTCGGTACAGCCGGTGCCTTTCTGAAGGTCCCAGTCGGTGGTCACCTGGGAAGTAGAATGGAGTCAGAAGTGCTGTGGAGGGGGCTGGGAAGATGGCTCAGTGGTAGAGCGGCTTGCCTCGCATGCATGAAGCCCTGGGTTCGATTCCTCAGTACCACATACACAGAAAATAGCCAGGAGTGGTGTTGTGGCTCAAGTGGCAGAGTGCTAGCCTTGAGCTAAAGAAGCTCAGGGACAGGGCTCAGGCCCTGAATTCAAGTCCCTGGACTGGGGGAACAAAAAAGTGCTGTGGAGGGAGGAAACTGAAGTCCCCAGTCTCGTAGCTGGGGACTGTTCCTGGCCACCTCTGCATGGCTGACCGGAAAAGGCCACTGATGGGAGACCCGTAGTGTTCAGCCTCCTCTGGACCTCAGCCTGGTGAAATGGGTACAGTGGGAAAGGAGTGGGGTATCATGAGGATTTGGGTCTCCTTCTCTTCTTGCTCCCACCCTAACTCTAATTCCTGCCAGTGAGCCCCAGGACATGGTCAGGGGGGCTACTGGGCAAGGAGAGCCCCAGATAATGAAATGTAAGTTGGTGCCAGGCATGGGTGGCTCATGCTTGTCATCCTAGCTACTCAGGAGGCTGAGATCTGAGGATCATGGTTCAAAGCCAGCCCGGGCAGGAAAGTCCAGGAGACTCTTATCTCCAATGAACCACCAGAAAAATTGGAAGTGGTGCTGTGGCTCAAGAGGTAGAGCGCTCGCCTGGAGCTGAAGAGCTGAGGGACAGCGCCCAGGCCCAGAGTTGAAGCCCCATAACTGAAAAAAAAAAAAAAGCAAGCTGGCAGCTGGGTAGTGGCTGGAACACTGGCGCAGACGCAGGAAGCTTGCTGCGCATTGTGGCTTCAACAGCCTACTGGCCATCCACAAGACGAGCTGCCTTCCCAGCCCACAGGGTGGCTTCCACGAGTCCTCTTTTCCACCATCGCTCTCAGGTGCGTGGTAAGAGTGGGGACAGACATCCATCTGGCGTCAAGTTCTCTTCACATCCCTGCAATACCTCAAAAGGTTTAGCTAAGAGCTGGGTATGATGGCACATGCCTATAATCCTAGCACCCTAGGGACAAAAGCAGGACTGCGTTTGAGGTCAGCTTGAGCTACACAGGAAGTCTGAGGCCAACCTCAAACCTTGTGGGCTACAGAGTGAGACTCTGTCCCACGAAAACAATGAACGAAATCAGCCAAACAGCGGGGCACCGGTGCTCACATCTGTAATCCTAGCTACTCAAGAGGTTGAGCTCTGAGGATTGTGGTTCAAAGCCAGCTCAGGCAGGCAAGTCTGGGAGACTCTTATTTCCAATAAACTACCAAAAGGCTGGAAGCAGGTATGGCTCAAGTGGTAGAGAGCTATTCTTGAACAGAAGAAAAGCTCAGGAACAGCTTCCAGATCCTGAGTTCAAGCCCCAGGACCAACACCAAACAAACAAAACAGAAAAGGCCTTGCTGAGGAGGGTCCTGCTAAACTTTCCTATTGTCCAGAGGCACTTGGTCCTGGCACACAGCCTACAGAATGTCTCTTCCTGACTTCCATTCTGGGTCAGGGACCAGGGTGCCAACATCCATTCGAGGCTGCCTTCCTCCCAGCTGTTAGGGCAGCTGCCAAGGCATGTAATTTTCACCCAGACACTGTGCACTCGTAGGAGGAAGGGGAAAACACTCCAAGTTGTAGTCTCAATGAGCGCGGGAGCCTGGCTGGTGCCAGGGAGCAGATTGATTTTTTCCTGTTAAGGCAGTGACCTCACGGTGACAGTCTACTGTGCAGCGATGAAGCCTGTGAACTGGGCCTTGGTGGCTACAGCCCTGGAGGGGCTCAGGGAGACTGTCCGGGCAGTCAGAGGGTGGGTAAGCCCTCTCCCACCCCCACCCTGGGAAATAGTCTCATCCCGCTGCCCTGGCTGTTAGACAGAAACCCCTAACAGCAGGCTTCCAAGGCAAGACATTCTGAAGATGGGAACTTGGCTAAATCAAAGCTGTTCATTTCTGGACAAATGATAGTGCAGAGGGACGCGGCGGGAGGGGGAAAGCCAGGCACCACACAGCCTCATGTAAGGTTATGGACCCTTCTCAGGCCTGGGCCAGGGGTGAGCTGGGACCCCAGAGCGCGGCCAGGGGTGGAGTGGGGGTGAAGAACAGGGCCTCCTAACCAAGCCTGGCTAACGGGGTGGCCTGCAAACCTTCTCTTGCCTCCCCCCCTCTTTGTTCCACTCCTTTTCTCTTCTCCCCAGGGGGAGGGGGGAGGAGGAAGGGGAGGGAGCACGGGCAAGCTGGCACAGTGCCCTGGAACACTGTGTTGACCAGCAGTCATTTACTGCCATGACAAAATTTTAGTTTTGGAAAATGGGCTTGACCCCACTGGAAGACGGAGCAGCCTCACTGCCAGTGGCCCCAAGGAGAGCTCCCAAGGCGGCCCGGGGGCCAGCACAGCCACCCGCTTCCCACCGTGAGGGACAGGAAGGTCCAGGACCACAGCCCGGGGCCCCGGCCCGCCACGGACTAGAGAAGATCTACTCCCTGGCTCCAATCTCCAATCTCCAGCGGGGAACAGCTGTCCACTGAGTCTCTTATTCACCCGTCCCGTGAGATACTTCTGAAGACTCACTGGCAGTATTTATGGTATTTATGTAAGGTCGGACAGCAAAGCAAGCACGATCTCTATTTAAGTCCACACAAAGCAGTGAATGCCCCAACATTGCAGAGAGGTTGTTTTTATCAAGGCCGCTCTTGTTTCTCTAAGAATATGAGCATTCTCACATGTGTGGAATTTCAGAGTCCTGGGAGCTTCTCCCCAGCGGCGGCATGCCTTGAAAGAGACATGGGCCTGCAAGGACAGAGGATCCAGGCAGGGGCAGGAAGCTGGGAACAAGGAAAACACCCCATGATGGCTGACATCTTTCTTTTTGTACTGGTTCTGGTGTTTGAACTCAGGGCCTGAGTATTGTCCGAGAGAGATTTTTTTCAAGGCTAGTGTTCTACCACTTGAGCTTTACTTCTAGCTGTTTTGGTGATGAATCCTACACTGGCTGGTTTTGAACTGAGATCCTCAGACCTCAGCCTCCTGAGTAGCTAGGATTACGACCATGAACTACCTGTACCTAGCTGAGACAAGTCTTGACCACTGGGGCAGGGGTGAGGAGGGCGGGGAGGCACTCACAATGCTTCGGAGCATCTTGTCCCCACCACTGAAGGTGACAGCCAGCATGGAGGCACACTCCTCTGCGTAGAAAGGCATCCGTCCCTCCTCGTCCACAGCACCTGGACACACAGGGAGACAGGAGCCCACATAGAGCTGGTCCTGCACTGGGGCCATGTGCTACCCAAGTCACCTTTGAGTTATCATCTGGGGGTGATCTCAAGCTTTAGAAATGACCTGAGTACCCCTTATCTGAGTGAGTGGGTTGAGTGGCAGAGAGGGGGTGTAATATACCTAGTGTGCTTGTCTGCCTGCTTGCCTTCCTTCCTTCCTTCCTTCCTCCCTCCCTCTCTCCCTCCCTCCCTCCCTTCCTCCCTCCCCCCCCCTCCTTCCTTCCTTTTTATTTGGAGCTGGTACTGGGGCTTGAACTAAGGCCTGGCCTTCTTGGCTGGCTTTTTTTGCTCACAGCTAGTATTCTACCACCTGAGCCATGCCTCCATTTCCAAGTTTTTGCTGAGATAAGAATCTCTCCAATTTGTGCCGGGCGCTGGTGGCTCACGCCTGTAATCCTAGCTACTCAGGAGGCTGAGATCTGAGGATCGCGGTTTAAAGCCAGCCTGGGCAGGAGAGACCGTGAGACTCCTATCTCCAATAAACCACCAGAAAACCGGAAGTGGCGCTGTAGTTCAAGTGGTAGAGCGCTCGCCTTGAGCTGAAGAGCTGAGGGACAGCGCCCAGGCCCAGAGTTCAAGCCCCACGACCGACAAAAAAAAAAAAAAGAATCTCTCCAATTTGTCTGCTGGGGCTGACTTTAACTGGGATTCTCAGATCTCAGCCTCCTGAGTATATAGGAGTCTTGGTGTGAGCCACAGGTGCCTGGCTTCATTTTTTAAAATATGACCTAAGCAGACACTGCGCGTCACACTGTGCTAGGTGTTAGGGCCACAGGGAAAAGGCCTCATTCTGGGAGGGTGGAGAACAGGAAGGGCGGTAGCGAGGAGAGCCATGTGATTACCGAGCACTGAGGAGGATCCATGACTAGGGGGATCTCAGGAGGCGGGTAAGGAAGGAAATCAGTTTTGAGCATAGGCAGAAGGTCCTTAGTTTAGGTTGATGAGGAGGCAGGGAAGGAAGGCTTCAATTAGGAGGCAAGTGGTCCACAGAAAGAGAGACCAAAGCAGAGGTCTCAGTGGTGGTGGGAATGGCAGCCGGGTGTGGGGTGGGAGGGTGGGCCGTGTGTGCGAGATCTCTCCAGGTTTCCATGGAAACACTGGGGTCCTCAGAGATCAGGGCTGGTACATCTGAGCCCTGAGATACGGGTGCTCACACACACACACACACACACACACACACAATGGAGCTACCAGACTACTACCTATGGTGACGGTGTAGATGGAGTTGGCGTAGCCGTCATAATTGCAGTTGTCATTGTGCTGGCCTCCATTCCCGCTGGCCACCACAAAGATGCTCCCGAACCCCTGGCGACCAGCCATCACCCCATGCTGCAGGGCGGCCTGCGGGGAAAAACAGCGTTGGGCTAACACCAAGGAATTCATACTAAGACCTCTGCCTACTACCCAGTCACCTCTCTTCCTCTTCCAGAAAGAAAGGGAAAAAAGCCTCAAAGGGTACTGGGCATGGGAGGAGATATAGAGAGGGCACAAGATGAGGAGGAAGCCCAAGTTGAACAGTGCTCGATTGATGTTTTCAGATGACAGATGAGGCTGGGAATGGGCCAAGCACAGGATGGGAGGGCAGTAACTCCAAGAACTCGGCCCCCATTCTCCTCGGTCCCATGTTCAGTTCTCCTTCCCTTTCTTTCCTCCTCTTCCTTCTCTCCCTGTCTTCCCTCCCTCCTCCTCTCCATCTCTGTCTCTTTCTTCAAACTCAAGGTAATCCTGCCCAAGCCTCCCAAATGCTTGGACTATAGGAGTGTACCACTTCACCTGGCTAGCTACCTCTTTCTAGCAGGGATGAGTGGCCTAAATGGGCACTGAGAGTTGAATAAAGTGGGAAGAGGGCTGACTCTCAGTACTTCTAAGGACTGGAGTCTCCATGTGGCTCTGTTACCTTTCCGAGCTGGTGCGGGCCATCCACTGTCTTCCCATCATCATCTGGGCCCCAGCTGTTAAGAAAAACCCATAGGGAAGCGCAGAGCCAGGCTGGGGCCACCCGCCCAGGGCCTGCTAGTCTAAGCTGGCCCCTCTTCTGCCTGTGGCAGGATTCTTGTGATTAAAAGACAGGGTTCAAAGGTCCACTCCTTCTCCGTCATGGAAAATGGAAGTCTGTGTTAAGGTTCTTTTCCTAGAAATGTCCCTGGCTTAAGGCTACATTATCCTGCCCCTTTCTCAGGTCCTAGGGAGCGGGAGACATCCCTAGGGGCAGAGAGGGACCTGCTCACTTCTCTGTGATCTCTTGACAGCAGGGCAGCCTGGGGCTGAGGAATTCTCTCTTCTTTCTCAAAGGAGAAAGATCTCTGAGACAATGGCAACCATTGAAGGGCTACTGGTTAGGAGGAGGAACGGGTGCCATGCATGTCATGGGACCAGCCAACCTGGGTTCCTCTTTATATAGCCCACCAAAGGCACGGCCTGGTGCAGCAGGTGCTCTCAGGGGATGGTGGGAGCTGACCCCAGTATCTCGCTGGCCGGTGGTTGGAGAAGAAAGCTCACCATCTCCCAGGGAGCTTACAAATTTAGAAAGTAAGTGTGGGCAGACTGGGACACTGGGATTACCGGGATGACGGAATACCTCCTGGCTGAGTTGAAGGAATGAGGGCAACATTCCTATCTGTTGAGCCCAGTGTGGGGCTCTGCTGGGGGCTCTGCCCGAACCAGAGCTCTTCGCTGGGCTGGCCCTGGCAGATGGTCCAGGTGCTTGCCCCTCACCCCTCTTCCCTCTCTGTGCACCCTCTGCTTTGCCTTACCTGCAGCTGTAGATGTCGTTGATCTGATAGTGCTTGTTGAAGGCCACAGCCTCCATGCTGTCTGTGAGAGGGCCATCCAGCACCCGGATCCCTAGACATGGAAGCACAGCAGCTCATGACTGGGGAGGAGGGGCCCCGGGACCCTACAGGTAGGAGATGCACCTCTCCCCTGTATCCTCTTTTTCTGTCCTGTTTTGAATTCTTATAGCATGTAAATATGTGATCTGTCAAAAAAAAGTTTCTTACTGTCATGCTGAAACCTTAAAAGTCCCGGAGTTTGGTGACAAAAAGGACAGGCTAGAGTGGGGGAAATCAAGAGGTCTTCATCTTTATTCTTATTCTTTGAGTGCTTGACTCAAAAATGGTGTTCACTAATGGCACTCAGGATTAGTATTCCCATGACCAGGTACTTCTGTCCCTACAATGGAGTAGTTTGTGTTTTGATGACCACAGAGAGGCAGATGGGGCTTTCAGAAAAAGGGGCTCAAACCCTCAGTTACTATACCTCCTCTCTCTATTATCTCATCTGCAGAGGGATGCAGCCCTCTGCTGGAAGATCAGAGTATTGCATCCAGTCTGGGGGTCTGATTCTCAAGTGTCCTTTAGGAATCATGGCAGGAGTTCTTTCACTCTTTTTGCCTTCTACTTGACTGACGAAAGACTGAGGTGAAGGAACTGTGAACCACCTCTAGTGGGGGACTGGGCTGTCTTCAAAGGAGGGAAAGCAATGGTGGAGGGGCTGGGGGGACAGGAAAGATGGGACTGTGGGGCTGTGGAGGGAGAACTGGAAGGCATTTGTTAAATTATAAGAAGATACAATGCAATCATGCCAAAGGTGTTGTTACAATGATATGGCTCATCACATAGCCATGGTAAGAAAAAGAAAAGAGGAAGCCGTGTGTAGTGGCTCACACCTGCAATGCCAGCTACTTGGGAGGCAGAGACCTGGAAGGCTCAAGCCTCACTTGGGTAAAAGTTAAGTAAGCTCCATCTCAACCAGCAAGCAGGGTGTGGAGGTGTGCATCGGTGATCTCAGCCGTGCGCAGGACCGGTACTTGGGCAGAAACAAGAGACCTTATCTGAAAGATAGCTAAAACAATAAAAGGGCTGTGGGTGTGGCACAAGTGGTGGAGCATCTGACTAGCAGGTGCAAGACCCTAAGTTCAAAGCCCACTGCCGCCAGGGGACAAAAGAAAAGAAAGGAAGAAGAGAGTGAGCAGGTGTGGCTTGGGGGCCTCTGGCCGACGTCAAGACCCTTTCTGCTTTTGTTTTATATAGCAGAGCTTACTGCTAAAATACACGTTTGAAACACAACTGCAGTGGAAAAAAATCAGCCCTGTTAGAGGCCTTCCTTGGCACTAGGCTATGGATGCTGGGGTGAGGAGGGGAAGGCGATGCCCACTGTGCCCACAGAAGCCTATGGAGAAGCAGGAGGTACCTGCTATGCGGCTCCCGTAGGCCACGCCCACCGCGCAGAAGCTGTTGTTGGGCACAGCAGCGATTTCTCCCGCACACCGCGTGCCATGGTGGTTGCCGTTCTCCGTGTCCGGGTGGGGCATGGGGTCCGGGTCATTAGAGTTGAGGTCATAGCTACCCTCTGGGCACTGAAATAAGGAGGAGAGGACACATGGTCAGCCATTCACTGGTTAAAAGTGGTCAGGCCCTAGAGGACCTGGGAATTTTCACCTCCAAGTAGGGGCAGCAAGGCAATTCTCTGCGCCCCTCATCAGAGCTACACGGGGAAAAGCCAAGGATTCTGGGGCAAAACGGACAAGGGCCACGGCTCTGGCCTCGTGAAGGAATGTGTCCGCTTCTCCCTGGCTTGGGAAGCCTGGGACAGATAGCAGCCTGGGGGCTACCCAACGTCACGCCTTATAGGGAGACTAGAGGGGAGAAGGGAGTCACCCTCAGGGCCCACCTCTGCAGAGAGAGAGAGAGGAGCCACAGGAAACAGGAAGTACTGTCTGGGATTACCCTCCCATGGGGTTGGGTCCCCGGCTGTGCCAGTGTGGGAGGAAGAATTCTATCCCACGTCCCAGGCTGTTTGCTTTGGCGAGCTGCCCTCCAGGAATGGGGCAATGAGGAAGAGAGGGACGCGGCAGGGAGGGGTCGCGCCGGCCCACTCACGTAGTTGGGTGCAATGTCCTGGATGGTGTGCTCCACTCCATCATCCACGACCACCACAGTCACCCCTCGCCCCGTGACGTTGCGCTCCCACACACCTGTCACGTTGATGTCCCTGCCAGGGCTCCGACGGTTATTCTGTGGGCGGGATGGGGGGGGGGAATCCAATGACACACAGCCTGGCCCAGAGATAGGCAAACGACAGCTAGCAGGCCCTTCTCACCCCTGGGATTCCACTAAAGAGCCAGGCAGAGGTTATAGAGCAACAGGGTCCAGGTGGTAGGTGATATCATGTACGCAACAGTGTGTACCGGGTGCCAGGCAAGTTCTAAGTGCTGATATATATTACTTCATCTATCCAGCCATGACCAGGAGGTAGCTCCTTTTATAATCTCTGTTTTACAGATGGGGAAACGGAGGCACAGGGAGGTGAAGCAGCTTGCCCAAAGGCACATGTGAGTGTGTGGAGACAGGCAGCCTGGGAGCACCATTCGCACTCTAGGTGCTGTGGCACAAGGCCATCGGAAGCAGAAACCAGGGGAGGTAAAGGCAGAGGGCAAACCACACCTCATCCCCACAGGAGTGACCCCACAGTCATAGAGCAGCTGGAGAGGGGCTCAGGGAAAGGGCTGCAGCTCCCGCCTGCCGGAAGTGGAGCACACAGAACCGAACTCACCAGGTGCCACTGCTGAGGGAACTTGGGGTCATTGAAGTGGATGCTGCGCTTGGCCCGTTTCAGCAGTCTCTGCTCGGAATGCCAGCGCACAGCTGCATGCTCAGCCAGCACAGCTTCTGCCTGCTGCCGCATGGCCTCCGCCTCGGCAGCCTCTCTGTGCCCGGCCGGCTGGACGAAGAGGAAGTGGCCCTGGAGCTCTCCGATGCGCCCAGCATTCACCAGCCCTGCTGCCTGGGCCACGGCATTTGCCTGCCGTGCCAGATTCTCTTCTTCCCACTCGCCTTCTGGGCTGTGTAGATGCACGGCCCAGCTCAGCCCCCCTGAGCTCTGGGTGACAGGCCCACTGGTCTCTGCCAGGCCCATGACCCAGGGAACCAGTATGAAGAGCCCGGCTAATGCCAGCCAGAGGCAGGTGGGCAGGCCCAGGGGGGCATCCAAATGTGGCACTTTCTGCCTCCCTCTCGGCATCAGAGCAGCAGGCTGCAGACAAAGGGAGAGGACAGGAGAGATGAAAGCGCCGGGGCCGCGGGAAGCTGAGAGGACCCCTGGGAGCCTATTCCTGTCAAATCCTTAAACATCTGATCAAAAAGAAGTTGTTTGTTTGTTTTTAAATCACATTTATTCCTGATCATCAGGGTAAGCCCTGGGTGAGTACTAACTGCAGTGGATGGCCTGCATCAGGACCCTGCTCCCCTCTTCCCTTATAGGTGAGATAGATTTTTCCCCAGCAGACTTCTCAGCTGGGGTGTGCTCAGGGCTAACTCCCACTGTGGGGTCCCATTCCCACCTGGACTCTCTGTGAGGCTGAGCTCCAGGTCTGGCTGACCACGTCACACTCATTTTGTACAACTGGAATACAGGCATCACCTTCACCCTGATCAGTGTTGACTCCAGACACAGGCTGCAGACCTGTGGGTCAAATGGGAGAAATCGAACAAGCGGAAGCTAGCCAGGAAGAGGACCAGCGGCCAAGGAAAGTGGCCAATGATGAGTATCATTTTTTTTTGGGGGGGAGGGGGCTCCGGTCATGAGGAATCAAACCCAGGGCCTCAAGCATGCAAGACAAGCGCTCTACCACTGAGCCACCTTCCCAGCCCAATGAGCATCATTTCAGGGGGTCTAAGGTAGATCAGAGACTGGAGGAGATCTGGTACAGTCAGGCCAAATCAGTACAAAACCCCAAAGCCCTACTTCTTCTAATTCTCATGTCAACTTCTTATCCTTTGCTTCACTAGAGATCCAGCAGGTTTAACGGTTACCAAAAGCCTTGCTGGGAATGCAGGTAATACACTTCCCTGAAACTTAGACAGAAGTCAGGGTGAGTTGGGATGGAGAGCCAGAAAATGATAAATATAAAGGGCAGGTGGGCGCTTAGGGGAGAAGAAATGATTGTAAAGCAGCACTAAAGAGCTGCCCTAACTAACTCGGTAGGTTGGCTCAGAGTTGAGTCAGGACACAGGCTACAGATCAGGTCCCCAAGTGCCCGGGTTTGATCCAGCCAAAGGGGAAAGGGGGCCAGAGCCGAGGAGCGGATGTGGGTGGCTGCCTCCTTGAGTCCACCCCGGAGCCGGTGCAGCACTCAAGACACACACCCAAAGGAGCTAACTCAGGTGCCTCTCCGCACAGCCTGGGAAAACCCAGAATCTTGTTAGAAAGCCGGGAAGAGACCCATCAAGGTAGTAGGCTCCTGGGTTCTCAGTAGAAGCCACACACCTTTCTAGAAGAGACAGAGACGGGAGCTCTGTGTGTCCCAGAGGCAGAAGGACATTTTTTAATCAGGACGTACACCACAAAAGCTAGATACTTTCTGAACTACAACTTCTAGGCGGAAGAAAAAAGGAGAAGGAGAAAGAGAAGAAAAGGAAGAGGAGGAAGTTGGAGGAGGAAAAGGAAGAAGAAGAAAGAGGGAAAGAAGGAGGGAGAGCGCGTGTTGAAAGTCCGAGTCTTTGCTCCCAAGCGACCGTCTAGCATCCTCTTCACCCCGCTCCTAGCAACCGGGCCACCAACAGGGGCTGCCGTCCCGACGCCCCCTCCTCCCGGCCTGGCCCGCGCGGTGCAGGGAGCCCCGATCCTCCTCGGCACCCGCCCCGTCCCGGGATCCGGGACCACG
>NW_012267226.1:19510310-19510641 GCF_000151885.1 Dipodomys ordii
GGCCGCTCGACCCGCGGGCGCGGGGAGCGGGAAGGGCCGTGGGCTGCGCGCGGGGGGCTTCCGGAGCCCCCGGCCATCGGAGCCCGCCTCGGAGGGCTCTCCTGCCTCACGGCGTCCCCTGAGGAGGGCAGCCCGCTTCGCCTCGTGGCTCTGTCTTCTCCGTCTGATCGCCATGCCCTCCCCGGAGGGGCTCCGGCCTCCCGCTCGGTCACCGTCCTCCCGGTGACCTGGCGTCCCCGCTTCCCCCGGAGCCGGGACCCTCGGATCTCTCGGGATCTCGTCTGGCATCCCGGCCGGGAGGAGGGGTGGGGGTGGGGGGGAGTGTCGAGGC
>NW_012267226.1:19511230-19520429 GCF_000151885.1 Dipodomys ordii
GCCCCCCCGCCCCTCGCCCGCGGCCGTGTGGCCTGTGACCCTTGTCCTGTGGCTCTGTGGATGGGGCACCGGTGACCCCCGAGACTGGACTGTCGAGGCAGAATGTTTGCCTCTGTGAGAGCAGCAAATGGTGATTTTCTGTTTTGCGGGGAGTGGGAGGGGGGAGTTGTCGCGGGGCGGGGCGGCGTCGATGCTGTGTTTTTGTGTAAAGAGGGAAACTGAGGCTGTCTTCAGGGTTGAGCCAGCCACGTCTCCCTGCCTGCTCTGTGCCGTCTTTCAAGGTTGAGGGTTTACCTGTGATGCTATCAAAATAACCACGGAATCCAGTCCCGCTCCCAAGGCTGTTTTGTGTTTTGTTTTTTTTGGGGGGGTTGCTTTTTTTTTTTTCTCCATCTCTCCATAGAAAGCTATGGGTTTGTCTTGCAGAAGAAAGGATGATCTTTTGATTTAATAATAATAAAGCTGCCTGGGTTCCCTTATCATATGTTTTTAGCTTCTCAGTTTTCTGCTAGGTTACCAAGTCTCATCCTTTTTTGCACCACTGTGTTAGCCCAGAAGAGCCTGTACTTTGCTCAGGCTGTGGGTATCATTACATTGATGGATAAAAGACACTGGGGATTGCTCAATATGGTATTGCTTGTTCTCGCAAAAAACCTTCGAAAAACTTCACTTAAATTAGTGGAAAATGCCTTGAATGTAACAGCCACAAAGTGACGTAAGGCGTAAGACTTTATTGATACTGGATCAACAGTTCTTCATTTATAAATGGTAGTAGACATGGTAGATACGTGGGCTGTTTGGAAGATTCTCACCAATTATTGTCTATTTTTTGTGCTTGTACCAGGGCCTGACCTCAAGGCCTGGGTGCTTTCCCTCAGCTTTTTAACTCAAGTGCTCTACCATATGAGTCACACCTCCACATCTGTTATTTTTAAACTGGAGATAAGAGTTTATGGACTTTCCTGCCTTGGCTGGCTTTAAACCAAGATCTTCAGATCTCAGCCTTCTGAATACTAGGAATACAGGCATTCTCCACAAGCTCCCAGCAAAAATCTATTTTAACTGATTGTATTTCTGCCAAAAGAGAAAGCTTTGCACAGACTCCTATTTAAAAAGAAAGATGGATTCTGAGGCTCAGTGCCCCCTAGGACTTAATTGTATGCAGTAGCTCCTTTAATACTGTCTCTTATTAAATGAATTTTTTTTGGGGGGGGTCCAGTTGTGGGGCCTGAACTCTGGGCCTGGGCGCTGTCCCTCAGCTCTTCAGCTCAAGGCTAGCGCTCTACCAGTTGAGCCACAGCGCCACTTCTGGCTTTTTTCTTTTTGATTATGAGGTGCTGAGGAATCGAACCCAGGGCCTCAGGCTTGCAAGGCCAGCGCTCTACCACTGAGCCACCTTCCCAGCCCATGAATATTTCTTTGTAACTATTGGAAGAACTCTGTTGTGTGGACGTTGGTTGGGGGGGTTGATAAGTTTATTAAACTTTTGAAACTTGTACCCTGTCATTTGTTTCTGAAGGTACAGGGCACCATGGCGGCTTCTGAGGTAGCTGGACTTGGGGCCAATGCACCTAGTCCTCCAGAATCCAAATCAGATGAAGGGCTCCCTGATGCTCTAAGGTAATGTGTGGGTTCATGACTCTGTAGTTCATTCTACCTCTTCGTGGTTTTGTGGTTGTAACTGCACTGTAGTAGATTGAGTTTTGTTGTTTTGGTGCTGAGCCTGAGGCTTGAACTCAGGGTCTGGGTGCTGTTCCTTAGCTTTTTCCCTCAGGGATAGTACTTTGTTACTTGAGCCACAATTCTACTTCTGGCTTTTTTTTTTTTTTTGCCGGTTGTGAGGCCTGAACTCTCAGCCTGGGCACTGTCCCTCAGCTCTTCAACTTAAGGCTAGCACTCTACCACTTGAGCCACAGCGCCACTTCTGGCTTTTTCTCCTTATGTGGTGCTGAGGAATCTAACCAAGGGCCTTATGCATGCAAGGCAAGCTCTCTACCACTGAGCACCTTCCCAGCCCCTGGCTTTTTTTTTTTTTTTTTGGTAGTTTATTGGAGATGAGAGTTCCCTGCTGGAGCTGGTCCTCAGATTTCAGCCTCCTGAGTAACTAGGCTTACAGGCATGAGCCACAGTACTTGGCTTAGATTAAGCTTAAAGGAAGGGATTGCCTAGCTTTGTAATTCTGGTACCCAATGCAGTCTCTGATGTTCAGCAGGCATGCTATGTATTTATTGGATAAAGCTGTCAGACTATAACCATCAGTCCATCAAAATATTTCCTCTCTAACATAGACTGTACGTTCATTTAACCATAGGTTTATTTATCAAATTCATATTCGTTATATAGTTAGATATACGTGCATTTTTACTTATATGGTCTATTGCTTAATGTATGCATTTTGTTCTGTGTGTGTGTGTGTGTGTGTGTGTGTGTGTGTGCCTGCCTGTGTGAGGCTGTACTGGGGCTTGAACTCAGGAGCCTTTTAAAAATTTTTTTTAAATGCTGGTACTTCTATCATTCCAGTTATAGCCCCACTTCCAGCTTTTTGGTGGCTAATTAAAGATAGGAATTTCATGGATTTATCTGCTGGTCTGACTTTAAATAAGCTACCGTCCTTAACTTCAGCCTCCTGTATAGCTAGGATTACAGGTGTGAGCCACCAGTGCCCAGCAGTTGTTTTATTTTGAACAGATACTGTTAAGGAAAGACGTACGTTGACCTGCAGCCTCAATCAGTGCTACAACGTGGAGAGAAAAGAAATTTAATGTGGATTAAACTCCTGAGTGAAAGACTTTTGTCAATGTTGGGTATCATTGTAAATATCACTTGTAAATATCATTTAAAAAATCTCTTTAAAAATCAATGCTTTGTCTGGGTGAGAAGCTCTGTGGAGAGGATGCCTAGAGAATGTGCAAGTTCTGGGTCTGATCCCTCAGCTGAGGAACAGGAAGGGAAGGCAGTAAGTACACTGTCCGTGATAAACAACAAAGCCATCATCCCAATGTTAAATCTTTCTATTACTTGCTGTCTAGGATACATTTTTTATTGACAACTTCTGTTTGGATTCAAAATGGTGCTTTTGACAGCATGAGGTGATGCTATGCTCTGGAAAACTGTTGAGTTATGAAATTAATTGTGGTCAAAAATTTGTATAATGGGTCTGAAGGACAATTACTTTTATGAATTATGAAAATAAAAACAGTATTCCTAGCCAGGTGCCAGTTGTTCACGTTTGTAACCCTTGCTACTCAGGAGCCTCAGATCTGAGGATGGCAGTTGGAAGCCTGCCTGAGCAGGGAAGTCTGTGAGATTCTTGTTTCCAATTAAGCACCAAAAAAAGCCAGAAGTGGAGCTGTGCTCCAGTGGTAGGTAGAGCATTAGCCTCAGAGACAGTGCCCAGGCCCTGAGCTCAAGCTCCAGGACTGGTGCCCCCAAAAGCAAAAAATAACCCCCCAAACCCAACAGTATTTGTAAGTTAATATTTTATTCACAAATATTTGTAAATAAATTCTTTTTTTTGGGGGGGGGGTTCGGTCGTGGGGCCTGAACTCTGGGCCTGGGCGCTGTCCCTCAGCTCTTCAGCTCAAGGCTAGCGCTCTACCACTTGAGCCACAGCGCCACTTCCGGCTTTTTTCTTTTTGCTTATGTGGTGTTGAGGAATCGAATCTAGAGGCAAGCGCTCTACCACTGAGCCACCTTCCCAGCCCCTGTAAATAAATTCTTATAATCAGACATTGACTAGCATCATTTTGTTTTTATTAGTTTGCTCCAAAGTTCTTCAAACTGGCCCTCAAAATTTCTTTGGGTCTTCAGGGTCATTTATGTTGAGATAGTTCCTATAGACTGTCACCCACCGAGCTAGATTCCCTGCTTATGAGATGAAGATTATTGGATAGAAACATCTTCGTTCTGGTGATTGAGAGGGTTTATGTAGACCAGTTGTATTCATCTGTGAAAAGTTAGTTCATTCTCTAGTTAATCTTTGTTAACATTGGGAGAAAAGAGAAACCTTTTTTTTGTGGCGCTAGTAATAGAACTCAGTGCCTCGTGCATACAGGCAGCCATTCCACTGAACTGCACCCCCCAGCCCAGAAACGTTTCACCTTCTATATTATATATAAAAATAAAAAATTAAAATTGTTATCATAAAGGTGGTGTGCAGAGGGGGTTAAAGTTATGTAAGTTGGGCTGGGAATGTGGCTTAGTAGTAGAGTGCTTGCATGCAGGAAACCCTGGGTTCCATTCCTCAGTACCACCTAAACAGAAAAAGCTGAAAGTGGAGCTGTAGCTCAAGTGGTAGAGTGCTAGTCTTGAGCAAAAACAGCTCAGGGACAGTGCCCAGGCCCTGAGTTCAAGCTCCAAGACTGGCGAAAAAAAAGTTACATGGAAGTGGTGCTGTGGCTCAAGTGGTAGAGCACTAGCTTAGAGCTGAAGAGCTGAGGGACAGCGCCCAGGCCCAGAGTTCAGGCCCCACCACCGACAAAAAAAAAAAGTTACATAAGTCAGGTAAAGAGTACATTTCCTTTTGGGCAATGTGACCTCTTCCTCACTCATTTTTTCCCTCCTGTCCCCACCCACAGTTGTATAGTTCATTTTATTTTCGTTTTAAATTTTTATTTAATTAATTTATTTTTGTCAGTCATGGGGCTTGAACTCTGGGCCTAGGTGCTGTCCCTGAGCTCTTCACCTTAAGGTGAGTGTTCTACCACTTGAGCTACAGTACCACTTCTGATTTTCTGGTGGTTATTTGGAGATAAGAGTCTCACAGACTTTCCTGCCCAGGCTGGCTTTGAACCATGATCCTCAGATTGTTA
This sequence comes from Dipodomys ordii, assembly GCF_000151885.1. Taxonomy (NCBI): domain Eukaryota; kingdom Metazoa; phylum Chordata; class Mammalia; order Rodentia; family Heteromyidae; genus Dipodomys; species Dipodomys ordii. The sequence continues at coordinate 19,516,042 of NW_012267226.1, forward strand.
CTATAAAGGTGATATACAGAAGGGGTCAGTTACATAAGTTACATAAGTCAGGAAAGGAGTACATTTCCTTTTGGACAGTTCATCCCTTCCCTTGCTCTCTCTGTTTTTCCCTTCTGTCCCCACCACAAGTTGTATAATTCATTTTCATATTGTGTTTTTTGACAGCCCCAAAGACCCTCCACAGAAGCAGAAGAACTCGCCTCCATCAACTGTAAATAGCCACATGATAATGAAGGAGAATAACAGAAATGTACGTGTGGATCACCCCGAGCAGAATCCTGGTTCATCAGCGGGTGACCCTGCAGCAGCACACCAGGAGGCTTTAGGAGAGAACTTGGTAGCCACAGCCCTTTGTCTTTCTGGCAGTGGCTCTCAGTCTGATTTGAAGGACTTGGCCACCACAGCAGGAGAGGAAGGAGACATGAGCCTCCAGGAGAGCTTCCATCCGGTCAATCGGTCTCTTAAGGCAGGGTGCCATACAAAGCAGCTTGCCTCCAGGAATTGTTCAGAAGAGAAATCCCCACAAGCCTCCATCCTAAAAGAAGCTAGCAGAGACACAGGCTTGGATTTCCAACCTGGAGTGCCTCCAGCAAATGGGGTTGAAGGAGTCCAAGTGGAGCCGGAGGATGATCAGGACAGCTCTTCCCTGAAGCTTTCTCAGAACATTGCTGTGCAGGTTGAACATCAAGTTTCCACTACTAGAATGGAATTGGGCTGGGGGGAACATTGCGGGCAGGCAACACTTCTGCATATTTGTGGAGAACTGTACTGTCCTGTTTCATGCTAGCAGCCATCATGCTGCTTTCATACATTTGCCATACAGGGACTTGATTCTAGCGTAGAAATAAGTCACTAGCCAGTATCAGTTCTTACAGCAGTCAAAATTTCATGAGCTCTGAGAATAAGTGGTATATAGGTCCCTGTCATAAGCATTTCTATGTCCGATCTTTATCCTCACATGTTAATTCCATAACCTACCTCTTAGTACAGTGTGTCATGCCTTCTAATTGCAGAGCTCTGTCATAGGAAGATCTATGGGCACAGTAGGTTGTCGGGGATAGCTAAGTGTTGGTCTTGATTAGTTTTTTTGTTGTTGGTGGTCTTGGAGCTTGAACTCAGGGCCTGGGCACTGTCCCTGAGTTCTTCATCTCAAGGTGAGTGCTCTACCACTTGTGCCACAGCGCCACTTCGGTTTTCTGGTGGTTAATTGGAGATGAGTCTTACAGACTTTCTTAACCCAGGTTGGCTTTGAACCATGATCCTCAGATCTCAGCCTCCTGAGTAGCTAGGATATAGGCGTGAGCCACCAGTACCTGGCTCTTGATTAGGCTTTCTTGTGAGCTGAATGATTGGTACAAATGTAGATATTGGTGTCCATTTGCCAGAACTGCCTTGCTTCACTCACAGTGAAGTTGGTAAAGTATCTTAGTTGTTTGAGGCAAATTTTTAAATGAAAATATAGAATAAGCCAGGCACCGGTGGCTCACGGCTGTAATCTTAGCTACTCAGGAGGCTGAGATCTGAGGATTAGATCACAATTAGAAGCTGGCCCATGCAGAGAATCCCCATGAAACTTATCTCCAATTAACCACTCAAAACCTGGAAGTGGTGCTGGGGTTCAAAATGGTGTAGAGCACTAGTCTTGAGCAAAAGAGCTCAGAGACAGTGCCTAGTCCCTGAGTTCAAGCCTCACAACTGGAAAAAAAAAAGTATAGAATAATTCTGCCTCTTCTAAAGTTCTAAATGTACTATTTTTTCCTTTATAGACTGACTTTAAGACGACGGATTCAGAGGTAAACACAGATCAAGATATTGAAAAGAATTTGGTAAGTAAAGTGTCATTGTTATTATCAAAGTTGGAAAATGTGTAGGAATCTCATTTATAAAATCCCTCATGGAGCCAGGTGCTGGTTGCCTTTATTCCTTGCTCCTCATGAGGCTGAGATCTGAGAACTGGTTCAGTCAGCTCAGGCAGAAAAGTCCATGATACTCTTATCTCTAATAAACCACTCAGAAAAAGCCAGAAGTAGCCCTATGGCTCAAGTGGTAGAGCTCTAGCCTTGAGCCTAGAGAGCTCAGGGACAGTACCCAGACCCTGAGTTCAAGCTCCAGGACTGTCCCCTCCCCCTAAAAATCTCTTATGGATGGTCCACTTCTACTTGCTGACTCCAGAAACTTAGGCTTCCTCCCTCTCACAGACATCCACTACCCGGCATCCCTCCCACGGATGCCCATTACCCTGCATTCCTCCCATAGATGCCTACTACTCCCGCATCTCTCCCATGGATGCCCACTATCCCACATCCCTCCCATAGATACTCACCACCTTAAATCCCTCCCACAGGCACCCACCATCCCTCATTCCTCCCACAGATGCCCACCACCCTGCATTCCTCCCACAGACGCCCACCAACCCACATCCCTCCCACAGAGACCCACTCTCCATCTAGTCTGAGCCTTGCTGTGAAACATCTGCACAGGTTTTTACCATTCTTTTCATGTGTACTTTTTCTTTCCAGTCTTTTATCCTGTCATCCTGGTATATTCCACCTCACATGTCCCATTTTGTCAGTGTTATGTTTTTTTATACCAGTCCTGGGACTTGAACTCAAGGCCTGGGTATTGGCCCTGAGCTGCTTTTGCTCAAGGATAGCACTCTACCACTTGAGCCACAGCTGCCTTTCTAACTTGTTTTTTTGGGAGTGGTTTATTATTATTTTATTTTTTATATTTTTGTTGGTTGTGGGGCTTGAATGCTGGGCCTGGGCACTGTCCCTGAGCTCTTCAGCTCAAGGCTAGCTCTCTACCACTTGAGCCACAGTGCCCACTTCTCGCTTTTTGTGTTTATGTGGTGCTGAGGAATCAAACCCAGGGCCTCAGGCATGCAAGGCAAGCACTCTACCACTGAGCCACCTTCCCAGCCCCTTGGGAGTAGTTTGTTTATTTATTTATTTTTTTGGTCCAGTTGTGGGGCCTGAACTCTGGGCCTGGGCGCTGTCCCTCAGCTCTTCAGCTCAAGGCTAGTGCCCTACCACTTGAGCCACAGCGCCACTTCTGGCTTTTTTCTTTTTGCTTATGTGGTGGTGAGGAATCGAACCCAGGGCCTCAGGCATGCAAGGCAAGCGCTCTACCACTGAGCCAACTTCCCAGCCCCTTGGGAGTAGTTTATTAAAGATGAAGAGTCCCATGGACTTTTCCTGCTCAGGTGGGTGTTAAGCTTGATGGCAGTATAAGAAATGTGGGTTCTGTTTAGCTCCTTTTTTTTTTTTTTTCCTTTGGTAATACTGGAGTTTGAACTGAGAGCCTCACACTTTCTAGGCAAACATTCTATCATGGCCAATCCTTTTTTATTTTTAGGGTGGGATCTTATTTAGGTCAAGGTAGAACCTTGGACTCTATCCTTCTGCCTCTATCTTATAAGTGTCATAGGCCTGTGCCATGTCACTGTTTATATTCTTCTTCTGTTCCTTTCTCCATCCCTCTCTTTCTTTCTTGAAAGCACTTTACCAGTCAGCTATATCCCTAGACTTGTTTATTTTCTCCTCTTTTCATATATTTAAGGTCATCAGCCAACTACTTGCAATTCAAACTGTTACTTCTGGTACTAGGAACAAAGTAACAGTGGATTAAGTGATTTACTGTATGCCTTTAGTGTGTCTATTCCTGTGTGCTAATAGTATGTGCTATTCTATTTGTGCTAGTAGACTTCTTTCCATGATGTGAACCCTTTTCCCCTTCTCCTGTGCTGTTTAAGCATGTATCATGGACAAGGGAGGTACCATGAGACAAAGGGAAAGTTGTGGTTAAAAGGTAAAGAATCCTCTTAACTACTGGTTTGAGTGACTGCCTCTCAAACTTTAACTTTTCTTAAGTGCAGGTCCTCTTTCAGAATCTTGAAATCTGTGAATACTTATTCAGTAAAATAAACACGTGCACATGTATATACACACATGCATGCACACACATGCACCCCAAGGGCTGTCTACAGACTCCAGATTGAGAATTCCTACAGAGATTTGAGCTGAGGAAACAGCTGTGTGGGTAGCCGTGGTCACATTTCAGAGCATGGACTGAAGACTAGTTTATCCCAAAGCTAAATCATCTTGAGGGCCTATTTTTTATGGTCATGATATGGTAAGTTTTTCCATATTCTGGAAACTTCCTTTTCTTTGAAAATAGTAATCTGCTGATGAACGAACTTGGTTTAATGGTCTCAGTTTAAACCTCTCCACAGGTTGCCTTATGCTATGTATTTGTGGTTGTATTTTTTTTTTTTTTTTTTGTGGTGCTGGAAATTGTTCTCAGGTTTGTAAAGATACTGTACAAGTGCTGTGCGTTACATGCACTCCCAGACCTACTATTTTGTTAATGACATTTTTACTGTAACA
>NW_012267226.1:19521629-19579145 GCF_000151885.1 Dipodomys ordii
CTAGCCTTGAGCTGAAGAGCTGAGGGACAGTGCCCAGGCCCAGAGTTCAGGCCCCACGACCGGACCCCACCCCTCCCCCCCCAAAAAAAAGATATGTGTGTGTGTTTATGTGTACTTGTCTGCACCTGTATGTGACTAGGGTAGGGCTTGCACTCAGGGCCTGGGCCCTGTTGTTCCTTAGACATTGGTTTTTAAAATTTTTTTTTTTCTTGTCGGTCTTGGGACTTGAACTTTGGGCCTGGGTGCTGTCCCTGCACTCTTCAGCTCAAGGCGAGCGCTCTGCCACTTGAGCCACAGTACCACTTCCAGTTTTCTAGTGGTGTATTGGAGAGCAGAGTCTCATGGACTTTCCTGCCCTGGCTGGCTTTGAACTGTGATCCTCAGATCTCAGACTCCTGAGTAGCTAGGATTACAGGCGTGAGCCACCGGTACCGGCTCTTCCTTAGCTTTAACTCAGACTGGCACTCTACCACTTGAGCCACAGCTCCTCTTCTGGCTTTTTGTTGGTTAATTAGAGATAAGAGCCTCACAAACTTTCCTGCTCAGCCTAGTTTTGAACTGCAGACCTCAGATCTCAGCCTCCTGAGTAGCTAGGATTATAGGTTTGAGCCACTGGTGTCCAGCTCTTTATAACATTCTTGACAGCCACTGGGTCATTATTTCTTGTTATTAAATTGGGAATTAGCTTTTCTTGTGCTTTTCCAACAGGACAAAATGATGACAGAAAGAACTCTGTTGAAGGAACGTTACCAGGAAGTCCTGGACAAGCAGAGACAGGTGGAGAATCAGCTCCAAGTGCAACTAAAACAACTGCAGCAAAGGAGAGAGGAAGAAATGAAGAATCACCAGGTATTTTGCTTATATTTAAATTGTTCATCTGAGGATATAACTCGGGCCATTGGTTTGATTCCTAGTACTGCAAAGGAGAAAAAGAAAAAAAAATCAAATAAAAATTAAGTTGTCAGTGAATAATATCAGACTTTTAGTATGTTTCTGAGTCACTAGAAAAAGAAAATCAGTATTTACTTTTTTTTTTTAAGTGTGTCATGGGACTTGAACTCATGGCCTGTCCCTAAGTTTTTTCACTCAAGGCTAACACCCTACTACTTTGAGGCACAGTGCCACTTTGGTTTTCTGGTGGTTAATTGGAGATAAGATTCTCACAGACTTTTCTGCCTGGGCTGGCTTTGAACCGCAATCCTCAGATCTCAGCCTCCTGAGTAGCTAAGATTGTGTGAACCACTAGCACAAAGCCCATATGTGTTTTATATATACCCAGCTCAGTATTTACTTCTTAATGATTGTTGATGCTGTGGTATGGGACAGGGTCTAGCTGTGTGGCCCAAGCTAGGCTTGAACTCTCCTGCTTTAAGCTCTTTTTTTTTTTTTTTGCTTTAAGCTCTTGAGTACCAAATTAGGCATGTACCATCATGCCCAGCTTAAGGATACAAAGAAGCTTTGAGGGCCTCTTGTTTAAACTCTTCTATTTTGTTCATATAGAAAAAAGTGATTTATTTAATATGCTTTAAGTTAACTACCTGGGAAATACTTGTTTACTCTCCTGTCTCAGATGTAAAAATTATAGTTCCAAGTGGATTAAAAATCCACCTATAAAAACAAAAAAAATTAGAATATTTAAAACTTCACATTGTAAGGGGTCATTTTAAGCAAGGCAGAAATCTCAGAAATTATAAATAAAGATCCATTATATAGTAAGTTGTCAGGGGCGAGGTAAAGTGAACTTCAAATGTGGTAAGAATATGATTTGTGAATGACCTGTTGGAAAGGTTACTCATAATTAGTATTGTCAGGCCCAGGCCTATAATTCCAGCGCTCATAAGACAGGCAGGAGGATTGAGAGTTTGAGGCCAGCCTGGGCTGCATAGTGAATTTAAGGCCTAACAAGTGCAAGGCCTTGTGTTTGAACCCTTGCACCACAAAAAAAAAAAAAAAAAAGTAGGGGGAGAGAAAAAGATTTTCAGATCAGAAGAACAAATTTGTTTCCCTCTTTTGTGTGACTGTAATTGTTTGGGCTATAGGAGATACTGAAGGCTATTCAGGATGTGACCATAAAGCGGGAAGAAACAAAGAAGAAAATAGAGAAAGAAAAAAAGGAGTTTTTGCAGAAAGAGCAGGATCTGAAAGCTGAAATTGAGAAGCTTTGTGAGAAAGGCAGAAGGTAATGTAATGCTACTGTTAAGAATGAAACCCTTACACACACGTGTGTACACATATGCATAATGGACCAGTCCCACTTGTATGTTTCACTATTTATCCTAGGCTGGAATGGAACTTGTGGCTCTCTTATCTCAGCCTCCCCAGTGTAGAGATTACAAGGGTATGCCACCAGGCTAGTTTCTCTTCTTTTCTTTTTCTTTTCTGTGTTTGGTGCTTTTGTTTGTTTGTTTGTTTGTTGTTTGTAGTGTCAGTATTGAAGCTTGAACTCAGGGCCTGGGCACTATCCCATAGCTTTTCTGTGGAAGGCTTGCACTATACCACTAGAGCCCCAGCTTTTTGGTGGTTAATTGGAGATGAGAGTTTCATGGACTTTCTGCTTATGCTGGTTTTGAATTGTGGTCCTCAGGTATCAGACTCCTGAATAACTAGGATTATAGGCATGAGCTATCAATGCCCAGCTAATTTCTTTTCTTTTAATGTATTTGTAGTTATAAAACAAACACCCAAAGCTGGGCGCTGGTGGCTCACGCCTGTAATCCTAGCTACTCAGGAGGCTGAGATCTGAGGATCATGGTTCAAAGCCAGCCCAGGCAGGAAAGACTGTGAGACTCCTATCTCCAATAAACCACCAGAAAACCGGAAGTGGCACTGTAGCTCAAGTAGTAGAGCGCTCGCCTTGAGCTGAAGAGCTGAGGGACAGCGCCCAGGCCCAGAGTTCAAGCCCCACGACCGACAAAAAAAAATAATAATAAAATAAAATAAAACAAACACCGAAGTAAAATTTCCCCAGTGACTTGGCATTCTCAACACCTTATGTCATAAGAAATGTTTCAAGGATAGTGTCGTTGGCTCACACCTGTAATCCTACTACTCAGGAGGCTGAGCTCTGAAGATCAAGGTTCAAAGACAGCCTGGGCAGAAAAGTCTGTGAGACTTACCTCCAGTTAATCACCAAAAAGCCAGAAGTGAAGTTGTAGCTCAAGTGGTAGAGTGCTAGCTTTGACTGAAAAAGCTCAGGGACAGCACTCAGGCCCTGAGTGCAAGCCCCCACAAATGGCATAAAAAAAAGTTTCAACTGTTTTCATAATGCTGTCTATACACATATACACTCTCTCTCTCTGTTTGCAGAAACTGGGGGAGGAATATAATAGAGTAGGTGAATTTATTCAGAGTACAATACATGCATCTATAGAATGATCACAATCAAATCTCTTTGTGCTACTAATCTATGCTAATAAAAATAGTATTAAAGGGCTGGAAGGTGGCTCATTGGTAGAGCCCTTGCCTTGCATGCATGAGGCCCTGGGTTCAATTCCCCAGCACCACATAAGCAAAAAGAAAAAAACCGGAAGTGGCGCTGTGGCTCAAGTGGTAGAGCGCTACCCTTGAGCTGAAGAGCTGAGGGACAGCACCCAGGCCCAGAGTTCAGGCCCCATGACCGGACCCAAAAAAAAAACAAAGTATTAAAAATTATAGCATTAAATTGTTGAGTTCTAAATATGATCAAAATTTTGAGCCAGCTAAGGTGGCATCCTGTAATTCTATGGAAGTAGAGATTTGGAGGCTCAGATTCAAGGCTACCCTGATCAATAAGTCCATGAGACCCCCATTTCAACAAATAAAACCTGGGCTTGGTACACACCTGTCATCCTAGCTATGCAGGAAGCAAAAAGAGGAGAATCACAGTTCAGGTTAGCCCAGGCAAAAATGTAAGACGGAATTGGACAAAGAACTAATAACTAGGTGTATAGATCAAACAGCAAAGCACCTGCCTAGCAAGGGCAAGTCCCTGAGTTTTAACTCCAGTACTCAAAACAAAACAATTTGATTGGCATTTAGCACTATTTCACTTGCTTTATAACCTGAGATTTCTTTTTTTTTTTTTTTTTTTGTCGGTCGTGGGGCTTGAACTCTGGGCCTGGGCGCTGTCCCTCAGCTCTTCAGCTCAAGGCGAGCGCTCTACCACTTGAGCTACAGAGCCACTTCTGGTTTTCTGGTGGTTTATTGGAGATAGGAGTCTCACGGTCTCTCCTGCCCGGGCTGGCTTTGAACCATGATCCTCAGATCTCAGCCTCCTGAGTAGCTAGGATTACAGGCGTGAGCCACCAGCGCCCGGCAACCTGAGATTTCTTAAATATGTTTTTTATTGTAAAAATATTATACAGAGGGGTTCCAATTACTCTGTTTTTCCCCTACCATTCCCCCCCCCCCCAACAAAACCTGAGTTTTTTGTTTGTTTTTTTTTTGCCGGTCATGGGGCCTGAACTCTGGGTCTGGGCGCTGTCCCTCAGCTCTTCAGCTCAAGGCTAGTGCTCTACCACTGGAGCCACAGCGCCACTTCTGGCTTTTTCTGTTTATGTGGTGCATTCAGTACAATATAATTCCATACAATACAGGCACCCAGGGCCTCATGCTTGCAAGGCATGCACTCTACCACTGAGCTACTTTCCCAGCCCAAAACCTGAGTTTTTAAAACAACTTTAGGCCATGAGAATATTTTGACTGATTATAAGATGTATGTTATTCAGCACCAAAAGCAATTTTACCTTTTTTTTTTTTTTTTTTTGCCAGTCCTGGGGCTTGAACTCAGCTTCTGGGCTCTGTCCCTGAGCCTCTCTGTGCTCAAGGCTAGCACTCTACCATTTGAGTCACTGCACCATTTCCAGCTTTTTGTGTTTATGTGGTACTAAGGAATAGATCCCAGGGCTTCATGCATGTTAGGCAAGCACTCTTATCACTAAGCCATGCTCCCAGCCCACCAAAAGCAATTTTAGAAATTACATTGTAAGTTATTCCTGAGAGAATCATCTGGGTACTGCAGGAAGAGCCAGGTGAGCATAGAATTTGGTCAGATTCTCAGATTCCCAGATTTCTTACAATAAGCTGCTTGGAAATTAGCTTTGAATATTGTATTGATTTTACTCAAATTCACTAACATGCACTTTTATTTATTGAGAAAATCTTGGCTTCTGCAAATGTGTGAGAGAGAGCGAAATTACAAGTAGTAAGCTACTTGCTGAATCAGTATTCAAGTCTTGAGAGAAGTAACTGGAAGCTTCTATGAGGAGAACATTGGGGAGAAAGCCTATAGGACACTCACTTGTTCCGTTGAGAATCTAGTCTCACACTGTGTGGTGGAGATGAGTCAGTCATTCATGGTGACCATTTTCCCAGCAGTGTCGTAGAGTACTGCAGAGCAGTCCACTGCGCAAGCATTGACAGTGATCAGCAACTGGCTCTACGGCAGCATTGGTCGCTGCTTTGTTTTCATGGTCTATGTGGCAAGGATGATGCATATTTCCAGACGTGTACATGTGGCAGCTTAACAGATCTCCCAAAGAGTAGGCACGGGGGAGGTGGGCTTAGTGATTTGATTTTTGTTGATATATACTTTTGTGGGGTTTGAGCTCAGGCCCTAGGTGCTTTTTTGCTCAAGTCTAGTGTTCTACCACTTTGAGCCACAGTATTACATTAATTGGAGATAAGCATCTCATGGATTCTCCTATCTGTGCTGGCTTCAAATCGCAATCCTTAGATCTCAACCTCTTCAGTAGCTAGGATTTACAGGCATGAGCTACTGGCAGCCGGCTTGATGTGTATTTTCTTTTCCCTCTGGTTGAATAACTATAAATGGTGATTGATAACAGTTTTGTTGCTTGTATTGTTTTGGTATTGAAGAACTTGTGTTGTTTGTTACTATTTGTGCCAGTCTTAAGGTTCGAACCTCAAGGCTTGGACACTATCCCTTAGCTTTTTTTTTTTTTGGGGGGGGGTCCAGTCGTGGGGCCTGAACTCTGGGCCTGAGCACTATCCCTCAACTCTTCAGCTCAAGGCTGGCGCTCTACCACTTAAGCCACAGTGCCACTTCCAGCTTTTTTCTTTTTGCTTATGTGGTGCTGAGGAATTGAACCCAGGGCCTCATGCATGCAAGGCAAGCGCTCTACCACTGAGTCACCTTCCCAGCCCTCCCTTAGCTTTTTTACTCAAGGTTAGTGCTGTACCACTTGAACTACAGCTCTGCTTCCAGCTTTTTGGTGTCAATGGGAGATAAGGCTGGGCATAATTCTTAGATTTCAGCTTCCTGAGTAGCTAAAATCACAGATGTGAGCCACCAGCACCTGACTAGTTCATGTATTTTATGTCCAAAAAAAAATCTTAAGTCACCTTCTAGATCATTCATTGTTTTAATCTTCACCTGCACTCAGCCTGTTTTTTATTTCTTTTTTTTTTAACATTTTCAATTTTTTTTATTGTGAAAATACTGTACAGAGGGGTTACAACTATATGGGCAAGATAATGAGTACATTTCTTATCAAGCATTGTAGCCTCCTCCTTTGTTTCCCCTTCCCATCCCTTCCCATCCTCCCCCTACCTCCTACCCAAACTTCCTCCCCCCCCCCCACCAAAGTTGTAAAGTTAGTTTTCGACATGACGACTTGTACATCTCATTGTTGCAATGGGTCCACCTGTATCCCTATTTAAATGATTTGTTTTTTCCCTTCCCCTCCACAAATTATACCGACATCTAATACTGTGAAAGCAGGGGTTATATCATGGGGGAGGGGCATACAAAGCAACAAAGAAATAATCTTATAAATGTGTTAGAAACAGGGCTGGGAAGGTGGCTCAGTGGTAGAGCGCTTGCCTTGCATGCCTGAGGCCCTGGGTTCCATTCCTCAGCACCACATAAGCAAAAAGAAAAAAGCTGGAAGTGGCACTGTGGCTCAAGTGGTAGAGCGCTAGCCTTGAGCTGAAGAGCTGAGGGATAGTGCCCAGGCCCAGAGTTCAGGCCCCACGACCGGACCCCCCCCCCAAAAAAAAATATGTTAGAAACAATCGCATGAAAGAAAAAAACATTTGAATACATATCTTAGGGTTCATTTCCCTAACCAACTTATCTGACCTTTTCTGCTTGATGTTTTTTATTTCTTATCCTACAGGGAAGTGTGGGAAATGGAACTGGATAGACTTAAGAATCAGGATGGTGAAATTAATCGTAACATTATGGAAGAGACAGAACGAGCCTGGAAGGCGGAGGTGAGAAAATTTGACATCTTAAAAGTCTTGTTTTGGGGCTCCAAAATGGCATATGCTTTGGGTATAGTATTAAATAGCTGATAAGCATTTAACTATCTAGGTGTTCAGTGTGTATAAAATTAATGAGATGTATGTGTGTATATGTGATTTCCTTAGATCTTATCACTAGAGAGCCGGAAAGAGTTGCTAGTATTGAAACTAGAAGAAGCAGAAAAAGAAGCAGAGCTACATCTTACTTACCTCAAGTAAGTACTTTCTCATTCTAAAGCCTGTATTTTATTGTACTTGTTTTATTTATTTTAGTTTTTGTGGGTAGTAGGGCTTCAGCTCAGGGCCTGGCACTGTCCCTGAGCTCTTTTTGTTCAAGGCTAATGCTCTACCACTTAGAGCCACAGTGTCACTTGACTCATTGTTTAGGTGTTTGAACCCCTAGGCCAGAAATCTTGGTACCTACCTTATCTTCATGAGAATTTTAAAGCCATTTCTATCTATGCAGTTATAATTGCTCAGTAATTATTCTACACTTTCTCATTCTTTCCTTTTAGAGTGGGTTTTTTGTTTTTTGCCTTTATTTATTTATTTTTGGTAGTACTAGGATTTGAACTCATACAACTCCAGCTCTGCTTTTTTTTTTTGGCTAGTTATTTTGGAGACGGAGTCTATTTCTGCCTCAGATGGTTTTCAGCCACTGTCCTCTACAGCTCAGCCTCTTGAGTAGCTAGGATTACATGCCTAAACTACATTGCCTCTATAATATTGTACAGTACAGTTCAATTCAGTACAATATAATTCCATACAATACAGGCAGGGAGAATGGTAGAGGTAGTGAGATTGATTTGAATACATTGAAATGTGTGGAAAGGTAACAATGAAATCCCTGTTCCTCTGTATAACTAATGTAGGCTAATAACAAATTTTAAAAGAAAAAAATAAAGAGTTTAGCGCTTTTTATTGTATTACTTTCACTTGAATAAATGCAATCTGTCAAGCTGTCAAAATAACAAAAGTCTTATATTGCCACTTCTCCTTTTCCTGCTGTGGGATTTGGATGAGCCCTGGGGCATATTTTCAGGCAGACAACCTTCTCTCTGGTTAGTTCTCTCTCCACTATTTGCCTTAAAAGACAATAGAGTTTAATGAGACAGATGGCTTAGACTCCTAGGCTGCTCCTGCACCTGTTCCTACCTCTTCTCTCAAGGCCCATTACCCAGAAGCTCTTGCTGTCTCTCAGAACCAGGAATGGGATTTTCTTTAATTTCGTAAATTCCTTTTGGATTTCTTAAAAGGTCAACTCCTCCAACACTGGAAACAGTTCGTTCCAAACAGGAGTGGGAAACAAGACTGAATGGAGTTCGGATGATGAAGAAGAATGTCCGTGTAAGTAAGTGTAGTAGCAGGTAGCTATTAGTCAGTGTTCATTTGTTCTTCAGCTCTTCTGGCAGTAGGGAGGCAGTCTTTGTGTTACACTTTGGGCCTGCCTGCTGCACAGGGTTTCTATGAGAGTGGATGTTGTGCTTCTTTAGAGTCTCACTCCATTCACAGTGAAGGATGATTCTTTCTTTTCCTTTTTGTCTAGGACCAATTTAATAGTCATATCCAGCTAGTGAGGAATGGAGCCAAGCTAAGCAGCCTTCCTCAAATCCCCACCCCCACTTTGCCTCCGCCCCCCTCAGAGGTAAGAGACCTGGCATTTGGGACTCCACTTTTCTGTGTTGGTGGCAGACTCAGAGTCTTCTCCTTTTTCTTTTTTCTTCTTTTTTTTGGTTAGCCTGGGCACTGTCCCTGAGCTCTTTTGCTCAACCTAGTGCTCTACCACTTTGAGCTACAATGCCACTGCTGGTTTTTGAGTGGTTAATTGTTGATATGAGTCTCATCGGGACTTTTCTGCCTAGGCTGACTTTGAATCATGAGTAGCTAGGTTACAGGCATGAGCCACTGGTGCCCTGCCACCTTTTTCTCTATTTATAAAGTTATTGGGTCTATTCCTGTTTAGTGTAAAGAGTTGCTTATTCATTTTTACTCTAGATTCCTAGACTTTGTTCTTATCTCTCTTGCCTTCCACTCTTTCCTCTGCAGACAGACTTCATGCTTCAAGTGTTTCAACCCAGTCCCTCCCTGGCTCCTCGGATGCCCTTCTCCATTGGGCAGGTCACAATGCCCATGGTTATGCCCAGTGCAGATCCTCGTTCCTTGTCTTTCCCAATCCTGAACCCTGCCCTGTCACAGTCCAACCAGCCTTCCCCACCCCTCCCTGGCTCCCATGGGAGAAATAGCCCTGGTCTGGGTTCCCTTGTCAGCCCCCACAGTCCACACATGCCCCCTGCCGCCTCCATCCCGCCTCCCCCAGGCTTGGGCGGTGTTAAGGCTTCTACTGAAACTTCCCGACCCCAACCAGTAGACAAACTGGAGAAGATCCTGGAGAAGCTGCTGACTCGGTTCCCACAGTGTAATAAGTAAGTGGATTTAAGGATTCATTCATAATTTTCATGACTGTTCCCCATGGATGTAGTGTGGGGTCTCCATCCTCAACTATTTTCTTTTTTAGGGCCCAGCTGACCAACATTCTTCAGCAGATCAAGACAGCACGCACCACCATGGCTGGCCTGACCATGGAGGAGCTGATCCAGCTGGTAGCTGCACGGCTGGCAGAGCATGAGCGGGCAGCAGCAAGTACTCAGGTAGATGGGTAGCCTTGAGAGAACGGAGGTCACCTGAAAGGTGGAGAGGCAGACTCCAGAGAAGTTGGGATGGAAGAAGCATTATAGCTGGGCTTCTCTTCCACTTTCTTGCTTTGCTGGAGTTGGAAGGAAATTATGTCTTTCTGCTGCATGCTGTGTTACTCAGACTTCTCTTACTCTAGATTATTTTTACCCACAGCCACTTGGTCGGATCCGGGCCTTGTATCCTGCCCCATTGACCCAAATCAGTACCCCAATGTTCCTGCCTTCTGCCCAGGTTTCATATTCTGGAAGGTCTTCACAGGTAACACTCTTTTTCTCTGCACAGTAGGGTATGCAGCAGCTCAGAGTAAGGAAGGAGTGGGTTTGCAGGTAGCATGCAGGAGGAAACCATCACTAGCTGCATTGTTGGTAGCCCTCCTGGGAGTATACAAGTACTTCAGGCAAGCATCTGTATTTCGACTTTTCTTTCTTCTGGTGTAAGTCCCTTTTATCTACATGGAAACAACAGGTGTAGTTATGGGCATAAAGGCAAGTTGGACCCAGAGTTCCCTACCTTGATGGCCAAACCATCACTTCTCTCTTCTGCAGGCTCCAGCCACTTGTAAGCTGTGTCTGATGTGCCAGAAACTTGTCCAGCCCAGTGAGCTGCACCCAATGGCGTGTACCCATGTATTGCACAAGGAGGTGGGTATTATGGACTCCTCATGGTCTACTCTTTTCCAACAGCTGAGATCATTTCTCTTGAGCATTTTACTCTTGAGCATTGGGTTGGTTCTCTCATCATTAACATCTAATCACGAAGTTTTCAGTAAATTGTAGCTTGAGCATCAGCAGATACTAGCAGCCTACTGCAGCTAGTATCTGCTTCTTTCCATCCCAGTTCCGTTAGGGCACTGGAAAACTGCCAGTAAGGTAGCTCCTCAGGTCTAGTGGTTGTTTTGAATATACATTGTCAGGAGAATTTGTTTAGCCGAGAGGAGTGGATAGGGAGCCTGAATATGAGATCAACAGCTTCACTGACACAACAAGACATCTTCATTAACCCCCAGGTCGGTCCTGTTCTGTATATTGCTAGGCAGAGACAGTTTTCTCAGCAGCAAGGGCATTATTCCTTAATGATTTTGGTTTGTTCATTTTGTTTCTCCAAAAGGTAGAAACTGAACTGATACTTAAATTCTTGATAAAGTCCTGAATAAGGGTTGGGGATAAAGGGATATGAAGTGAAACTCATCTTAGGCCAAATGATCATAAGGAGGAGGCAAGCCACATTATTACTCCACAAAAAGCAGCCTCATGAGCACCCTGAGTGTTCTTAGTCCTTGAGAGAAGGATGTTTGCCTGCTGTAGAGATTCTTGGGGATGGGGAGGTAAAGAGCCATTGAAATAGTCCGCCTAGTCTCCCCAGTCAGGACGCTTCAGCATTAGACCTTGTGAAGCTTAGCGGTCCTCTTTCTGTCCTTCCCTTCATCTTTCCAGATAAACCTGAGGTGTGTCTGTTTCTCTCTCTCTCTCTCTCTCTCTCTCTGCAGTGTATCAAATTCTGGGCCCAGACCAACACAAATGACACTTGTCCCTTTTGTCCAACTCTTAAATGACTGACCTGTCTGAGCAGGAAGAAGAGGAGAAACTGATGTGAGCAGGAAGCACGGGTTGGAGATTTCTAAAACTCTATATTTATACAGTGATATATACTCATGCCATGTACATTTTTATTCTATAGGTAATGTGTGTATAGAAAGTCTGTATTCAGATGTTCGTAAATGAAAATATGTATATAACGCAGAAATATTGTTTCCCCCTCATCTTGCAGTCCTTTTGGGGGAGGCAGATTGTAGAGAAGATGTTGTTTAGTTTGGCCTCAAAATTATGATATCCTGTTTTCAAATACATCTAGGAAGCTGCTGTAGCTCTAAGGCCATCCTGCTTTGGTTTGGCTCAGCCCCTAGTCCATTTTCTTAAGGCTCATGTGTGCAGATTTGCAGCCTGGTGCTCACCTGCTGTCCAACCAGATGCCTTGCTTGTGGAGAGCCTCTGGAAGCCTCAGTGTTGTAGCCGTTCCACTCTGAACAGATAAAATAAGACTCATGAAGGGAAAAATGTAATCCTAGTAGTTTGACTTCTCATTGAATATTTTACTGTGTTAATGCTCATTATTTATACATAGACATCGGGTTTACAGAATATTGTTTTACATCAACAAAATTCACAGTCCAAGAATAACAATATAACCAGGTCCCATTTCCCCCACAAGCTTCTGTCCACCCCATTTCCTGGGTAGTAATTAGCACAACCAACAGGTTTTTCCCAGGCTAAGCCATTCCTTTTGGTCACTGACTTGGCTTCCACTCAAGGTCTGAAAAATGCAGCCTTGCGAAGTCCTCACCCCTACCCATTCCTCTGGTCTGCTAGTCTGGCTAAACCCCCAACACCCCTCAAAGGTTAAGGCAGTTGGTTTACAACCAAGTTGTTGGGTGACCTTGGGTGAGCTCCTGACAGGCACTGGGGTGAGATGTCTGTGCAGTTACTTGCCAAATATTATCTTGGGATGCTGGGTTAATTTTTGGAGCAAGAAAGCTATGGGGGGTGGGAAGGGAGGGAGGAGGTAGAACGCGAGGGTATAGTATGTTTCCTGTCCTGGGAAAAATAGAAAACAAAGTGATGAAAAAGGGTGGTGCGGGACTTTATGGTTAATGTGGAACTGGGTCATTTTTCTACCTTTGCTTATTAAGCACTTCCATTTTCTAGGTTTTATACCTGGGAAGGCAATAGCTCTAATAGAGCTTTAAATCTTTTTTTATTGCTAGAGGACATAGCTTTAGCTCCCTTCTCTTTTAGAATTAAACAAGTAACTATAAAGTGTTACTGGCTCCAGGGGAACAGTATCCCTGTTATTAGCGATCAAATTTTCCCATTCTGAGTTGTGGAAAAGTTCATTGGTTCTAGTAATATGTATCCGGGTAGCAAAGACTTCCTTTCAGATCCACCTAAATTCTCTGTTCTTGTTACCTTCTTTCTCTTTTGTCTCTCATCCTTGCCTGTTAGCTCACAGACAGATTTTCTTGCTCTTGCCTTACGTGTCCAGGTTTACTGACAAGCATCAGTCTAAAGAACTGGACTTCCCTGGCCTGCCTTGGCATCTTGTAGGGCAACTAGAATGGCCTCAGTACCAACTCTTTAGAGGTCAAATGATGTACTTCCTTTGCCTATTACTAGTATTACTTTCTCCAGTTTGGAAAACAGGAGAAGTAAGAGGAACAGGAAAAGTAGCAAAATGGAAGATCAGTTCTTTTGTTCTTTTCATTTGGAGGATTCACTTTTTATTTTATAATCTTAGGTTTTTCTCTTCTTTCAACTTTGCACAGCCTTGAGTTACCTGTGTCTCCTGAAAAATCCAGAAATTGGCATAAAGAATATTATTTCTTTCCCCATTACAACCTTTGAAGCTGAAAGAGTAGAGAGAAAAAAATGAGAAAATGAACTAAATAGGAGGGCAGAGCTGCTTCCTGTGAGAGGCCAACTCTGGCTGGAGGGCAAGTGTTCTAGAAAGTTGTACATGGGGAGTTGAGGCCCCTTCAGTCAGATGCCACACTTAAGCTTTGGGCATTCTGGTCTTTCTCCCTCTGCTTACTGGCCTTCCGTAGTTCAAGCTTTGCAGACCCAGTAGCAAAGGCCCCAAACGCAGTGTGTGGAGATGGGACTGTCATTTCAGGAATAAAATTTTGAAAATAGAGATATATAATGCATATTTTTACAAGCAAGAAGCTGTTGTCAAGATCTTTTTTTACACTTAGAATTCATAGATTCAAGGTAAAAAGGAAGTAACTGTAAAAAGAAAAAAAATGCAAGTTTTCTTTAAAGAACAAAACATGTCACAAACAATAGATCAACAAGAGTTACTAATGTTTAGGTTGAGATTTATGCCTGGAAAGAGCCAGTTTTCCCCCACATAGGTATGAACTATAAAGCAGAATGTGTCATTTTCTTCCTGCAGCAGTTCTAGGTGATTTACACTGTAAGTCTGAACTGGAAGTGGACAAGTTTTCAGTCTTCCTGTTTGTTTTTAGAGTCATGGGGAGTTCCCAATCAGTCAAGCAGCACCAAGTGCAGTGGGAATGAAGAGAACCGGATAAAAACTGTGACTCAGTATTCTTGTTTTATTGGTTTATGGCTTGTGGGCAGCTGGCTCAGACCAGCAACTCCAGAGGCCCTCCTTACATTTCCCTCTGCCTTGGCAGGTGCCCTATGTGGAGGCATTGTGCAGACCAGATAGGAACAGGCTATGCAGCAGCTACCTTCCCACTCACACGAACCATGGTATTTGAACTGACAGAGGAAATGAACGTGGCCCCACGACCTTGCCCAAGAACCAGCCTGGGTACCCATGTACTACTGGGAGTGGGGAACAGAGAACAGGATAGGGGAAGAGGGTGGCCTTCAGTGGGGAAAGATGGAGAAGGAAAACAGGAAACTTTTTGAGGCTCCTGTTCTTACTCCAAGTTGCCTTGATATTGAAGACCAAGGGAGAAAGCCTTCTATTCTGTACATTCATGGTGCAATACTAGTCAGTGTGTGAATGCATAAGCCAAATAAATGTAGAGCCATTAGGGAGAGAAAGCAGTGAAACTGCTCAGTACTGGGTTAAAGGTCTTACCACTTGGTACCGCTAATCAGAAGAAATCCAGGTAGAGGTTATAGGTATCAACCCTGTACCTGTTGAATGAATCTTCAAGGTTCACTAGGATTAGGTAGGAGAGGCCTCCTTTCTATAGCTTTAGCACCTCGGCTACAAAGCTCAAGAGCCATCATTTGGGGAAGGGGAGGGAGTGAGCCTGTGATCAGGAAGACAGTGTCCGCCCTGCCTGCTACATTCCAAGTGCTCTCCTACAGGGCACTGGGCTCTGGTGGGTGGGATATCTCAATGCCACTATCATACCTGAAAGGAAGGGTGTAAGTAGAGACAAGTGGGATTAATAGGGCAGGAATTCATTTACGTGAACTTCCTTGTGGGTACTTTTCACTGAAGAGATCTCTTTGGCTTGTGTCAGCCTTCTTCCCATCTCACTTCTACCACTAAACACTGGGGGAACCACACCATCTTAGGAGGTGGAGTTGTGTCTTGGAGATGAGGTCTAAAACTGGGGTTGGCAATTGTTGTGTTCCTGCCTTTTCTAGCTTTTCATTTCAACTGCTCCCTGTCTTTTTATTCTATTCTCCTTTCTCCTTTTCTTTTTTTTTTGGGGGTGGTGGTGGTGGTAACTGTTAGAATTCAGGGCCTTCCACTTGTTAGGCAGGTGCTCTACCACTGAGCCATGCCTCCAGCTTTTCTTTCTGACCACCCCCATAAGTACAAATATTCCATCCCATTGTTCTTTGTTTAATTCAGGAACAGTCTTTGCACCAGTATAGGCTTGTTTCTACAGGCCCTATCTCTAAAATATCAAACTGCATGTTTTCACTTAGGTCAGCAGAAAAATGAAGTTGGCCCTCTCTCTGCCAGGTACCACAGAGACACTAGGATGGCCTGGGCACGATGCAAGTACTTCCAGACATAAGGAAAGAACACTTTGGGTTGGAAAACCTAAAGGGATGGTGGGCAAAAGTTCAGCACTAAAAGTTTAAGCAGCAGAATTTCCCAAGTGGAGTTTGAGGTGACCGAAAGCATTCCCGCTAGCAGTGTGCTGCTGCTTCCCTTCCGTTTCCTACAGGTGCAAGCCCTGGAATCCCCCTGTGGCCCTTTTCTTCCCTCAAGGCAGAGGCATTTGGTGGGTGGTTGAGGGTCCTTAGGGCCACCTGTGTCTCCCCGACTTGTGACCAAGGGGAACCACCCAGATGTGGTCCTGGGCGATTTCTGTCTTCCACCTTCGGGCCTCCTCACTTCAGCAGGGAGATGTCATCAGCAAAGTCATCGTGCTGATGGCGCAAGCAGCGGAGGCAACGCCACTGGCACACCATGAGGCAGAGTGGCAGCATGAAGAGGGCACAGATGGCAGCCATGACATAGGCTATGGTCATGAGGGTTGACTCATCTGTCTGTGGAATGTTGTAGCCACAGTCTTCCATGTCAGGGGTGACAAAAGGGCCTTCAACCGCCGCTGTCCTGAACTCATCGTGCACTGGAGAAAGGGCAGATAGGAGGCGAGCTGTTATTGTCACACAATAAAAAGAACTTCCTACCCCTGCAGGCTGCTCATTCACCTTTGGGGGGGGGGTGGGCAGGCAAGGAACCCAGTGCTAGGTGACTGTCTCCCTCAGGGCCATTGACACAGCCACCCTTCCCCGTTTACCCCATTTAGGTATGATACCTAAGAGGACTTCTAAAGCTAGCCCTTCATACCCATAGCAAACTCCCCTGTCACTGTGCAAGTCCAGCTGTGGATCCTGCCACCTTTGCTAGCATTCAACCGCCCTGTGGGGTAGCTCACTAAACAACTAAAGGCTCAGCTTCCTGCCTCCCCATCCAGGGCTTCTCAATGCCTCAGCTTCTCCTCATGCTCTAGGTTTGCCCCAGAGCTTCACGATTCAGGCAGGGGCAGCAGAACAGACAATACAAAAAAACAGGCACTGATACCAGCTTTGTACACCATGTGGATGTATTCCTACCTCCCGCACAGATCCAGGTAGCCTAACTGAAGAATATGGATAGACTGGCCCCACCCTGGTCCCTGGTGCTCTTACCATGGCAAGCACTGACTGCAAAGCCAATTCGTTTTCGGGCCCGGTCAAAGACAACATAGAAGCCCTCCATGATGACGGCCCCCATGACAGTGCCTGTAGATGACTGTGAGATGGCAAACTTGTAACAGTCGTCTTGGGACGTGGCCACATCTTCCACTGGCCGCAGGTATTGCTAGGGGTAGATGAGTGCAGGGTGAGAGGGTGCCCTCCTCATTCCATCCTTCACCCCATCTGCCCACCAGGTTCATTCCTGAGCCCTGAGGGGTTGGGTTTTCCAAGACCCCTTTACCACTAACTCTCCTTATCTATTTTGTCTTCCAAGTCTTCAGAGGCCACACTGGCTTGCTGTCCCCATAGGTGCCCATGGGTGTTTTGTCCTCTTCACAGACCCCACTGTCTCAGGGTGGGACCTACCTGTGGAAGGATGGTGATGCGGAAGGACTGATTAGTGACCTCACCCATGAGGTAGAGTGAGATGACCGGGAAGATGTTCCAAGGCGTGGTGCCTGCTTGCCAGCATACCAGCTGCTCCCCTAGCCAAAACCCATCTGGGAACTTCTCTGTCTGTGTCAATGAGAAATAGATGACTAATCATCTGCCTGTCACTTTCACCTCTTCATTTTCATATAACATTGACTGGCCTCTTAATTTGCTTTAGCTATTTCTGGGAAACATCCAAAGTAGGGGAGGTGAATTCTGCAACCCAGAGGCCAGGAACAGAGAGCAGGAGAAATATGTATCAGGACAGTAAGGTGTTTACTACACACTTATAATCCCAGCTCACAGGAAGCTGAGGCCGAAGTATCATGAGTTTACAGCCTGGGCTAGCTGTAGTGAGACTGACAAAACAACCCAAAATCATTTTGTACAAGGAGGATTGTATAGTGAGTACATAGAACAATTTTTTCGTTTTTTTTTTTTTTATGGTTTGGTTTTTTTTTTTTTTTGTGGTGGTGTTTTAAACTCCAGTACTGGAGTTGGAATTTGGTGACTTGAGCTTGATTGGCTGTCACTACTACTTGACGCATCTTCTAGCCTAGTATTTTTTTGCTGGTTCATTGGAGGAATCTTGTGGACTTTTCTGCCTGGGCTGGCTTCGAACTATAATCCTCCTTATCTCAGCCTCCCAAGTAGCTAGGATTGTAGGCATGAGCCACTGGCACCCAGCTACAAGAATAGTTTTCAAGAGCTCTAAGTGAAAGCATCTCAGCTCTTATGAGGAATGGGAGTGTCACTGACTCCTTTGATACCATGCCATCTCTGGTACCCGCCCGCACCCTTAGTCCACTGACCGACGAGGCTGCCTTGATGGACTTGACTGCAGCTTCAAACACTTTCTTGGGCAAACGAAGGTTGGTGGTACCACTGTCCACAATGCTCTTGTCATAGTTGTACTAAGAAGAGAGGAAAGAAAGGGTGAGAATAGCTTTCTTGATGCCCCACTCTGAGGAGAGTTGGAGCATGAGCCTGGCTGCTTGGGGTCCTGCCTGGGTTGGTTTCTTGGTTTTGCCTCTGTGTACCTCCTTGTGCAAGTTGCTTAACCTCTGTGCCTCAGTTTCCTCATCTTCAAAAGGAGACTGAGTCTCTACCTCAAAGGTTATCGTGAGGACTAAATTAAACTTCCCCGGCCGATAGGAGGCACTCAGTAAATGTTAACTTTTTTTATCTAGTGTGGGCAAGCATTCTTCAGTTCTAGAATATGGATACCTTTCAGTAGTTTTATATCTATTCTAATTTATCATGCGTAAGGATCTAGGGACAGATCTGAGCACTGGTGGCTCAAGCCTGTAATCCTAGCTACTCAAGAGGCTGAGATCTGAAGATCATGGTTCCAAGCCAGCCTGGGCAGGAAAGTCCGTGAGACTCTTATCTCCAATAAATCACTCAGAAAACTGGAAGTGGCGCTGTGGCTCAAGTGGTAGAGCGCTAGCCTTGAGCCTTGAGCTGATGGACAGCCCCCAGGCCCAGAGTTCAAGCCCCATGACCAAAAACAACAACAAAAAGAATCTAGAGAAGGAGACCCAAATACTTTAGCTGGCAGTTGTTGGCTACTGCCAGCCTCAGGGATTAACACTTTGAACTTTATCCAATCTTTTCCACAGTCCCTGAGGAAGTAGTTTTCACCAGTTTTTGATTGGCCCAGAGACACATAGCTTGTTAAGCAGAGCTAGATTCCAATTCATGTCTTTTTAACTCCATCATACCCTATAAATGGCTTCCCAAGGCCATGAAGTCAGACTGTCTGGGGTCCAGACAGGAGCTAGTTCCACACTCACCACAAGCCCTGGGTAAAAGTGCTCTGCCGCCCTGTACTTCAGGCTTAGTGTGACCAGTAATTTCCAATTTCTGGGCCCAGCCCCAACTTCCTTCATAGATCCTGTACCTCTGCACAGCATCCCTCACTATGATGCCTAATCTTTTTCTCCCCTCAGCTCCCCCATGGGTTCTTACCTCCTTGCAGTCCATTTTCAGGTCTTGTCCATTGATTTCTACCCGTACAATGATCACCTCATAATACCATTCCCGCCGGATGGGTGTGTACCAGAGACTCCCCGTGTACAGCGAATGGTCAATGCCCCCGATGATCTGAAAAAAAAAAGAGCTCACAGCCATGTCCTGGCCCAGGGGAGAGCAGGCCACGTGGAGACCTAGCAATAAGTTCTGTTGTTTCTGCCAACAAAGGTCCTTTACACTTTGTTGTTTTCCCTTCCAGCTTCTAATCAAATCATGCCCTCAAGTGATTTATATTTTCTTAAGTGTGTTCAAGGGAAGAGACTGTCCAGGATTTTTAATTATTTGTTTCAGAGTTCCATAGCCCTGATATAAGTTATTTAAAACTTACACTGGCACAATAAATGTTGAGTGAATTATTATGTGCTTCTGTTACAAGTTTGATTTTCTCTGCCTGTTGAGGAACCTTTCACTATTGTCCTAGTCAATAAATAGATTTTAACTTCCGTACATCTTTGCCTTCTGACTATCAGACTAAAAAAATCTTAAATTTAGGCTGGGAAAGTGGCTCAGTGGTAGAGTGTTTGCCTTGCATGCATGAGGCCCTGGGTTCCATTCCTCAGCACCACATAAGCAGAAAAAGCCAGAAGTAGTACTATGGCTCAAGTGGTAGAGTGCTAGCCTTGAGCTGAAGAGCTGAGGGACAGCGCCCACGCCCAGAGTTCAGGCCCACAACCGACCAAAAAAAAAAAAAAAAATCAAATTTAGTATGTTTTACCCCCATTTCCATTGAATTATTCCTAATCCATTTTTGACTTTTCCCTCAAGTGCCTTGAAGCCTTTCAGATCAAATGCAAGGAAGAAAAGAGTGGGGAACAAGTAGAGATGGCTTCCCTTGGTATTATGTGGTAGAGCCAAGACTATCATGACACTAAGGCACATTGGTACCATCTCTCCTAATGTCAGAACCTCCCCTCCCTGAGGACATACTCACCATGCTCCCTCCGACTGAAGCCAGCACCTCAGACTGGTTGAGTGGGAAGCCTGCGCCACAGAGCTGCAGGGAGAAGAGGTTGGGAACGTGGGTCTGCTTTACCAAGGAGTCAAAAAAGGGCTCCAGGGAGTCATCAGGCTGTGGTGGAAAGAGACAAGGAGTGAGTCTTTTTGTGGAAGTCCTGATGAATAAGCCTAGATTCCTACCTATGTTGGAGGGTAAAAGCAAAACTTGCGAGTGTTCCCTAGGTAAGACTGAGATACTAAGCTTTGGCAGAGAGAAAGAATGAGAGAACACTAGCAGGAGATGTATACAGGAAAATACAGGGCCATAGTCCTTCTTCCCCATAGCCTAATGTACTTCAGATTTACAAGGCCTTTTAACGATCTCAAGAGTATATAGAAATCAAGATCTGTTCATTCCAGTGCCTATCACAGCTGCTCTCAGATTGCCACCCTAACTCTGTCCAATAATACTTCCAGCTGACTTGCTTTCCTCTTTTAGTCCACTCCCTTTCTTTCTCCCAATCCCTTCCTGTGTCCCATGCAATGTGCAAGGTGCAGACTCTGAGGAGTGCAAAGCCTTGTTCTTACCCTGGCAATCTCAGCATAGGCCAGTCCCAGGATGCCTTCCCAGTTGGAGCCATTGATGAAGAACTTATCCGATTCAGTGATGGCAGCGATGTTGGCACGCACAGTGACGTTGGGACCATGAGGGATGCTTACCAGGTCGGTGCCCAGCTCTCCCTCCCACTTTCCCTGGGTGTAGGGCACATAGACACCCTTCCGGAGATCCCTGTATGTGCTGGACCTGTGGAGTGTAAACAGAGATCTATAGATGTCAACCCACAATGGGCATAGGAATCCAGGATCAAACCTACTTCCCAATGCCAACATCTCTCAAGGCGTCCTAGAGTCTGCTCTATTTCCCAGAACAGAATGTAAGATGACCTAGCAAGATTAGGGGTGGGGGCGGGTGGCGAGAAGCTAGTGCTGGGGCTTGCTCTCCTGTGTCTGCAGCTCATGTTCCTGGATCTGGAGCTCAGGCCTGTGAAGAACAAGCTGGGCTTTGTGCATTGTGCTTGCTGCTCCTGCAGGGACAGCTCGCGGACATCTCTTCCTCCCCCACTGCAGCAAGCTCCGGGAGAAAAGGAGCCATTGACAGTCATGTTGCCTTGGGGCACGGTGGTGCCACCGGAGTGGTGGAGAATGTGCCACGCAGGGTAAATATGGAAGTTCTGCAGCAAGTTTGAGGGAAGAGATTTGCACATGCATCCTAGCAGAGCAGGGAGGTGGTGTCTCCTGGCATGGGGCAGCCGCTAGGGTGGGACTGGGATAAAGGCCTGGATGAATGCCTTGCCATTGGTCCCGCTCTCCCTCCCCAACTGTATCCTAAGAATATTCAAGATTCAAGGAAAAGGGGTCAAAGAAGGCAGGAAATGGGAAAAGGCTTCACATCTTCCTGGAAGTGCCAGGTGCTCATGTTCTGTCACACACAGATTACCTTAGATGTTAAGACAGCCTCTCACCACTTTCCTGTCCTGATTGTATGCTAGGGGGCCTTCCAGATCACCCTCCTGGCTCTCCTACCTAAAAACCCACTGTAACCCCCTCTGCCTCCAGCTGTTGGCACTCTGGGTGGTCCACAGAAGAGACATTGGACATAAGGGCCCTCACAGCCTTATGAGAAGATTCTTTCCTTCACATCCTTGAATCATTCGAAGCCACCTGGATGGAGTGGCCCTGGGTAAAAACAGAGCAAAGGGAGCTCATTGCTGTAGCGTGATAGCCTAGGGTCAGCTGCTGATGTCAGAAAACTCCAATCCCTGAGCAGATGTGAGTCCATGAGGCAGCTCGCTCTCCTTCATCCCCTCTCATGGGAAGCTGCCCACCATTGCTGTGGTATGGGTCCCCCACCCTTCTCTCCTCACCTCTGCTGGCTTCTTTTTCCTTCCACTTCCCCAGCAGGACCAAAGGATCTGAGGATTTCACCTTTCCCCTTTCACTCCTCCCCTGACTCCCATTGGGAAAGGCTCTCCAGCCCAGGCTCTTCCCCACTGGGGCTCCCCTCTATGACTCACAACTGTCTCTGGTAGTAGCGATGCAGGAAAGGGTGAGGGGCTGCGCCCACTGCAAAGTTACTGCTGCCTGTGTCCACCAGGATGTTGAGCTGTCAGAAAGGAGAGAAAGGTATGAACAACCAGGTAGCCTTGGGCTCACCAGCCTGGTGGGCCTTTACCCCACAGTATAGTCTCCTATTAGAGTGTCCAGGGCAGAATTTCCATGATGCAGGGTTGGTCAGGCTGGCACCTGCTGGATACAACCATAGACAGAACTTTGGGTCTTAAGATGCCCTTGGTATGGCCTCAGGAATTTTGTGTCTGCTTCTGTCTATGGAATCCTAACATTTTCTGTCACTAGAGCCACTGAGTGTGCACAACCGTCAGGTTGTCTCTGTTTTCGTTTTTGTTTTTGTTTGTTTGTTTTGGTCGGTTGTGGGGCTTGCACTCAGGGCTTAGGTGCTGTCTTTGAGCTCTTTATCAAAGTGATAGCAATCTATCACTTTGAGCCACAGCTCCATTTCTGGTTTTTGAGTGGTTAATTGGAGATAAGAGTCTCACAGGGACTTTTCTGCCTGGACTGGCTTTGAACCACAATCTTTAGACCTCAAACTCCTGACTAGCTAGGATTATAGGTATGAGCCTCTGCTCTTTGTATAGCTGACAGAGTCTGTCTTCCCCTCCTTTCCTAGTTTTCCCATGAAGAAGCTTGGTGCATCCCCTTTCAGCTCAGAAGAGATATTCTAGGGTCTGGGAAGGTGGCTCAATGGTAGAGCGCTTGCCTTGCATGCATGAGGCCCTGGGTTCGATTCCTCAGCACCACATAAGCAAAAAGAAAAAAGCCGGAAGTGGCGCTGTGGCTCAGGTGGTAGAGTGCTAGCCTTGAGCTGAAGAGCTGAGGGACAGCGCCCAGGACCAGAGTTCAGGCCCCACAACCAGACCCCCCCCAAAAAAAAGAAGAGATATTCTAGGCATTTGCTCTGGCAAGTGGAGTCCTGGGGACCAGGATGGCACATGATGCACTTGTGTGTGTATGACCCTGCCCACCAGAATGTGGCATTTCAGCTACGTGTGCCACTGTTAGAAATTATGGAGATTCAGGAGCCCTATATGATGTCCTGGTGAAAATTCATCTTGTCAGTGCTTGTTTTGGCTAAGGGAATACAGACAGGTGTTTTCTCTGTGTTCCTTGCTGAGGTGCTCCTAGCATCTCGTCTAACTTGTCTCCCTTTCCTCCTGAAAATCAACTTAAAAGGAAGGTTTTGCCTCATAATTCCAGCCCATGATTGTTTGGCTATGCTGCTTTGGGCCAGTGGCAGCACAGTATATCCTGGTAAAGGAGGCCTGGTCATCTCTCAATGGCCAGGAAGCAGACAGAGGAAGGGGCTCAGTTCCCAATATTCCCTTTAAAGACACACCCCCAATTACCTAACTCCCTCCCTGCAGGCTCCACCTCATACAGGTTCTAAGAACTCTCAATAGCACCAGGCTGAGGACCAACCCTTCAACACATGGTCCCTCTGGGGGACAATTCAAACTATAGAAATTATGTTTCTTTACCCTATAAGTCCCTCTAAACCTCCTCAGAGAGGCAGATTTGAGTCTGGGAGCTCTTATTCCTCATATTTATCCACCTCATAGATGAACACTTTGCAAAGTTTGTCATTTCATTAACTGCATACTGCACAGAAGACACAACAGGCCTGGTTCGGTGACATGCCACTGTCCTGGCCCCCTCCTCCAGCCCTCCACTGTATCTCCGTGAGCAAAAGAAGGCAGGTCCTGCCCTCAGAAAGACCACTGTTCTAGAGCTTCTGCCCTGACCTTAGGGCCTTCCTTTCTGTATCCTCTCCTCAGTGCACCCAGGTCAGCAGAGCTTCCTCCAGCAGCCAGGCTCTGACCTTGTCCCCCTGAGCAGGTCACTGTGCTGCTTTCTGTCCGTCTGCCAAATCATCTGCTCTCCGTGGTGCCTGTGTGGCTGTGCTGGCCACTCCCCCAATGCCTGCTTGGGCTTCCTGGCCACCCTCCCATCCCAAAGACCCCTCTGCACTGGCGGCCAGTCCTCCCCAAGCCTGCCGTCCTGGCCCTGGTCCCATTTCCCTCCCTGCCCCCCTCTCTCCACCTCTCCTCCTGTCCCTCTCCCTGGTCTCTGGGCAGCTACCAGCTCCAGCTGCTGGGCTTTCAGAGAAAATCAATAGAGCTGGGAGGCTCCCCGGGTCTGATTTCAATCAACCAGGTTAATGATTTTAAAAAGCTGCTCCACTGTCCCCTCCCCTAGACCCCTTTTCCCCAGCACCAGGAGTGGGCCTCATCTGCTGCCCCTGGACTTCAAAGAAAGAAAGCCTCACCACACTGTCCCGGTAGCCTGTGAGAGCAAGGGGCTGCCTACAGTGTGTGTAACTGGCTAGCTCTAGCAAATACGGCTACGTCTTGACAGTGGCATGGAGCTTTTATCTGGGGGGGAGGGGAATCCCCAGCCCCTCCCTGTGCCCCCTCTCCTCTCTCTGCAGGCTGCTACTTCTCCCCCCACCCCACATACTCCTGTTGCCCTTCCAGTCCAGTTCTCTTTCCTCTGGTCTCCCTCTTCCACCCCTAAGGAGCCCAAACCCAGGAAAAAAACAAACCACCTTGCTCCCATCCCCAGTTTCAGGCCCTTGATCTCTCTGCCTCAGCCTGTCCATATTCTACAACAAAATGGAAAACCGGAGTAAACACCGAGATTCCCTCCGAGGAAATGTCTGAAGCTGAGAAGTGATTGCTGTCCTTCAACGTTTCTATGGGAACCTCCTCGCAGCCAGCAGCCTCTCCCAAGGCAGCAGCCTGGGTCACACATGGTGCTTGCTCATCATGGAACATGGCAGTTAGGGGGGCCTGGAGATAGAAATATGCAGAAGAATCTCACCTCCTAATTTCCCAGGCTGGGGCCGTTCAGTGAGAACACTTTGCAACCCGTCATCTATGCCTGTGGCTGCCCCACCCCCTACCCTCAGCCGGCTCACCAGGCTCAGGCCTCAGCATCCACCTAGGACCAGGAGCCTCTTGCCTCCTCCATTGTCAGGTCCTTTCTCTTTCCCTTTCCCTGCTGGCATTAGCTCAGGGTCTTGTAGGAACTCTACCATTTCAGTCTCACCTCCCCATTTTTGCTTTTCAGGCTTTTTTTCTTTTTTGTCCATCATAGGGCCTGAACTCTGGGAGTGGGCGCCGTCCCTCAGCTCTTCAGCTCAAGGCTAATGCTCTACCACTTGAGCCACAGCGCCAACTTCCGGCTTTTTCTGCTTATAGGCTGAGGAATTGAACCTAGGGCCCCATGCATGCAAGGCAAGCACTCTACCACTGTGCCACCTTCCCAGCCGTTTTTTTTTTCTTTTTTGTCAGTCATGGGCTTGAACTCTGGGCCTGGGCGCTGTCCCTGAGCTCTTCATTGCAAGGCTAGTGCTCTGCCATCTGAGCCACAGCGCCACTCTCAGTTTTCTGGTATTGGAGTCTCACAGACTTTCCTGCCTGGTCTGGCTTTGAACCAGATCCTCAGATCTCAGCCTCCTGAGTAGCTAGGATTACCAGCGTGAGCCACCAGCGCCTGGCTTTCAGGCTGTTTTTCAGTTAGGGCCTTGCTTTTCACCCAAGGCCAGCCTTGAATGAGATCCTCACTTGCACCTCTAGCATAGTTGGGATGCTGTAGGCAAGCAGCACCTTGACTAGTTTGTTTAGTTGAGATGAGATATGGATACCTTTTTTGCCTAAGTTGGTGACAAACCAAGTTGTTCCTAAGTGGCCAGGATTACAAGCCAGTGCTTCTGTTCCCAGTACACCTGCCTATTAATGATTAATTTTCCTTCCGGTAGCTCCTGCTTCCCCAGCCCCGCCCCCCCCATCACCAAACTAGATTCTTCTAATTGGCATTTACAAACGCTTGAGTTTCTTCATTTAAAAAACAGCAACAACAACAACAAAAACCTTTCCTTCCCCTCACACCCGCCTCCAGCACCCTTCTCTCCCTTCACAGGGTAAAGCTCTCAGCCAAGCCGTCTTCATTTCTTCACCTCCCACTCATTCCTCAACCTATTCTAAAACTGGGTTTGCCAAGATCCCTCTACTCGCAAGCAGCCCTTACTACAGTTCACGGTGATTTCATGTCACCCACTGCAAGTCAGTCTCCTCATCTTCATCCGTTCACATCCCAGGCTGGCTTTAGCTTCTTCCTCATTTTTCCTCTCTCTTTGAGCACCTCCCCCGGAGTCCCTAGACCTTAAGCTTCTAATGCTCACCCTTTCCTTCCCTTCAAGCTCCAAGGTACATATGGAACCCCCTCCACCCCCAAGCACCTCAAAGCCAGATTCTCCAATGCTGACCTTACAGTGTCCTTCCCAGGTCCCTGTCCCAGTGAGTGACGTCATCACCCATCTGTTTGGTCCGGCAGCAACTTCAGAGACATCTTCACACCCTCCTCTTCACATCCTGGCCAATCATTCTCCTTCAAAGCGCCTGCAGGCCTGAAAGTCCTCCAAACTCTGCCAGTCTAGGGCCCAGCTAGCATCATCTCACCCTGGGCTATGATAAGGGTATCTCCACTTGATCATCGCACACCCACCCTTGACCTCTCCAGTCTCTTTTCTGCACGATCTTTCCAAAGTGCAAACAGGACCAGGTTACCCTCCTAAATCAAGCTTTTCCTAAGCCAACCTTTTTCCTCTTGCCACTAAAACAAAGACTCTAAGCGTGAATGTTTCCTACAAGAGGCTCCCCAGTCTGGCCCTGCCTGCATGCCCAGCCTCCATTTGTCCCTCCTCCCCTCAGCCGCCTCATTGCACATCCTTAACACCTGTGTTCCCTACAGAAGCAGCTGTGCAGGCCCTCATCCTGCCTGGACCAACCCTCCATTCACTTGGATTCTGCCTGCTCAACCCTCTTCCTTCAGTCTGAACTGAAAAGGGGCTTCCTGGAGGACAAAGCCTAGGTCCCTTTCCTTTATCCACAGCGCTCTACTCTGATGCTGACCTCCCTTTGTATTGAATTTCTTTTTTTAATTCCTAGAGTGGCCTCAGTGCTGGGAAGTAAGTCTTTCTTGAATCAATGAATGCTTAAGGAAAAGAGAAGGTGGAAGAGCTTTATCCTGTTTGTAGTGGTGGGTGTGCAGGAGCCATCCCTCCCTGGCTCCAGTGATTGTAGGCTGGAGGAAT
Organism: Dipodomys ordii; assembly: GCF_000151885.1. NCBI lineage: Eukaryota > Metazoa > Chordata > Mammalia > Rodentia > Heteromyidae > Dipodomys > Dipodomys ordii. The sequence continues at coordinate 19,548,882 of NW_012267226.1, forward strand.
GACGCCAGCTCACACCTGGCTCCCTCAAGGGAGGTTGTGTGCAGGCTGCCTGTGGTGTTGCAGCCATTTACCTGGTCCCCGGGCTCAGACAGACCCCGAAGTCGGATGCCCAGGGGGCTGTAGCCTGGGGTCAGGGCTAGGTCAGTGCCAATCACTTAATAAACAAATGTGCCCCCTAGGGGCCTCTTGGGTAGGCAGCTAGGTGGGAAGAGCTAACAAGCCCCACAGGGAAAGGCACACCTGTCCTGGCTCACACTCTGAGCTCAGCCACCGCTTTTGGAGAGTGAAATCGGAGCCGATGAGTTCTTCATTCCCCCAAATTATACCAGTCTTGACCCCGGCTTTGTCCAGCAGACAGAGCTGGGTCGGATCCCTTTGGATGAGAATAACATTTCAGGAGACATCTTTCCTACTTTGGACCATCTCCAGTGATTAACCTAGGCTGGGCATGGGGCATGGGGTGTAAGTCGGTAAGCACAACACTTGCGTTAAGGAACAGACATCCTCAGACACAAGGAGGTGCTTCACACAGCACCCGGATCACCCTCATCCTCTTGGAACCCTGCCCTGAGGTTCTGTGGAAGCAGCTCAGTCCAGCTTCCTTGAGTTTGAATGACTTCAGAGCCAAAATCCCAGCAGACCTGGCTTAGTCCTGCCCTAGCTGACTTGCCAACTTAACACAGCCACGTCACTGAGCTCGACTAGAGGAACCACCAGCCAACCACAGAATCCTGACAAATGACTCATTCTAAGCCACTATATTTTGGCATTTTTAATTACCAAATATCAGGTAACTGACACGCACTCCATGAATTTAGTCCTAAGACCCTTGACCTTGGGGACATCTGATCAACCATGGGCCAACAGGGAACATTACCTGCCACTGTCACCTTGCTTCTTGTGATGTTTCCTAGGAGGTCCGTGACCTCCTGAGGAGTGTTGCTTATGATTTTCCCTTGCCTGGAATGTTCTCTTCCTGTGTGCCCTATTCCTGCCTGCCTGCCTGCCTCCTTCCGTCCCTCCCTCCCTTCCTTCCTTTAGTATTGAGACTTGAACTCAGAGCCTGAGTGCTGTTCATTAACTTTTTTGTTCAAGTCTGGTACTCTACCACTTGAGTCCACTAATGGCTTTCTGGTGGTTCATTGGAGATTAGAGTCTCTTGGACTTTCCTGTCTGGGCTGGATTCAAAACAAAATCTTAGCCTGCTGAGTAGTTAGGATTATAGACACAAGCCACCTACCTGCACCTGGCTTCCTGCTCAGTTAAACATCTTGTCTCCTGAGAGTCTTGTTCTTGATTCCTCAGGCAAGATTTCCTCCCACCCTCCAGCCCCCCTCCAGCAGGTCCTCAATAGCTTCTAGGCTTCTCTGGCTACCCCTTCCCCCAGCCTGAATCACTCATTTAATGTCATCTGTCCCCCCCCCCCCACCACACACACACCTTGAGCCCACAGGGAGGAGAGCCCTTGACGCCCTTCTTACCTAATTTCCCCTAACCCCAGTAGGTGAGTAATGCTCCACACTGGTTTTTCTTAATTGACAGTAATTGCCTTACTTTCTGTGTTTGGTTCCCAATGAGCCTACAGACACTGGCTATTAATTCTCAGCCCCAGGGTCCTTGCAGGGGTGATTCTCAACCTGGCACCGCACATGACCACTGTGCACAGTCACCATGACAACCAATACCCTCCAAACCTAAGCACAGTGACTGTCTGCCTGGGGCCTTTTGGTTCTTAAAGCCATCATGGTGGCTCTAGAGCTCCTAGGTCCCAGAGCCTTTGGAGTCAGCTCCATCTGCTTTCCTAAGGAGATTTGCCCAGTCTGGAGCTGGTCCAAGACTAAGAGAAGGGGCAAGGAAGGACAGTGAGAGCCAAAAGTCAGCAGCAGCTCGTGCCTGTGACTGGGTCCAGGATTGGACCCTGTCCAGGTTCCACCTCCCACCTTGAACCAAACAGCTGACCCTCGGCAAATAGGCTCCCTTTCCCAGATACATCCTCTACCTTCCACTTCCTCTCCAGGCTGCAGCTGGGGCCCAGGGAGCAGACAGGCTCCCTGGCACCACTTACCCATCCCTGCCAGGCTACTTTTCTAAGGAATCCCAAAGTGGCCGGGTCACCCTGAGCCAAACTTACCTCATTCCTTCTTGTAGCCAGGATATTCCTTTTCTTCCCAACCTCCATGCCAGCCCAACTACTACTGATCAGTGCTTCTGGTTCAGATAAGGTGATGGATAGGGACATTTGAAAACTGTCATGTGAGAGCTTTTTTGCACTGTCCCTGAGCTTCTTTTGCTCAAGGTTAGCTAGCATTCTACCACTAGAGCCACAGTGCCACTTCCGGGTTTCTCTGTTTATGTGGTACTTAGGAATCGAATCCAGGGCTTCATGCAATGCTAGGCAAGCACTCCACCACTGAGCCACATTCTCAGCCCTCATGTGTGCTCTTGTGTGTCTGGGCGCTGTCCCTGGGCTCTTCAGCTCTCAAGACTAGTGCTCTACCACTTTGAGCCACAGCACCACTTCCAGTCTTCTGGTGGTTAATAGGAGATAAGAATCTCACAGACTTTCCTGCCCACGCTGGCTTTGAACTGGGATCCTCAGATCTCAGCCTCCTGAGTGGCTAGGATTAAAGGTGTGAGTCACCAGCCAGTGCTCTGGAACCCACCTGGCAAAACCCCTCTCTACAAAGTACCACAGGAGCTACTAGCTACCTTATCAGCTGCCGTCTCCTTAGCAGACAGTAAGTCCTTCCTGCTGTCTCACTTTGTCTCAACTCCAAGTTAGAGTGACTTTCATTTTGTCTTGGTCGACCCCAGTGGAAAATGACCGCAGATCTCTGGCATCTGCCCAGCTGCCCCCATGGCAGTCAGGGCCTCAATGGCACCTGGGCTGTGCTCTTCACACAGGGTTCACTCCGTCGGCCTCCTGGGGAAAGATATCTCCCCAGGCACTGGAAAGGGAGACGTGGTGGGGTTTATCAGTCCTATGAGGGAACATCTGGGCTGCACACAATGCAGGTACAGCAGGCAGCAGAGAAGACACCCACAGGATGAAAGCAGGTTGGAAGGGCTGACACTGGCCTGGGGAAGTCAGAGCTTGGTTAGTGTTCCACGGCTTTGTCCATTTCTGCATGGGGTTGGAGGTGGGGGGGGGGGCAGGGGCGGCCATGGGTAGCATGGGTAGCAGGGGAAGGACTCAAGAGTTTCCACTTCCTATGTCCAAATACCCCTGCGACTATGATACAGAGACCTCCTCAAAACACCCACCCACCCTCAGGAACCGCCTGGCTGGCAATGTGCCCTGGGAACACCTGTGCATGCCTGGCTGGCTCCTTTCCAGAACTTTCTACTGCTCAGGTACCCAAGAGAGTGGGCTTCCAGCAGAAAACAGTTGTCAGAGATGGGAAGTGTGTCTTCTTCCTGCATTATCCACCAGAGTTTCTGCTTGGCTCTTTATTGGAGATGCTCCAGGAGGGCCCCTTCTACCCTGCTGAGTAGGTAAAGCTCCCCTGAGCTGGGGAGGCAGAAGAGAAGCATGTGAGATGGCTGAAGAGCTCAGCGCAGGCCTGCTTGCCACCCGAAGCCAGCCAGCCAGGAGGGCCACGGGTGTTCACAGGGACTGGGTAGGCAACTTGGCAGCTGCAATCTTTGCCTGCTTTGCCTGGTTAGGAGGATGGCTCTTTGACTTCAGTGATTTTTTAACCTAAGTCCACTGTGTAAATTAATAAAGAGTAGGAGGACCAGGACAGATAAGAGGATGGACCACGCTGTGCTAGGAAGGGCAGGAGGTCCAGATCCTTGCTTGCTCAAGTTTGTCTTAACCTTCCCTTTTGCCTTTGTGATCTCTTGACACAGCTCTGTGAGGCATGTCAGGTGCTGGTGGCTCACACTTGTCATCCTAGCTGCTACTCAGGAGGCTGAGATCTGAGGATCGGGGTTCAAAGTCAGCCTGGACAGGAAAGTCTGTGAGTCTTGTCTTTTTTTTTTTTTTTTTTTTGGTTCCGGTCGTGGGGCCTGAACTCTGGGCCTGGGCACTGTCCCTCAGCTCTTCAGCTCAAGGCTAGCGCTCTACCACTTGAGCCAGAGCACCACTTCCGGCTTTTTTCTTTTTGCTTATGTGGTGCTGAGGAATCGAACCCAGGACCTCATGCATGCAAGGCAAGTGCTCTACCACTGAGCCACCTTCCCCGCCCCAAGTCTGTGAGTCTTATCTCCAATTAAATCACAGAAAAAGCCAGGAGTGGCTCTGTGACACAAGTGGTAGAGTGTTAGCCTTGAGCAAAAGGAGCTCAGGGACAGAACCCAGGCCCAGGGTTTAAGCCTCAGGAACTAGCCAAAAGAATAAAGAAAGAAAAGAAAAGAAAGAAAAACAGAAAGAAACCATTATAGAGTCAGGCTCTGGTGGTTCACACCTGGAATCCTAGCTACTCAGGAAGCTGAGATCTGAGGATCATAATTCTAAGCCAGCCTGGGCAGGAAAGTTCATGTCTTATCTCCAATAAACTACTCAGAAAAAGCTGGAAGTGATGCTGTGGCCCAAGTAGTAGAGTGCTAACCTTGAGCAAAATGAAGCTCAGGGACAGTGCCTAGGCCCTGAGTTTAAACCCCAGGACCGGCATGTGTGCATACACATGAAAGAGAGAGAGAGAAAGAGGGAAAAGAAGGCAATTATGGGGGACAGAGAGAGGGAGGAAAAGAAAAACCACTTGTAGGTTTGAGATCCTGAACCTCATGGCTCTGATGGTGTTCCAGCTCCCTTGCCTAGATTCATTCTTTCTCTAACCATTTTCCTCTTTTAGCTCTTCATTCTCTTACAGAACAAGTCCATTACCTAATTTGACTTCTACAACCACCTTTGTGGGTAACTTCCAAATCTATGTTTCCCCTTCTAAGTGCCCTTCTGGTACCCAGGATGCCCATGGCCAGCCACACAGGTAGCAGCTGGGAGTGCTGGCAATGTGGGCAGGAAACCCAAGATGGAAGAAGCAATCATAAGGTCGCAGACTCACAGGTAACTAGCTTCCATTAAGATCAAAATAGCCTATCAAGGTCAAGGGCTTTCACAAGACGTCTATGAGGCCTCCACTCAAGGTTTCAAGAAAGATTTTATTTAAGCCTAAGGGGGGGGTCAACAACAAAGAGATCTAGGAACAAGGTATCTTTAGCTTAACAAAACCAAGACCTAGACTTCAGAACCCAACTCTGCAGGTCAGGTGCATTGTAATTCTGTAAACCTCTCCTAACTCATCTAGGGCTACCTAAGCAAGAATCTGAAGAGCTGTGCTGACCTTCCACCAAAACCCCAATGTCAACCAATGTCCAAAATGATAAAACACAGGAATAAACCTGGTATTTGAAACTGCTAAAGACTAGAACCGAAACCAGCTCAGTTCTTCCTAGCAAGTAACTTTGGGCAAGACAATTAAATCTTTCTAAGCCAAATTTCTTCATTACCAAAAGACATATGCCAATACCTGAGCCCTCATAATTACAGCAGAAAAATAAATGCAGAACTTGGTCAACTATAGTGTGTTTTAAAAGCTTGCTCCAGGCTGGGCCTTGGTGGCTCATACCTATAATCCTAGCTACAGAGGAAGCTGAGATCTAAGAATCATGGTTCATCACTAGTCTGAAGAGGAAAGTCTGTGAGATTCTAATCTCCAATTAACCAGTAAAAAGCCAGAAGTGGAGCTGTGGCTCAAGTGGGAGTGAGCCAGCCTTGAGTAGAAATGCTAATAGACAGGATGCAGGCCCAGAGTTTAATCTAACACACACACACACACACACACACACACACACACACACACACACACACTTTGCTCCTTTTGCTATGTTCCCAAACACACACAAGTCTGAGGCTAAACAAGAAGCCAACTGCTCTTCACCCTTCTCTCTCACCCCTTAAATATTATCAGAGACCAAGAAAGGCTGAGCTGTGAATTCTGACACTCGGTGAAACCTTTCCTCCCTTCTGCCCTCTTTGTCACCTCCTGCATTCAGATTCCTTGTCTCACGCTCTAGATTGTTCAAGTCCTCCTCCACACTGAAGTCATTTTCCTCCAACCAAAATTAGATGCCACCATCCCTTTTCTCATATCTACTAGGGCTCCCGATGGCTTCCTAAACTCTACTCCACCACAACTACAACTTCCAGCTTCTTTCTCATCACAGCTCATGGAAAGGCATATCCTCCCACATCATTCTCCGTGGAGCACAGCTGTCTCATCATCTTTCAAAGCCATAGTCAAATCTCAAGGCAGTAACAGGAATACTTCCTTTTCAAGCAAGCCTGTATCCTGTCAGAACGTACAAGTTTACAGAATTATAGTGTATAGAAGTAGAAGCAGCTGGGAGCTGGCAGCTCACAGCTTGTAACCCTAGCCACTCTGGAATCCGAGATCTGAGGATCATAGTTTTGAAGCCAGCCTGGGCAAGACAAATTTGTGAGACTCTTCTCTCCAATTAGCCAGCAAAAAGCCAGAAGTGGAGGTACAGCTCACATGGTACAGTGAAAAAGCTAAGGGTGGGTGGCAAGGTCCTGGATTCCAACTCCAGTACAAGTGTACACACACACACACACACACACACACACACACACACACACGTAGTTGTGCCTCTCCAGGCACTCCCAAGACCTATTGCTTTTGGAACAGGTGTACCTGGTCTTAGATGATAGTTGTTTGTATGTCTCACATTGAACTGTGAGCTTGCTAAGGGCTAAGACTATGTTATTATCTTTCTCTTCTATACACAGGAGTTCTCAATAAATATTTGTTATCCTGATTATTACCAAATTTCATTAATAACACATATATTATTACCCCGGGTTTGCTTGATGATGCTCATATTATCATAATATCCTCTTTAGTGAAAAGAATAAATACTTTCTCCAGGAATTCCACCTCAACATTTACAACTGCCCATGAGCAGTTTGCTTAGATCTCTTGCAGTTTACTTATTCACTCATCCAATATTCTTTTTTTTTTTTCTGCCAGTATTGGAGGTGCTTGAACTCAAGGTCTTGCAAGCTGTTGCCTGGCTTTTTCACTCAAGGCTGACATTCGACCACTTGAGCCATGGCCCCACTTCCAGGTTTTTGCTGGTTAATTAGAGATAAGAGCCTTAAATCTGGCTTGAAATCTTGATCCTCATATCTCAGCCTCCTGAATAGCTAGGAGGACAGACTCACCCAACATTTTTGAGAAACATATTTTAAACTTGACAATGTCATAGGTATTAGAATGTGAGGGCTGGGAAGGTGGCTCAGTGGTAGAGCGCTTGCCTTGCATGCATGAGGCCCTGGGTTCGGTTCCTCAGCACCACATAAGCAGAAAAAGCTGGAGGTGGCACTGTGGCTCAAGTGGTAGAGTACTAGCCTTGAGCTGAAGAGCTAAGGAACAGCACCCAGTCCCAGAGTTCAGCCTCCACAACAGACAAAAAAAAAAAAAGAATACAATATGATTCCCCTCCCCACTTTTTTCTTGCAATGCCAGGAATTGAACCAGACTCTTTTGCACATGAGGCATGTACCCTACACTGAATTACATTTCCAGCCCTAAGGGCTTGAAGTTTGATGTGGGAACCCAAATCAGTTACAGTGTATCAAAACCACTGTTGCTAAGAGGGGTGAGAGAAGATGTTATAGGGGAGTGGAAGAGGGATACTCAGGATAAACTATTCTCCTGCAAGACAACAGCACAGTAGAAAGAACAAGGAGTGAGCAGGTTCTCAGCTCACTAGCCTGTTCCCTGATATGTATACTAACTGTATACATATGTATATAGCAGGGATTGCTGTAAAGAGCAAAGTAATACACATAGAATACATAAAAAGAAACTTTGCATATGCTTGGAATAAACCAGTAAAGCAGTACTATTAAATTATGCTCACCTGCGGACTTTTCCATTAGCCATCTGCCATTTCCCTCCACTTACACTCTCCCAGGAAGTCTTCCTCCGCCTTCAAACAACTATCACAGGTCTTACCTTGGAACCCTGCTCACATCCTCCTCTTCCCTTCGCGCTCTGTTTATCACAGCCTCACACCTGGATTGTCCCAACAGAGCCTTCAGCTGTCCAAATCTCTCTATTCCATTCTTCCTATTATTCACACATCTATTCCTAAGAGATGGTTTTCTTTCATTTCTTTCCCCTGTACAAATGAATTCATGTTTGCCTCATTAACCAAAGAAGACCCAAGACCAAACCTTATAGGTTGACATTTAAGGCTTTGGGCAATTTAGCTCTATTTTATTTACCCAAATATATCTGTTCTCAGCATAAAGCTGTAATATTAACTGGTGTGGCTTTCTCCTGTCTCCTGAACAAACATACAGGAGCCCAACCACACACAGTTTATTCTCTCATTCACGGTAGCCTCTCCTAGTCTGTGAAGGAAGAGTGGGAAGGCCAGAAGAGTGCAATTACAGTACACAGGAATAGGAGCCCCTCATCTCCTAACCATCCTTCAAATCCCAGCTCAGGGCACACCTCCTCTGTGAAGCCTTCCCAAACGAACTCATTGTCTCCAGAATACTTAGAACACGTATCCCCCCAGCCTCACCCCTTGCACTTCCACATCTCAGAGTTCCTGAAGCATGAGACAGAGTGGTCAGGCCCCACTCCCAGAGACTCCAGGGGTCTATGTGGACCAGAGAACTTAATTACTTAGCAGGATCTGATGATAAGGACCTACATATGATCCCTTTATTTATAATTTCTCTTTGTGGAGCACCATTGGTACACACTTGTAATCCTAGCTACTTAGGAGGCTGAGATCTGAGGATCAAGGTTCAAAGCCAGCCCAGACAGGAAAGTCTGTGAGATTCTTCTTTTTTGTTGTTGTTGGTTGTGGAGCTTGAATTCTGGGCCTGGGTCCTGTCACTCAGCTCTTCAGCTCAAGGCTAGCACTCTACCACTTGAGCCACAGCGCCATTTCCAGTTTTCTACTGGAGATAAGAGTCTCACAATCATGGGGCTGCGAAGGTGGCTCAGTGGTAGAGTGCTCGCCTTGCATGCATGAGGCCCTGGGTTCGATTACTCAGCACCACATATGCAAAAAGAAAAAAGCCGGAAGTGGCGCTGTAGCTCAAGTGGTAGAGCGCTAGCCTGAGCTGAAGAGCTGAAGGGCAGTGCCCAGGCCCAGAGTTCAGGCCCCACAACTGGACCCAAAAAAAAAAAGAGTCTCACAGTCTTTCCTGCCTGGGCTGGCTTTGAACTGTGATCCTCAGATCTTAGCCTCTAGAGTAACTAGAGTTACAGGCATGAGCCACCAGTGCCGGGCTTGTGAGACTCTTCTTACCTCTAATTGACCACTAAAAAGTCCAAAGTGGAGCTGTGACTCGAGTGGTAGGTCATCAGCCTTGAGTGGAAAAGCTAAGGGCCAACACCCAGGCCCTGAGTTCAAGCCCCAGTACTGCTCTGGATGACCTTGGCCCTTACTTTCATTGCCATTCTATCTAAGGTCTTTAGGTTTGATCTTTGTGGATCAGTCTCCAAACATAAACTTGCTGCCTACATTTTCTTTGTTTCTCATTTGATACCTTCAACCACGTAGGGAGAAAGAGCACCCTTCTTACACATTGCTGGGGACTGGATCAAAGGTGGCCAGACAGCCCACAGAGCAGAGGCTGGCTGGCGTAGGTCCCCAAGGGGAGCCACGTGCAGTCCACAGAATTGCTGTACTGAGGGCTAGCAGGCACTGGCTCTTAAGGGCGACATGCAAGTTTCAGCCTGCTTCTCTAACTTCTAGAGAACTCAAAGGAATGGATGAGCACAGGGTACTCTTCCAGGTGCTGAGCTGAGAATCAGGAAGTACAGCAGCGGGTCTCCAGTTCCCAAGTGCACAATATGGAGGTTCAGCCATCCAGGTGTTTACACCTCATTGTAGAGCACAGAAGAGGCAGAAGCTGCCAGACCAGTCAAGGAGAAAGTGAGGTAATACTTCTTTGAAGGTCACTTATGTTCAAGGTGCTTGCACCTACAGGATTTCATGAAATCTTCACAAGGGAGATAGCATCTCATTCATTTTAAAGTGAAAGCCACAGCCTCAGGGAAGTTATATAAGTTGTCTAAGGGCCACACAACTGGGAAAAGGGAAAGCTATTAGGGGTACAGGACAAGCTGGACATTCTTGGTCTGTTTGACCCTTGGTCTTTTGGGTTCAGCAGCAGGGCCAGAGCAGCATGGTCCTGAGATGTGTCATACGGTCTGGGCAGTTGCTCAATGTGACTAACAGTAAAGAGAGTAAACCTCAGTCTCCACACGGCTCCTGCTCCCAGACAATCCTTAGCATTGTGTTAGCCTGGGCCTGCACAGGATGCATGCTACTTCTGGAAAGTTAGTGGGAAAGAGGGGGGGAGGAATGGGGTGCTCAATGTAAATGCTCCTGGATGGTACAGACTCAGGCGCTCCTCCTACATCCAACACACTCTGACTTTCCACACCCTGTATGGACAAGCTTTCTGGACAGACATGGCACAGATCTGGGGGTGGCTCACAGAGAGAGAGAGAGAGAAGTGCAGGATCAGATTCAAGGTGACACGTACCAGCCTACACAGACCCACGCGGCCTGCTGCCCAGACTCACCCACAGAGGAGGCAGATGCTCACAGAGGCCAGCCAGGCACCCCACATGGAGGGCCACTCTGGCCCACATTCCCATAGCCAGGTGGGCAGATGAGGGCACAAGCTCTATCACCTCGACAATGGTGGGGAGGGTTAGGGGGAGCGGAAAGTGTTTCCTCCATCACTTCCAGGCCCTTTGCCACCAGAGGGACCCCACTCTGGAAAGGAATGGGGTTCCTTTCCTACAGTTCTTTCTTTCCACAGGCCCAGTTCAGTTCCTTTCTGGCTGTGCATTGAGGCATAGGTGGGGGAGGGGACGGAGTGCAGAAAGCCTGGGGTGGGGGAGGGCCTGGGGACACAGATGGGAGGGGGAGTTGGGTGACCAGAACCTAGAGGGGTGACAGATGGGAGTCAAGAGTTGGTCAGCACCAGAGGGGCTGACACCTGTTAGAGCTCCCCCTGAGACCCCTTTCTCTAACTCAGGAGACCCCTAAACTGCTCTGTCCCCAAATCCACACTGTGCAGCGAGGCAGAGAGGCGAGGGCAGCTGGCCCAGGGGTCGGGGGAAACGAGATGGCCAGAAGGAAAGGTTCTTTTGGGGGGAGACCCCCCCTTAGCTGCTGCACTCCAGTCCTGTCCCCCTGTGCGCGCAGGAAGGAGGGCTTCGCGGGCCCCATCCCCTTACCGTCTGCGGGGGGCTGCCCACGGTCATCTCCACGTAGTAGCCTTGGCCAGACTTGCCCCTCAGGTTGTCCACCATCTCCACAAAGCTGCCCCTCGGCCCGGGCTCCTCGGGCTCCTCGTCGGTGTCCCGGGGCAGCCGCAGCCCGAGCGGAGCCCCGGCCAGGCCGCTGCGCAGGGGCAGCCGGATGCCCCGCTGGGTGCCGTGCGCAGGCAGCACGCCCCAGCCCACCCACAGCAGGAGCCAGGGCAGGGCCGGGGCCATGGTGGGCCCGGGCCTTCTGGGCGCTCTCCGGCCCACGATCGTCCCTGTCGCCTGCCCCGAGTGCGGGCGCTGGTGGCTGGTCTCAGGAGAGGGGGCCCGGAGGCATCGGGACCCCCAGATCTCCCGGGCCCCTGCGCCAACCCGCTCGGGTCCGGGCCGGTGGAAGCGAAGCGGCGGGCCGGAGAAATCCGCAGCGCGGCGCGGGCGCGCGAGGAGAGAGCGGGCGGGCACCGGGGACCCCGCCGGGCTACAGCGGGGCCGGGGCGGCCGGCCGCGGCGGGGGGCGGCTGGGAGGGGCGGCCATGGCAGCGGGGCGCCCGGCGGCGTCCTCGGTCCTCCCCCGGCGCGGGGCCGACGGCTCGGAGAGGGGCCGGCCGCTCAGGACACCACCATCCCGCTCCGGCTCCCAGGCGGGCCGGGGAGGCGGAAAGACTTGTGGCGACGGCTGTCAAAGCCCGGGGTTCTCGCTTGTCCCTGGCGTCGCTGGGAAGTGTAGTCTTCCCGGGGCTTCCGGAGCTGCAGAGGGGTCTGGGATGCCCTCTGCCGAGCCGGAGTCCACCCTGCAGGCCCCTGGCAGCGAGGGGGACGGGTGGCCGGCGCCCCTCTCACCTGTCCGCCCTTCCAGCAGTTGGCTTGAGCGCCCGGGGCGTGCGACCAAGCCCTGGGGCTACCCAGCACACCCTAAAATTGATTCCACAGGGGAGGACGGGGTGATTCCGGCCGCGGCGGGGTTTGCGCACCCATGGAGGGTGGCCCGTAGGAGGATGCCACGGGAGGAGCTGGTATTTAATTTGAACCCCAGTTTACGCAGGAGCAGCGATTGGGGGGGGGGAAGATTAAAGGGATGCATGGGTGTTTTCGACTGCAAACCACAGGAGCAGAGTCTAACAGGGGAATGTGCAGTCGGTGTGTTTTGTTTTTGTGTGTTCTCTCCCCCCACCTCCCAAGTCTGCAATCTGTGGGCAGATAGGAGCCAGCCCAGTCTTCTCTGTCTGGGTCCTCAGGACCCGCCCTCCCTGCTTCCTGCACCGCCAGTCTACCAGGCCAAGGATAAATGGCTGTGGAAAGCTTTGAAGTGTTATCGCTCCAAGACGTGTCAGCGTATTAATTGAAAAGAGCTTAAGATGAAGAGCTGTAGAGCTTTAGTAGCTTAAAGGAGAAAAAGCTTTATGATTGTGTCATCGCATTATTTATCAAGCATGGAAAGACCTTGAGAAAATCCAGTAGCCATAATAATAAAATTATATTTAAAAAACCAGTAGTCATTCTCATTTTTTTTTAAAAAGGGAGGCATGGCTCAGGTGGTAGAGCCCAGCCAATGAGCAAAAGCAAGCATCAGCGAGTTTGCATCCTGGTCTTAGACAAAAACAAAACAAAAGCAATGATGATACTAATAATTAATACTAATTATGATAGTCTAGAAAACATATGTTAAGAAAGCTAGCCAGGCACGGGTGGCTCACTCCTGCAATTCTAGCTACTCAGGAGGCTGTGATTCTCAGGATTGTGATTCAAAGCCAACTGGGACAGGGAAGTTTGTGAGACTTTTATGTTCAATTATCCCCAGAAAACCAGAAGTGGCACTATGGTTCAAAGTGGTAGAAGTGATAGAGCACTAGCCTTGAGACAGTACTAGGCCCTGAGTTCAAGCCCTACAACTGGCAGGGGGAAAAAGAAAGCTAATGTTTGCTGCTGATGCCTTATGCTTGTAATTCTGGCTACTCAGGATGGTAACGCTCTGAGTTCAAACTCTATTATAGACAAAAGAAAAGCAGAAAGAGAGAGGGGGTTAGAGAGAGAAGAGGGTGAGAGAGAGGGGGGGGAGAGAGAGAGAGAGAGAGAGATACTGGGCATTGGTGGCTTACACCAGCAATCCCAGCTACTAAAAGGTAAAATATGAGGATAATGATTCAAAACCAGCCCAGTCAAGAAAATCTGTGAGACTCTTATTTCCAGTTAACCACCAAAAAAGCCAGAAATGAGGATGTAGTCAAGGTTAAGTGTTAGAGTGCTAGCCTTGGGTAAAAATCTAAGGGACAGCATCCAGGCCCTGAGTTCAAGCCCTAGTACCACACACACACACACACACACACACACACACACACACACACACAATGCTAAGGTTATTCTCGCTGATTTGGGCTTAGGAAAAGGAAGGTCATTATCACCACTGTTATTCCATAGGGTTTAGATTAGTCTGGCCAAGTTAATACAGTAAGCAAATAGAACAAGTGGTATAAATATTGGAAAGCAAAAGGATCATTATTTGCAGATTATATGATATGAAAGAAAAATCCTAGCAATGATGTGATTAGACTTCAGCTAAACAAACATAAGGGACTAAGGGATGGCTCAGAGGTAGAGCATTTGCTGTGCATATTCAAGGCCCTGGGTTCAATCTGTAGCATGCAGCTCGTGTGTGTGTGTGTGTGTGTGTGTGTGTGATATGTTACAGTGAGGTCTAGGAAGGTCTTCCAAAGGGAGGATGCCTCTACCTAGCCCTTGGGTATGGATTGGGGGTGATGTTGCAAAGAAGAATGTTAGGGCACATTGAGATAGAGACCAAGAAATTCATTAGTGAAGTAGAGCAAAGGAAATAATGGCCCACCCCAGACACATGCACATCTGGGATTTACAACACACCACAGACCATTCTAAGTGCTTTACATGGAGTACTTCATTGTTTCCTACATCTTGAAGTCATATTCTTATTATCCTATTTTGCAAATGAGGAAATGAGACATCCCAGGAAGGTTAAGAAATGAGCCTGTGGGTTTCCACTTACTGAGTGGAAGAGCCAGAATTGGACTACTAATGTGTTGTGGTACTTCTGATTCGATGGAAGTTCCAAATATTTAAGTAGTCCAGTCTGCGTGTTTCCTGAGTTTCATTAAAAAGCCTTAATAGAAGAAGATTTATGATGAGTGAGAATTCCTCTCTTCACTACTGATTTGGTATGTGTCATTTTTCTTATGTTCCCCCAAAGACTTACTTTCTTAATTGTATGTTTGTCTGAGAGCCCTTGATAAATGGGCTTTCACATTTCTAAGTATGAACCTATGGGGGGAACCTGTTAAAATGTGACTTGCTCATCACTGTGGATAACTCCATAGATCTCACAGCATCCTGTAGTTTATTACCTAGGAACCCATGTTAAGGACAAATGTCATGGTTATTTTTTACTCAGGTCTCATTGTGTATCCTAGGTCCTTGACAATATTCCTGCATTAGACTTCTGAGTTTCTGAGATTAATGGTCTGGACCATCATTCCTGACAAAAGTTAAGCTTTTCTTTCTTTTTTTTTTTTTTCCCTTGCTGTTGGCCATGGGAATGAACTGAGGGCCTGGGTGTTGTCCCTGAGCTTTTGTGCTCAAGGCTAGTGCTCCTCCACTCTTTTTTTTTGCCAGTCCTGGGGCTTGAACTGAGGGCCTGGGCACTGTCCCTGAGCTCCTTTTTGCTCAAACCTACACTCTACCACTTGAGCCACAGCACCACTTCTGGCTTTTTCTGCTTATGTGGTGCTGAGGAATCGAACCCAGGGCCTTGTGCATGCGAGACAAGCACTCTACTACTGAGCCACCTTCCCAGCCCACAAATGGTGTTTTTTTAATAAGTTTTTTTTTATTGTGAAAATACCATACAGAGGGGTTACAGTTACATGAGCAAAGTAATAGTACATTTCTTATCAAGCATTATTGCCTCCTCCTCTGTTTTTCCCCTACCATCCCTGCCCTCCCATCTCCATGACTATCCCTTCCCCCACCCACCCCCCATGGTGTTTTGAAGTCCCTGATTTATAAGGTCTGTAGTGGATGATCTGGTGTACTTCCCAGAATGGTTCCTTTGGCTCCTTAGTAAGACTACTTATTTATTATTATTATTATTATTATTATCATTTTGGTCGGTTGTGGGGCTTGAGTTCTGGGCTTGGGCGCTGTCCCTGCACTCTTCAGCTTAAGGCGAGCACTCTACTGCTTAAGCCACAGTGCCACTTCTGGTTTTCTAGTGTTTTATTGGAGATAAAAGTCTCACGGACTTTCCTGCCCCAGTTGGCTTTGAACCACTATCTTCAGATCTCAGCTTCCTGAGTGGCTAGGATTACAGGCATGAGCCAGCGGCGCCCGGCTTATTGTTTTTATAAAGATGATATACAGAGGTTACAGTTATATAAGTCAGGTAAAGAGTACATGTCTTTTTTGGACAATGACACCCCTTCCCTTGCTATCTCTCAGTTTTTCCTTCCTGTCCACACCTACAAGTTGTGTAGTTCATATTCAACATAGTGTCTAGTAAATTTCTTTGTTTATTTAGGTGGTTTGAACTCAGGGCCTTAGTGAGACTTTTAAGGAGTGAGGACAGGAAGGAGGACCAATTAAAATAATCTGGAAAAGAATCAACTGCAGTGGGATTAGAGGAAACACAGGTTGAACTATGGCAAAAAAGTTTGAAATTAAAAAAACATATCCCTAGATGGGCACTGGTGACTCATACCTGTAATCCTGGTTACTCAGTAGACTGAAATCTAAAGATGATCACAGTTTGATGCCAGCCCAGACAGAAATGTCTGTAAGACTCATCTCTAATTAGCCAGAAAAAAGCTGTAAGTGGAACTAGGTAGAGAGTTAGACTTGAGTGAAAAAATCAAAGGGACAGTGCCTAGGCCATGAGTTCAAGTCCTACATGTCCTGGCTATCGGATACTTGGCCTTATTGCCTCCTCTTCAACTAGCAATGAGACATCTCCACTTTTCTGTTTCTATTTTCCTATTCGCAGAGTATCTGAAGCTGTCCTTGCTCCATTTATTATGGAGACTGGCCACACAGGAGAGAAAAGTTTTTTTCCCCCCATATAAGCAAAACAGAAGCTCTTTGGAATTATATTACTATGAGTCCTTCTGCTAGACAGGATATGTGGCGGGTTGTCCATACATTATGTCATTTTTTTCTTCTGTTATAGACTCTAAAATAAATGACAGTTCCTATTGTCCCCATCTTGCAGATATACAAACTAAGCCCTGTGTTCTGGTGAATAGATGGGTAATAGAAACTTGTCCTCTTAATTCTTTTTTTTTTTTTTCTCCAGTCCTGGGGCATGAATTCAGGGCTTGGGTGCTGTCCCTGAGCCTCTTTGTGCTAAAGGCTAGCACTCTACCACTTGAGCCTCAGTGCCTCTTTTGGCTTTTTTAAGTAGTTTATTGGAGATAAGAGTTTCACAGGCACTTTTCTGCACAGGCTGGTTTTGAACTGCGATCCTCAGATCTCAGCCCCCTGAGTAGCTAGGATTAGCTGCGTGAGCACCTGGGCCCAGCTTAGTTCTCTTAATTCATCCTGGTCAGTTCATTGATATATCAGAGCACAGGTAACCCATTTCTTGTATTTTATTTGAGGGCTAGAGTAGAGGATGCAGTAGGTGTGGGGGAGTATTGAGACCCTTATATTCACATTTCTTTGGTTTAATAAAAGTCCAGTAAATGGGTTGATTTTTGTTAAACACTGTTATTTACTAGATAGTAATTGGATACTAACGATACTTCTGAGAGTTATGATCAATAGATACTATTATGAGTAGTCCTTCCCTGAACTGGAAGACATTCCCACATCTAAAATACAGAACTCCATTTAACTCCTAGTGGAGACTATACCTATCAACTATCTTGAACTACAACTCCCATCGTGCAACGGGAAAACGTGCCTCATTTCTGGATAATTTGACGGGACCTAAAACCAATCCGCTACCAGAGCTCTCAGCCAGCTACCTATTGGCTCCGGTTAGGGGCGGGACTCTCCGTTGCTAGGCTAGCATCCTTCCGGAAGTGGTTGTTGGTCGCCACAGGGCAACACCCCGGCGTCCCTGGAAGCCAGGGGAGCCGGGGTGGTGCCGGGGAGGCGGCGTAGATTTATCTCTGGGATCCTCTCCAGGAGGGGGACCGGTGAGGAGCCCCTGGGGCAGAGGTGAGGTGGCGTGGCGTGGTGTGGCGGGGAAAGGAGGCACTCGGGTGTGCCCGCGGAGGGGTTTGCACGAGTGTGGGCGGGAACTGGGGAAGACGGGAGGGAGCGGCGGCGGGCCGGGCCGGGCCGGGCGCGAGGCCGGGCGGCGGGCCAGCGGGCAGGAGGGCTCGCGGCGGCGCCCATCGGCTCGTCCTGCCCCCGAGTCAGGGAGCGAGGCCCGGCCTGTGGCCTTGCCGGAGACCTTCTCTTGTGCGTGGGGCGCCGTGTGTGTGTGTGTGTGTGTGTGTGTGTGTGTGTGTGTGTGGCGGGTGGGGTGCGGGGTGGGGGTCGGGGGTCCTCCTCTCCTCGTCGTCGGCCCGTCCCGGGCTAGCCCAGCCTGATGCCATTGCCTGCCAGCTGGGGCAGTTGAAAAGTTTGTTTCTTGTTCTTTCGCCGTTTTCTTTGCACTGATTGAAGAATCTGTCTCCCCTTCTGTAACCGTTTTCTTCACCCGCCTTCCGCGACTTGAGTCTCTTCTGCTTTCCTAGACTTTTGCAGCCACCCCCCCCTCCTCGCCCCAGTCACCGTCTCTTCAGTCCAAGTCTCCCCAACCAGACTGAGTTTAGAGCTGCCTCGTGATCATCACCCCCAACCTCTCTGGTCTCACGGATCTGTTCGTCCTTCTCTGTTTCTCAAGTATTTTACTCCATCTCCTGGATGTTTGGATTGACCGGAAATGGATGGGTGCAGTTTAGTGACCTTCCCCAGCAGCTCTTAAAGCCCCTGATGGGCACAGTCCAGGCAAGTAGCAAGTACACCCCATGAGGTGTCACCTGAACTGTTAGTGACTGCTACCTGCAGTACAGTGTTGAGGCCACATCTTTGTGACATGATTGGCTGGCATGTCCCTCTCAGTCCTAAGTGTGGAGGGAAATTTTCTCACGTGTTATTTGTCATAATTACCTAAGGTCTGCCTTCTGTGTGTGTGTGTGTGTGTGTGTGTGTGTGTGAGTGTGTGTGTGTGTGAGTGTGTGTGTGTGTGTGTGTAAGTGTGTGTGTTGCTATTAGCTGGTATTCCACCACTTGAACTACCACTCCAGTTCTTGGTTAATTGGAGATGGGAATCTTTTGTATGTTTCTTCCTGGACTGACTTCCAACCATGATCCTCAGATCTCAGCCTGTTGAGTAGCTAGGATTACAGGTATGAGCCACTAACATCTGACTCGTCTCACACTTCTGCCCTCTCGATTACAACTTTAGTCCAAGTTGCTACCAGCTCTTACCTAGACTATCTCCTTCCAGCTGGCCTCCTTTCTACTTTGTAATCCCAATGGTTGCTAGAATTCTTTCAACTTCTACATCTACACTACATGCTCATTCTTAGTTTTTTTTTTTGTTTTTTTTTTTTGGTCGTCGTGGGGCCTGAACTCTGGTCCTGGGCTCTGTCTCTCAGCTCTTCAGCTCAAGGCTACTGCTCTGCCACTTTAGCCACAGCACCACTTCCTGCTTAAGTGGTGCTGAGGAATTGAACCCAGGGCCTCATGCATGCAAGGCAAGCACTCTACCACTGAGCCACCTTCCTAGCCCTGACTCAGGCTCATTTCTTCCAATGCTTGTACTCTCTCTCTTAATTGTGCTGGTACCAGAACTTAAACTCAGCTTTTCTTGCTTACGCTGGCACTTTGCTACTTGAGCCACACCTTGAATTTTGGCTTTTTGCTAGTTAACTGGAGATAAAAAAAATCTCTTGGATTTTTCCCATGGTCTAGATTTTGTTTCTCAGATCTCAGCCTCTTGAGTAGACAAGATTACAGATGTGAGCCATTTTTAAAGATCCGCTTATCTGGCACTGGTCAAGCAATCCTCACTAGATGGTAGCTCAGGAGAGTGATGACAGAATCTGTGTTTAGTCATTGCTACATTGTCAGTGCCTGGAAATAAACTTGACAGATGCATAGCAGATAATAAATAGTTCAACAAGCTAGTGGTCTCTACTAGCCACACTCCTCTTTCCTGCAACTTCTTGCTCTTCTCAGAAACCAGGAAAGAAAGTGTTCACCATCTTTTAATTTCTTTTTCTGGTAGATTTGTTTGAATTTTGGATAATCCACAAATCCAGCGTTTCTAGATTCATCCTGGCCTTTAATAGTTAAATATGGATAGTTACACATATAGTTAATTAGGCCTTAGGCCATAAGGACGAACACTATACCTGACCCTTGCTTTCCAGGTGGGAAGTGTCTAGGGATAGGTGATACTTCTCACATGTAGACTTTTCTCACATTCTGTGGCATAGGTAATACAGTGCTTTGTGTAGAGTGTTTGATTGCCCTAGTGTTGGGTCACTATCCAGTTCTCTTTGTCCTTGGGCACCTTTCTTGTCTTTCTCTCCTTAAGAGGATTAAAGGTTCAGGTGGCTCCTTAAGCTATGAGGTACCTCACTTACTGCCCAGGTTCCTGGTTCATTTCTGTTATGCTTTTTTTTTTTTTTTTTTAAATCATGGGTCCTGAACTCTGGGCCTGGAAACTGCCCCTAAGCTCCTTTGCTCAAGGCTAGTGCTCTACTGCTTTGAGCGACAGCACCACTTCCCATTTTCTGGTGGATAATTGGAGATAAGAGTCCATTTTCCTGCCGTGCTGTCTTTGAACCTCTGACATCTCAGCCTCCTGAGTAGCTAGGATTACAGGCGTGAGCCACCACTGCCTGGCTAATACTGGAGTTTTTAACACAAGGTCTCATGTTGCTAGATAAGTGCTCTACCACTGAAGATATGCATCTATCCTTTTTGCTTTAGTTATTTGTCAGATAGAGTCTTTCATTCCCTCTCCCCCTGCTCCCTTTCCCCCTTCATGCCTGGACCACATATATGACCTCCTGTATATGATTCTAGCACATATATAGAATTGTACCAGTGGTCACTTAGAAATCTAGTACCACCCCCTCCCTAGAACTAGAAACCTTGGATTCAAGAAGGACTCTTCAGGCTACTATAGCAGTGTCATATGAAGGGTAACTTAAAAAACAGAAATCCTAGTTCCTGTATTTTTCGTGTTAACACTTGGCAGAGAAAGAAAGTTCTGATTGCTCAACAACGTGTGTGTGTGTGTGTGTGTGTGTGTGTGTGTGGTCATGTGTGTGTGTGTGTGTGTGTGTGTGTGGTCAGTCCTGGAGCCTGAACTCAGGAGCTGGGCGCTGTCCCTGAACTCTTTTTGCACAAGGCTAGCACTCTACCACTTGAGCCACGGCACCACTTCTGGCTTTTCCTGGATATGTGGTACTGAGGAATCGAATCCAGGGCTTCATGCATGCTAGGCAAGCACTCTACCACTAAGCTACATTCCCAGGCCGCTCAGCAACTTCTTATAAGAACACTAATCCTATCCACTGAGGGTCCACCTTGATGACTTCATTTAATTAACTTCCTCCCAATGACCCTCCCTCTAATAATGTCACATTGCAAAACAGGGCTTCAGTATTTGGAGGGACACCACCATTGAGACTTCTTTCTTGTCTTCCCTACATCCTAGCCCTGTGTCCATGGTGTCTCTCCCTTCTCCATTCTTGCTGCCTCTGTCCTAGTTCAAGCCTCATCATTTTTCACTTAGATGGCAGCATTTTCAAGTGGTTTTCCTAAGAAAACGAGCTTCTCATTTCTCCAGTCTAGCCATAGCAGTCCTATCAGAGTTCCTGGCCTGACAGATCGACTGTCCCTCTTCCTCCCTCCCTCCCCCCTAAGCCCTAGTGTCTCTGCTTTGCTACAGGGCAGGGACAGGCTCTTTAACAACAGTGTGCAGGCTCCCCATGCCAGTCCCTGCCATGTCTACTGTTAATCCACGTGCCACAAGTGGAGCTGCTAGAAGCTCCCTGCCTAGGATGCCTTCCCCATCCTACCTCGGGAGTTTGGTACTCTTTATCAGTACATCCTGGAGCAGGAACCTTTTTCCCTTCTGCCTTCTCCAGGTGTAAATGCTTTCTCCCCTGGATGGCAGGCTCCCCAGGCAGTGGTGGGTGTGATGGTGTGACTGCACTCCGGGTTGTTGATAAATGGGGTTCTGGTGTCTTGGTACCTCTGGGGTTTTCCACTTGGGGTTCTATGCTCTTAATTTTTTTCCTCCTGTCTAGGGGGTCATATTTCTGGGAGGGACATCTTGGGGAACTTTCCTAATATGGAGCCCATAAGGCTTGAGTTCCCAACCCCACTATCTTTGTGCATGCAGAGAGTCTCTGGCCATGCTGGCTTGCTGGGGCTAGTCTGATCTAGGTGCTCTGTGACCTAGCTCACTGTTTTTCTCTTTGGTGGGATCTATGTTTTAGGTATCCAAGCCCAGACCAGTCATGGCCGGACGACCCATCTGCATAGGAGACCAGCTGGTTTTGGAGGAAGATTATGACGAGACCTACATTCCCAGTGAGCAAGGTGAGAGACTTGTGCAGTGCTTTGAGGGCAGGTATTATGTCTGGTACATGCACCGGGCTGTTCAGTATATTCCAAGTTAGTCCATGGGGCCTAAGTTGCCACATTAACTGTTTTGGTAAATAAAATTATATTGGAAAACAGCCATACTTGCTTCTGTGTTATCTGTGGCTGCCTTCATGCTTTGATGTTGTGGTGGTGGTAACAGAATGACCTCCATAGCCTATGATATTTACTGTCTTCCCCTTCACAGAGAACATTTGTTCCTGAGTTGGATCATTAGTTTTAAATGAAAACACATAGGGGATTTTTGTGAAATACAATGTGTCCTGAAGCCAGGGCAACTGTTTTCTTTTTGGTGGTACCAGGATTTGAACTAAGAGCTTCATGCTTTCTGAACAGGTGGTCTACCACTTGAACCCCAGCCTCAGCCCTTTTATGCTTTAGATATTTTTCAGATAGGGTCTTGTGTTTTTACCCAGGACAGGATTGGGCCAAGATGTGCCTATCTATACCCCACTGAGTAGGCACTACAGGTGCATGCTACCATGTCTTTGGGTTATTTGTTTTTTTTTTTTTTTTTGGGTCCAGTCGTGGGGCCTGAACTCTGGGCCTGAGTGCTGTCCCTCAGCTCTTCAGCTCAAGGCTAGCACTCTACCACTTGAGCCACAGCAACACTTCCGGCTTTTTTCTTTTTGCTTATGTGGTGCTGAGGAATCGAACCCAGGGCCTCAGGCATGCAAGGCAAGCGCTCTACCACTGAGCCAACTTCCCAGCCCTGGGTTATTTGTTTTGAATGAGGGTCTAAATAACCTTTTTCCTGGGGCTGATCTCAAACCAAGATCCTCTTGATCTTTTTTTTTTTTTGGTCGGTCGTGGGGCTTGAACTCTGGGCCTGGGCGCTGTCCCTCAGCTCTTCAGCTCAAGGCGAGCGCTCTACCGCTTGAGCTACAGCGCCACTTCCGGTTTTCTGGTGGTTTATTGGAGATAGGAGTTTCACGGTCTCTCTTGCCCGGGCTGGCTTTGAACCGCGATCCTCAGATCTCAGCCTCCTGAGTAGCTAGGATTACAGGCGTGAGCCACCAGCGCCCGGCGATCCTCTTGATCTTTGACTCCCAAGTAGCTGAGATTTACAGAAGTGAACAATCATGACCATTCCCTAACCCAGTTTCTTAAGAACTGAGTTTTTTTTTTTTTTTTTTTTGCCAGTCCTGGGGATTGAACTGAGCTTCTTTTGCTCAAGGCACTCTGTCATTTGAGCCACAGCACCACTTCTGGCTGGCTTTTTCTGTTTATTGGTACTAAGGAATCAAATCTAGGGCTTTATGCATACTAGTCAAGCACTCTACCACTAAACCACATTCCCAGCCCAAGAACTGAGTTTTTTTTTTTTTTTAAAGCAGTGTCATGATTATGGCTATTTATTTAGTATTACTATGTGTCAGTCTCTGTTTTGTATTTGTATAGACTTTATTACCTTATAACCCTCATAAACACCTCTGTGAGTCAGGATTATTACTGTTATTATCCCTGTGTTTCTTTTCTTTCTTTCTTCCTTTTTTTTTTTTTTTTTTTTTAAAGACAGTCTAACTAGATAGCTCAGGATTGCCTTGAACTTTCTTTTTTTTTTATTTTGTTGGTCGTGGGGCTTGAACTCTGGGCCTGGGCACTGTCCCTCAGCTCCTCAGCTCAAGGCGAGTGCTCTACCATTTGAGCTACAGCGCCACTTCCGGTTTTCTGGTGGTTTATTGGAGATAGGAGTCTCACAGTCTTTCCTGCCCAGGCTGGCTTTGAACTGTGATCCTCAGATCTCAGCCTCCTGAGTAGCTAGGATTACAGGCGTGAGCCACCAGTGCCCGACTGCCTTGAACTTTCTATCTTTTTGCCTCAACTTTCTAAGTGCTGTAGTTGTTTGGGGGACAAAGGCTTTTGCAAATCTTAGGAGGGCTTATCTCCTTTTGGTAAAATGCCCTCATCCTGGATGGTTTGCCTGTGGCTTTGGGCTCTTCCTGAGGCCTCAGGCACCATGAAGCTTTGGTTTCTTTTTTCTTTCTTTCTTTTTTTTTTGCCTTTGTTAGACTTGGCTTCAGATTGTATTCTTGGGAGTATGGAGATAACATGACATAATTCATGTGTGCCCTTTATAAATGAGGATGTAGGAAAACGTATGCCTTATATATGCCTATGTATTGCTTATATTTTCTTCAGTAAGACATACTTTTCTTACTGAACAAAATTTGAAACATAAAAGCAAGGTTGGTAAAGGATTGATTGTGATTTTTTTCTTCTTTCCATCCCCTTTCTTACCCTTTTATGTCTTTTACCTTTTTACCCCTTTGCCTCTCCTCTTTGCAGAAATTCTTGAATTTGCCCGAGAGATTGGTATCGATCCCGTCAAGGAACCAGAACTGATGTGGCTGGCTCGAGAGGGCATCGTGGCCCCGTTGCCTGTGGAGTGGAAACCATGGTGAGTGATAGTGAGCGTGGCTTCTCTCACCTGCTAGAGGCAGAGGGGCTTGACCCTGGAGATCACCTTTAACAAGGCTGGCCAGCATGATCAGAGACGGCATGGTGTCATTTCTCTGCCAGGAGACCTGAGGCAGGCTGGCTTGCTGGTCCCTGTTCTGGAGTCCAGCACTTACCCTTGGAACACAGAGCTGCTGCTCTGGCTCAGTCCTCTGGCACCAGTGTCTGGTGCTGAGGAGGGCAAGAGTCATTGATATTCCTGCACTCTGCGCCGCCTTCCCATGTCCAAGGTGGACACTGGTGCCAGAGGGGTTTGTAGTGAGTCTGTGCAGACTGGCAGATGGTTTCTGTCTCCCTTGGCAACCATGGATTTCTACAACCTATTCCTAATAGCATCATATTCATGGATTTTTTTTTTTTTTTTGTATTTTCGAGTGCTTTGGGTTCAGGTTCTCTCAGGAAAGCAGAGGTTCCTGGTGAGGTGCTGCGGTGGTTGTGCTCAGACTCCTTCCATGTTGTGGGTGAAGACCGCACCCTCTCCCGTTTAACACCACACTTTATGCCGCCTGTTGCTCTGCTTTCTCTTCACCACCTCATCCTCACCTCATGCTCAGTGTTTGCTCCAAATTATCTCCCTAAAATCAAGAGCCATAAGCTTACTTTTGATCCTTCAGTGTGCTTTCTGTGGTTGCCATATGCTTGTCTTCTGGAGCTTTAGGGATCGCCTCTCAGACTGAGGAGGTACAGTTTGATGCACAAGGTGAAGTCATCCTTTTCTTACCTGAACTATTTAACCTGATGGCTGTACTTCAAAGTAACTGTGATCGTCACTTCCCTCTTCTTAGCTGCAGGATTCTCATCCTTTGAGCTTTTCTTTACTGGTGGCTCCTGCTTCTCTAGAGCTTTTTCATGGCCTTGCCTGCTGTGGACCCTCTCCAATTTCACATCTTTCGTGTGGGTGATCTGGCAGCACTTCACACTGTATTGCAAGTGCTCAGGACTGGTGGTGGTGTTTTTAGGGTAAACTTAAAAGGTACTAGGGAGCTGTCATTGGTTACGGGACAGCTGTGTGACAGGCTTTGTGCCAGTTGCCTCCAGGTACCTGCCATGGTGGCTAACACGCCCTTGTCCTGTAGGAAGAGCATGAATTATTTAAAAAATTTTAAATAGGATTTTATTGTTATTATTAAAGTGTTATACGGAGGCGTTACTACTTCATAAGTCAGGTAATGAGTACATTTCATTTTCGGACAATGTCACCTTTTTTATTTCTAATTTTTATTGTTAAAAATAATAGAAAAAACTTAAGAGCTTGCCTGTACATGTTATCTTCCACCCTGGTCTCTTTACCAAGGGTCATTACTGTTAGTTGGTAAATTCCTTTCAGACCTGTTACATGTTAAGTGTTAAATGCTATATTATAGGCACTATTCTTCTATGTCAGTAGATGCAGTAGGACGTAAGACCACTTCATTCCTGTTTTAATTGTTTAGACAAGGTTTTTAAAAAAATTAATTTATTTGGTGCTAGGGATTGAACTCAGGAAAGGCAAGACACTCTACCACTTGTGCACACCACCAGCCCTAGGCAGGGTCTTGCTCTATAGCCAAGGTTAGCTTAGGACTCAGAATCCTTCTGCCTCAGTTTCCCAAAGTGCTGGGATTATAGGCATGAACCACTATGTCTTACTCTACCTTATTTTTTCCTGCGTTGGTACTGGGGCTTGAACTCAGGACCTTGTGATTTTGCTTGACTTGTTGGCTCACAACTGGCATTTTATTATTTGAGCTATACCTCTAGTCTAGCATTTTTCTGGTTTTGGAGGTAAGCATCTTGAGGGCTTTTTGCTCAGGCTGCCCTGGAATCACAGTTCTAAGATCCTGGCCTCCTGAGTAGCTAGTATTATAGTTACGAGCCACTGGTGCCCAGCTTGCTTTGATTTTTTTTTTTTTTTTCCGTATGTGGATCTTGAACTCTGCACCTGGGCACTATCCCTGAGTTCTTCAGCTCAAGGTGAGTGCTCTACCACTTGAGCTTTGCTTTGATTTTAAGATGATCTTGCTATGTAGTCCAGTCTGACCTCAAACTACAATCCAATTGCTTAAACCTCCTGATTACTGGGATTACAGATGTGTACACCATCCCCAGGTTAACTGTTCCATTGAAGGAGATTTAGGTATTTTCAAGACAAACCACATTTATGAGGGTCTATTTTTGGATTCTCTGTTCTCTTCTATTGATCTGTTTATTTTTATACAAGTACATTCTGTCTATATTTGTATTTATATCTTATTTTGTGTTGGTACTGGGGCTTGGACTCAGGGCCGAGATACTGTCCCTTAGTTTTTTTGCCACACCTGGCTTTTCTGTTGGTTAATTGGAGATAAGAGTCTAACAGGTTTTCCTGCCTGGGCTGGCTTTGAACTCGATTCTCACATCTCAATCTCCTGAGTACCTAGGACTACAGGCATGAGCCACTAGTGCCTGGCTCACATACTGTCTTGGTTATTGTAGCTTTTTAATAAATCTTGAAATCATTTAGGGTAAATCCTCCCATTATCATTTTCTTTTTTAAAATTTATTTATTTATTTTTGGGTCTGGTCATAGGGCCTGAACTCTGGGCCTGGGTGCTGTCCCTCAGCTCTTCAGCTCAAGGCTAGCACTCTACCACTTGAGCCACAGTGTCACTTTTGGCTTTTTTTCTTTTTGCTTATGTGCTGCTGAGGAATCAAACCCAGGGCCTCATGCATGCAAGGCAAGCAC
Source organism: Dipodomys ordii (assembly GCF_000151885.1). Taxonomy (NCBI): domain Eukaryota; kingdom Metazoa; phylum Chordata; class Mammalia; order Rodentia; family Heteromyidae; genus Dipodomys; species Dipodomys ordii. The sequence continues at coordinate 19,575,963 of NW_012267226.1, forward strand.
TCTACCACTGAGCCACCTTCCCAGTCCCTCCCATTATCATTTTCAAAGTCAGATTCTAGGTGCTTTGTATTTCCGCATCAATTTTAGAATTGTTGATTTCTGTTAGGATTTTGATTGGAATTGCACATAAGTGAATTGGGGGAGAATTGACATCTTAATATTGAATCTTTAAATCAATTAACATGATCTATTTTCCATTTAGATTTTCCTTATTATTTCTAAGAAATACTTTATAGTTTTTGTGTACATGTCTCATTATCTTCTCAGATTTATCCCTATATAGTTCATATTTTGGATGCTTCTATAAGTGATATATTTTCAATTTCCAATTGTTTTCTTGCTTTTATGCAGAGGTAAAATTGTTTTTTGGTATATTGATCTTGCTCAACTCAATTATGTCAAGTCTAATAGCCTTTCTTTTCTTTTTTTTCCTATAAGGTTTGCTAGAGATGGTAATGTCTTCTGGGAATAGAGACATTTTTACTGCTTCCTTACTAATCTGGTTACCTTTTTTTCCTATTTCTTTCCTTAATGTCTTGGCTGGAGCCTTTGGTATTATTTATAAATACAAATGCCAACAGCATATCTTTGCCTTGTTCCTGCTCTAAGAGAGAAAGCATGCAGTCTTTTCTTGCTAAATAGCTATTAGCTATAGGGTTTTTGCAAATGACCTTTGTCAGGTGAAGTTTTCTTCTCTTCCAAGCTTGCTGAGAGTTTAAAGCAGGAATGGTTGTTAGATTTTCACAATATTTTTTTCTGCATCTGTTAGGATCATAGGAATTTTTTTCCCTTTTTCTGGTCTGTTCATATAAGTTGTACTGATTGATGTTCTTAGGTTAAACTAATTATATTCTTAGTATCAACTCTATTTCTTCGTGATATATTATCCTTTTTATGTTTTATGGGATTTCATTTTCTAAAATTCTGTTAAATATTATTGCCTCTATGTCCAGGGGGCAAATTGGCCTACAGTATCATTTTTCTAATAATGTTTTCTTCTTGTTTCAATATAATATTGGCTTCATGGAATGATTTGTGAATTCCTGCTTTTGTTTTCTGGACAAGCGTGTGTAAGATTGCTATTTTTTCCTTCTGTATTTGATAGAGTTTACCAATGCAGTCATCTGGGCCCCAAGGTTTTCTTTGTGGGAAAAATTCTAACTACAAATACTTTCTTTAATGGACACAGGATTCAGGCCATCATCTCTTCTCCCCTCCTCTTTTCCTCTCATCTTCTCCCTCCTTCCCTTTTCCTTTCATTACTTTTCAAATAGGGTCTCTTGTTTATGCCTGGTTTGACCTGGATCACTATCCTCCTATTATGCTTTTTCCTGGGATGATAGGCATATGCCATATCACCCAGCTTTTTATAGGCTGAGATGGGAGTCTCCATAACTTTTTTTCCTTGAACCTTGATTCTCCTGATCTTTCCCTCTCATTTAGCTAGGATTAAAGGCATGGACCACCAAGGCCTGTACTTGCTAGGTAAGCACTCCACAACTGTAGCTACCTCCTAAGTCCTGGTCCCTATTTCCCAGAGGTTCCACCATCTCTTAGCCATCACCACACTGGGGACCAAACTTCCAATGCATATTTCTTGAGGGACAACCACTTCTATCACATAACTCTTTAATAATTTTCCTTTCTAATTTTTTTCTCATTTTTCCCATTTATTTGAATTAAGATTCAGAATGTTAGATTCATAGGGAGCCTGAATGGGATTGTATTGGATTTGTACATTGATTTGACAGTTATTGGCATTTTGTCAGATTTGAGTCTTCCAGTCCTGGGATTTGAACTGAGGGCATGGGAACTGTCCCTGAGCTTTTTCACTCAAGGCTAGTTCTCTACCACTTGAGCAACAGCTCCATTTTTGTCTTTTTTGGTGGTTAGTTAAAGATAAATGTCTCACAGACTTTCCTGCCCAGACTGGCTTTGAAACCATGATCCTCAGATCTCAGCCTTTTGAGTAGCTAGGATTACAGGAATGAGCCACTGATGCTCTTTTTTTTTTTTTTGTCTCTTTTCTTTTTAACTGTGAAGCATTGTAAAGATTTTACACAGTTTGGATTTATTCCTGCGTGTTTTATCTTCAATTTTGATGTTATGAATGGATTCCTTTTCCTGTTAGCTGTCCTAGCGGAGATGGGGTGGAGTTATTGGGGGTGGGATGAGTGGTTTACTTCGTTGCCGCACAAGTTCTCCTGCATTATTTCTCTTTCCCAGTAGTGTGGCTTGTCACTTCTTATGAGATTAGAATCTTTTGCAAAAAGACAAACAAAAAAAGCTTTTACAATGCACTTTTCTTCAGATTGTTAAGATCTATCTATGTATCTATGTATATTTTTTTGTGCTATTACCGGGACTTGAACTCTGGGCCTGGGCACTGTCTCTTAGCTTTTTTGCTTAAGGATGGCACTCTGCCAATTGAGCCACAGTTCCACTTCAACTTTTTAGTGGTCAGTTGGAGATGAGAGTCTCAAGGACTTTCCTGGCTAGGCTGGCTTTGAACTGTGATCCTCAATCTCAGCATCCTGAGTAGCTAGGATTATAGGCATGAGCTGCTGACACCCAGGTAGTTACTTATTCTTAATCAATGATACCTTCAATTTTGTGTTAGTCCTTTTACCTGCTTCCATCGAATCCTTACATACTCCTTTTCCACATCTTCTCTCTCTGTCTCTCTCTCTCTGTCTCTCTGGTCAGTTGTAAGGCCTGAACTCTGCGCCTGGGCGCTGTCCCCGAGTTCTTCAGCTAAAGGTGAGTGCTCTATCAGTTGAGCCCCAGTGCCACTTCCAGTTTTCTGGTAGTTAAATGGGGATAAGAGTCTCATGGCCTTTCCTTCCCTGGCTTTGAATTGCGATCCTCAGATCTTAGCCTCCTGAGTAGCTAGGATTACAGGCGTGAGCCACCAGTGCCCTGCTGCTGCTGCTGCTGCTCTGTTGCTGCTGCTTCTTCCTCTTCTTCTTCTTCTTCTTCCCCCCCCCTCCTCCTCCTCTTCCTTCTCCTCCTCCTCCTTTTCCACTTCTTCTTCTCCAATTCTAAGTAGTTTGGGGCCTGAGCAGGGACTAACTTCTTTTTAATTTTTATTTTTTGTGAACATACTGTACAGAGGGGTTACAATTACATGGGCAAGATAATGAGTACATTTCTTATCAAGCATTGCAGCCTCCTCCTTTGTTT
>NW_012267226.1:19581500-19600123 GCF_000151885.1 Dipodomys ordii
GTATGGCTAGTAAAGATCTTCTCCCAATCTGTGGGCTTTCTATTGATCTTGCTAGCTATGTCATTTGCCCTGCAGAAGCTCTGCAACTTTATGCTGGGGATTTAATTTTTTGAGTTCCAACAACCCTTGTCCGTTTGTATGGCTAGTGAAGATCTTCTCCCAATCCGTGGGCTTTCTATTGATCTTGCTAGCTATGTCCTTTGCCATGCAGAAGCTCTGCAACTTTATGCAATCCCATTTGAGGAACTAACTTTTGAACTCTGCTTATCCCCAGCCAGGACATCACAGGTGATATTTACTACTTCAACTTCGCCAATGGGCAGTCCATGTGGGACCATCCATGTGATGAGCACTATCGGAACTTGGTGATCCAGGAGCGAGAGAAGCTATCTACTCCTGGGGCCACTAAGAAGAAAGATAAGAAAAAGAAGAAGGAAAAGAAAAGCAAGAAGGACAAAGAGACCACCAAAAGTCCCCGGGTAAGTAAGTGGGTGTCAGCTTCCAGGGAGGCAGGGTTGAAACCTGAGGGGTATTGGATATCTCTAGATGTCTGTAGCAGGGAACAACAGCAATCCAGCTTTAGTGGCACACACCTATAAGCCTGTTACTCAGAAGGCTGAAGCAGGTGTTTAAAAGGCCAGTCTGGGTTATATAGTGAGACCCTGTCTCAAACAACCCTTCCCCCCCCCCAAGAAAAACCCCAATAATAAATTCAAAAGTACATCATCTAAAGTTTGCCTATCTTCTGGCTGACTTTTTTCTTCAGTTTCCAGGATTGTTAACTTCTTTAAATAATTTCTTTCCTTGGGAAGTATGTGTTATATAACAGAATAGAGCACACTCTGTCCAGGATGGTGTTTTGTAGAAATCTGGGAAGAGGTGGTGTGTGTCATTCTGGAATAGTCGATGAGGCCAGTGTGCCTAGATGAATGGGTGTGGGCTCATGTTTGTCTTTAAGTGGTATGAATTTCATTATCAGAACACCCATGCCTTCAGGATTCAAATGAGAGCTCTGGGCTTTCTCTCCTCTGTGGCTTGCCCTTGTGGACAGCATCCTTGGTTAGTGATAGGTAACTGACATTGAATTACATCCTGCTCACTGTGGTCTTTGAATAGTTTTTGTACTGAGTTCAAGGAACTCTTACTCATGTGTGATCTGGAAGGTGGTAATGATTGCCCTTATTTTAGTGGTAGCTGTACTGACATGAGACCCAGGCTCTTGCTGAATGCTGGTATACAGGGAGCATGCCTCGTTTTCTTCATCTAGCTGTGGGTGGGAGGCCATACTGAGGGGAGGGGTCAGTAGCTCTACGAGGAAGGGTGCATGAAGGAACTCTGTACTCAGTTCAGCCAGGTGGTGAGCCCTGGGAATATTTTTTCCACCCTCTCAATGGCCTAGTTGTTTTTTCCTTTGTCCTTTTTCTTTTTCATTTTCCATTAGAGTTTCTTTTGCCTTCCTGCCTGCTTTCCTTCCTTCCCTTCCTTCCCTTCCTTCCCTCCCTTCATTTCCCTCCCTTTCCTATCCTTTCCCTCCCTTTCCTTTCCTTTCCTTTCCTTTCTTCCCTCCCTCTCTCCTTCCCTCCCTCCCTCCTTTTTTGGTGGTGCTAGGGATGAACCAAGGACCTCATTCACACTAGAAGCACTTTACTACTTAGCTACACACTCAGCCCTGTCTTTTTTCAATTATTGCTTTAAACAGTTGTTGATTCATTTGGCATTTTAAAAAATAATGTTGAAGCTTTGTTACTGCTCCCCCCTCCTTCCTCTCCTTGACATATTATTCATGAAACTAAGGAACAAGATAAAAGGTCTCTTCTTCTAGACAGAGAAAAGGAGACAGGTGATTTCCAAAATAGTTTGAATTTTTCTTTTTTTTTGCTAGTCTTGTGGCTTGATGGGGCTTGAACTCAGGGTCTGGGCACTGTCCCTTAGCTGCTTTTTACTCAAGGCTAGCACTCTACCTCCTGAGCCACAGAACCAGTTCTAGCTTTTTCTGTTTATGTGGTACTGAGGCATCGAACCCAAGGCTTCATGTGTGCTAGGCAAGTACTTTACCCGTAACTTCTAGCCTAGGTTGAATTTTTAACATAAGTTTGAAAGGCATAAGGAGGCTGATAGACTTTTCAGTAGCCCTGGATTATTTGAAATGATATGAAAGAACCTGAGAAGCTCTGGCATGACCCATGGTAGAAGAGGGAGTGAACTGAGGGTTCTAGACTTGGGTGACAGTCTCAGTTCTGGTTGAGTGTGAGTTTCTGGAGTTCCTTGTTAGCAATGCTCTCTTCTATGATTTTGGAAAATGAGGACAGTCAGATAGCCCTGCACGATCAGGCTGGTTCTGAGGATTTAGATCAAGCTCCTCAAGTTTGAGTTTGTGCAGGGATAGGTGTGAGGTAGGAGGGCTACCTGGGTTTAGGGGGTTTTAGGCCTCTGAAAGTGTGTGTGCCCCTAGCTGGGTAAGGTTTACAGTGAATATGTTCAGGATATAGTTGAATTTGTTAGGGTTTTCCTAGCCCCAAGGTTCTATGACTGGACATGTAAGGAGTACCAACTTATGCCTTTGGTAGAAGGGTACTAGAGTTTTGAAATCTCAGGCCACTGGATGAACTTTTCCTCATGTGTCCCTCTTAGGAAATTTCTGGGAACCCTCCGTAAGTATAGCAGGTTTTATAAAATTATCTGAAGAACTTGAGGTCTAGATGATACCTCAGGGATAGCTTAGCTGCTAGTTTTCAGGCTTTGGTTGGTAGTAAAGTCCATGTCTTCACATCAGTTCCTCTGTAGAGGTTTAGCTTATAAAAAATAAACGAAATGTCCCTGATTTCTCTGGGGATGTGGGTCATGGTACTTAGGTCCTCCACACACTATTGCTGCCCCTTTGTGCTGAGCCCCAGGTTCCATGTGGCAAGGGTGCAGGCCCTCTTTATAGAGGGAAACTGGGCCCCCGAAAACAATGTATATTTGGCCTGAGGGAGTTTTTAACTTTTCTTCTCGCTTTGGTTTCTGTGTTACTTTAAAGGGAGGGTGGGTTTCTGTCAAGGGCTTCTCAAGGGCTGAGGTAGCACATATAAAATGCTTTCTCTTAGTTTTCTCTGCATGTTTGTATGCCCATCTAGGAAACACAGCCTGAGCAGGGACTTCTGCCTTCTTCCCTCTTCCTCCGTGGTCCATCCCCTCTCCCAGCACCTGGGCTTGCTGATCTGGACTTAGATCAAGAGATGCAGGCTAAAAGTGAGGGTTCCTTTAAGAAAGGGAAGAGTCCATGTATGCCTCTTATGGGTGCCCTCCCTAGCAAATTGCAGCCACTCTCCAAAGGCCAAGCTTCCAGAACCCATCCGATCTTTGCCGACGTGGAGAAAATCTTAGGCAGGGTTCCAGCCCAATGTAGGACAGAATTAGGTGATCAGCAGGGTCTGGAGATACCCCAGAAGGCAACAGAGAAAATCTACCTGGGGTTTTCCGACCCTGAAATAGAAGAGCTGGAAATAAGGACCAGACAGCAGAAACCTGGTGCCCTATGCCCTCAGAACACTGGGCCTTTCCTAGATGGGCTAGGATGCAGGACCAAGATCCCTGTCCACACCAAGCTTTCTGATACCATCGATGGCCTGCAGCTGAAAGGGGAGCAACAGAGCCACAGCATAGCCACACTGAGTCCAACTGGCCCTGGAGCAGACAAGGGTCAGAGTTTCATTCCCTTGCTGCCCCCTGAGGAAGAACCCTCTTTGTCCCTTTGTTCTGACCACATGTTGTCTCCTCCGAAGTACAAGTTCTTACTAGATAGCAGCCCAGCTGAAGACCTGAGCTGGCAGCACGTCCTCGGGGAAGGTGTGGGTCTGGGCTGGGGGAGGCGAAGGAGAGAGACTGCAGGACTGTGGATGGGGCAAGTCTCCAAGCATGTCAATAAGGACATCCCAGGGAGTTGCAAAGAAACTGAGCCTGATGCCTCTGCGGCTCCAGGGGCGGCCACAGCCGAAGATCCACCCCAGGGCCTTTTACTAATACCACCCGATACCCTGGCATCAGAACCAGCTCGGAATGCCTCTGCAGGGGATTCGCCTAAAGAGAAGACACCCCCCCAAGAATCTCCAGAGACCCTCAGGGAAGATAGGAATCCTAGTGGGTCTGAGGCTGGCTTGGAGAGCAGCAGTGGCAGTTGTGGCAGCCCAGCCTCACCCTTGGGCTCTCATATCCTAGGTGAGGTGCACAATATCCCTTGGGACCTGCAGAGCTCTTGGGCATCTGTGGTAGTCACGGGTCCGTCAGGCCCTGGGCCCAGGGACCCAGCCTCCTGTCCTTACCTGGTGCCTGAGCTGTCCCAAGTGCAGAGCTCTGCTGAGGAGCAGTCACACAGTGAAGACTACTCTGAGGATCAGAGGCTCTACCAGCACATCCTGCAGATGGTCAAGATCTCCAGGCAGCTAGAGGGCCTGGGGCTGCCCCAGAGCATGCAGGAAACGCCATGCAAAGACATCGCCAGCATGGTCTGTTTCATGGCCACAGAGTCTTCCAGGATGTCTAGTGAGGGTGAGAATGAGGCCGTCAGAGCCATGGAGAGGGACCCAAGATTTCTAACCTGGGGCCCAGAGCTGCTGGAACATCCTCAGGAGCTGGCCCTGGCCTCTGAAGGACAGGAGGCCTCTCAGCAAGCACATTGCCAGCCAGGCAGCAGCTCCCCCCAGCAGGGGCTGGTAGAGCTGAGTTCTGACACTGGGCTCACTGCAGAGCCAGGCGAGATGAAGCTTCTTAACCAGGTAGGCATCTCAGAGAGAATGGCCTAAAGCCCCAGGCCTTGGTGACCGGAGCAGGGCGGGGGAGCTGGTGGAGCTGATGTAGCTGACGTCGCTGATGTCTACTACAGCCACCCAGTCTGCTTTCTTGTTCCCTTCTCTTGGTAACTGTGCTAACTGTTCTTAATTCCCTAAGTGGCCATCCTATTGGGATGATAGGTATTTCAAATTAGTTCTGCTCTATTACCTGCAAGGTAGAATTGAATGTATTTATGATTTCCTTTCCTTGCATCTAACTGTAATTCATAGGTGGCTCACATGATTGCAGGTGACTGAGTGTGAGTGTGGACAGGGTGGCCTTTCCCCAGGATATGGGGTACCCTCAGGGATTTGGGAAGCCTTTCCCTTGAGTTGATTCTAGAGAGAGGGAGGCACCCTACTCCAAAACTCTGAACTCATCCCTTCTGGGAGGCATACAGAACCAGAGTTAATATTTTCACAAAGGAGTAAAGCTCACAGTTCTCTATCATCTAGTCAGCTGCTTCTGTCCTTTTCTCTTAGGGTCCCCTGAAAATTGCATGACCAACCAGTGTCATTCTGTATAGATCATATTTGTGACTTCATTTCTTTCCCCACTGGGATTTGCTGAGGGCCTGTCATTCTGAGTCTTTGTTGCCTCAAAAAGTGACCCTTTTCTTCATTCAGAAGGAGTCAAGTTGGATCAGAGGCCATGGTGATCAGTGTCAACTTTGCTGTGGTCCAGCTGTGGCTTTACCCAGTTGTTCCCTCTGGTTCCTAATTGCCAACAGAACTGGTACTCGGTTAGTGCTAATAACTACTGTAGCACTATAAATATCAGATAAGCTTCAGATTATCCTGAAAGTTTTAATTAGCCCAATGGCAGCAAGTTTATCTGCTCTGGAAGGACAACGCCACGCGTAGCCCCACACTCAGAGTTAATGGCCAGCTATAGAAGATGATCAGCTAGGAGCCAGGAATGTATAATTTCCCTGCTAACCACTGATTTAGTAAAGGCCTGGGAGAACAAAGCCCTCAGCATGCCTGTCTCCTTGCTCAGGCCCCCAGTACGCTAGCAAATTAGCCATGTTAGGAGTCTGTAATTTTCTATAAATACAGTGTGGGAAGAATGGTGCTTGCTGATACGCTGGGGCTGTTGGAAGGGCTGAAGATGGGAGGAGCAGGCTGTTGGCTTGCAGTTCACTCAAAGAAGCTTTTTTCTTTTTGGCTTTTGATCCTGCTGGATTCAGAAGGCAGCATGAAGTACGATAACCCAGGGCTCACTTCCATCACTGCCCCTCTGTGACTCTGTGACTTTGGACTCTTGACGACCTTACCCACCTCGGGTTGTTGTGAGAGTAAAATGAGACATTGTGCCAGTGGCTGGTGCTCAAGCCTTTCTCAGTTGTCCGTCAGTAGTGCCTTTTCTGCAACAGGCCAGATGATGAGGAATCTGCACAGGTTCAGGAGTGGGGCTCATCTCCCCTTTCTTTCAACTGAGCCTTTGTGTATACACGTGTGTGTGGGGCGGGGTAGGGGTAGTGGGTCCTGGGGCTTGAAGTCAGGAGGGTATGGGTGCTATTTCTGAGCTTTTTAGGCTAAAGGCTAGTGCTCTACTGAGTGAGCCACAGCTCTACTTTTTTTTTTTTTTTGGTGATTAATTGGAGAGACTCACAGACTTTCCTGCTTAGGCTTGCTTCAAACCACAATCCTCAGATCTCAGACTCCTGAATAGCTTATGGCATGAGCTACGGGCACCTGGCATCAGATGCCTTTGATGCCCTCCCTGTGCAGAAGCAAGCTTCTCTGGGGCATGCCTGGTGGCCTGGCCCCTAGGTTAGGCTGTGGTGGAGAAGATGGCTGACTTGAACAAAGATTTCCATCTCTCTTCAGTCCCTGTGGAATTAGATTTTTTTTTCTTTTCTGTCTTGGGGCTTGAACTCAGGACCTGAGCTCTCTCCCTGAGCCTCTTTGTGCTCAAGGCTAGCACTCTATCACTTGAGCCACAGCGATACTTCCAGCCTTTTTTGAGTTGTTTATTTGGAAATAAGAGTCTCATGGACTTTTCTGTCTGTGCTGGCTTCACACTGTGATCCATAGATCTGAGCCTCCTGAGTAGCTAGGATTACAGGTGTGAGCCACCGGCACTCAGTTAGGAATGGCATTTTTGCTTTGTTCTATGCATTTTAAATTTGAGAAAAAGAATTTTGAAGAGCTTTTCATAAATTGACCCCAGGATGCTATCCTAGCCTCTATTTCTATTAAGCCCAGATGATCACAGTGTGAATGCCATAATATTGACATGGCCCTGACTCCTGACCCTGACTCTCAAAAGGTCCCTTGCTTTCATCTGACTGGAGCAGCTCTGCAAACCTCAGGGCATAGCAGGTACCCTGGTGGATTAGTAAACTGGGGTTTCACACCTTCTGACCCCATCCTGGTCCCCCTTTCCCTCTCCTTCCTCACTAGTATGGAGCCTTTGCATGGCCCTCCTGAGAAGAGAGAAGAGAAGACCTGGTCAGTCCACTGCCGCCCCTTCCCCTGGGCAAGAGACCTTCTAGCCCCTTTCCTCATCAGTAGAGAGGGGGAAGAGTTCTTTTTGTTGCTCAAGCATACTTTTCACAGTTACTTACTTTGATTAAAGGCAGACGTGCCCATAGTTGAAGTCAAAGCTCCTGACAGGTATACAATAAAAAGGAGCAGTCCTCCGTGTGCAGCGCCGCCCTCCTCAGAAGCCTCCCCTTCTTTCCTGGTGTTTACTTCCATCTTTGGTAATCATATGCTGAGGCTGCTTTTTCTTGATACATCAGTTTTAAACATTATCTATTGAAATTTCTTCTGGTAGCTGAGGGTTTTATGTCTGCCTTTCCTTCCCGCATACTTCTGTATGGCTTCTGGAAGGAGAACAGAACCCATGCAGCATCTGCCAGATGTGAGAGAACTGTTTATGTGAGATGGCATCCGAGAGATGTGATTTCTCACACAGTTGGTACAATGGTAATTTCTGGATGTTGTGTTTCATTAGCAGCCTCCAAGTGGAGGCGGTTTAAATTTGAGCGGGCAAGATTTAGATGTTTTATTTTTATATCTGTCTCCAACATTTTCAGAGTCACATGGTATCTGGGGTTTGTAACAAAATGTTTTCTGTCGCCCAGGCCCTGGGTTCCTCCTTAGCCCCAGTGCACGTTCCTCTTTGGGGCCTGGGGCCTTTACGAGGTCATGCGGATGTCCCTCCCTCTGCTGTACTTGGATCTCAAAGCATGAGCCCAGGTAGCGCAACTGAGTCTGGCCAGCTTGGAGAACTCACACTGGTGAGTACTTTTTCTGCTGGGCAGTGTGTTTAGTTGCAGAGCTGCCTTTGTGCCACACTGAGAAACAGAGAAACAGAGCCTAAACTGGGTCTTTGAGTTCATAATCTAGTTCAGGAGAGGAGTCCTGCCTCTGTGGTGCTGGATGTGGACTCTGGACAGAGAAAGGTGGACTGTGGTGCCATAGGGATGTACTGCTCCTGTTCCCTCCCACATAGCCCAGGCAGTGGGAGTTGGAGGAGGGAGTCAATGTTGTGAGGGGGTGGGGTCACTGTTCAGTTTCATGGGTTGGGCGGGACTTGGTTGGGAGCCATCAAGAAAGGAAGTGGAAGCCCGGAGCTGGTGGCTCACGCCTGTAATCCTAGCTACTCAGGAGACTGAGATCTGAGGATCGCGGTTCAAAGCCAGCCCGGGCAAGAGAGACTGTAAGACTCCTATCTCCAATAAACCACCAGAAAACCGGAAGTGGCGCTGTAGCTCAAGTGGTAGAGCGCTTGCCTTGAGCTGAAGAGCTGAGGGATAGCGCCCAAGCCCAGAGTTCAAGCCCCACGACTGACCAAAAAAAAAAAAAGAAAGGAAGTGGGGGAGTCATTCCAGGGTTATTGGGAAGGGCTTCCTGATGAGTTCTTACATGTTCCTTCTCTCTTTTGGAGCCTCCACAGCCTCTTAAGACTTCTGCTTGTGCAAGAGGTCTCTTGGGCACCATCCATCAGGACAAGAATGCTCTCAACCTCTTGGCCTTAGGGGAGGAGACCAATGAGGAGGATGAAGGGGAAAGTGACAACCAGGTAATGTTCAAGTCCTCTCCCTGGTCTATAAATGCTCTGTGCTATTTGCCATTCTAGTGTGTGTGTGTGTATGTGTGTGTGTGTGTATGTGTGTTCTAGTACTGGGACTTGAATTAAGGGTCTTGTGTATTTGCTTTATGTTTTTACTCAAGGCTGGCTCTCTGCCATTTGAGCCATATCTCCATTTCTGGCTTTTTGCTGGTGAATTGGAGATAAAAGTCTCATGGACTTTTCTGTCTGGGCTGGTTTTGAATCTGGAGCCTTAGAGATCAGCTTTCTGAGTAACTAGGATTACAGGCATGAACTATCAGCACCCAGTCATTTTAACAGTTATTTTTTTGGGGGCTGGGAAAGTGGCTCAGTGGTAGAGCACTTGCCTCGCATGCTCGAGGCCCTGGGTTCGATTCCTCAGCACCACATAAGAAAAAAGCCGGAAGTGGTGCTGTGTCTCAAGTGGTAGAGTGCTAGCCTTGAGGTGAAGAGCTGAGGAACAGCACCCAGGCCCAGAGTTCAGGCCCCATGACCGGACCCCCCAAAAAAAAACAAAAACAAAAAACAGTTTTTTTTTTTGTGACAGTCCTGAGGCTTGAACTCAGGGTCTGGGCACCATCTCTGAGCCTTTTTGCTTAAAATAGTGCTCTACCACTTAAGCCACAGTTCCACTTCTTTTTTGGGTGGTTAATTGGAAATAAGACTCTTATAGACTTTCCTACCTGGGCTGTCTTCAAACCATGATCCTCTGATCTTAGCCCCCCTGAGTAGCTAGGATTACAGGACTGAGACACCCGCCTGGTTCACTTTAACCATTTTTAAGTGTATGGTTCAAAGGTGTTAAAAACTAATAATGTTGTGCTACTGTCACTGCTATCAGTTTCTAAAACTTATTCATAATTCCAAATAGAAGCTATATCCATTCAATGGTAGCTCTTTCCAGTCTCTGGTGATTTCTAATCTAGTCTGTGAATTTGCCTGTTTGAGAGATGTCTTATCAGCACCAACATAAACAATATTTTTCTTCTTGTATTTGGCATCTTTCACTTAGTAAATTTTCAAGGTTCGTGTTATAGCATGTATTAGAATTTCATTACTTTTGAAGGTTAAATGATACTCCAGTGTATACATATTTTGCTTTTCCACTCAGTTCTTGTCGAGTGCATGATGCTATTTTAAAGTAAAAATGAGTGAGTATGGTAGGCACACCAGGGAGGTGGGCCTTGGAGGATCACAGCATCAGAGTTTGCAACGTGCCATTTCAGTCAAGACTAAGTCTAGTGGCACGCACCTGTTATTTGGGTGCAGTACACAAGCTTGTCATCCTAGAGACAAAGGAAAGCCCAATTAGGAGGGTCGAAGTCCAGGCTTACCTGGGCAAAAAGTTAAGACCCTTTCTTGAGGATACCAATACAAAAAGGGACCAGCTCAAGTTGTAGACTGCTGGCTTAGCATTCTGAGTTCAGATCTCAGTACTGTCAAAAAAAAAAAAGTAAAAAATGGATTTCCAGATGATAGCCTCCTTTCTTGATTGGTCTATATGCCTGCTAGGTCTGATCCGGAAAGTAGAACCAACAGGAGCTGGCTGGCACAAAGCATTGTGCACGCCAGTGAGGCCTTCTTAGTAGAGGACCTTCCCTGGAGTCCTCTGAGACCTTGCCTGGATACTATCTGTTAGCTCAGCCCTACCCTGTCCTCCCTCTGCAGGCCCTCACCTGGGCTGACCAATCCCCTTGAACTTAACTATTTGTTTTTTTGTCGGTCGTGGGGCTTGAACTCTGGGCTTGGGTACTATCTCTCAGCTCTTCAGCTCAAGGAGAGCGCTCTACTGCTTGAGTCACAGCGCCACTTCCAAACTTAACTACTTGTCTTTTTCTTTTTTTGGCGGTTGTGGGGCTTGAACTCTGGGCCTGGGCGCTGTCCCTCAGCTCTTCAGCTCAAGGTGAGCGCTCTACCACTTGAGCTACAGCGCCACTTCCGGTTTTCTAGTGGTTTATTGGAGATAGGAGTCTCACGGCCTCTCCTGCCAGGGCTGGCTTTGAACCATGATCCTCAGATTTCAGCCTCCTGAGTAGCTAGGATTACAGGCGTGAGCCACCGGCGCCTGGCTCAAACTTAACTTCTTGTAACCGCTTGTTTCCAGAGTGCCCGAAGTCCCAGCGAGCTTCTTAAGAATCTGCACCTGGACCTTGAGGCCCTGGGGGATAACTTTGCCTATGAGGTGAGACATGAGCTTGTTGATAAACACATGTCAGTGTGCCCCTCCTTCCTTCTAGGCTTTTCTTATCAGTAGGAGGCATATTTGGAAAGAGAAGCATTTTGTCTAGTCTTGATCAGAATTTCTGGAGTTTGGAGCATTTTTTGGTTTATTTATGTATCAGATAACCATTTATTATGGAAAGTTCCCACATGGAGCTCTTTGCTAAGTGCTATAGGTCACATGAGTGTAAATGAGATATGCTTCCTGCCTGCTCAGATTATAAAGTCTCGTAGACTTTAGGGGAAGAAATTTGTTGTCTGGACTTCAGGGAAACCTGTTGGAGATGACATTTGGCCTGTGTCTTGAAAGGTAGCTAAGTTTTAGATTTGGAGGTTATAAGAGAATAATATAGCAAATGAACAGCTTGAACAAAAGTTCAAGGACTGAAATACGGTAGTCTGTTTTCTACTGTCATCAGAATGTTCGTGTGTGTGTGTGTGTGTGTGTGTGTGTGTGAAATGAGGCTTGAACTCAGGTCCTGGGTTTGTGTGTGTGTGTGTGTGTGTGTGTGTGTGTGTGTGTGTGTGAGAAATGAGGCTTGAATTCTGGGCCTGGGCGCTGTCCCTCAGCTCTTCAGCTCAAGGCGAGCACTCTACCACTTTGAGCTACAGCGCCACTTCTGGTTTTCTGGTGGTTTATTGGAGATAGGAGTCTCACGGTCTCTCCTGCCCAGGCTGGTTTTGAACCGAGATCCTCAGATCTCAGCCTCCTGAGTAGCTAGGATTACAGGCGTGAGCCACCGTCTCACAGACTTTCCTGCTGGCTTTGAACTACAATCCTCAGATCTCAGCCTCTTGAGTAGCTAGGATTACAGGCATGAGCCACCAGCACCTGGCTCAGACTGTTCTCTGTAAAGAACAGTAAATCTCATCTTGGTGTTGAAATAACTGTTTGTCTTTGTATTTGGAAAGGAACATTCCCTACTATATGTTTTTTGTCTAGTCTGATTCTAGTGTGTGCGTGCATGTGTGCGTGTGTGTGCACCAGTCCTGGAACTTGAACTCAGGGCCTGGGCACTGTTCCTGAGCTTTTTGGTTAGGCATAATCAGATATGTTTTGATTGTGACTTCAGCATTTTCTAACAAATAGGGTACTTTTTCCCCCTAAATGTCCCATCTGTATCATCCACCTGATACATTCTTACTTTGGCACTCTTCCTTCTGATTGGGGCCTGGTCTGGGGTAAAGAATTTAGTGTGGGGGCTGGGAAGGTGGCTCAGTGGTAGAGCACTTGCCTTGCATGCATGAGGCCCTGGGTTCGATTCCTCAGCACCACATAAGCAAAAAGAACTGGCCCCCCCCCCCAAAAAAAAAAAAAGAATTTAGTGTGCTTGGAGCCAGGTGCTGATGGCTCACACCTGTAATCCTAGCTACTTAGAGGTTGACATCTGGGGATTGTGGTTCACAACCAGCTTGAGCAGACAAATCTGTAGCCTCTTAACTCCAATTAACCAGCAAAAGACCAGAAGTGGAACACCAGCCTTGAGCAAAGAAGCCAAGCAAGAACATAAGGCCCTTAGTTCAAGACCCAAAAACCAACCCCCCCCCCCCACTCTGAATGTGTTTGGTTTCCTAGTTTTCTGACGCGATAGCTTTATTTTCTTATCACCTACCACTAATCAATATAGACAGATTGATGGAATAAAAAGGAATTGATTAGGTTTGTGCCTGGGAAGATGAACTTGGGTAGGAGTGTCAGGAAGGAAGTCTTGCATTTCCTAGAGACTCAGCAAGTTCAGGGTGGATTCTGCCTCATTCATGTCTGTATGTCTTAACACCTAGCCCAGTTACCTAGAACATAGGAAGTGCTTTGGTATATTTTGTTCAACAATTGAGGAAATGAATAAATGAGCTATACTGGGGTGAGGTGAGTGGTATCTAGGCAGATTGTGAGGCTTTTTTTCCCCTTCCTTTGTCTTTCTCAGTTTCTGGGTTGAGTAGATAGTTGGTACTACTATCAGCTGGTGGGTTGAAGATTCCAGTGTAGATTGGTCATGGTTCACTCTGACTTTGGGCAGACTTTTACTTCATAATGAGTTTCAAATGTCCACAAAACAGATACTTCTTTGACATGTCTTGGATTCTAAAACTTTCTCTTTAACGATATGTGCTTTTTTGGGGGACTGGGAGTTTTTAAACATTTTTTTATTTTTATTTTTTTTATTGTGAAAATACTGTACAGAGGGGTTACAATTACATGGGCAAGATAATGAGTACATTTCTTACCAAGCATTGCAGCCTCCCCCTTTGTTTCCCCTTCTCATCCCTTGATCTCTTTGGCACCACGGTGAGGTGGTTCACAGTGTCTCTCATCCCAGTCTCTAGCATACAGCAAATTCATTTCTTTTCACCACATGGAGTGTTTGGATTGCTATGGAGGAATTAGGCAGAAATAAAACTTTTCTGTTGGGAGATTAGTGATGGGGATGAATGAGGGGTTCTAGACAGGCAAAGCTACCCCTGTGTGGTCCTTGTCCTTTGGAATGGCTTTCATCTCAGTTATAGTCCTTGGCTCCTCTGGGCTGTCCACCTTCCCTTGCCCCTGGCCATTGCAGGCAGCCCATGATAGCTCTCCTTCATGGGTTTGCTTTCCCCCTGTTTCACTGAGCAGTCACTTTGCACAGGATTCCATGAGAGGGCAGTAGGATGGCAAAAATACAGCTCTGTTTCCTTCTCCCTCCGCTGGTGTCAGATCCATTTCTAGTCTATTACAAACCAACAGGGAAAGGTGCGTGAGTGGGGGAGGTAGAGGAGTGGTAAGCAGGCAGTGTGTATGGCCATATGGTGCTGAAGAAAGCCCATCAGCTGGACGGAGGAGCGGGAGGAGCAAGGGCTTAGCAATCACAGGATGATGTCAGTGTGATTGGAAGCGAGAACTACACCAGGGAGCTGTGTGAAGAATTGAGACCAACTGGATGAGTATGAGACTTGGAAAATAAATCAGACTGATGTTTGTCTTGGTGGAGGTCTTCCCAGAGCAGGGTTAATGCTACTACTGCGCCCCCCCCCCTGCAGTGCTGTAAGGATCATAGGAGCCTTGCCTGTTGTCCTGGTAGGGGGTACAGATGGCCATGAACCTGGAGCGCTCATGGCTTTTGGGGAATGTTAAATATTCATATTTATGGGATGGTTCTTACAGACTCCTCCACACATACTCTTTGTGCAGATGGTAAAGTCTTACAGCTTGGGCTGTGGCAGGAGACAGAGGAATGTGAACATGGACAGGCCCAGGGTGAAGCTGGGTTCCCACTGAGCTGGGATGGGAGGCTGTGATGCCTGAGTGTGGATGCTGGTTGGGGGCTTCAGGCTTTGGGTTTGGGTGACAGACAAGCATGGAGTCAGATGTGATGCTTCATGTCCATTTGTGGATGGTCTGTAGCCAGTGTTTGTCTCCAGTGACTTAGACTCATCACTGAAATTAGTCTACATTTGTGCAGAAAGTACAGTCGTTTATTTTAATAATAACCATTTTTAAACAACATATTTAGGCAGGCAGACTAAGGTCAGTCCTGTGATGTGAAAAGTCTGTTTTGGAGGGTGTTGAGGATCAAACCCAGTGCCTTGTTGTTACATACTAAGTATATATTCTACCAACAAATGGTGTCCCAAGCTAAAAATCTTTTGAGGATTTAAACTTGAGAGTTGAATAGACTGGAGCAAAGATTTTTTTTTTTTGTCAGTTGTAGGACTTGAACTTGGGGCTGGGGTGCTGTCCCTGAGCTCTTTTGCTCAAGGCTAGCACTATACCACTTTGAGCCACAGTACAATTTCTGGTTTTCTGGTGGTTAATTGGAGATACGAGTCTCAATGGACTTTCTTGACTGAGCTGGCTTTGAACCGCCATCCTCAGATCTCAGCCTTCTGAGTAGTTAGGATCACAAGGCCTGAGCCACGAACACCTGGCTGAGCAAAGATTTTTATAATCTGATAATGTAATGTTACCAGATTAATGTTTTCTCAGGTTTTTGATTTTTTTCTTTTTTCTTCTGCAGTATTTGAGCTCAAATCTAGGGCTTTGGACATACTAGACAGTGTTCTATTGTGGAGTCACACTCTAACCCACTGATATCCATCCACTGTTTTGATGGGCTACTTGTTTTTTTTTTCATCATTTTGAATAGTTAATGAATAGTTGAAGTTTGTTAAGCTATTTTTCCTTTCAAAATCACCTTAACAAATAGCCTAATCTCTGTATGACTTTGATGCATAAATATTACATTGCCTTTTGGCAGAAATGGGAAGCCTCAACTTTACATCTATACTACATGCTCATCCTTTTAAAAGTGTTTAGCCAATAAGACTTTACCCTGTTATGTGCCAGGTCTTGAGCACAAGAGGGTGCTATCTCTTGAGGGAAACAGACAAGGATACCAGCAATTGTAATATAGCTATTATGGCAGAGGATGGGGAAGACTCTGCCCCAGGAATCAAGAAGGACTGGAAGAGCCAGTGATCTGTGGGGACCAGTTTCAGTTTGTTAGGAGAGAAGTGGGGTGGAGAGAGATTTTGTTTTAAAGGCTGGGGATTTGATTCAGTGATAGAGTACATGCTTATATATGCAAGGCCCTCAGTTGTATCAAATTAATCGATTAAAAAAAAAACTGTGAGCCGGGTGCTGATGGCTCTTGTCTGTAATCCTAGCTACTCAGGAGGCTGAGATCTGAAGATCATAGTTCGAACCCAGCCTCAGCCTAGGTAGGAAAGTCCATGAGACTCTTATTCTTAATAAACCAATAAAAAGCCAAAAGTGGAGCTGTGACTCAAGTGGTAGAACACTAGCCTTGAGAAAAATAACTCAGGGACAGCGTCCAGGCCCTGAGTTCAAGCCCCAGAACCAGCACCAAAAAACAAATTACTCCCCCCCTCAAAAAACCCCAAAACAACAATGTACATAACATATTATTTGTTTCTTTGTTGGTCTTGAGGCTTGAACTCTGGGCCTGGGGACTGTCCCTGAGCTCTTCATTTTAAGGCTAGCACTCTACCACTTGAGCCACAGTGCCACTTCCAGTTTTCTGGTGATTAATTGGAAATAAGAGTCTCACAGACTTTCCTGCCCGGGCTGGCTTTGAACCATAATTCTCAGATCTCAGCCTCCTGAGTAGCTAGGATTACAGGTGTGAGCTCCCAGCTCCCAGCTCCATAACACATTCTTGACATTAAATACCATTTATCCACAGCAGAAGACTCTGTGTGTGTGTGTGTGTGTGTGTGTGTGTGTGTGTGTGTGTGTGTGTGTGTGTGTGTAGGGTATGGCTGGAAATGAGCTCTGAGCAGCCCAGCTCCATAACACATTCTTGACATTAAATACCATTTATCCACAGCAGAAGACTCTGTGTGTGTGTGTGTGTGTGTGTATGTGTGTGTGTGTGTGTGTGTAGGGTATGGCTGGAAATGAGCTCTGAGCAGCTGGCAGGCAAGTGAAGAGGCGTGGACTTTGTCCAGGAGGCACTAGGTACTGTCTGGGGTCTGACACCTCTTCTTGCCTCCTTATCCAAGGTCTCTTGCTAGTTGGTGTTTTTGGGGGGCCAAGCTTCAATCCCAGCTTCAAGCAAGAAAGCCTTCCTTAATCTTGGCCCAGCATGCACTTGGCCAGGTTAGATTGTCCCTCCTTGCTAAGTGAGGAGTGTGGCTAGCTAGACACCCCTTGCCCACCCCAAGAATCTTTCACCTTCTCCTTGGAGACCAGGTGTGGAGCTCCTGCTGAGTGCTGCCTGTTGCTGGGGGCGTGGGGCTGAGGCCTGGCCAGAGCTGGAAGCTGCTTGTCTGAAGGATAGAAGCTTCTTTGCTCAGTGATCGCAGCATATTCACTCCGTTTGAGCTTGGGATGCAGGGAGGTGGCACTGGGCGGTCCCTGCCTCTTCTCCTCCCACCTCTGCTTTTCTTCCAGGGTCAGTCTTGGAGCTAGTGATAATGCCATCCCTGTCTCTAGTGCTTCTTTGCTTTGGGCAGTCGAGGCTCATAACAAGACCCATCTGGAACATTTTACTTTTCTCAATGTTGGCTCAGTTCCCTGAGGGCATAATCTATGTCTGGTCATACTTAGTTTCCTCAAGGTGGTATTGTGCCCATAGATGGTGCTGAGTGGATGAATGAGGGAATCTCATCATTAAACATGGGTTAACATTTATGAGACACTGACAGCATACCAGGCACAGTTCCACTGAATGCTAACTTAGTGCTCGTTCATTTAATCTTCCAAGCATCCCTGTGAGGCAGATACGACTTAGATCCTTGTATATAAGAGGAAGAAACTGAAGCACAGAGAAATGAAATAATCTGCCTACTGTTAAGAGCTTTTTCTGCATCTCTGCATCTGCAAATATAGAGCTAAGATCTAAGCTTAGGCATTCTGTCTCCAAAGCTGACTCTAAACCATGCTGCTTTACTGTCTCCACCATCCTTGATGCTTGGTTAGCTTGTAGGTAAGCCGCCAGACCTTCAGGCAATGACCATGTCTTTGGGCTTCACAGATACTTTATCAGAGAGCATCAGTAGATTCCATATTTTGGGTGTCTCCTTTGACCTTTCCTCTCTTTAGTTGTGATAGCTGGTTTTCTGCCACTATAACGAAATAACTGAAAGAATTTAACAACAACCAAAAAGGTTAAATTTGGCTTAAAGTTTCAGAAGTGCACATCCATGATTGATTTGGCCCCGTTGTTTTGGGCCTGGGATGAGGCTGCACATCCTGATGTGAATGTATGGTAGAGTAAAATAACTTTCATTGTATCCAGGAGTGAAGAAAGGAAGGGACTAAGGTACTACAGTCCCCTTTAAGGGAATGCTCACAATAACCTAAAGATGAGGTCTCACTTCCGAAAAAGTTCTGTCCTTCCTAATAGTGCCACCCCAGGCACCAATTATCCAAAACTCAGGCCTTTCAGGGCCATTCCAGATCCAAACCATAGCATTAATCATGCTTCTTGTTTGAGTTTTTAGGATAGGGAATCAAGAAGTCTTGAAAATCCCTCATCAGAAGTTGTTCAGCCTGACAGCCTAAGTGTTGTTAAGCACAGATGTTTTCTGTGGGGAAGGCTTCTCAGCCTGAGCCCAAGAGAGATCACTGGCTCTATTTCCAAGAGAAGATTTTCTGTTTCTATTTTGGTCAACTTTAAAGAATTCAAGCAAAAGCATCCTTAGATTTTTACTAGTCTTTAGAGTACAGTCTGTGTATAAGAAACAGGGTGTGGCCACTGGCAAAGTGTCCTGCTCAGATCTCCTTTCAAAAGATCCTACTGAGCTGAGAGCCAGGGCTCATGCCTGTATTCCCAGCTACTCAGGAGGCTGAGATCTGAGGATCATGGTTCCAAGCTAATTCTGAACAGGAAAGTCCATAAGATTTACTTCTATTTAACCACCAAAAAGCCTGAAGTGGAGATGTGTCTCAAGTGGTAGTGTGTTAGTTTTCAATGAAAAAGTTAAGGGACAGCACCCAGGACTGAGTTCAAGTCCTAATACCAACACACAAGACACAGACATACACATAGACACACAGACACACAGACACACAGACACACACACACACA
>NW_012267226.1:19600173-19631631 GCF_000151885.1 Dipodomys ordii
ACACACACACACACACATACACACACACACACACACACACACACACACACACACACACACACACAGATTCTCCTGAACATGGCTGAGAGCTGCCAGCTACTGGCTGATGCCCAGACAGTGGTTCTTCCAGAAAGGAGGGTCACCGGGCACTAGAAGCTCACACAGGTAATCTTAGCTACTTAGGAGGCTGAGACCTGAGGACTGTGGTTCAAAGCAAGAAAGTCCATGAGACTCTTATTTCTAATTAACCACCAGAAAACTGGAAGTGGAGCTGTGGCTCAAAGTGTAGAGCACTAGTCTTGAGCAAAGGTGCTCAGGAAGAGCACCCAGGCCCTGAGTTCAAGCTCCATGACCACCCCTTCCCCTTCCCCCCTCAGAAATGAGAGTGTTTTATGACTGAAAAGAGACTTCTCTGATGGCTTGGGAATTATACTGAACTGGCCAGTACTTTTCCTAGACTGTGTTATACTTGCTTCCTCCTGTCTGTCATAGACACAGATCTGTGTTGTATCCTGAAAGCTCTCTCTGCCTCCTTTATCTGCCCTAGGCTTCTCCCTAATAAACCTTTTGAATATCCAACTCCATCTCAGCATCTGCTTCTCAGAGGACTCAGATCCACAGTTCTGCACAGAGAATGCTGTCTGCAGGGTTGCCAGTGATGAGCTTGTATAGGCAGGCTTTGGAGCGAAAGACACCCTCTTCATTTTCCCCTGCTGCCTGTGAAAAAGAAGAAAGAAATTTTAGACTTTTCCACCTTTCTCTCACCTATTGTCCATTTTCATCTTTCAATAAATATTGGCATAATAAATAAGTGTGCAATCTTATGATCTGGCTAATGTTGGAATGAGATAGATTGATTACTGGAGGACATGAGAGAGGACAGAGTTGCAGTGGTTTTCAGGCTCAGCAGTGGATAGGGGCTCAGCCGGTGTATGTACATCACCAGCCGAATTCTGAATCAGTAGATCTGGACTATGTATGCATGTGTATGCATGTATATGTGTAGGAACTGTGTTTTAAAAAGCCATTTGGGTATTAGAAAACCACTGAGGTCAGAACTCAAACACAAATAGCACTGTGTGTTGTAGCATGTTGTTAAAATCCTCTTCTGCAACCCTTGTGCCTTCCTTTCTGATATGGCCTGTTCTTCCCCAGGACTCTCCAAGATCAAGCCAGCCAGAGGAGAAGAAGGATGTTTCTCTTGACCCAGACATTGCCAGGCCCCCCTCTCCTGGCAACCTCTTCAGCCAAGGTGCAGACAGCAGCCTGAGCGTTGCTGATGGCATTGAGCAAAAGGAAAGAGGGAGTCTTTGGCCCCCAGAAAAAGAAGAGGATGAGAAGACTGATCTTAGGGCTCCCATGAGTCCAGTGGTCTCTGGAACAAAGCATGGGGAGGACCAGCCTGCTCTAAAAAGCCTGCCTTCTAAAAAGAAGCCACTGGAAGATTTGGTAGATACAGGAGAGGAGGATTCCAAGATGGAAGAGGCAGTGAAGGAGGCCAAGAAGGAGGCTTCTGGCATGAAAGAGAGCAGATCTGATGCCAGCGAGGTATGTTATTGTGTCCCTCGGGCTCTTGCCGATTGTCACCCTCTGTTGCTCTCTCCAGCCCTGTACAGCTTCCTAGCTTCACGTCTTTATTACTGAGTCAGGGGCTTCCATTTATTTGCAGGTTCTGCACTGGGCTGTCAGCATCAGCCAGAACCTTTAATTGTGACAAATACGCCCAGACCCAGCAGGCTGTAAAACCTTGAATGAAACTGAAAACCTGCTGGCACTGGAAATTCAGAGTAGAAACCTGCTTTACTGTGGCCCCCTCCTAGGATTTTCATGACTCTCTTCTCCTACTTCCTCTTCCCTTTCCCTACCTCTGCTTTCTACTTCTAGACTTGGTTTGCTCTAGTATAAGTTCTTATAAGGAGGTGTGTGTATGTTTGTGTGTGTGTGTGTGTGTGTGTGTGTGTGTGTGTGTGCTCATGCATGCGTATATGCCTAGATGTAGGAAAGGGTGAAGGTTACCACAGTTGGGAGTGTTCTGCTCCAGCTTAGATAGCTTAGGTTATAGGAAGATTCCTTATATCTGTTTCTGTGTTTCTTTCTGGACCTTCACAGAACATGAAAGTGGTGCTTTCCCAAGGCAAGACCAGTAAACAAGGTGGACAGAAGTAGATCTAAGTGAAGAGCCTTCAGCATTGTCAACTTTCCTACCCTTAATCTTGTTCTTCTAGGTAGACCATGAGAGAATTTATTTAAAGAACATTTACTTCATAAAAAAGATGCTATCCAAGTTTTTTGTTTTTTGTCCTGGGGCTTGAACTCAGGGCCTGGATGCTGTCCCTGATGAGCTTTTGTACTCAAGGCTAGTGCTCTACCACTTTGAGCCACAGCTCTACTTCTGGCTTTTGTGGTGTTTGATTGGAGATAAGAGTCTCATGAACTTTCCTGCCTGGGGTAGCTTTGTACTGCGATATTCAGATCTCAGCCTCTGAAGTAGCTAGGATTACAGGTGTGAGCTACGGGTGCCTGGCTCATCACATTTTTTAGGATAGCATCAAATGTGTGCATTGCTGCCTTTTTTTGGGTGTGTGCTACTGGAGTTTGAACTTGAGAGTTCAAGTTCATACTGGCAGTTTACTGATGAACCAATGCCTCCTGACCTTTACTTCCAGCTTTTTATCCATCTCCAGTGCACTTGGCTTTCCTCACTTATGTCAGCTCTTGTTGATTTGATTCAGGGTATGGTTATTCATGTTGGGTAGGGTTCCCTGTCAGTGGGCTGGTGCATGTCCTGTGTTGGTACTGTGGCCTGATGGGAATACCCTGGATAGTGACACTGACCCTCTGTGCTTTACTCTGGGAATTTTTCCATGGTTCTGTCTCCCCAGGTGTCAGAGATCATGGGATATGTGAAGGAACATCTCTCAGACTCCATGGCCTCTGACCCCAAGTCTTTCCTTGGTCTGGTGAGTTTGCAGTAAAGGGAAACAATATGGTGGATGAATTTTTTGTCCTCAGGGTTAAATAAATAGTGTCACACAGCTAGTAAGTAGGCAAGTTAGGACTTAAATTTATGTCTCGTTAGCTATAGTTTCTTGAAGCATGACACTGTTGTTTTGCTGTGAGAAGGGTAGGGTAGGGCAGAGAACATAAAATAGAATACATAAAATAGGAGTAACCACTAAATGTAGCAGAGTATTTCCTGTGAGATCATGTGATGAGCCTCAGAGTTCTAGAAGGACTAGTGCACAAACTGAGGAAGCCAATGTGTCTTTGGGATCACTGAGCTATGGTAAGGATGGGCCCTATGCTCTGGCCAGGAGGACTGCTGTAGTTTCTTTTTTGCTTCTATAGTTTTCCTCTACTGGGGTTTGAACTCAGAGCTTCATCCTCTCAGCTTTCTTGCTTACAGCTGATACTCTACCACCTAAGCCATGCCTCCAATCTAATTTTTTGCCGGTTAAGTGGAGATGGAGTCTTCCCCAGGCTGCTTCAGACTGTGAACCTTCAGGTCTGAGTCTCCTAAGTAGCTAGTATTACAGGCTGAGCCTCTGGTGCTTGGCTTGTGGTTTTCCTTTTAAAGTTAAGGCTTTGTCCTGGACTGCCAGCATCCATGGTTTCTTTGTCTCAGACCTTCCACCCATCCTGCTATGTCCTGATTCTGTTTGCCAGGTCTCAGTCTAAGGGGAGGAGTTTCAGTGCTTTCTGGGCAAGCATTATCCTACAAGGCACCTCCATCTGTTTGGAGGAGGCAGATGACAGGGACGGGATTAGTGGAGAGGGTCAAGGATGAACAGCGATAATATGAGGAGTGCACAGGAATTAGGCAGCTGTGTGTTCTGGCCCTACACCGAGCCTTGGGCTTAAGAGACAGATGGCAGCTGTATTAGGTGGCATAGGACTCAAACTGCAAGGAAAATACCACCAAAAATAAAAAAATTAAAAAAAATTAAAAAGTCCCGCAAGCTAGGAAGAGAAAGAAAAAGTCATGTTGTTGGCAAAAGCCACACGTGAAGAATAGCCATGTCACCAAACTCTTGGAAGCAAGGGGGTCTAACCCTTCCTGAAAAGATGGCATATAGCCAAAATATGCCCATCAGCATTTTTCTTCTTCTTGAGAGTGAAGAGAGGAGTCCGTGGACAGCAGGACCACACCTTATCTGGGCGTCCCGCCATTTATCAGACTGATGACAGAACTGTCCCCATTAGATGCTGTCAGGTATCCAGCCTTCACTCAGGGAAGCATGGTTCTTAGGCTCAGAAGGGGTGGAAGGTGGCTGTGTGGTAGCTAAAGGGCAGCAAGGAGCTGGCCCTGGTATGAGCACCAGCCGCCTGTCCCCAAGAGAAGCTTGTGGAGAAAGCACTGGTAATTAATCTCCATCATCCAGAAGGACACCTGTGTGGGAAAGGGGGAAGGGATGAGCTGGAAAGAGCCCACCAGTCCTCATTTCCAAGCTGCCCACAGGTTTTCTGGCATTGCTGGTATCCTGGTTGGATACTGAGCAGGAGAAACAGCCATAAAGTGACAGGCTTTGTAGCATGTGTCATGGGGGTCTGCCCCAGGGCCCATTTGACCCTAGCTTTGCTTATAAGCTGGGTGACCTCAACTTATTTCTGCTTCTGTGAGAGGAGGACAAGAGTTTCAGTCTCATAGGGTTATTTTTTGTGCACTGTGAAAAGTTTTAAATGAATAGAAAAATTAAAGGAATTTCCCTACTTTGCATTTATGATATTTTACAGTACTTTCATTCTCATATGTCTTTCAACCTAGTCACTTTAAAAATGAAATCAGTAGATGTGGACACTTAGCACAGAGCCTGGTACACAGTAGATGCTGTTCTGGCGGATTGATGTTAGCTGGGAGGGGGAGGAGGAGAGCCGGGGAGGCAAGGAGGCAGGGTGGTGGGGTGGAAAGACCCAGTGAGCTTACACTGTGACAGAGACAGAGCAGGCTTTTCTCCCCAGTCTCTCCAGGATTTTGGTTTTCGCAGCCGGATCTCAGAGCAGCTGTTAGATGGTGACATGCTATCCCCAGTCCTGGATAGAGCTTGCTGGGAGGTGAGTCTTTGGGTGTTGGGCTGGGCTGGTGCCTCATTTTTCCCTACCAGTCCCTTTTTGGGATAACCCAGGGATGATTCCTGCCCAGTCACAGCATGCGTTCTCTTCCTTCCACTTCCATAAGCCACTGCCCTGGCTATGCCTTTGATGACACTTCTCACCATTCCTGTTCTGTTTCTGCTGCGAATGAAAACGTTTCTCTCTGTGTTTGTTCAGTGCCTGTAGATTGACCACCTGCTCATGCTCAGCACTGTGGAGATGGTCGATTTCAAGGCACTGCCCTGCCTGGCCCACCCATCCCGGCCCACCCATCCCTCTCAGCCTCATGCTCAGCCCACCTGCCACCCATCAAACTGGGTCTGCCACTCGCTTTTCCTCAAACACATTCTCCAACTCCATTACTGCCTACCTGCTGTTGCCCCTTCTGCCCAGCAAACTCTTTCCTGATCATGGAGGCTGACTTGCGATGCCGCTTCCGTTTCCTCCTTTGCTTTCCTTGAGACGTCTTAATTTATGTTGTATGTTGTGGATGTTTGCCTTCCCTGCCAGATGTGAGGTCAGTGTTTCCTGAGGACTTCTGGCACAAACAGGATGACTAAAACACAGACTCTGTCTTTAGGAGCCTAAGTTAAGAAGAGGTTTATTTTTTTCCTTGATGGATAGAAGAGGGATTTTGGCACCTGATGTCTGCAAGTTTGAGGGTTTGCCTTCACTTTGGTCTGGATCTTGAACAAAAATCTTTAAGCCAGGTGTTGTAATGCATGCCGGTAAGACCAGGCATTATAGAGAGGGAAGATGTAGAGTTCAAGGCCAGCCTAGGCAAAGTTAATGAGAAGCTCTCTCCAAAATGAAATAAAAGGGCTGGGGGTGTAGCCCAGTGGTAGAGCAGTTGCCTGGCAAACATGAGGATCTGGGTTCAATCCCTAGTACCAAAAACATCTTTTTGCCTCCTAGCTGAGCTAGGGATGGAGATGTAGTATTGAGCAGGTAAAGCCAGAGACTCAGGCTGTGCTTGATGCCTCCCCTTTCCAAACAGTGCTGACCTGGCTGATTACTGTTACTTACCTGGCATTGCTGCTTTTTCTGGGGCAAGAAGGTCTAAGAAATAGGTAAGCCTATTTAAAGGACCCTTTTCTGTGTATCTTCTATGCCATGGGAGCTCACTCAGTTTGCTGTGAAAATATAGAAGATGCAGTAAGAAGGGATCAGACAGAAAGACCTGCCTGCTTATTTGCTTCTGCAGTTAGTGTTGAGCACTGGAGTTCTTTTTTTAAATATGTTTTTAATTGTAAAAATAGTGTTCAGAGGGGTTACAGTACTTGGGCAAGGTAATGAGTACATTTTCTATCAGGCAGTGTTGCCTCTTCCCTTGTTTTTCCCCTACCTTCCCTGCTGCCCTTCCCCTGGAGTTCTTTTGACACAGCTTAAGTTCTCAATTTTTATCCCTTGTCCCTTGTGGGGTATGTGTATATGTGTGTGTGTGTGTGTGTGTGTGTGTGTGTGTGTGTGTGTGTGTGTTCTTTTGACTCAGATTAAGTTCTCAATTTGTGTGTGTGTGTGTGTGTGTGTAAGAGTCTCATAGACTTTCCTGCCCTGGCTGGCTTTGAACACTGGTCCCCAGATCACAGCCTAGGATTACAGGCTTGTGTGATTATTATTTATCCCTTGAAAAGTGAGAAAAGGAGCCATTTGATGAGCTTGTATGGTTTAGTGGTAAAGCCATGTTGTAAGTTGAACAATGGAAGGAGAAAGAGGTGGGGCAGGAGGGCTGCTTACCCCTGGCATTGTCTGCAGGCTCTGCCCAGGCTGATGGGATGAGGACTGGCAGCTCTGGCGGGGAGCCCTTCTGCTGCAGGCTCTGAGAGGTGCTCACAGGAGGCATTGCTATTTTTAATGTAATTTGGGGGAGCTGGGTTTTAGTTCAAGCTCTGCCCTTCCTCGTCCATCCAGATGGCAGAGTCAGCCACAGCTGCTGGGGCTCAGACTGCCAGTGGAGAGGTGTGGGGGGTGGTGGGCACGGGGCTGGGGACCCCATGGGGAAGACGGAGTGAACTGTCTCCTGTTCTGCCTCTCCTGTTGACCCTTGTGCCCCAGAACAGACGGGGCTCCCGTTGCTGTGGCAGAAGGAGTGTGGGTCTTAGAATGGGGACCAGCACTGGCAAAGCCTCTTCTTTTTCCTTATTGCTGTAGGCTAGTGGAGAGGAAGAGGCATGTGAGGAGACGCTAACATTTGTGGCATGCCTTCTTCAGCTCAGGAGTCAGGCTTCACGTACATGATCTCATTTAATCCTCACACGGGAGCAGTGGGCTTCTCTCCCATTGTACAGTGGAGGAGTTGGCCTTCTAGGCAGGAAGTGCTAGAACGAAGAATGGCCCAGGCTGATTGCATCACTGTACCCTTGCGGGAGATATTTGCCATCATTAAGAATTCTCTCTTACTTGCTCTCACTGTCTTTTTCTCATCAGCTTGCTAAGTTTGCCTAGATACCAAGACTTAAAATAAGCTTTGGGGTTTTATTTTTGAATGGATGATATAATCCTAGACTGGAAAAGGGGACATTCTGGTCTACTAATGGGACCCATGTCCCTAGGCAAGCCTGGAATGGGGCAGTAAAGAGAATGTCACTGTGTCCCCCCCCCCCCCCCCGCTTCCTGGTGCTGGCTGGAGACCTTTTGGTTTGGGGCACAGCTTTTTCTTTCTTCATTAAGATCCCTGCTCTTCAGATTTATTCTTTTCTAATGTTCTTGCCTGCTGTCTTCAGTCTTCCCACTTAAATTCAGCACCCTGTATATTGTTGATACTGCTCACCTAGACCTCTTTGGATTTGGGGTGCTCATGGATAGCTGTTCTCTCTCTTTGCAGTTAGCACTGCAGGTTTCCAGTACTGGGAAGCCAGGATTTCTTCTTTTTATTTTGGTCAGTTGTGGATCTTGAACCCAGAGCCTGGGCATCGTCCTTGAACCCTTTGGCACTCTCTACCACTTTGAGCCACAGCACTGCTTCCATTTTTATGGTGGTTAATTGGAGATGAGAGGCTTACAGAACTTTCCTGCCTGGGCTGGCTTTGAACCACGGTCCTCAGATCTCAGCCTCCTGAGTAGCTGGGATTACAGGTGTGAGCCACTAGCGCCCAGCTCCAGGATTATTTCTTTCATGTGTGTTCTCTTTCTGTCCCTGGGTTCTGACCCTGTGTGCAGTGGCTGTGATCATCTGCCCCCTGCTTCAGCTATAAGCCTGAGGCTTAGCTGGAGCTCATAGAGCTGCATTTCACAGCTCTATGAGTCTTCTGTTCAGTGTCCCCTGGGACCTTGTCTTCTCCAGGGCTCCTTCTCAGTGCAGCTAAGTGTGGGATCCAGCAGGGCAATCCAGACTCCTCTAATGTACACTTTCCACTGCTTCTTGCCTGCAGGCCCAGGGGATAGGAAGACAAGAGCAGGATGACAGCCAGTCCAGCCCAGGAGAGCCGCAAAGCAAGGAATCCAAAGGCTTGAAGAGGTACAATACATGGGAGGCAGCTCTCAGGGACTAGAGGGAGAGAGACAGACAGAGACACTGAGACTGACTGGGGCTCCCTGCTTCTCAACCTGAGCTACAGTGGAGAGGAGCTCCTCCAGGAGGAGAGGAACTCTCCTGATAGGAGAGAGACTTCCCCAGTAGGAGAGGGACCTCCCCACCCCCGGAAGTGGAACAAAATAGTCATCCTTTTCTTGAACCTTAGAAAGCTCTCTGTATCTTCACTTCCTTAGTGCTGCAGTCTCATGCATTTTCTGTAGACTGACCACATGAGCCTGGTCTCCACTAGCTCTTCCATCCCTCTCTGGCCCAGTGATGATGAACTCCAGGAGTGGACCTATGTGAGCGTGTTCACCATTCCTGGTGAACTACTGAGTCTTGAGCTTAGGAGAGTGTCTCCTTGCTGCACATCCAACTGCTGTGCCTTGCAGCTCTGTGTGGGTGTGGGGACAGGTGGGGGACTGCCTGAGGAGAGACCAACCCAGGGACCACTGTCCTCCCAATCCTACTCACCACACAGAGGGTCCTGACTGC
This sequence comes from Dipodomys ordii, assembly GCF_000151885.1. Taxonomy (NCBI): domain Eukaryota; kingdom Metazoa; phylum Chordata; class Mammalia; order Rodentia; family Heteromyidae; genus Dipodomys; species Dipodomys ordii. The sequence continues at coordinate 19,609,274 of NW_012267226.1, forward strand.
TGCTCTGTTGGCCGAACCAGGTTATCGCCTCCTCTTCTGCATGGGCAGCGGTTCCACAGCCCCCTCCACAGCGAGGCCAGTGATGAGGGTTCTCTGCAGATCCCCAAGGAGCAGCCTGAGTGTAACGGCTCTGAGGAGCCTGCGGAGCACTCTGTAGCCAGTCCCAGCCCACTGGTGGTGTCCCTCCACAGGTGAGGATGAAAGAGAAGGGCCCCAGGGTGGTGGTGGCCCCCTGTGTGTTGCTGGGGTGTACACTGGAGCTGGGCCGTGAGAGGGAGGTGAAAACAGCCATAGGAGAGGCCACAGGGGGAGGGAGGCTGGAGTCGGAGGTAGGAAAGCCTTCTGGGGTTGTCCTGCTCAGCTCATCGCCACCACAGGTCTTTCACCTCCAGTGAGGCGCTAATTGAACCTCTTGCCTTCCTACTGGCTTTAACCTCCTTATTTCTCTCAAGGGAGCAGGCCCCAAGCCCACCTTCTCTCGAGAGGGTCAAGGAGCAGCAGCACTCCCAGGCCAAGGAGCTGGGCCCTGGGCAGGAAGAGGCCAAGGAGCCTAAGAAGGTGGCCGTCAGCCCCACCCCGCCACTCTCTCCAGAGGTGTAAGGGCCACTTTTATGTGTCTTCTTGTCCCTATTGTGTGTGGATGGCTTGAGTGCTGCCCATTCCCTTTTGTTGGTGGTTTGGGAGGTGGTACTGTGGTTCTAGCCCCGGAGTGCAGCACAGGGGGAGATGAGTGCATCCTTGTGCCCTCTGTCCCTCCTGAGAGCCAGCAGCTGTCACCGTCACTGATCCTTGTCTTAGGTTAGTTTAGGTCCTGGAACTCTTGGTCAGGATCCCAGGTATGAGAGTAGACAAAGACAGACCTTCTGGCTCATTAGCAGAAACCTGGTCAATCATGTTGCAAATACTAACTTTTCTTTTTAAATCATTTTTTGTTGAGGTATTTATATGTGTTGAGGTTTATAAACTGGAACTATACCATTCAGTAATGGTTGTCTGCTTGTGTGTGTACCACACAGCAGCCACTCAGGTTAATGACACACAAATTGTTTCCATCTCTCTGGAAAGTTTCCTCATTCCCTTCTTCATCCACCTACTCTGGTCTCCACTGCTCTGGCTTCCATCCTGTAGGCTGATTTTTCCAGTTTTCTGCCTTCGTATACATGGAATGTGCTGGGACTGGGAAATGTGTTGGGTTCAGAGCTCAGTGTGTTTTTTATTTACTTACATGTGCCAGACACTGTGGCACTTTAGAAGTCACTAAACTTCTTTCCTCACACTTGCTTTTTTTTTTTCTTTGCCAGTCCTGGGGCTTGAACTCAGGGCCTGTGTGTTGTCTTTGGGCTTTATTGCTCAAAGCTAGTGGTCTACGCTCGAACCACAGGTTCCCTTCTGGCTTTTTGCTGACTAGTTAGCAGTAAGAATCTTACAGATTTTCCTACCTAGGCTAGCTCTAACCTCTAGAGCAGCTAGGATTATACGCATAGGCCATCAATACCCATCCTTTCATACTTGCTTTGCTTGCCTCTTGTTTAGATAGGACATGGAGGCTCAGGGAAGTGACAGGATTTGGAGGCTACAGCACTAGTCACTTGCAGAATTAGGACTAGACCCTACTTCTGGTTTCTGGTGTATAGCCAGTGAACTTTCTTCACGGAGGAAGACCAGTGCTGGAATTTATTCCTACCCTCCTCTGTGAATGAGAGCTACAAGGCCTTGTTCCTACACTGATGATGAATAAGGACGTGTCACCAAGGATTGCCAGACACTGGTGCTTTCTCACATCCTCATGTAGTCACCATGACACTTAAGGAGTCACAGAAGGAGTAGTGGCCATATTTTCAGATGGCACTATATCCTGCAATGAAAGCCATGACCCACAGAGCCAAGTGGCTCCCCAGGTCTCCTTGGTGACTGTTGACAGGCAGAGCAGGGCACTTTCCATGAGGAGAGAAGAGAGAGAAGCCTCAGAAAGAGGACAGGCTAGGCAGAGGCCAGAGGGCTGTCTTCCCTGGATCCCTGGAGGGGAGCCCCAAGCTCCAGCTTCTCCCCAGGTATCTTGGCTGGTTGGCACCTTGACTTTGTGTTTCCTCCTCAGTCTGACAATGCTGTCTCTGTTAGGGTTTCCGGATACTTTCCCTGACCCTGCCAGCCCGGTTTATCCCCTTCCTGCCTTTACTAATAAGTACTTCAGGCCTAGTAACTTGCTTGTTATTAATGTTCGTAAGTGTTTTAGGGTCCAGTTGGTTTTCAGAGTATTTGGGGAGGTACTTATATCTGACAGCCAAATCAGGGGGGATTAGGAGCAGAGCACGTGCTCATAAGGGCAGGGCCAGGCCATGTAGCCGGAAGACTGAGACACGGGGGACCATGAAGGTCCTCCCTTTTATCACCTTAGCATCTTGACTAGGATTTGCAGTGAACTGGTAGGTGAGTCCAGTCACAGGAGACAAGTTCTCTGATTCTTACTCAGTGTTAATGGAAATCCCCGCTTGAGGACACTCCTGGGGTACCATTTCTCCTTCTTTCCTCTTCATCCCTGCATTCCCATCTTCTTTCCCTCATTGGTGTGTCTCTGAGCGACTTGCAGAGCCTCTGCTGTCCTTGTCATGGTTAGAAACGGGCTCACTGAGGCTGATACCTGAGGGGTTGGCCTAGAAACCTTCCTGACTCTTTCCCGTAGAGTCCCATTTTCTTCTAGATCTTTCAGGAATAGTTCAGTGCTTTGGACCTAAGTGGGGTGTTTGGGTGTCTTTCAAATAACAGGGGAGGGAGGAACAACTCTGTTAGCCTGTGTGCCAGGTGCACGGATGGGTTCACTAGTGGCAGGGCACGTGCTGCCGCTGATGCCCTTCTTCCTGCACCATCCATCCCTGGGCTTGCACAGCCCGCAAGGGAGTCAGACGTTAAGAGGTACCATCACAGGGAAAAAAGATGTTTTCAGCCAAGGTTGGAAATGAGTTGGGGGGTTGATGAGGCGGAGAGCTGTGGTGGTGGTGGGGGGTGACCCTTTCCAAAGGTAGCATCTCAGAGGAGATGGCAGGCACATCGCTTATGTCTGAATCAGTGAAGCTGTGGGTGGGGACTCAGAGGAAGCCAGGATTTAGCAGGAGGGAGGAGACCGAGTTGGGAGCTGAAAAGAATTGAAGGTATGCCTCGAGACTCTTTCTGGTCTGAGTTCTGCTTTTAGGAAAGGGGGAAGGAGGAGTCTTAATGGTGTTCCAGCTTCTTTTGTAGCCTCTTCAGTCTTCTTCTCTCTGACCTCAAGGGGCTACAGTAGGATTCCCAAGCTCAGTTTTTTATTTGCAGAACTGAGGACCAAAATCAGAGCCTTGGCACTTGCCAGGCATGTGTTCTTCCACTGAACTAAAACCCCAACCCCTAAACTTTTTTTTTTCTTCCTTCTGATCTCCTGCCTACTCACTCCTGTCTGCTGCTGTGCCAAACTGGGGGGAGACAATGATTGGCTCCCCCTGTTTGACTGTTGCTCAGTCCCCTTTGATTCAGGCCTTGCATGTTCCTAAGCCACTGTGCCAGCCTGAAGTGTCCGAGGCACCGTGCAAGAAGTGTGCTGGCTGTGTGCCGAGATCAATTTCTAACACAAGGCTTAGGGACCCAGCAGTGCCAACACCTACTGCCTTTTAAGAGGCTCACCCTGGCAGGTGAATACTTTATCTTGCTTAGGCCTTTGTTGTTCAAAATGTTCTCAGATGTTCACTTGGGTATTTCTTTCAGGAACCAGAAACAAGCAAAATGACAGTCCTTATTACTCTGTAAACAGCTTGTAAAGTATACCATTATCCCTTACCACTCACCTGTGCATTCAGGTCAACTCTGACTTTCTTTCGCCTATTTCTAAGCCTTTAACTTTTAATAAGTGAAAATCTCCTGCCATTTTTAGCTCAATAAAGAGACTGACTCCCTTGGTGCAAGGGAGGGGAGTTTGCTACTGCTCCATCAGCTCATATGCATTGACTTGGCCTGCTCAGTTTGGGAGGCAATGAACAGTCTCTGGGAACTATTTTTGATTTGCTGGCATGGGTCTCAAGTGGTGGTCAGGGCTCTAGTGGAGGAGACATGGATACAGGGCTATGAGCCATTTTGGAGAAGAATCTGTTAGGGCCAGAGCTTCACATTCTCTGCTGCCAGCTCTTGACACAGTTTTAGGTTTTGAGCTCAGGCCACAACTTACCAAGTCTACTGAGAGCCAGTTATGGCTCTCAGCCCTCAGCCTTTGCATCTTACCCTCTTGGGGGGAGGGAGGGAGGGATTGTCCTGTATAATAGATGTTGACTGTATCTGATTGTCTGTCTTTTTGTGGCCTGATTTGCATTTGAGACCCTTGTCTATGGACCTTCCATTGGGGTTCTCTCTACGATGTTCTGTCGCTGAGTGGATATCAGCAGTGTGCTGATGAGCTGCTGCCTCTCTCTGCAGGCTATCCACAGAACCTGCTGTTCCCCTAAAGTGGCTCTCACTGGTTGCACTGAAGGCCACGGGAGAGGCAGTGGCTGAGGACCTTGAGGACCATCAGAAGCAGCTGCTGGAATTGCAGCAAGAGAAGATCCAGCAGCTGCGGGAGAAGCTGCAGCGGGAGGAGGAAGAGGAGATGTGCCAGCTTCGCCAGCAGAAGGAGAAGACCCTCAGGTCCTGCTCTTGCCCTGCAGAGTGATGTGGGGTGCAGGGACCCCCTCCTCCACGCTGGTCTTCACTGGGATGCTCCTAGACCTTAGTCAATACCTTCCCTGGTATCTTATCGATTTCCCCAGTTGCAGGAGATCGTGGGAAATACTTTTTTTTTCCTGTGCTAGAATAAAAATCAGAGCACTATTAGTTCAGAAGAAAAGTCAAATGGACATAGTGGAGAGAGTGAGCAACCTGTCACAGTCCAAGGGTGGGAAAGGAGCTCTAGAAAACAGTAATGTATTCGTTGACAATTTAAATCTTGTTCTTTTAGACAGATTATCTAAGAGTGGTAGAGAATTTCTAGTTTTAGATATACAGAGCAGAGAATGGATAAAACATTTATGCCTAATTTGGAAAAAAGAAAGCCCAGGAACAATCTCCTTAGTGCAGCACAGGGTATGCAGATCCAACGTCCTTCTGTCATACATAGCACGCTCCTCCACATGACTAAACACTGGGGCTGGGGCTATTCAAGCGAGGGGTAACTCAGTTTACCTTATGATGGGACACTTTGGAGGTAGTCCTGCTGGCTCTTCTATCTTCCTGACCTTTGGTCTGGAACTGTATTTTCCGTACCCTTCCCCCATCCTGCATCCAGAGGGGAGAGTCTCCTGTGAGCACTGTCAGTGTGTGGTACAGACTGTCATGCCAGAACGATCTAACTTGGGGCCTGTAAATGGCAGCACTTGGATTTATTTTCAGTTGAAATCAATATAGTTTCAGTTAGTCTCAACTAAGTAATGTCGCTGTGAGTAAAACCTTGCTTGGTTCTCCTTAAAGCAGAATCTCGTTTCTGTTTGCACCGGAGCCTTTCTGAGGGGTCGGGGCCTCCTCTCTGCTAGGAAGCTTCCACTGGGCAACAGAAAGCCACAACTGATTTTGTAACAAATGTTTTTTTTTTTTCTTTTCTTTTTTTAAGTGAAGCAAGTAGGCTAGACCCTCATTTGGTTTAGTTGTAAAATGGAGAGATTAGACTTCACCTTTAATATTCCTGCCAGCTCCAACATCTGTGTGTACATTCATGGGAAGAAGAGGAAGTGTTTCTACGGAGCCTAGAAGGAGGGATTTTTGCTTGGCTTAGATTTTCTTAGAGCAGTGGTGTTGATAACTTGCAATGCAGGATATTATCCTAAATCTTCCTCGGCTTTGGAATTTTCTGTAGAGCTTTTCAAAGAAATTGGCTTCAGACTCATGAGGGCTTTGTTTTGTTTTGTTTGAGACAGGATCTTGCTATATATAGCTGAAGATAGCTTCAAGCATTTTGTCTTCCTTTCTTCTTCCTGAGGGCTAGGATTGTAGGTATATACCACCATACTTGGCTTAAACTGTGATTATTTTTTGCCAGTCCTGAGGCTTGAACTCGGGGCCTAGGCACTGTTAGTTAATTGGAGATAAGAGTCTTATGTGCTTTCTTGCTTGGTCTGGATTTGAACCATGTTCCTCAGATCTCAGCCTCCTTAGTAGCCAGGGTTACAGGCGTGAGCCACCAGTGCCCAGCTCCAACTGTGTTTTTCTTAGCATTAAATTCCTTGAGTGCACAGCGTGTATCCCTTGATCTTTTGGGGCTTAAAAAAATTATGGTTTGTGAAAGCAGGAGTATGTCTGCTCTGGATGGAAATACTAACCGCTATCATTGGTCTGCAAATCAGATTTCTTTCCTGGATAATCAAGGCTTGTTTATGGTCTGGGGCTGGATAATTGTGTTCAAAGAAGCACATTTATTGAACATCTACGTCAGTTACTGTGTCTAGTATTGGGATATAGCAGATTTTAAGATGAGACTTTTGCACTAAAGAAGCTCTTATATCTGTAAAGAGAGAAAAGATAGAAAAGCTTAATTATGATGCAATATGGGGCATGATATTGGGTGGAATGGGATAGAAGGGTCTATATATGCAGTGTGATAGAGAAAGGATAAATTGAAGTGTCACCAAGAGCAGAGGCCAAGAGATAAGGCCGAATGTTCTGGGTGTGGAGATGGTGACATGGTACCTAAAACAGCCAGGAGACTGGGGAGTGGAAGAATGTGGATCCAGAGTCAGGTTGAGGTGGATGTAGAATTCTTTGAATAATGTCATGCTAAGAACAACCTGCAGGCAGAGGAGAGCCAGGGACCCAGCAGCCTGTATGTGCTTCCATGGAGTTTTCGGCCTCTCATTGCTCTGGGAAGGCAACATGGAGAGACAGCATGGACCCAGAGGCTGAAGATAGACCTAACTGTAAGATACGATGCTTTATAGTCAAGCTTGTAGTGCTCTTAGCGGCAGGGAGGCAGGGACTCGGAGTAGATCAGGAAAGGCCTCTGGTTCCTCCAAAAACCCACCTTGCAGCTGGGCATCGGTGGCTCATACCTGTAATCCTAGCCACTCAGGAGGCTGAGATCTGAGGATTGTGGTTCAAAGCCAGCCTGTGCAGGAAAAGCTGTGAAACTCTTACCTCCAATAAACCACCAGGAAACCAGAAGTGGTACTGTGGCTCAAGTGGTAGAGCGCTAGCCTTGAACTGAAGAGCTGAGGGGCAGCGCCCAGGCCCAGAGTTCAAGTCCCATGATCTACAAAAAAAAAAAACAAAAAAACCAGAAAAAAACCCTACCTTGCTGTTTGTGCTTAGTGCCCTGAAGGAGCAGCTGCAGAAAGCTGCTGAGGAAGAGGAGGCTCTGATGAGAGAGGAGGAAGGTCGAAGGCTGTCCCAGCTTCGAGCCCAAGTTCAATCCAGTGCAGAAGCAGATGAGGACCGAATGAGGTAAGAACATACCGGAAGCTTCCTGGCACCCAGAGGGGCCCATGCACAGCCTGGGCCCATTGCGTTCTGTCTGCCCAGAGCCGAGCAGGAGGCTTTACTGCAGAGGCTGAGAGAAGAGGCAGCATCTCAGGAGAAGGCTGAGAGGGCTGGCCTGGAAAAGAAAAGCAGGCAGGCGCTGGAGCAGCTCAGGGAGGAGCTGGAGGCTTCGGAGAGGAGAGCTTGTGTTGTCTTGAAAGCTGAGAACGAGTTGGCTCTGCAGCAGTTGAAGGAGCAGCTGGAAGAGGAAAGAAAAGAAGTGAGTCAAATGGGGGCAGCCCCACCCCCAGCTCAGGTTGCCTGAAGAGAGACCAGGGGGCCAGAGGAAGGGGAGCCCTGGATAGAGCTGACTGGACCCATTACCTAGTGGACCTCACTGGGCTCAGGGAAGATGCTGGCCTGGCCTTCCTGGCAGGACACGGCAGGGTGCAATAGGCCTCCTTGGGGAAGGGCTGGATGGTGGTAGCAGCCAGGGGTTGTCAGTGGCAGGGAGGAGGCAGAGGCTGGACAGCATGTGTCCAGTGGATTTGGGACACTTCCCAGGCCAGAGGACTGGAGATGAGGGTGCCCTGACCCTGTCCCTGCAGGGCAGCAGCCCACACGTCTTTCTCTGGCCTTCTTCCCTGCCTTGGAATGGGAGGGACCTCCCTTTTGTCCTTATTCCCTGTCCCTCTAGCTTCCCGTTTGTACCTCCAGGACACAAGCTGAAGTAGCAGGCCTTGCAAAATTGTTCTTCTGGTGAGGAAGGAGTTAGAAGAACTGCAGCTAGATAGGGCTGCTAAAATCTCCAGCCCTCCCAAGCTTGATGGCTCACTGTGTTCCTGTAGCTAGCCTGGACCTGCCGCCTGAGGTGTCCTCCACCTGCAGGGTGCGCCCCTGAGCCAGCCGCAGACTTAGGAACTGAGTTCTTTTATTATTATTTAAAAAATATGGAACACTTCATAAGTTTGCGTGTCACCCTTGGCGCGGGGGCCAGGCTAATCTCCAATTTTAGTATATTTGCTGCCAAAGTGAGCCCCGGAGTTATTTTCAAAGCGCAGCGACGTGCCTGCTACTCCCCTTGGCCTCTTACCTTGTGGGGGCGGGGGGGGGGTTCCTCATGTGCTGCTTTCCTCACAGGCCTCTGTTGCTTCCCAGGCGGTGGCAAGGCTAGAGAGGGAGCACAGTGCCGAGCTGGAGCGGCTCCAGTCCTTGCTGGAAGCTAAGCACCAGGAGGTAAGACGTGGCCAGTTTGGCCTGAGGGGGCCAAGCCTGGACATCCTAGGATCCCCTTTCTTACTGGTGTGGAGAGAGTTCAACCCCAGCGCTGGCCACTGTGGAGCGAGCCTCCCTTTCCCCTTAAGCCTTGGGGTGCTTGCTTGGTCCCCAGGCATGGTGGGTCACACCGCTGCATGTGCTGGTCCCTTCTCAGATGGTCTGTGGCCTCCAGAAGAAGATAGAGGAAGTTCAACAGAAAGAAGAGGTTCATCTGGGGGAGAACCTTGGGTGGGCAGAGCAGAGAGCTCACCAGAAGGCTCACCAGGTGATTGAGTATGAGCAAGAGGTGAGTACTGGTCTGTGGGCTTAGTTCTGATCCATTGAGCCATCCAGCCTCAGTGCCCAGCAGCTCAGTGGGAGCTGGCATTTCTGGTTCCATCACTCCACCAATACTCCCTCAAGGCCAGGTCCTCCATTCCCAGCCCTGTATACCTCAGGGAGGTAGCGCTGAGGTGCAGCCATTCTTGTGCCTTGGTGCTGTGTGTGATAATATGCCAGGGACACTGTCAGGTACCTGGAAGACGGGGCCGTGGGTGCTGTCTACCCTGCATCATGCATGTTGCATTCCTGTTGCTTCCCTCCCCTACAGCTCAGCAGCCTCCTGCGAGAGAAGCGCCAGGAAGTGGAGAGGGAACACGAGAGGAAGATGGACAAGATGAAGGAGGAGCACAAGCAAGTGATGGCCCAGACCAGAGAGTGGTATGAAGTCGAGGTAGCTCTGCCACACCCCTGGTATGCGTGTGTACACACGCATCTGCACACCGTTCTGGGGGTACTTGCCAGCTGGCTGCAGGGCAGCTGCCATGGTCAGGGACTCTGAGGCCTTCCTCATGTGACCCTGCAGTGGGGAAGTCACTGTTTGGCTTTTTACTAAAAACACCCCTCCCCGAGGGTTGCATCCAGTGGTTGTAACAGCTGACAGACCCTGCATGCCAGGTGCCGCTCCAGGCTTTTAGGCATCCTATCCTGTTTGTCCTTATGGTGGCCTTGGGAGGTGGGCACTGTCATTACCTCACCATCAAAGGCCTGGAGAACCCAAGAAACTTCCTAAGGTCACACCCACTGACACATAAAAGAGCAAGGACTCTGCCACAGCTGTCCCAAAGCCCTTTGTTTTAGTCACTCCAGCACCATGCTACTAGGGGGCAGGAAATACTGATTGTCAAGAGCCAAACAGTATTTAGGAAATGTCTGCCCAGCTTTATGCTTGGCCCAAGGGTTGAGTGGACTCAAGCCAATTTGGTTTGCTTGCATTGGGGGTAGTGGGGCAGAGTGAGGTGGTGACTTTTGCCCACTGCTTGACCCCCATGGAGTCTTAGAGACTCTATTTCAGTACCTGGAATCTATATCCCAGACTTGTTCTGTAATCTTCCAGGGAAGAAATGGTCCTATGATGAAATTTTGCCATGTTTCTTCCCTGACCAATTCTGACCTTGCTAAAGTCTAGTGATAATTGACTAATTGCTGCACAGGGGGCTTCCGTCATGGCGTCTGGCCAACATCATCTGCAGCTGTGGGGAGGAGGGCAGTGGGCAGCTAGGGATGCAGAGCTGATGATGACTCTGACCTTGTAGATTCCCAGGGCTGCTGCGTGGGGAAGACTTGATTTTCATGGTGTGAGGAGAGGAGCCACTGCGGGCTCTCACTGGCATCCTGCTCTCTTTGCAGGAGAGGAAGCAGCGTGCTGACCTCCTGGGACACCTGACTGGGGAACTCGAGCGCCTGCAACGGGTCCACGAGCGGGAGTTAGAGACGGTGAGGCAGCAGCAGGACCAGCAGCTGGAGGACTTGCGGCACCGGTACCGGGAGCAGGTGAGGCCCGGGCTGGGTCGTTCCTCAGCCATCTCCATGCTGGGGATTGATGCGGGTGCAGCCTCAGGACTGGCATCTCACAGTGGCCATGTCTGAGCTTGGGGACATCTTTGCGCCTTTGTTTTCTGGGCCCTGGAGCATGCCCAGGCTTCGAAGGGACGGTGAGCCCCCTTTGGGGTGGGCAGGGGAGACAGGCAGGGTGTGTGTGGCAGGTTTGAGTCTCCTTGCCCTCCGGGTTGGCAAGGCGGGGTGCTTTCCTAGGCTGCGGGGCACAGTGGGAGGAGGCAAGGCCTGAGCCTGCCTGGAAGTTATGGTGTGCCATGGTGAGTGAGGAGCCTCCTGTTCCTTACCTAATGCTTTATGCTCTTTCTATATCTATTTCTTTCATTACACTTCTGGGCAGGAAAGGAAACTTCAAGATTTAGAGATGGAACTTAAAACCAGAAGTAAGGATGTCAAGGCCAGATTGGCTCAGCTGAGTGTCCAGGTGAGCACGTTGGATAGATAGATGGGCCCTGGCTCAGGGCAGCCTGGAGTACAGAATCTGAGTCTCTGGAGAGGCCAGGCCTGTACCCCAGCCTGGGGCTCTGCAATCATCCCAGGGCCCATCTCTGTATTTCCCCAGGAGGAGACTGTACGGAAGGAGGAGCAGCAGCTGCTGGATGTGCAGAGGCGGGCTGCTCTGGAGAGAGAGGTCTGTCTGCCTTCCCTTCCCTTTGTTTTCTTCTGTAACCCATGTTGTGTTCACCTGCAGTGTGTGGGACACTGGCTCCAAACTCTGTTGTCCCATATTTCACAAATCATGCTAATCTGTGGAACACATCTTGGGAATCTCAAGGTGTCGGGCTGAAGTGAGAAGCTAGGGGCTTCCAGACCTTGCAGACCCCTCACCCCAGTAGCTTCAGTGGCTCCGGCCTTGCCCTTTGTGTCGCTGGGTGTTCTATCTTTCCCTCTGCTCCCAGGAAGTCACAATCACCCGGCAGCACCTGGAGGAAGCAAAGAAGGAGCACATGCATTTGTTGGAGTCAAAGCGACAGCTCCGAAGAGGGTTAGAGGAGCTGCGGGCCCACAAGTTGGATCTGGAGGCCCAGGTGGATCTGTTGCAGGCACAGAGTCAGAGGCTGCAGAAGCTCGTCAGGTGGAGAGGCCCCTACAGCTAGCCTTCTACTACCTCCTGCCCCTACAGCTAGCCTTCTACCGCTTCCTGCCCCTACAGCTAGCCTTCTACCACCTCCTATCCCTACAGCTAGCCTTCTACCGCCTCCTGCCCCTACAGCTAGCCTTCTACCACCTCCTGCCCCTGCAACTAGCCTTCTATTACCTCCTGCCCCTACAGCTAGCCTTCTACCACCTCCTGCCCCTACAGCTAGCCTTCTACCGCTTCCTGCCCCTACAGCTAGCCTTCTACCACCTCCTGCCCCTACAGCTAGCCTTCTACCACCTCGTATCCCTACAGCTAGCCTCCTACCACCTCCTGCCCCTACAGCTAGCCTTCTACCACCTCCTATCCCTACAGCTAGCCTTCTACCGCTTCCTGCCCCTACAGCTAGCCTTCTACCACCTCCTGCCCCTACAGCTAGCCTTCTACCACCTCGTATCCCTACAGCTAGCCTCCTACCACCTCCTGCCCCTACAGCTAGCCTTCTACCACCTCCTATCCCTACAGCTAGCCTTCTACCGCTTCCTGCCCCTACAGCTAGCCTTCTACCACCTCCTATCCCTACAGCTAGCCTTCTACCACCTCCTATCCCTACAGCTAGCCTTCTACCGCTTCCTGCCCCTACAGCTAGCCTTTACCACCTCCTACCCCTACAGCTAGCCTTCTACCACCTCCTATCCCTACAGCTAGCCTTCTACCACCTCCTATCCCTACAGCTAGCCTTCTGCCACGTCCTGCCCCTACAGCTAGCCTTCTACCACCTCCTGCCCCTACAGCTAGCCTTTTACCACCTCCTGCTCCTACAGCTAGCCTTCTGCCACTTCCTATCCCTACAGCCAGCCTCCTACCACCTCCAGTATCATCATTGCCTACTTCCACTCAGGCCCTATCATTGTGGCCCAATTAGCAGAGATCAGGGAGGGCCCAACGTGGAAGCCAGCCCTCAGCCCTGCCTCGTGGGAGGGCGGGCATCCAGATGATCCCAGTCAGTGGCCCTCCACCCCATGACTGTGCCTCACAGCTCTGCCTTTTCCCTTCCCACCATAGCAGCCTGGAGGCCGAAGCTCAGAGGAAGAAGGACATCTTGAAGCAACTGGCAGTTGAGGAAAGTAATGCTTCCTCACACTTTGAGCCAGAACTCCGCACTGAGGACCTGAGGAAATCCCTTGTGAGCCAGGGGGATGAAATAGGGGTGGGTGGGGAGGAGGGGGAGGATTAGGAGTGGGGGGTGTGTCAGGAGGGGGCCTGGCTCTGCTCTGTTAGGACTTGGCCTTCTGTTCTCCACCTCCTGCCCTCTTCACCAATGAGATGGTTATATCTCTAACTGAAGAGGATTTGGCCTCTGGCAGAGCCGTTTCCTTGTCTAGGATACTGGGAGGGGCTTTAAGGTCTTTAGCTTGCAGGGGGTTGTTTTTGTCTCCCTCAGTGGGTCTTTTCTACCATATGTCTGTCCATAGAACCAGACCCAGGAAATGTCTGCTCTCTCCCAGAGCAAGGAGGAGACTGGCTTGTCCATGGACAGGTGAGGTCTTGCAGCCTGTCATATTCTGGGGTGAGAGGTACCATGGGGCAGGGGGTGTGAGTGACCACCTCACCACAGAGCCAAAGTGACAGTAACTACTAGTGGTGCTGGGCTCAAAAGGGAGGCCTAGGGATGGAGGAATATTCTCTGCCAAGCCAAACTGCTGCCCCTACTGACCTCTGGCTGAGGGTCAGATTGTTGGGAGTGTGGTGTCTGTCTACAGGCACAGGCACAGGCACAGTCCCTCTTAGAGTCAGGGTTGGGGACAGATAGTCCCAATGTGTCCCATCTGAAGGTATTTAGCAGGGGCATCCCTGCATGCACGCTGCCCAGCCCAGTAGCTACTGTGTGTGATCGGTGAATGTTTGCTGGAGGTGTGTTCCTGTGACCCAGGGCAAAGTTCTTCCTGTCTCCCCTCTTCCTCTCCGCTGCCTGTCCTCCACAGTGTCCGGCACTACCTCTCTGCCGAGGGCGTAGCTGTCCGTAATGCCAGGGAATTCCTAGTGCGGCAGACACGTTCCATGCGGAAGCGGCAGACGGCCCTGAAAGCTGCCCAGCAGCACTGGCACCACGAACTGGCGGGGACCCTGGAGGTGGCCGAAGACCCGCCTGGTGCCACAGTCCTGGAAGACGTGCGCAAGAACCTAGAGGAGGTCAGGAGCCTTGAGCAGAGCCCACTGATCCACACTGAGGGGGGGGCCTCACCTTTGGGGTCTCCAAAGGTGTGGCAGTGCAGTAGCGCAAACACCTTCCTTCATAGTGAGTGGTTTGGACTTCATGTTACCCATACATAAAATACCAGGTGATACAAAGTCTATGCAAAGAATCCCATCTGGAAAGCTCCACAGTGAGAAACACTTCTGATCCCAAGCATCTTGGATAAGGGACGTTCAACTGCTATGTATTACAATGCAGTTTTCCAGATGTGGAGTATGACTGAGGTTGGAGGATTTGATCAGTGAAAATCTTTTGGACACAACAGTATCTCAGCATTAGATTATTTGGTCTTGGGCCACTGTCTTTCTTATCTGTGCTCTCTGCATGGCATGCTGCCACTCCTGGCTGGTGTGGGCATGAAACATGGGTATGAAACGTGTAACACACCCTCTGATTTAGTTCTCATGACCTGATGCAAAGTAGTCTTTTTCATACGAGCAGCCTCATTGAGGTGATTTGTTCCTGAGCATTGAGCCAAAGTCTGCGCAGTGTGTCACCTCTCCTTTCCTTCTCCCTGGCTGCAGGAGACCAAGCAATTGGATGAGATGAAGTCCATCATGCGGAGAGGCCATGACCTCCTGAAGAAGAAGGAAGAGAAGTTGAATCAGCTGGAGTCCTCTCTTGTGGAGGAGGTGGCTTCATCTCCCTCTGCTGCTCCTGGAGTGGGGTTGGGTTCTTGGTCCTGGATTAGATGGAATTGGGCCTCTAGGGCCCAGAATTGGTGGCAGCTTGGCCTTTTGGCTGGTGAAACAGCCTTGCTGCCTGTTGTTTGCTGACCCATCGGTGCCCCAGGGAGAAAGGGTAGCAGGAAGAAGGCGTGTGGGAAGGGACGGCACTAACAGCTGCTTCTGCCCATCAGGCCTCAGATGAGGACACCCTGAGGGGAGCCTCCACCAAGAAGGTGACCTTCGACCTCAGTGACACAGAAGATACGAACAGTGAGAGCTCTGAATCGTGTTTTCTGGCTCGGGGTAAGTGGTGGACGGAGGAGGGAGAGGCAGGGTGAAGCCTCCAGTGTCTGGGAAGAGTGGGGAGTGTGGGGGACATATGTCCAAATAGCATTGCCTAGCCCTACAGGGTAGATGGCTGAGCTGGTAGCATGAGGCCTAAAAGGCCAAGGAAAACCTTTGGGGTGCTGCAGAACACAGTAGACTATGCCTCTCCTAGGCTTCCTGGAGACCCCCTGCCCCCTGCCCCCTGCCCTCTGTTCTCTGGCCTGCAGGCCGGGCAGGGTCTTCTCTCTTCCTTATCTCCCCGCTGGGCCCCGCACTGTCTGGAACACAGAAGCCCTGCTATCCCTCTGTCCCTTCATGAGGCTGAGGGACACTAGCTAGTGCCGAGTGCCAACTAACTTCCCAGAGCCCTGGAGCCAAGTCCTTCCTCACCATCTGACGCTTTCTTTCCAGACACCCCGACTCCCAATCCCATTGCCTCCAACAAGATCAATTACCTGAGCAGCTCGCTCCAGCGGATCAGCAGTGAGCTCAACAGTGTCCTCGGTGTGCTGGGAAGCTTCAACTCTCAGCCTGTGCCTGTCTTAACCTCCTCCCCAGCTCCGTTCTCACCCCGCTCCTGCAAGAGTGCCTCCAGTCCTGCGTATGCCTCCCTGACTAGAGCCTCATCCCTATCCTCCAGTTCACCCACGTCCACCCCGTGGGCCTGGGCCCGGGGCCCGGGCCCTGGGCCCAGGCCCACTTCATGCAGCAGTGCTCAATCAGTGGATGACTTCCTGCTGGAGAAATGGCGCAAGTATTTTCCCTGTGAGTCTCCCTTGGCCCCACTGTTTCTGGGCTGTGCCTCGCCATCTCCTCTTCCTCTTCCCTTTCCTACTCTTTTACTCTTTTTTTCTTCTTACCTTGCTCTCAACTTTGAGCCATTGGCTCTCTCTGTGGTCCCTGGCAACGGAGACCTTGCTAGAATCCTGCAGCCCGAGGCGCTGTGGCATCATGTGGAGGCGGGGCTGCTTGGGCTTCACTGTGGTTTCCGGAGCTCAGCAGAGCATGAAAGGCCATTGTCATCACCATAATGGCTATCATCTTGTGTCTAGTTACATAGATATGCACGTACAGGTACACATACACATATTTTTAACTTAGACCATGTCCTAATTTTCTGAGGTGGTAATTTATCCCCATCTTACAGACCTATGGTAAGGCTCAGTAAGTACCTGGGTTTTGACCTCATTTCTGTGTGAATCCAGGATTCTGCTCATCATCCCTTGGCCGTATGGCTTCCCCTGGTCACGGGGCCTCGCTTCCTCCCTCGGTCTCATTCCTTGCTGAGGAACGCGAGAAACATCAAAAACAGTCATTTGAGGGAAAATGTGAAAAAATCTCTTCTTTTGGCCCACTCAAAATTAAAAATGAAGCTTAGAAATAAATAGGACAGTTCCTGTCTGTCACCTGTCTCTCACTCTGTGCTTTTGGGTGTGTGTGCTGAGGGTGCTGCCTCGCGCATTGGCGGGATGACGGGGCAGGGTGGTGGTCCACAGGACTGCGGCTGGCCCAGCTGACCCCTCGCCTGCTCTAAATTCTGTTCTCTCCTTATCAGCTGGCATCCCGCTGCTCAGCAGCTGCTCCATGCCCCTGGAGAACCGCATGGGCTATGTGCCCGTCAGGTAAATGTCGCTGTGGGCTCGGGATGAACCCTCATGATAAGCCACGCTTCTCTGGGCTGGGGGGCCCTGTGTTGCTCTGGGGGGGGGACAGGCAGGTCCCAGTCCACAGACCTTGCCTAGGTCTTAGGTGCTGGTCCAAAGCCAGGGAGCAGCCAAGTCCCTACTGCTGAGATCCAGTGTGGGTGGGCTGTGCTCCGCAGCCAGCTCCACCTGGAAGCTGCCCGGGAGGAAGCAGCCTGTGGAGGGGCCTCGCACTCTGGCCTCGCATAGCGCCCCTCCAGCCCTGGAAGCTGGCCTTTGCCTTTGCCACCGAGCTCTTGGCTTCCCACAGCCCCCTTCTCCAAGTCCTGCTGTGCAACATCTGGGCTGAGAGGGACCCCCATGTGGGAGACGGACAGGCAATTATTTAAACCTGTGCCTAATTTCCCTTTCATCATATTTCTTGCCAAATACATCCCCCATCTCTGTCTCCCCGCCTCTCCCCCGCTAAGTGCACCCCTGTTCCTTTGGGCCAGTTTGGGAGTGGAAGCTGGGCAAGTGTGTGAGTTGACACAGCGTCTTGCTGGTCACGTGGCTGGAGATAGGCAGATGTGGGATCCTGGCACCGAGGTCAGCAGCAAGCGCCCGAGGGATGGGGACAGGCAGTTCCCCTTTCCCTCCTGGCCGCTGAAGCTTACCTTTTGGAGGCAGCTCTGAATTGGTAGAGACCCTAAAGAGGGCTGGGGCAGTGCTGTGAGAAGAGGAAGGAGGCGCTGTCATGGACTCGCTGTGTTCCTGCATGTCCCCTACCTCTGACACCCAGGCCTGTCCTTTTCCTCTCCCCTCACTCTTCCACTTCTCCCCCTTCCCAGTGAGCAGCTCCGCCTCCTGCAGCGCCCCCATTCCCGAGTCCCCGAGATGAACAACACCGACATTCAGAAGATGATTGAGTCTAATCGCAAGTGGCTAGAAGATTTCAAGAACAACCCCCAGACGTATCCTTTAGCTGCTCCCAAGCCCCTTCGCTCCTTCGCTCCTTGCTGCGCCTCCCACTTTGACCTTTTCCTGGCCCCCACCTAGATGTGCTTGCCTACCACAGTTTTCCTTTACCTTGTGGCCAGACATCTCTTCTCAGTGTCCAAGTCAACAGGCACTTCGGAGCTGCTGCAGCTGGGCTTGGACGAGAACAACAGACTGAATGTGTATCGCTATTGAGCCCCAGGGGCCAGAGGCAGCCGGCCGCCTCCCCGCACCAAGTGCCTCCGTGGAAGCCTCCTCCTCCTCCTCCTCCTCCACCTCCTCGCCACGTGCCCCACTCAGGACTCAGAGGAACCATGGGGTGGGTCCAGGGGTGGAGGGAACGGATGTGACGGCTGGAGACAGCTGCGTACTCTGTGACCAGGCTGTCTTGGGCTTAACTGTGGACGGGTATGAGCTCCCGGGTCAACATCGATGACATGTTCTTGCCCAGGGGCTTCTGGGATCTGAGCACCTTTGGGAGTCAGGGTCACATTCAAGGAGCTGCCTGTAGACACATGGGTTGGTCTCAGGCCCCTGCTTGGGGCCCATGAAGGCGAGGTCCTTGATGAGTGGGACAAGGCCTCCCGGCATGTCCGCACCTAGGACCTGGCTCTTCCCGGCCTGGACCTGTCTCAGCTGTCTAGTACCTCGGCTTCACATCCTTCCTCTCTTTTTTTCCTTTTTTTAACTTTTTAAAAAATGACTCCGTTCTTGAGCACTCTGTCTCTCCTCTTGACTGTCTCAGGCCAGCCCTCAGCTGCGGATCCATGCTGAGGATGCTCTTTTTCCTCTGCCACACTGCGCTTTATTGGCACTGTCCTGCCTGTAGCTCCTCCCTGGGCCTCCTGGCCCGTTCTCAGGTCTCAGACATTCCCCGTCTCCAGGAAGCCAAAAAGCCATAGGGAAAAACTGTGCGGCTTCTGGTCTTTGCTCTGGTTATTTTGTTCCTGTGTTCTGTTTCTGCCTGTCTTTTCCACCTGTGCCACTCCGCCCCCTCTCACTGCCCCTCCTCTCAGAGCTTGGCAGGAAGGGCTGGGCTGGGGCCTGGCGCTGGCAGGGAGGTCTTGTACCAGGTGGAGCTGCTGCCTGGCTGGCACCGCTTCCTGCAGCCGCATTTCCCATCAGCAGGCTCCTCGGGTGGCAGGCAATGTGCTCTGACATCTGTCCTATTGTTTAAACAAAATGTCCCCATTTTTCTTGTCTTCAAAACTGCAGGGTTGCCTCTGCCCTCCAACCCACAGAAAGCACCATCCCCTCTGCTCGTTTCTTTGCCGTGGAATAAGGCACTGTGTCCGATTGGCTTTTTTTACCCCCACAGATAGTTTTTAGAAAAAAAAAAATTCATTTTGTTGTTTGGCTTATTCTGTGTGCTTTGGGAATAGCTCATGTGATACAACCAACTCTGGTGACAACCCTGTGTTTCTGCATCAATTAAATCTGCAGGCCTGCTCTGTACAAGGCAGCGCCGGTGACTGGCTTCGCTTTCGGAACGCTTCCTTCCGAGAAGGAGGGAGGAAGGAGGATGTACTGTTCACAAACACCTTCCTGGGTATCCGATTCCAACAATGTAGATATTGATAGGGGCACTTTCAGCTCCATTTTTGTAGAGGAGCAGAAACCAAGTTGACTTGGAAGCGTAGAACTCTGCTCCATCCTTGCTCCCTTAGAGTGCCTGGCCAGCTGGCCTCAGGAAGCTCCCCCAGCCCTGTCCTGTTACCTGCTTCTGACATGCAGATAAACCAGAGACCACTCCCCTGCCCCTAAAACTTCATGGGCAAAGTTAGATTATTTTATTTTTCTACTCCAGTGGTGCAAGCAGTTATACAATCTTGGATTTGTAAAAACAAAATTACTAGAACCAACTGAGATGAGCACGCTTCATAGATTTATATATGAAAACCAATTTAAAACATGCAAAGGGCGACCTGGGAGGTTGATTGAGGAAGAATCATAGTTTGAGGCCAGCCCAGGCATATGCATGCCAGTTTCCTGGGAGGACGGGATCTGGGCCTGACTTCCCCGGTCAGTCTGCATGCATGCACCTCCAGGTGAAGCAGAGTGGCCGCCCCTGCCCCTCTGAGGCTCCACTGTGTTGAGGAGTTGGGGAGTTGGAGGCAGATGGGGGTCAAGGAGGGAGGGTGCTGGGAAGGGACCGCTGGTCCTAGCAGCTTGTGGAGAGATGATGGTTGGAAGTTGGAGGATCTGCCATCACTGTGTCCTGCAATTGGTGCACAGCATGGTATGGGCCCTGTCCGTCAGGCCTGCCCACAGACAGCTGACACACTGCAGAGGACCCAGGCCGGCTGGGCACGAGGCCTGGAGAAAGACAGGCCTATCCTTCCTCTCCATTCTGCAGTTTGACAATGAGGTGCCGATGGGGCCTGAGTAGCCATAGACAGGCAGGACCAAGGGCCCAGAATGGTGTGGACCTTTGCTGTCCCGGAAGGCGATGCGGAGCAGGGCGTGGTGTCTGGCCATCGCCCCTGCCCACGTTGATCCTTGCAGCCGCAACGTGCTTTATGCTCCTGGTTGATGAGTCAGGCACTCTTCACCCTGGCGAGTTGGTTAGCTAAGAACAATGTGGGGGCTGCTGTGGGGAAGAGGGGGTTGGAATGAGATTTGTTTTTGGGGTCTTGGGGGAGCTGCGGCAGCAGCCTTTGGGGTGGAAGTTGGGCAGGCCGGGGGGAGGTGGGCTTTGCTGGCTGAGCTGTCAGCGGTGAGACACCTCCACTGTCCTCTTGGCCTGGTTTCTGGCATCACACCCGAGACTCATTTACACACAAGCATTGGTTTGCTCATGATTTTGGCAAGTCCAAACGAGTGCAGCACCAGCCTCCACCGGCATCTAGTATGGGCCTTCTTGCAGTCTCATAATGGCAGAGGGCATCACCTGGTGAGACAGCAGTGGGCCAGCTCTGGTGTCTCCTAAGGCCACAGGCGCCATGGGGGTTGTCCACCTCATGGCCCGCCTCCAGACCCTACTCACATGGCATCTGCAGTTAATTTTCCCTTGCATGAATTATCGGGGGTGGGGGGGCACATTTGAACCCCAGGAGCGCAAACCGACAGTTCCGGACAGAAGGACAGAGGCCTGCCTCGAGGCGGCTCTCCCGTCCTATGGACACGGGGGCCCTGGGAGCTCACCACAGCTCTCCCCCAACCCTTTGCCCGTGCTGGGATGTGTGTAGGGGAGGGGGAGGGGGTTGTGGCTTGCGGGAAAGAGGCTGCACCTGGCTCCCAAGAGAGGACCACTCATCTGCAGAAGTGAAGTAGATGCCGGCTAATGACCACGCCCCCCCCTGCAGTGGCTTCAGACATTGAAAGTTTATTTCTTGCTCATATGAAGTCCAGTTAGCTCTGGTGAGGGTCCTACCACTGAACGGCCGTGCAGGAGCCCAGGTCAAAGGAAGCGTGGCCACCTTCACCAGCTACCTGCCGAGCTGCCCGTGGGCATTCGCACCCAGCTGGAGAGAGCAGACGGTGTCCAGGGAGATCTTTGGGAGCTGGGCCTGGAAGTAGCATACATCCCTTGGGCCACAATCCACTGGGCAGTGCACGGTCTCGGAGCCCATCTAGAAGTTGGGGGCCTAGAGCTTCTTCCCAGCCACTGCTGTGTCCACTTCAACTCCTGCTTCCCTCCTTAGGCCTCTGCCGGTTTCTGCATACACCAGTGAGGGCTGGGGAGACCCACAGGGCCTTGGCATCTCCAGAGCTTAGCTCGGTACCATGGCAAGGGCTCTGGGGTATTTGGCAGATGAACAAATGCTTGGGCATCATCATGAGTGCTCAAAGTACAGGTGATCGGTTGAAAGCAATTTGGCAATTCCTCAAAAGGTTAAACAGAATTATACCACAATTCAGCAGCTCAACAGAACCGTAAGCAACTCAGACTTCAACCACCGTGTTCAGAGCAGTCAAAAGATAGAGCATATGTGTGTGTGTATAACTATATAATAGACATATGATATATGTAACATATATGATATAACATGATGCACAATATATTATTAATTTCAACATAACCAAATAATCATTCATATACACTGATATATGTAATATACTACATACATGAAATGTAATATATTTTATAGAAATATTGTCAAATAGGAAATTACGGTATCAGCTGCAACATAGATGAAGTTTGAAGAAGACATTCTGCTAAGTGAAGTACGGTACATGCAGAAGGGTTGAACTGTACAATCTCACTTTATGAGGTGCCTAGAACAGGCCACACCAGAGGGACAGAAAGGAGAAGATTGATTGTCAGGATCTGGGGGAGAGACAAGAGTTGTTGATGGCAGAGTTACAGGATGGTGGTGGTATGGGGGTACAGAGTTTGTTTGGGATGATACAGAAATGGATTGTGGTCATGGATTTCTTTGCAAGGTGAGTGCACTTAATGCTTCTGAATCATACCTTTTAAAATGGTTGTAATGGTAAATTGAATAGTGTGTATCTTCTTTCCATAACACAAATATAAACATATCTCCTGGGCAGTCTGCCAACGCATTCTGATTTAGCTAGGGTTGGTGGCACCCAGGCTTTTGTATTTTTTAACTGGGCTCTCTCAGTGAATGTCTTGGGCAGCTAGGTTTGAGGCCCCTTAGTTT
Source organism: Dipodomys ordii (assembly GCF_000151885.1). NCBI lineage: Eukaryota > Metazoa > Chordata > Mammalia > Rodentia > Heteromyidae > Dipodomys > Dipodomys ordii. The sequence continues at coordinate 19,631,428 of NW_012267226.1, forward strand.
AGCTGTGGGTTTTTTTTTGGGGGTCCGGTCGTGGGGCCTGAACTCTGGGCCTGGGCACTGTCCCTCAGCTCTTCAGCTCAAGGCTAGCGCTCTACCACTCGAGCCACAACGCCACTTCCAGCTTTTTTGTTTTTGCTTATGTGGTGCTGAGGAATCGAACCCAGGGCCTCAGGCATGCAAGGCAAGCGCTCTACCACTGAGCCA
>NW_012267226.1:19635011-19795081 GCF_000151885.1 Dipodomys ordii
GCGCCGTGCCCGCCGGGGGCGCCGGCATGGCCAGAGTCCTCTGAGGTAAGGTGGCTGTGGTGGCCGCAGCAGGGGCGCCTGGGTGGGGGAGGCCCAAGGGCTTGCTGGCAGGGTCTAGAGTCAGGTGGCGGGCCTGGGGGTGGTAGGTTCGAGCCAGGTTCCTGATGGAGGCCTCTCGGGGCGGGACCACCGGGCAGGGCTCTCTGCCGTCTGCCTTTCTGAAGAAGGCCTCCGACTTGGCATACAGGGGCAGGTTGCAGTAGTCACCTGTAATCACAGGGGCAGCGCGGGTCAGAGACAGAGGCTTGGGACCTCCCTCCTTCCCCCCACACCAGACGCTTCGCCTCTCTGAGCCTCAGTTTCCCTACCAGGGACAGGGGAATGATCCCACGTTCCTCCAGGCCTGTATGAAGCGTGGGGTACAAGGTGTGGCAGCAATGGCTGGCACTCAAGTCGTGGCTCAGTAATATGGCTGCTCCACAGTCACCAGAGGTCGGGAGACTTGGAGTGACGGGAAGTTCCCTGCTTCTAAAGGTAAGGGCTTCCCAGTGGCTTCTCCTCACCCTGTGGGGTCTGACCGTGTCACCCATGGGACCCCATCCCTCCCCTTGCTCCCACCTCTGCTTCTCTTGTAGCTGGGATTACAGGCGTGCACTACCACACCCAAGGCTGCTAGCCTCGCTCCACTGGAATAAATTCAAGCAGAGCTGAGGCCAGAGGGCAGCGGCCCCCATACCAGGCCGCCTCTCATCTAGCACAGCTTCGGATTACGGATCTGCCACCACCCTGTGAGATCTTCCTAGGCATCGGCCCATCACATTTCAATAGAAAAACCCCTTTCCACAGTGCGGAGCGGATAGTATCATTTCACGTTTGCAAAGAAGAAAATTAAGCTTCGTCGCCTGGAGGCGTGCTGGGCTGTCAGGGTCTAGCGGGGTGCAGGGGTGCAGGTGCTGGCCGGCCAGGGCACTGCAGGGGAAGGCGATCTGAGCACTCACTTTTGTTGGCCCGGTGAGGGATGGGCACGGCCACATTCTTGCCCCGGTCTGCGTCCTGGGGCTTGGGCGGGGAGGCGGTGAAGCGGCAGATGCCCGGCTCGGAGGGCGTGCTCATGGACGTCATGCTGTCGGCATTCTCGTTGGTGCCGGTGGTCATCTGGTCGGAAGAACTGTCTGAGATGAAGCACTCGGTGATCTCGAACTTGGCGTGCTGCAGCTGCTCCTCCAGCTTGGCGTGCTCGTAGGCCCGGGCCAGCTCCTCGTAGGTGGAAGAGGCACTCTCCGTGGACACCATGCTGTTCCGCCCTTTGTCTGAGGGCACGGAAGGCAAGGGGGTTAAAGGGGAGGGGAGGGGGCTCCGGGGAGGAGGAGGGAATCGACTCAACCCTGAGCGTAACTCTGTCCCTAACCCCAGGGGCCATCAGGCCACCATGCCCATCTCTTGCCCGTAGGTAGCTGATAATGAAGGCAGAGCCTCTTCTCCACCCCTGCCTGCAACACACAGCCTTTTAACAATTCCTTAATGAAGCCCAGATCAAGGAGGTCAAGTGTTTCTGTCCTAGACATGCAGTGGATGGCTGGTGGACTTGTCACTGGAAACTCAGGAGCTTGTGGGGAGGTGGAGGGAGGATGGGAGGTGGGGATGAGAGGAGGGTGGGAAGGAGGCAGCGGCTCTGCGTCTACCTGTGTCCTGGGACAGGCTGGCACTGTAGCTGTCACTCTCGGTGACGGTCACGCCATGCTGGGAGCCCACGGTGCGCCAGTCGGAGGTGAGCGTGCGCGCAGGCGTGGAGGCCTGGCACTTGGTCAGGGTCCACTGGCTGGAGTACCGGTTCCGGGTGCTGTGGGCCGATTTCACATTCTTCCTGGATACTGGGTCTGTGTAGAGGGAAGCAAAAGAGATACTTGGTACTTAGTGCAAAGGGAGAGGCAGAAGCAGCCACAGATGTCCCCTTGGGAATGACCACCACACCACTGACCCCAGAAGAGAGGAGTAAGACAGCAGAAATAGAAATGGGGGGGGGCAGCGGGCAGCATCCCATCCTCCCTGCCTGCCATGCCTTTCCCCTGTCCTCCTGACTGTCCTTGGTGGATTCCAGCCTTGGGTCCAGAACCGCCACGTTTGCTACTGAAGTCCACCCGAGAGCGAGCAGACCCAGCTGGCTCTCAAAATTCCTAGGTTAGCCACAGGCCCAAAGCCACAGCCAGTGAGCCTGTAAGCAAGGTCTTCGGGGTCTGATTCCAGTGATTGCTGTTTTTCTTTCTTCCAACACATGCCATCCTGATTCCTTTTTTAATTGTGTTTTTAATCACCCCTGACTCATGCTGTGCCAAGACCCGCCGTGTCTCCCTGGGGAGAATGCATACTGGTGCCCGGCCGGATGTCAGACATGTCGATGAGCGGCCCAGTGCTCTGGATGAGGGCGGGGTGGTGCAGGGACACTCCGGTGCAGAAGCTCTGTGGGTTGACGGCTTGGCTGAACTCCGCGTCCGTCACGGGGATGGTGGCTTTGTCATCTCCTAGAGGAAGAGCGAGCATCACCAGAGGCCTCCCCAAATTTCTCTTTCTCCTATGCTGAGTCCCTCCCCTGCCCTCGGCTCTGTCTCCCTGCCCAAATTCTCACCCATGGACAGAAAAGAGAAAAGGCCTTGGAGAGAAGCGTTGGTGGGTGCCAAGGCTGCTGAGGCCTGGCCCTGACCTGGCATGGGTGGCTTCCCTCCATGGGCTGTGGCTTGGGAACGCACGGCTAGGGCCGGGTCGAGAGCACATGCACCTGCCACTCACCCAGCTGCTTGATGCCCTCCTTGTCCTCAATGAGCAGCTGGACCCTGGGAATGTCAATGTGCAGCCGCGGGCCCTGCGGCGGTCCCTTCACGGGGGTGTCAAAGCTTCTGTTGTTCTTGCTGTGAGGGGGAGGAAAGCAGGAGAGGGGGCTCAGCAGACATGTGGGATGGGGCGTGGGGCCTGCTGGACAATGGGACCTTAGAGCCTGTTTTACTATAGGAGGCTCCTGGGTCCATGGCAGGGCTCAAGGTAGGATAGGAAAGAGGAAGCAGCTGTGTGTACTCACCTTATCAACATTTCTGCCAAACTCTTTGCATCTGTAAAACAGTAGAGGGAGAGAGAGGGAAAGGGAAAAGAGAGAGAGGGAGGGAGTTGGGTGAGCATGGAGTTCCAGAGGGGTGCTGCTGAGAAGAGGCATTGGGGATGAGGCGGGAGAGCCTCCTAAAGTGGGAGGCAAATGCTGAGGACCTACTGAACAGCCAAACATGGGGTGAGATTTCTGTTGTTCCCAATTCAGGATCCGGCTCACACCTGTCTTCCTTTCCCTCAGGGTTTCATCTCATAGATCTTTCCCAAAAGAGAAGGGACATGGGAAATGCTTCCCCAGGGGACAGCCTGGAACTGAGCACCGGTGAGGGATCCTCAGTTATCTTTTGGGAAGAGGAGGGTGGAGGGTGAGGTAGAGGAGGGACTAAATCCTCACACCCACCCAGAGGCTTCACTTCCTCCTTTAGGATATGGCCCCCTAAATATTCATAGAGAGGTCTGTCTGAGAGTCCCTGGCTTACGTCAAAGGGGCCTTGAGTATGATTGTGATTGTAAGGTTGGAAGAAAGGAGACTCAATGGGCTCCAGTAATCTATAAGAGCTCTGTGACTTAGCAACATGGTTGTGAGATCTGCATGCATGCAGCTGACCATCTGACTACCTATCTATTTATCCAACCATATACTTAACCACCCAACCCAGCATTCATCCATTCATTCACCCAACCATCCAACATCCTATCACACATTCAACATCCATCCAACCATCCTTCCACTTGTATAGCCAGTCTTCCATGCAACCATCCAACTGTTCATCTGATTATCCCACCATTCCAATGAATGTTTATCCAACCATATAAATATCCATATTGTCATTTACCTAGCCTCCAAATTGTTCATCCATCCATCCACCCACCTACCCATCCATCCATCCATCCATCCATCCACACATCCATCCAACTTTTTATTATACCAATCCATCCAGCCATTTGAGCATCCAACCAGCCACCAGCACCCATCCATCCACGATGAATCATCTGGTCATTCCCAGACTCAATTCTAGAACATCCCAAGGAATACTGGATAGTAGTTCTTTTGTGCTGTATGGGCTCTTGGCATTTTGAATTATATTGTGAACGCTCTAAGGACATGTTCTTTTTGGTTCCTGATTTCTAAAGTCTAGCAATATCTTCACAGCAGACTCAATGTTTTCCAAACTAGTGAGCAAACGTTTACGAAGCAACCAGTAGGCACTTCAAAGTATTTTAACACCTGGCCTGGCATGGAAACCTCGTGGTCAGAACTGAGCAAAGTCCTAAAGTGACGAAACCATTTGCATGTTTTTACCAACCACTGTGGCATAGGCAGCGCACAGTGAACAGCTGAGGATAGTTCAGAAGGTTTCAGTGGCGACTCTCCACTGCGGGGATCCAGGCAGTCTCTCTTGCCTAGGAGGTACTGTGGTCTGTCGAAGGATGGTCAGTGTGGTGGGGAGTCAACGCCCTCCCCCAGAAACTCACTCACTCACCTCGGAGCCGCTTCAGCCGCTTCTCCTTCCTCTTCTTCCGCACGATGAAGAGCAGTGCCACTCCCAGGGTGGCCAGGATGACCGGGCAGCCGATGGTGAACAGCTTCTTCACATCATCCCCCTCCCCTTGAGCGGACTTGATGGGTGGGATGGTACCTGGATGGGGGTGAAGCAGAGAATCAGGGGGTCCTCAAGAGCCGGGACTGGTGCAGTCCCCTGGAGTTTGGCAGCCCGCTGACTTCCCGCTGCTCCTGGTCCCTGACCTCTACCTCCTGGCCCGGAGCTCTGGCCCTCTCCACTGCCCTCATCAAGCAGCCACGAAGATAACTTCCTCATATGATTCGGGAATTACGTCCTAATGTCTCTCAGAGTCGGAAACCGACTCTGGCAGGAAACCTGCCTGTTGGGGTCCAATGTTTAATCCTCGAGGATGGATAAATGGCCTTAAATCCTGCCCCAGATTTGGGGAACAGAGGGGGAAGAGCAGTAGGAAGAAATCAAGGCAGGGGTTCTGGAACTAAAACCCCTGCATTAGCTCCCTGCTGCCCCTCCAGGGACAATATCCTCTAACTCCGGGTGCTTGCAGGAGACAATGCTACGTGATTTTGCCCACAGAACCCTGGGCCAAGCCCCGATCCTGGCCTGTTTTCCACGTTCTTTCACAAAAAGCCTGCCTTGTTTGGGCCCTTTCTTACATGCTACTTTAATTTTGTTTCCTTATCACATAGGTAGCATTGATTTAGCTTCTGACGGTGGGCTTCTCCTAGCTCCTGTAGTATATCTGTGTGTGCGCACACACGCCTTGGCAAGTGTCAGCTAGAGGCTCAGCGAAGGCAGTTTTCAGCCTTCCCAGACTCCCTTGCTGCTAGATGAGAGCCAGGTTTGGACAACAGTGTGAAGAAGCTAGGAGCATGAGCTCCTGGCCAACTCGGTTAAGAACTAGGGTGTCTTTTCTCTCTCTTTGGGGAGGAGGAGGGTTTGGGGCTCCTTGTGAGAGACGGCACCGCTTGTTAGCGGTGGTTGCTGGCCAACTCTCCATAAGACTTTATGAGAACAAGAGCAAAGTCTTCCCTGGGCTAAGCCACCAGGCTTTTGTTTGTTGCAGCTGCACAGACTGTCTCATCCTGACTAACATAGGTGCCCGCAGAGCTTCTGGAGGGCAGGACCCGAGCCGCATCTCTGTCTCCCCCTCGCTCATCTCCCGCAGCAGCCGAGAGAAACAATTACATCTTTTTATTTTTTGTCAGTTCTAAGGTTTGAACTTAGGGTCTGGGTGCTGGCACTGAGCTCTTTGGCTCAAGGCTAGCCCTCTACTACTTGAGCTATAGCAGCACTTCCGGTTTTCTGGTGGTTAATTGGAGAGAAGAGTTTCATGGATCTCCCTGCCTGGGCTGGCTTTAAACTGTGATCCTCAGATCTCAGCCTCCTGAGTAGCTAGGATTCCAGGTGTGAGCCACCAGTGCCCGGCTCAAGATTACATCTTAAAGGCCTGTCCATCCTTAGTGCTCCGGCGGCCTTTGGTAGCTTGCTCGTACTGGTCACCGGTGCATCTGTCTCCTGGCCTGCCTGCTGTCACTGGACTGCTCCATGCCTGCTGCATTCCTGCCTCAGTTTCTACTTGTGTCTCTATTGTCTGCTGCCCCCCCCGCCCCCCTGCCCTCCCACACTCACTGCCGTCGTAGTCCAGGGTGGCGAACTGGGCGGTCTCGTTGCTGCAGCCCGCGCTGTTGCAAGCCCTCATGCGGAGCTCGTACCACGTGGCCTCCCGCAGTTCGGTGAGAAACACCTCTGCCGAGCTGTTGGCCCGCAGGCTCTGCCAGGCCCAGCCGCCCTTGGGCCGGTACTCCAGCAGGATGGCTGTGATGGGACAGCCCCCGTGGTTCCAGCCCTGCAGGTTAAGCCGAGCGTGTGTGGAGTTGATGTGGGTGAAGAGGTGTTGGTCTTTGCTGAAGGAGGGCTCTGGGGGGGGGGCCGAGGGGGGGAGGGGAGAGAGGTTAGAGAGCTCACCAGGGCCGGGAGTGACTGTCCCCGCTGGACAGGATTCCCTGGGGTAGCTGGGACTCCGGGGACTCCGGGGACAGGGGGGCAGATCAGCAGTTAACACAGGTAGGGAGGAGAGATGAGCAGGGGGGGATGAGGGAGGGGGAGCGGGAGGAGAGGTGGAGGAGGGGGAGTCACCTGTGTCCCCTGGTGGGGAAGCAAGCACAGTTTTCCTTGGGGACCATGATTCTGTCATCTCTATGCTCTAGTGATGGAAAGGAGGCTGAGCCCCCGCCGCCAGGCCTCCATGCCCTGGGCTGCCACCCCCCACCCCATCCCCCTCTACCCCCCCCAGCTCCCCGCTGGGATGAGACCACTTCCCAGAGCCGGCCTCACCCCGCCCGTGGGTCTTGGCCTCGATGATCTCGCTGATGCGTCCGGAGCCCACGCTGTTCTTGGCGGCCAGCTTCACCTTGTACCACGTGCCGCACTTGAGGCTGTCCAGCTTGAAGGAGCGCTCGCCGGAGCTGATGAGCACGTCCTTCCACTCCTCGCTGTTGTCCTCGGAGTACTGCAGCACGAAGCCTGCCGGAGGGGCTCGGCTCAGGCGGGCAGGCAGGGCAGCAGAGGCCCGGCCTGGACAGCCCGGGTACCATGAGGGTGAGACCACAGGCAGGGGCAGAGCCCTTTGGTCTTTGGGAGGGGCATATGCAAATGAGATGCAAAGTAGCAATGGTATCAGGTCCGCCCTAGGTGAATCTGCCATTCAGCTTAGCTCTAGTGTGCAAACAGAGCAGTAAGGCTTAGGAGGGTTGGGGTGGGGGACTCTGACCAACTGCGTCTGCAGCATCTCTTGGAGCTTGTGGCTAAGCAGATTCTGACCCCACCCCAGAGAGGAAAGCAGATTTCGGATGCACCCCGCTGACAAGTAGCAAGGGGGTGGGCACATTTCCCACGCGCTCGAGTATCTTGTGGTCGTTTCCTGTGGGTTACGGGGCGGGGGGCGAGGGGGCCCTGCCGTGTGGGACCCGGGTGTCCCTCCTCACCTCGGATGGAGCTGCCTCCGTTGTCACCTGGGATCCAGGTCAGGGTGATGGATGAAGCTGAGGTTTTGGAGACCGTGAGGCGGGGCTGGTCCGGGGGCACTGTGACAGAAAGCCAACCCCCTCAGCACAAAGGGTTAAGTATCCCGATGGGGGGTGCAGGTCTTCCACACCCGTCCTCCATGTCCTCACCCACTGCCTCCTCTTCCGTTCCCACCACTGTCCCCAGCCTCCATCTCCCACTCAGGCCGGGCTTTTGCCACCCTTCCAGAGCCTCCCCCGCCTCCCCAGACCTTACCTTGTACCAGAAGATTGACGATGATGGTGTCAAAGCCGCCGGTGTTGGTGGCCGTGCAGGTGTAGTAGCCGGAGTCCTCGGCCTTCACGGCGCGCAGCAGCAAGGTGCCGTTGGAGTGGATGAGCCGGTGGCCATCCAGGGCCATCGGGATGGCCGAGTCCTCACTGCCGGGCAAGGGGGTGGGATGTGTTATGGCACGTACCCTCGTCCTGGCTCCCTCCCTCCATGTGGGAGAAATAGATCTGGGGGCAGAAGGTGGCTTGTGGGGTTACCCCAGGATACCATCCTGGGGGGTACCCTGGTTTCTTCACTGGCTCAGGGAAGAGCGACCCTGGGCTCCTGCCAGGGGAGGGGCGGGGAGGCGGGCCTGCTGCGAGAGCAGTGGTCATTGGCCCTCTGCTCTGCTGTGGCTCCCAGCACACACCTGTCCTTCGTCCACTTCACAGCGGGGGCCGGGTCTCCCACTGAATTGCAAGGTAGCCGGACATCTCTCATCCAGGGCGTGGTCACGGTGCCTCCGAAGGAGATGATCTTTGCTGGAGCTGCGGGAAGAGAGGACAAGAGCCACCCCGCGTATACCTTTTAACACCCTGGCTTGCTTTCTTTAGATTTCTCATCCAAGCCACAGTGGGGGTGGATCTGAGGGACACAGATGACCAGTGGCGGGCTGCAGGCTCAAGGGGCTCTGGACAAGAACCTGGAGACTGATTTGGAAGAGATGGGGGAGGTGAGATGACTTGCAGGACTTGGGGCATCTCAGTGGGGACAGCGCCCTTGCAAGAGGAGGGCTCGTGGGGCAGGGGAGGCCGAGGACCCTGACCCATGGGCGGGTCTGGGGCGCAGGACAGAAGCAGGGACTGGACACTGTCTGCTTTGGGAGTCACGAGGGCAGGCAGACCACCAGGAGCTATACCACCCTGGGGTCATCCTCAAGCAGGATGAAGGAGACCAGGAGTGTCCCTGGGGTGAAGGGAGCAGGCTCTGCAGATGAAGCAGTGGCTACAGAAAACCGGAAGTGGCGCTGTAGCTCAAGTGGTAGAGCACTCACGTTGAGCTGAAGAGCTCAGGGACAGCGTCCAGGCCCAGAGTTCAAGCCCCACAACCAACCAAAAAAAAAAAAAATCAAGAAATGTATGTATATGGCTGCTCTCAGTGTGTGTGTGTGTGTGTGTGTGTGTGTGTGTGTGTGTGTGTGTGTGTGTGCAGGGTAGCGTGCACATGCGTTCCTGGAAGGACAATGCCCTGTAGGAATGTGTTGGAGTTAATACCTATGGGGTGGGCCCAGACTTTTGTCAAGAGCCCAGGTCCCCAGTCCCCTGCTGTCCCCTGCTCTCGGGGCCAGTGGCAGCCATCTGGGGAGGAATGCGGGCTCCAGGACCCTTCTCCCCCCTTCCTCCCAGGAGAGGAGCCCCAAGAAGGGGTGGAAGGGGGTGCGGAGGCTGGTGGAAAGAGGCCCTGGCTTGGAGGCAGAAGAGCTGGCCCACTGCTGCTTGGGGCTGCAGAGCTGTCATCTTGTGACAGGTGGGGTGCACGGGCGTGCAGGTCAGAGGTGATGGGGTCCGCCTCTGAAAGGCCTTGTTTCCCGCCAGAGCCAGCTGATGGCCGAGGGAGCGGCGTGCCCAGAAGTGTGCGTGTGACGTGTGCAGAAGCTGAGCACTGCGGCAGAGCGTGGCTTTGGGTGGGGAGACAGGGTGACACCCCCTTTCTAGCTGGCAGGAGCGGGTGCAGGAACAGGCAAGGGATTGCTGGAGTCAGCGGGCAGCAGAGGCCTGGCTGGGTGGGTGTGGGAGGAGGGGAGGGGACGAGGGCCCAGCGCTGCCAGCCGCGCACAGGTGCTGCGTAGGGCACAGAGCTCTGGACAAGAGCATCTGGAAGCGTCTGTCCACCTGCCCCAGCTCTAGTCTCCTTACCTTTGCCGGCAGGCTCGATGGTGACCTTCTCGCTGCTGTTGCCCCGGCCGGCTGAGGTGACGGCGGCCACCCAGAGCAGGTACTGCTGCCCGCGGTTCAGGTGGGCGATCCGGTAGAAGAGCTGCTCTGGGCTGGTCTCATACTCGCTGGGAGCCTGCAAGACAGCACAAAGCCCAACTAAGAGGCAGAGGCCAGGCCTCCCGAGGCCTCCAGCCTGCCCCGTGTGCAGCGCCCAGGGCTGGGAGGAGGGCATGGCATGGGCGGGAGGCGGGGTGCTGTCCACTGTGGCCTTTCCAAGTTTTGAAGCCATAGTGGACACTTTGTGCCGGCCTCAGTGTCTGGGAGCAAATAGAGCTGTCCTGCCTGTGGTGTGGCAGAGGCCAGCCTCAGTTTACCTCTCTGAGGGATCCAGGCTCTGGCAACTGTAGCGTCACGTCAAGGAGTGCAGTGTCTTGCGTGCGCAATGAGGGACACAGAATGGAGAATGGGGGACAAAGGGTCCCCAAACCAGGGGAAAAGCTGAGAAGCTCAACTATTGCCTTTGCCTTCAGGGGCATAGTCAGCTCCCCCGGCCTGTCCCCTTTCTTAGTCAGTCTGCTGTCTAATTATAGACCCTCCCTCCCTCCTTGCCTCCCTCCTTCCATCCCTCCCTCCCTCCCTCCCTCCCTCCCTTCCTTCCTTCCTCCCTCCTTCCCTTCCTCTTTCCCTCCCTTCTTCCCTCCCTCCCTCCCTTCCTTCCTTCCTGCCTTCCTTCCTTCCTCCCTCCCTTCCTTCCTTCCTTCCTTCCTTCCTGTCTTCCTTCCTTCCTCCTGTGGGAAGCAGGGGTGGGTGAGGGAACTGTGTGAGTTTTACTGGGCAGCACTTTATTAATGATTATTAGCGGTATAGATCACCATATATATTTGTAGGTTACATAAATCTATAAAATTTTTTTTTTAACCAAATGACAGTTTTGACAAGTTGCCAACAAAACAATATCAGATCCCAGTGGTTTTTTACCAGTTGCTTTGATGAAAAGATTATGTTGCCTTGGAAACCAGAGGCTCAGATATTGAAATGAATTTGAGAAGGAGCTTTTGATAAGCGCGAGTTTGCAGCCCTCCTGTCAGCCTCTTCCTTGGCACAGGCTGGATGGGGCTGACTCTCATTTTATTTTATTTTTTTGGCAAGCTGTGGGGAAGGGAGGGGAGGAGAGCACCAGGGTCTCTTTGAAATCAGGGCAGCGGAAGTCCAAGGAGAGGGGGGAACAGATGGGGGCCCTGAGGCCAGAGGGAGCTAATAATTAGTTATCTCTGTAGCAACAGGATCTTGCACACATGTCCACATGCAGCGGGCCGTGGAGATGCGTGCACGTGCGGACGGACAGGCCTCCAGGCAAGAGATGGGGTCACAGAGGGACATTCTTTGAGGCCCGCATGTGGGAGTGGGGGCCGGGGGGAGGACAGAGAAGTCAGCTCATTTGTAACAAGAGAAGAAAACATCACTTTTGGCCTCAGGCCATCTGCAGGGAAATATTAGGGAGCAGGCACAGGCTCCTCCCAGACCCCTCTTCCCCCCACCCAGGCAGACTTTCCCTCCTGCCTCCCCCACAAGGGGGCAGGCCTAGCCCCCAAATCCAAGGCCTGCTGGGGACAGGGCCATCTTGAGTTAGGAAACCCTTTCAAGCCACAGCCTCGGGGCTGCTGTGTGTGTCTAGTGCATAGTTCCCATCTGGGCATGAGGTCTGGCAGGTGCAGCGGCTCTGTGTGGCCTGTGAGTGTGGCCTCCAGTGTCGCCTCTGCTTTTGGGTCTCAGTGTTCTCTTCTGCGAGCTGGGATGCAAAGCAGCTTCGCCAGCCCTGTGTGTGACTGTGGGGCAGCGGGAGGCACTGGTGTATGCTCTTTGTAGCCAGAAGACGTTCTCTGGGCTTGTCATCAGTGAGGATAGAGCGGGGTGTGTGTGTGTGTGTATGCATGCACGTGCATGCAGGCAGCCTGTTCCTGCATGTGTGAAGAAAGCTTGTGTGCTGGTGTGTTCTGGAGTAAGTGAACCCTGGTACTGGCACGGGACAGGGACATTTGCTGTCCCCTTGACAACGTCAGCATCTGACCCAGATCCTGGTACCTTCTCTTTCATCTCTTGAAATCACTTCCCACTAATTAAGTCCCAGTGGATCAAAGGCATAAAAGGAAAAGGCAAATTATGAAAGAAGAAACGATAGGTAAATATTTCCATGTCTTTCTAGTCATAAAAATAAAGGCAAGTGTAAATGATCAATCCAGATCCTTTGAGAAAAAATGCTATGTTGTATTGGGAGCAGGAAGGCAAGCAATAAGCTGCCCAAATACTTTTAATTCATATGCTAGAAAACGGCTATTCTTCATATGTAAAAAGCACTTATAAATTAATAAGAAAAAGCATAAGCAATCAAAATAACAAACAATGGATTAAGGGCACACACTGACAATTATCCAAAGTAGAAAAATATAGTGAATCAGCGTATAAAATAACCAACTTAATGAATAAGCAGAGAAAGGTAATTTAGAATCAGACACTTAAGAAAAAAGCCAACTGGGGGCTGGGAAGGTGGCTCAGTGGTAGAGCGCTTGCCTTGCATGCATGAGGTCCTGAGTTCGACTCCTCAGCACCACATAAGCAAAAAGAAAAAAGCCGGAAGTGGCGCTGTGGCTCAAGTGGTAGAGCGCTAGCCTTGAGCTGAAGAGCTGAGGGACAGCGCCTAGGCCCAGAGTTCAGGCCCCACGACCGGACCCAAAAAAAAAAAGAAAAAAGCCAACTGACCAAATGAAAACCAAACAAAAGCACACTTAGAATCAGTATGGATGAACAGGACAATGTGATGGTCTATGTCATACCACAAGTATCTGTGTTCTTGTGGAAACATAAATTAGAGTAAACTTACTGAAAGTCAATTGATAAATGTCTACATAGAACCTTTAAAACATTCATGCTGTGATCCAGGAACTACTAGAAAATACCTATGGAAATATGACGATATCACTTTTGTAAAGACTAGTCAATGAAGCATTACTGATGAGGGCGAAACTGAAATATACTTAAATATAGACTATGATGATATTTTTAAAATGGATCATGTAGAGATGGCTGTTGGAGATGGTGTTCTAGCTGGGTGCAGTGGTTCACATCTGTAAGCTCTTAGGAGACAGAGATGAGAAGGATCATAGTTTAGGGCCAGACTAGGCAAAAAAGTGAGATTTCATCTCAACATATAATCTTGGTGTAGTGGTATGTACCCATAATCTCAACTACATGGAAGACATACACAGAAGGATCATGGTCCTAGGCCAGCCTGGGCAAAATAACCAAGACACTATCTTAAAAATAAAGGCAAGGGGCAGAGGTGTGGCCCAGGTGGTAGAGTGCCTGCGTAGTACTGCCAACAAAAAGTATGTTTTAACAGAATATCTGATGGCATGGCCTACCTAAATTACGCGAGGAATGCAGATTATATAAAACATTTAAATTTTGTAAAATGTCAACCACAACCCCCACCAACGAACCCCAAACCCAAAAATATATATGGATCAAAGACTACAATTAGACTGTACAAGTCATTTTTATGTTCCTCTTCGTTCTCTGTGTTTTAGAATTTTCTATACTTGGATTTATTTCTGTAATTGTTTTTATGATCAGAGGGAAAAGAGCATATGTACTAAAATGTTTGGTAAAGTTTTGACCTGGACTCCACGCAGCTCAGGTGTCCCCTCCCCTCCCCACAGACGCACTTCCTGAGGAAGCCGTGCATGCACATTCCTACCCTCCCGCCAGCATGTACACACACCAGTGTGTGCATACAGTGCACACTCAACCTTGCTGGCATCAGTGTCTAACCCCAGACCACACCCAGAGTTCTATACTGTCACCCATGCTCATCCCTAACACCTGCTCCAGCCGCCTCTTACACATGGGTTTCTGACACAGGGTGGAACTGCAAAGCATTGTCACACATGGTGGCTGGGTCCCAGGGTTCCTCATTATACTCAGCCGACTCCTCAGCCCTGTTCCCAGTCTTCCCATCCAGCTGAAACTAGATTCCTCATCTCACTATGGTAACCTTGTGTGACGCCACCCCACGGGAAATCTCTGCTGGGGAGAGAGGATTCTTACATGCCCAGGACACAGAATGGCCAAAGCAAAGGTCCTTGCTCTAGCTTGGCTCTTAAATGCTCCCCAGAGGTCCATTGTTGAAGCCTTGGGTCCCAGTCTGAGGCTCGACAGGGCAGTGGTGGGGCCTGAGGAAAGGGAGTGAGGCCACTGGCAGTGTGGCTTCCCCTTTTGAAGCAGGGAAACTCCCCCCAATCCCCACTTTGCTTTACTTATTTTTTTCTGGTGTTGGTTCTGGGGCTTGAACTCAGGGCCTGGGTGCTGTCCCTGAGCTCTTTTTTCTTTCTTTCTCAAAGGTAATAATCGGACACAGCTCCACTTCCAGATTTTGCCGGTGGTTAATTGGAGATAAGAATCTCATAGACTTTCCTACTCAGCCTGGCTTCCAACTGCGATCCTCAGATCTCCCAAGTGGCTAGGGTTACAAGAGTGAGGCACTTTTGTACCCAACCACCCTCTGCTTTTTTTTTTGTCAGTCGTAGGGCTTGAACTCTGGGCCTGGATGCTGTCCCTGAGCTCTTCAACTCAAAGTGAGCACTCTACTGCTCGAGCCACAGTGCCACTTCTGGTTTTCTGGCAGTTAGTTGAAAATAAGAGTCTCATGGCTGGCTTTGAACCACGCTCCTCAGACCTCAGCCTCCTGAGTAGCTAGGAAGACAGGTGTTGAGCCACTGGCCGCTGGCCCCGCTCTGCTTTTTGAGATGAGGTCTTTATGTTGCCCTGGCTGGCCTTCTCTCCTTTGGCCTCCCAGCCAGCACAGGAGAGCATCTTGCTCTACCACGTGCCTCCTACCCCTGTGCTACCTCACCATAGGCTCAAAGGCTTTGGAGCCACGTAATCACAGAATGAAACTCTGAGCCAAAATAAACCATCCTCATGTAGGCCAGTGCTGGGGCTTGAACTCAGGACTTCATGCTCTTGTTTGGCCTTTTAGTCAAGCCTACCACTTGAGCCACATCTCCACTCCTGCTCCCCTTCCCTCTTTTAAGGTCGATTACCTTAGGTATTGGTCACAGTGCCAGAAAGCTGACTGTCACAGGCCCAGGGTCCTCATAAGCAGGAGAAAGTACTGGGGACCAGGAGCCCTGCTCTGGAGCCAGGCACAAGCTGTCCAGCCAAGCAGTGGGGAACCCCAAAGCCGGAGCTAATGGAGGCTCCTGGACACCCGTCTCTTTGAAAGACTTTGTTGTCAGAGGAGGAGATGCGAGCGGAGAGTGACTACCTTGTCCCATTGTTAGAAAAGAACATCTGCCCAATGCGGAGCGCGTTACCATCTCCAGGCTGTTACTTATTCACTCATCAAACATGTATCAGTGACCATGACATTCCTGGAATACGGCTCACAGCTGGGGACCAGAAGATGAAAAGGGCTGTTTCTGTCCTGCCTGGGGCTGCAGAGCTCAGTGAGGACGAGGAGGACAGCGAAGAGCTGTAGGGCATGCATGTGGAGTGGGGAGGGGTGAGAGGTACAGTGGGTCCGGTTGTGGGGCCTGAACTCTGGGCCTGGGCGCTGTCCCTCAGCTCTTCAGCTCAAGGCTAGTGCTCTACCACTTGAGCCACAATGCCACTTCCGGTTTTCTGGTAGTTAATTGGACATAAGAGTCTCCTGGCCTTTCCTGCCCAGGCTGGCTTTGAACCTCGATCCTTAGATCTCAGCGTCCTGAGTAGCGAGGATTACACGTGTTGAGCCACTGGTGCCCAGCCTCCCTGGGGTGTTGAAAGACTTGTCGATAAGAATCGAGACACCGTGTGCATGTGTCACATGAGAGAGGGGGGAGAGAGGGTAAAAGTCATGGCTGAAAACACGGATTGGAAAATACCAGGGGTCTGCAGATGTGTCACAGCTGGACTCCAATCCCCAGTGGCAGGGGTGCATCCTGCAGGCGCCCCACCGTGGTAAGGGGCTGCCAGAGAATGTCTCTAGGCTCTGGGAGCCGAGGAGTGCCGCACGAAACTGCCCAAGCAGGAAGCTAGCAACTGGAACGGGTGTACAAAACGGGGCACACGTGTGAGTGAATGCACGCACAGCAACGTGAATACAGCTCACACCTGGTGGGGGGGGGAGTAGTGGTTGGGCGGGACACAGGAGGGTGTGTGGTTGCGGGGGGGGGTGCCATGATGTCCTGCCCTCTGCTCTGGGTGAGTGGCGTGCACTCTGGTGCAGGAAGGCAGTGGCCACGAGGGGACTGACGCTGTGAGCTTCCCTGGCGTGGAGCGATCGTGGCCTGGCGAGTGCGGGCTGGCCCACCCAGCCCTGGCAGGGCCACTCAGAAAGACCACAAGAAGGCACAGCCCAGGAGGAAGGGAGTCCTTCCGGAGCCACGTCCCCTGCTGCTGCTGCACGCTCATGCGCATGCTCTCCCGGTCACTGCCAGGGCCTCTGAGGCCGTGCAGGGGAGGAATGACTGACCTACCACCGACCCGAGGTCAGGCCCACCGCCCAGTCTCTGATTCCAAGCAGCAGCACAGATACCAGCAGCCCCAGGGTTTGGTCTGAAGGGCAGTTGAACCCCACAGGGTCTTCTTTCCTGCTCCCCATACCCCACACCATCTGGCCCTGAGCCTCACTTACCGGCTGGCCAGACCCGGGGCTGGAGCAGAAGATGGTGTACTTGCGGATCACCCCATTGGGCTTGGTGGGAGGAAGCCAAGACACCACCACACTGCTGGCTGAGGAAGGGACAGCCTTGATGCCGGCGGGGGGACCTGGTACTGAACAGGGAGAGAGGCAGGTCAGTCTTGGGAAAGGAAGAAGTGGGAAATGGAGAGGGAGAACTGGACCCGGGAGCTTGGGAGCTCGTCCTGAAGGGGGCGCCCTTGAGCCGCGAGTTCCACGGGGGAGGGCCCAGCTTGGCACACCGGTGGGACAGGCTGGTTATTTGGAGCCTGTAACAAAGTCTGACAGGAGGACCTTGGAGTGGCCAGCTTGAGAATTCTCTGGCCAGAGCCCAAGACCTGGGGAAGGCTAGAGAGAAACAGTCCCTTTGAGCGGAGCTCCGCATGCAGTGCCCTCACTAACCACAGGCCTGTGCTGAGGAACTCTCCCCCTTCCTCCCACCTCCTCGGGCATCGGTTGCTTTGCCCTTGCTGGCCTGTGAAGTCCTTCAGGCTGGAACCATAACCTGCTTCCCACCATGAGTCCGGGGCTGTCCTTGGGGGTACTGGTAGGTCCTTTCTGTGGTCTATCTTAGAAGTGACTAGCAAGGCTGTCCTAGGTGGATCCCCAACTCATGTGGACTGTGAGCTGCCCTGCTCCACCTCCAGGCCTGCCCCTCCTATCTGGGAGTCCAGGCCTCTGCTGGGGAGCAGGGGCGTCCTGTGATCAGCCACAGACCCCCCACTTCCGACCCCCCACTTTCCCACGGCTCCTGTGGGCTGCCGGTCTCTCCTCTTCCCTCCTGGGAGCTTTTGTGCTCCGTGGCGGGTGGTGATTGTATCCTATTCCATTTATTTTACCTCTCCGAGCCTCAGTTACCCCATCTACACCATGGAGATAACAACCACGCTAAAGGGCTCTGGTGAGAATTCGTGTTAATTAAAAGAAGACACCCAGCATACGACTGCCTAGCACCTAGAAGACACTCAAGAGATGGGACAAATTAATTCCTTTTGTCTTCCCTCTGCCAGCTCTCCGTTATGGCCCTGCTTGGAGGGAAGGTGGTCAGTAATTTAGGACCAAGTAAAATAACCAAACACAGCGTCGTCATTCATCGAGGGGCGCAGAGCCAGAGGCTGAGAAGCATCCTTCGCCACTACCCCCCCCCGTTCCTGCTGCAGCTCTCCCCAGCGTTTCCTGCAGACCCCAGAGTTCAGTCTTGTCTGTCTTTGCACACTTCCCTCCATCAGTTACTAAGAGAGGTATTTTAAATCTACACCCGTGCATCTGTTCTTCTTATAACCCATCAGTGTTTACTCATGAATAAATATGTACATGTAATATATATATATATATATATATATGTTTGCCTTTTGAGAAAGGGTCTAATTATGTAGCACAGGCTAGTCTTGAACTCACAGTCCTCTTGCCTCAGTCTTCCTGGTGCTGGGATTACAGGTGTGTACCACTATGCCTGGCTTATTTTTTTTATAGATTTTGAAATTATACATACAAATTTAGAATTATCTGCTTAGCCAATGGAGTATTATAATTCTTTGCTGTAAAGTACACTATATCTTATATATGACTATATATGTATGTGTGTGTATATATATATATATATATATATATATATATACGTACACACACATGTATGCACAGAACTGGGATTTTGAACTCAGGGCTTTGTACTTACTAGGCCAGGACTTTTACCAGCCCTATATTGGATATTAATATTCCAGTTTTAGACAGTTTGCATGGTATGTTTATTTTTTCTACCACCTTTCAATCTTGTCAAACATAATTATCACAAAGACATGTACTCTTTCTCTCTCTCTCTCTCTAGCACAAAACGTCTATGGTGACTTGCCACCTACAGGATTAGAATTACATTTCAGGCTTGATATTTTTGATCAGCTTTTAAATTTCTTTTCAGAATGTTTTCACTTGCGCCATTCTCTTTCTCCTCTTTGGGATTCCTTCTCCCTGTGTCTCCCTCTCCTCAATAGTCACATTCGTGTGTTTGATCCATGGTGGCTTCACTTGAGAGTGTGATAGAAAAGCAAAACTTAGGTTCTACTTGAGAACCACACCACTGCAATCTGAATTTTAACATGATTCTCAGGTGGTTTGTATACATGTTAAAGCTTAATGATCACGTCTCTGTCTCTTACCTGCTCCTTTTAATTTTCTATTCATCTTTTTCGTGTTTCATTTGGATATTTTCTTCTAACTTATCTTCCAAGTCACAATTACTTCTTCAGTTGTATCTAATATCTTATTAAACTCATCAACTGAGTTCTTTTTTCTCTCCCTTTTCCTTCCTTTCTTCCCTCTCTTCCTTCATTTCTCCTTCCTTCCTTCATTTCTTCCTTCGTTCCTTTGTTCCTTCCTTCCTTCCCTCCCTCCATCCTTCTCTCTCTTCCTCCCTTCCTTCTTTCCTTCCCTATTTCCTTCCTTCTTTCCTTTTTTCGTTTACTATGTATGTAGTCTAGGCGGTTCTTGAACTCAAGATCCTCTTGTCTCAGCTTCCTGAGTGCTGGGATTGTAAGTATGTACCACTATGCCTGGCACATCCACTAAATTCTTAATTTAGGCTATTAGTTTTTATTTTTTATATTTTCCATGCAATAGTTTCTCTGAACTTTTCAATCTTGTCAAGCATAATTATTGTAAAGGGCATGTTTTCTCTTTTTAAATTTGGAGCTCTTGTGGATCTGTTCTTTTGCATTTTTCTTTCCCTTGATGGCTTTTGCTCACGTCTCCATTTTCGTGTGCTAGACGCAGCATTTGCCAAATTGCTTACAAAATAATCTGAGGCTTCAGATGACATCATCTTCCAAAAGAGAAAATTCGTATTGGCTTCTGCCGGGCTCCACAACCTGGGTGCTGGCGAGCAGTCCGGGGTCACTTCAGTCCAGCTTCCAGGCCTGAGATGAGTCAGAGCTGGGATGTGTAATTGGTCCATTTTTTTCCTCTTGTAGTGAAAGTGCTGTATGTGGCTTGTGCTCTCAGCGGAGGGGGCGGTTTACCACCAGACACGCCCTCAACCCCTGCAGGCCTTGATCTCCACATCATGCACTGTGGAGCCTCTCAGCCACTGCCTGTAGATTTCAGCAAACCTACCCTAGGGCGAGACCACTCCACAGCTAGGTGCGCCTGGATTTTTCTCTTAGATCCAGGTCTAGTAATTCCTACTCCTAATGGGTGTTCAATACTAATTCTTCCTCCTCTACCGCCTTTTCTAAATTTCCCAAGGTCCCTCTGTTCAATTCTGACAGAGGGAATCAGAGTGAGTAGGGTTGGAATGGGGCCACGGGCCTGCATGCTTCCCATACCAACTGAGTGTTAACTGCAATGACTTCAGCCGTAAATGGCAGAGCTGGGTGGGGCTGGGGAACTCCAGGATGGGCTGTTTCCCTGCCGCCATTCCTCCAGTTCCTTGCAAATGGAACCTCTCTTTTGCTCGGGTTCCGGAGTCCCCCCCCTCCCCCTCCTGCCAACTTCAGACACAATGTGGGGTCCGTCTACCACATTGTTGGATGTGCTAGGCTTGGTGTAAGATGGTCATAAGTCCATTTTGGTAGTCATAATTTTGGTATCATAAGTGCATTTCCTTGTTGATGCTTGGCCTAGCAAAAGGTGAGCCAATAGGAAAGCTTGCTTCCACTCCCCAGAAAGGGAGAGGCAGCCATCTTGGAATCATGGTTCACAGCGGCCATGTTGAGGATGGCAGAATGATGGGAGCCACGGGCGGCGTCAATCCTGGAGCTGCGTCCCACAGGGATTCCAGCTCCCTGTGATAATAGACGTGCTCATGGGTTGCTTTCATCTTCTTTTCGGTTAGGCTTTCTGTTACATCTTAGAAAGAACTTTCCAGGTAGGTCAGTTCGTCTGGCCTCACAAGATAGCACTCTCCCCTTTTTATCCTGAGAAAACTGGGGTGTGGAGGTGAAGTGATTCACTAGTCAGAGATGGGGCTGGACAAGTTCTGTGGAGTGAGCACTCCACCCTGAGGGGCTTCCCTGAAGGCCGGGGCCCTTGGGCCGGGCTCCCGCTGTGTGCTCGGCTTCCCAGGGGTGGCAGGGTGAAGGTTCCTCTCCTTGTAAGGTGGGATGATACTCTCAGACTCCTGGGCCTCCCTCTGGGACTTTGCCCTGCTGAATTAAACAAGTGGTCTTGACCAAAGTAGGAGACAAGAAGTCTGAGGATGCCAGTAGTTCGTTCCCAGAGGCCGGGAAGTTTCCTGTGTTATGTGGCCCTGAGGCCCCATGTAGGACCAGACTTGGGGACATCTCAGCTTAGTGTCTACACAAGAGCAGGGGGCTCTGGCTGGAGTTGCCCTAGAAAGTCTTGGTGGGAGATTAATGACAGGAAAAGTAGGGCAGGCAGGCTGGTAAATATTGAAGAGCTCAGGGCTTCAGGGGAGGGGGTAAAGGGGGGACAGATCCGTCCTGGCCTAGAGCTGGTCTAGCCCCCAAGCACTGGGTGCACGTGCAGTTTCTCCCCATCAGCAACTCCCAGACTGAGTTGCTCTTTTTCAATGCCTCCAACCCTTCCAGAACTTTCTGCCAACTTGTGTGGGTAGGGCACAGACTCTAAGTTTCTCTAGTTCTTGAAGAAAGAGACTGAGTAAGAAAGAAGCCATAATGCTAACTATGGCTACTCTTTAAATACTCGCAGTGGGCTAGCCAACCCTTCTAAGAAGAAAGCCCCTGGCCCAGAACGTTCGGCTCAGAAACAACAAAGCGCTGGGCTGAGAGGATGGGGAAGATGGATGACTCACAGCAGCAGCCCAGAGTTGCCTCAGTCCCACACAGAGCTGCCTGCCTACCTGTTGTTCCCCAGGACTGGGAAGCTCTGGGTCTGGTGGAAAGTCCAGCTCTTCATCCCACCCCTCCCCTCCCCCCTGCATTGACTTAGCTCCAGCTGGCACCCACTTTCTTAGCCTTTAACTTTGTCATTCTGCTCATCTAGATCTGTTTTTCTCCCAATTCCGCACCCCATCTCCACCCCACTGAGGAAGGGTTTGGCTTCACAGCCTTGGGTGGAGGCAAATCTCCTGTCCCTTTTGCTGATTGAAGCTGTGGCCCCTGCTGAGGCCTTCGTGGGGGTGAATGCCAAGCCCCTCATGTGGGCAAGGGCAGGAGGAGGGGCCTGGCTAGCAAGCAAGGGATTAGGGGAGAGGGACAGTTGTTTGTCTCTGCATTGTCCTAGAGCACTTCACCACGGCCCGTGGTCAGTCACATCCTCTCTGAAGCAGGACCCTCCACCTCAGAGCCCGACAAGGACTCAGAGGGACAGGGGCGAGAATGGCACCCTGCTCTTCCCTGGCACCTGGGGTGGGGCTGGCGGGGAGGCAGGGACTCACCGTCCTCTTTGGTCTGGATGTAGAGAACGCTGCTGCGGACCCCGTCGCCCGCCTGCGTGTAGGCCAGCACCTGGACGCTGTAGTTGGTGAACTTCTCCATGCCCCGCAGCTCCACCCGCTCCCGCGTCGTGGTGATGTTCTGCATCTCACCCCACTCTGCAGAGAGGAGAAGGAGTGGAGCGTGGCAGCACGGCTGGGTCACAGTCCCCGGCCGCTCGGCCAGCCTGGGCTCTGGTGTTGGCAACCTGAGGCTGGGAACGAGACGCAGCCTCCAGACCATCTCTCTGCCTAAAGTGGCCCAATCGGCTGAGCCTGGCCAGTGGACCTTGCGCCAACTTCAACTGGACAGCGACTCTTTAGACCACGCCCATCTCTCCATGTCCACCTAACACATGTCCCCTTGTCAGGGCCTCTCTGGGTAGGGAAGACCCCACAAAGCCGGGCCACGGAGCTGGGCCTTCTCCCCTGGCCGTTCTTCCCTCTTATTCTGCCCTGTGCTTTGTAGAGTCTGGGCTGTTCCCCCCGGCAGGACTCCGGCGGGGTTCTGGGAGCCTTGCTTCCTGTCTCTCCCCTTCAGGCCTAGGCAGTGCTGGCTTCACACAGGTGCCAGTCCCACTGTCCACCCTCTTCCCTCCGGTTGCTTTGTTTGACTGTACCAGCTCCTCCATGCCTGATAGGAGGCCCCTAGAGAACACATCCGTGTCACCTTAGAAGGGCACAGGTGTCTCTTGTGCCCCAAATGACTCCACACCATACACGTGGCCTTCACCCCCGTGTGGCCTCCGCAGCTGGGAAGGGAGGACTGCCCTCGAGTCTCTCAGTTCTAACCTGGCCCGTGAGCAGATGCTAGCCTGGCCCTCCGTCCTGGCAGACTCACCCCCATCCACGTAGAGCGACCAGAAGATGACCCGATAGCCTTTGAGGACGCCGTTGAGGGTGCTGCGGGGGGGCTCGGACCAGGAGATGACAGCCACGTCGGAAGTGATGGACAGGGCCCGGACGTTCTCAGGGGGCTGGCTGGGCACTGCATGGGGCAGGGGAGAGCCAAGCATCCTTCCGGTTAGTGACAGCGCAGTGCACAGCCAGGTAGGCAAGTGGGGGACCTCGTGACTCCGTGGCCTGAGCGAAGTCTCCCTGCCCGAGTCTGTACGCTTTTAGCTACTCGCTCTCCAGGTAGCAAGTTCTTGGTTGTGTTCTGGAAGGAGATAAACTCTGGCACAGGCCTGGGAATCCCTCATTGGCCCACCTGGTCCAGGGATTGCACCTGCTGAATATAGTGGGCCTGGAAGACGAAGCTGGCCCTATTAGCATCTCATCTGAGTGCTGCCCAGCCCAGGGTCCACTGACCCCAGGCCTCAGCGCAAGTCTGGTCCCAGGGACTCCTGTGTCCATGTGCTAAGCAAATGGGAAGGGATCTCAAGGAACTGTGATGTGGACAGAAAAGTTCCCGGAGCCCTCCAGCATTTCTAGGACTCCTAGAAATCCTTTGTCCTGTCTCTGCACATGGCCATCACAAACGAACGCTGGGCTTGTGAGGTCAGGGCCTGTGGCCCTCTGCCCATCCCTGGCTGGCCAGAGGACAGATCGCCTTCCCTGGTCACAAGGGCCCCAGGCCTATCTCCTTTGCAAAGGAGGACTTGGGCGGCCCTTCTTGCTGGCTTCCATGAAGCCAGGGACAGAGGGGCAGGAGAAGTCTGCTCCGCTGTGGTTGGAAGCAGAGGCAGAGGCTTGGAGGGAAGGTAATTAGATCCCGTTGCCCCACAAGAGGCAAGTCTAATTTTTATGAGCATTTAAATGATAATACATCATCCTAACGATCCTCTTTGAGAATGATTATTGTTTCATATTACTTAGGTGTAAAAATATAAGCACCATGTAATTAGGGACCCAGTGTAATAAACTAATACAGATCGCCCGTTCGAACAAAATGAAGGTAATATAATTATGGAAAAGACACTCTTGCTAAGGCAGGGGCCCTTGAATACCCCAGGAGGAGCGCTAATATTGCCAGGAAACGATCAGGACCTGACAGGCTAACGAGGGCCTTAATTAAGTATGAAAAACTGCTGAGCAAATGCTGTTGGGAACTTTCTTCCCCCTTTCTCCTCCTTTGTTTGGAAAGGGCCTCTGCAGCCCATGCTACACACTCCCTGTGGGAAATGCCGAGGCCACACTGGCTCCAGGCAGAGGTCGATGCACAGTGGCTGTGGGCAGGGTCTGGAGCTTAGGGTTAGGCTGGCTGGGCTGGGTTGGAGAAGCTGGTCCTGGTGGATCTGTGCCATCTTGTGCTGAGCACAGGAGAAATGGGACAGTGCATGGGATTCAGGGTCGGGCCTGGATTTTGATCAGGGCTCTGTTATTTACTAGGTCAGTGATTCTGGGCAGGTCTCTTAACCTCTGAGAACCTTGGCTACCCCTCAAGAATACAAATGTGGCTGTGTTTCTCCTAATTTGTTGGTTTAGTTATTGTGCCAGTCTTAGGACTTGAACTCAAGGCCTGGGCGCCGTCCCTTAGCTTTTCTGCCCAAGGCTCCCATATAAGCCACAGCTCTGCTTATGGCTTTTTTCCCCCCTTCTGCTTAATTGGAGATAAGAGTCTCATGAACTTTTTCTACTGGGGTTGGCTTTGAACTGTGATCTTCAGATCTGAGCCTCCTGAGTAGCTAGGACGACAGGTATGAGCCACTGCTGCCCGGCAAGATGCTCCTTGGGTGCGTCCTGGGGATGCAGGAGGAAGGAACATTCCCGGTCCCAGGCCCACAGCTAGCTGCCCCACAGCACAGGCTGGGCCTGGCAATCGGGTACTGAAGAGAGGTGGAGTTTGGGAACCGCCGTTAGGGCGCTGTTTTGATGAATACAACCACGCCAGGCGGTGACAATGGCTTTCCTAGACACTCGAGGGCTATGTTTGGCTCTCCTGGCGGAGGGGCACGGGGGCTGGCGACCGTGTGGGCCTCTCCCCTGCGTTTTCTGCACCCCTCTGCTGTGTGTGTGCCTTTCTTCTCTTTTCTTCCCCCTTTCTGCAGGCGGCCAGCGTTTGGGGAGCACTGAAGTCTGCTCCGTCCCCAGTTTCTGGTTCATCTCTCGGGCTGGAGCTTGGATGTCGGGACTTTTGAAAGCTTCGATTATCGGAGTATAGGGGTGAGCTTATGTGAGCGTGCGAACTTCCGTCCTCACTCCCCTGGCTAAGGGGTGCATTTCCATAGACAGGAGGAGGGAGGAGGCCCGCTGCCCAGCCCCCCGGGACGGGCTCTCTGCTGCTGCAGTGTGGGGCACTGAACCCAACCCTGTGCAGGTTGGGAAGGGGTGACTGAGCATGCTCAGACTCCAGCCGGTCACGCTCAGATTCTACTTTCGAGTTGAGGCGTCAAGAGCAGGGTTCCAAAGGACATTTTGCTTCTTTATTCTGCTCTTTTGGGGCTGTGCCCAGCCTGGCGTCATCTCTGGGGCATGAAGGCCCTGTCTCCTATCTTGAGCTAGTGCAGGCTCAGGTACAGCTGGTTTTGCTTCTGTACGTGGGGGCAACAGGTGTGATCCTGCTTCCTCCCAGCCTTCCTCCTTCCCCAGAACCCAGGCCCCTGTACGCACTAAGCCTGGCTGTAGAATCCTTTCTTGTCATCTGAGAACTAAGTTTTAAAATTAGGGGGTTGGGGTTTAAGTCTGTAGTCTTGGGTCTCTAAGACAGATTGGGAGGGGGTAAGAGTCAACCTAGAGATATGAGGGAAGCTATGAAGGAGGAGAAATGGGGTACAGGAGGTGGAGGAAGAGCAGGCCCAGAGCTCCATGAGCAAGGGAGGGGTGCAGGGGTGGAGGGGCAGGGGAGAAAGCAGGTGTCAGCTGGGCCCAAGCCCACAGGTAGATCGGAGGCAGAACCCCAGCAGGGGTGGAGAGGCCGGGCATGCTGAATGGACCAAGCCTGCCCTGAGGGTCAGGGGAGGACGCTGTCCATGGGGCCCGGGTCACCCACTGGGCCAAAAGGAGCCCGGGAGTGACTGAAAAGCCCCATGTGGCCCCGCTGCCCGGCCTGGCTCTGGCTGGTGTGGATCCTGTAGCCCATCCTTCCCCCCTCCCCCCGTTGCTCTCACCGTCCTCCAGGGTGGTGGCATTGATCTCGCTGGACGAAGGCCCCGTGCCAGCCCGGTTGAAGGCTTGGACCACCACCCCATACTGGGCAAACTTCTTGAGGTTGTCCAGCGTGTAGACCTCGCTGTCCCCCGTGGCCTTCATCTCCACGATGCTGTACTGCCCGTTGCTGCCAGGGCTGTTCTCCCGGTAGCCGATCTGGTATCCCCGGATGACTCCGTTCTGGAGCTCCTTCTTGGGGGCCTGCAAGAGGCGGGAAGGGCCAGACGGAGATACAGTGACATTCTGAGAGGATGCCCAGCAAACCAAGGTCAGCTCACGCCCTGCCTCGGTGCCCAGTGCTCCAAAGACTCCTCACGCAGCCACGCCCTGGCAGTGGTCACCCCTGGCCCTCTCGATCCACCTCCTTTCTCCCTGGTATTCTAAGCTGCAGCCCCCCTCTAGCCTCTTTTCTGCTTCTGCCAGCCTTGTTCTCACCCTGGCATTCCTTCCTTGATTGCCGCCGTGTTGGCCCTGGTCCTCTAGACAGCGGCCTCCTCTGCACGAGTCCTCCCTCAGCTCCTCAGCCTCTGCTTCTGGCCCGCACACAGGACGGTTCTTCCTGGCTTCGTCCCCCCCCCCACCTCCCCAGCAGCCCCTAATAATCTATAGATTTTTACGTATGTTTCACTGTGTGTCTGTAGAATGTAAGAATCCAAGAACCACCAGATCTAGGCGTGGAATCCCTTTCGTTTATTGTTGTGTCTCCACGCAATGCGTGAGTCACTGGGTAGGGATAGAATGTGGCCTGGCTCAGGGGCCTGGAACCAAATGACCAATGACCCATGACCCAGCTGCGGTGGGAAACGGCAGTTCACGTGGCTTCTGGATAGAAACCTCAAAGAACTGGAAGCCGGGCGTCAGCTCCTCATGCACTCATGTCTAGGCATTACTCATCATAGCTGGAGGGGAAGCTTAGCCCAAGTGGCCAAGAACAGACAAAAGAAATGTGGTGTATCCATCCTGAGGAATATTCGTCGGTCAAGAAAGGAATGACATTGTGAAATGGCTTGTGACATCACTGTGACTGCTGACTACCATCCAACAACTTGTTCTTCCTTCCTTCCTTCCTTCCTTCCTTCCTTCCTTCTTTCCTTCCTTCCTTCCTTCCTTCCTGCCTTCTTTCTTTTTGACACTATTGGGGTTGAACTCAGGGACTTGTGCTTGGTAGAAAATAACTATCGCTTGAGCCATGTCCCCATCCTTCTTGCTTTTTAGCTCACTTTTCAGAGAGGGTCTCATACCTTTGCCAGGACCAGCCTTGCACCCTCATTCTTCCAACCCATCCCTACCGGTAGCTTACAGGGCTGAGCCAACATATCTGGCTTGCTCATTGAGATGAGGCTTGCTAACTTTTTTTTTTTTCTGCCTAAGGCTGGCCTTGAACTTCAATCCTCCTATTTCACATCCTGCACAGCTGGGATAAAAATCCCCATGCCTGGGCCTCCAGTGCCTCTGGTGATCAGAAGGGACTGGTGGGAATGAAGGGTGATGCCAGAGGCTGGGTAAACAGAGAAACTTCCACCAGCCTCAGTCTGAGGTTGAGAAATGCATTTGCACCACAGGCTTGAATCGTGATACAAACTCAACCACACATAATCCACACACCCAGCTGTCCTGAGAGAAAATGTCAAGGCGTGAATGCTCACTGATGCATGACAGCCTCATACGTGACCCGCCATGTCAACATATCTTCTCATGTCTAGGACTAGGAACAAACACATTCAGACACGTGAAAACATCCTAGCCCTCGGCACCTGCCCACAGCTAGACACATTAGACCCGCAAGTAGAAAATGGCTCCTTCAACCACTGGGCCTGTGCATCTGTAAATTGAGACAAAACAGTCACCCTCCTCCCCTGGGTATAAAGCCAGCTAGAATCAGGATTGTAAAGACAATGAAGTTAATTTAAAAGCCTACTTTTTATGGTACTAAAAAAAAAGTGAGCTCAAAAACAATTAAGTTAGTAA
The DNA here is from genome assembly GCF_000151885.1 of Dipodomys ordii. NCBI lineage: Eukaryota > Metazoa > Chordata > Mammalia > Rodentia > Heteromyidae > Dipodomys > Dipodomys ordii. Next base: position 19,663,002 of record NW_012267226.1, read on the forward strand.
AACAGCCCCACTGTTTTTTATTTTTTTAATTCAATGGATGTTTTAAATGAACTGCAGCTTTAAGTTCACTGTTAACTCAATAAAATGAAGTTTTTAATTTAACATAATAGTTTTGAGCCCACTAAATAGGTGTGTGTGTGTGTGTGTGTGTGTGTGTGTGTGTGTGTGATTGCTTTGGCTTTTGGTTATTGCTTGAATAATGTTTCTCTCTACACTTGGGCAGTCCAGTGTGCTGGGCTAGAAGTGAGTGAGCATCTGTGTCAGGCCTGTGTCTGCACATGCCTGCCTTTACTCTCCCTCACTGCGGGATCTGTGAGGGACACACACACACTTCCGAACCCAGTGCCAGCGATCACGCCTCTAATCCTAGCTACTCAGGAGGCAGAGATCCGAGGATCATAGTTTGAAGCCAGCCTGGGGAAGAACAGTTTATGAGACTCTTATCTCCAAGTAACCACCAGAAATCTGGAAGTGGAGGTATGGCTCAAGGGGTAGAGCACCAGCCTTGAGCACAAAAGCTAAGCAAAAGCATGAGGCCTTATGTTCAAGCCTTGGTATGGGTGCGTGCACGCACGCGCGTGCACACACACACACACACACACACACACACACACACACACACACACACCATTTTCCAGAGCCTGACCTCATCTTCCCACGAATACACCCTGTATGTTCACATATCCATACAGATATGCATTTGTTTATAATGATTTAAACATCATTTTATGGTATCAAGCAAGTATGCATTTCTGGGGCCATTGATATCATGACCGAGACAGTGCACATGATCCGATCAGCATACACCGACAGAGGCCTAGGAGAGACCCCTTGCACACTCTGATACAATACTATAGATACATACATGTATGTATATGTGTAGACATGTACATGTTCACATATGTACATGTTCACATATTTAAATAGATGTTGACAGGTCTTCCCTCTTCTCTCTCTCTCTTTCTTCTTCTTCTCTTTCTCCTCCCCTCCTTCCCAATCTATCCCTCCCCAAACACATACATTCAGGATTTAAATCAATCTTAACAATATTTCTCTGAAGCATTAAGAAATCAATAGGACAGATTGCAAATTTATGTCATAAAGCAGGCGGTATCCATCTTGCGGAAAGAGTCTTAAAACGAAGTGACTTATCTTTCAAGTGAATCTTTATTTTTCATTAATCTGTTTCTCAGTGTCCAAAAAAAAATTCCCCTGAGAAGTCAGTCCCAAAATTTATTGACCAGCTGGTTCATTCTGAAGTTCTAACTTTCTAATCAATTTTCTTTTTCATTATGAGACTTTGGAGAAATAAATTTGATTCTAAATTTTTATCGACCTCTGGGTCAGAGCTTTGTGGCAAATGTCTCTGTTTGACGTAGTTTTTCACCTGTCCCCCTCCCCCTTGCTGCACCTCCCCCTCCCAACTCCCTCAGCCTCCATCCTAGAGAATGGGTATGTTCTAGGGGTCCAAGAAGGCCCAGCTGTCCAGGCCCTCACTCCACCTGGTCATTTCCCTAGGGATGGAAGGAAGTGTGTGTGTGTGTGTGTGTGTGTGTGTGTGTGTGTGTGCTTGAGCACATATCCGTAGTCAAGTTTACCTTGAAGAGTCTAGAAGGAGGGCTAATGCTCTTTGGCTTTTCCAGTTAGGAGTTTGTCTTGACAATGACCCTGGATGATTAACTCCTTGTGAAGATAAGGCCCCAGTTGAGATGAGACTGCCCCACGGAGAACAAAATGGGCCCTAAGAGCTGGGCGCCTAGAAGCTCACACCTGAGATCCGAGGATCGTGATTGGAAGCCAGCCTGAGTGGAAAAGTCTGTGAGGCTCCCATCTCCAATAAACGATGCAGAAAGGGCCGGAAGTGGTGCTGTGGCTCAAGTGGTAGAGTGCCTAGCCTTGAGCAGGAGAAGCTCCGGGACAGCACCCAGGCCCTGAGTTCAAGCCCCTAAGAAGGGAATCCATCTGTTCTGGAGCTCTGGGCAGGGGGCTGTAGTGGAGACAGAGCTGGGACTCAGGACTGTGTAGGTTTAAATTCTATGCCTGTCTCTACCTTAACAACAGTAGATAAGTCACCTCTGGTCTCTACAACCAAGGCCTGCTCTGGTCACGCCCTAGGAGCAGAAGGGGGCAGACAAGCTCGCTGAAGCCAGAGGAGGTCCCGAGATGTACCTGCCCATCTCCATTCCTGGGGGAGCCACATAACAGGGTCAGCACAGCATCTCTTGGTGCTACTCTTCTCTTTGCCCATGTAGAAGTCTCCACCCACAGGGCTTACTTGAGTGACAGATGCTTCAGCCAATCCTGAGATCTCACAGGTCTCAGCCTCTGTAGCTCCCACAATCCCAGAGGGAGGGGAACTTACTCCTTCTAAGTATTAAAAGAAAATCCTGATTTCATACTGATCATTTTAGAGGAGAAACCTTGCACAGGGTCAAATCCAAGTCCTACCTCTTAAAGCACCTGAGTTTAAGGATAGGCCAGTATGGTGGGAGGACCCTCTTCCCCTGGGCACTGCGGGCTCCTCCCACCCCAGGCACAGCCCTTGGTCACACAGCAGGTGGAAGGGAGAGCCGGCTGGAGGAGGAAGCTGCCCTTTGGCCTCCTTGCCTTCTACACCATAAACCTCACTGTGTGCAGTGGAAAGCAGGCATGGACACTATATGAAGCTGAGGCTTGTGAGCCCGCCGGGCCCTCAGTCCTGGAGGGCCGAGGGAGGTGGCGAGGCGGCGTCTTGCTTACCTTCCAGGTGACTTGGATGCTCTGGGAGGTGACTGGCTGCAGGGTGACACCCATGGGGGGCCCGTCGGGAGCTGGGGGTACAGAGGAAGCAACCGTGAGTCAGGGACGGGCGGAGGACAGAGTCCTGGGACCTTCCCTCCATCCCCACCAGCTGCTGAGGATGGGGTTTGAGGCCGCCATGCTGGCGTTGGAGCCATAAGCATGGGTGGTTCTAGGGCTTAACTCTCTGATTATTTAAGAAAAAATTGCAATGTGTGTTCCTACAAATTCTTGCATTACTTTGTTTCATAATAACAGAGAAAAGCAAGAGAAAACCTGTCTGAATTTTTGAACTTAAAAATCTGTGATAGTTGCACACTGGGCTTGGAACCCTAGCTACTCAGGAGGCTGAGCTCTGAGGATCATGGTTCAAAGCCAGCCCAGGCAGTAGGAGACACTTTTTCTCCACTTACCCAGCAAGAAGCTGGAAGTAGAGCAGTACCTCAATTGGTAGAGTGCCAGCCTTGAGTAAAAAAGCTAAGAGAGAGTGTCCAGGCCTTGAGTTCAAATCCCAGGTCTGGCACAAACCAAACCAAACCAAAACATCTGTGATAAAGGCCATAGAGAGAGCTCTAACTGGGGAAAACAAAAACCCAAAGCACCTAAAACCCAAACCCAGAACCAACCCTCTACCCCACCCCACCCCACCCCACCCAAACCCTAACAGCTCCTAACGGATCCAGAGCCAGACAGAAAAACAACCTGTGAGATCTCTCAGAAAGTCTCTCTTCTTGTCACCACAAGGCCACTGCCAATGCCCAGTGGAACCGAGCCCCGGGTCCCCGGCCAGGGAGATGGGGCCAGGACTCACCCGCCTCTTCTGTGCTGATGGTGAGCTCCTTGCTGGGCTCGCTGCGGCCGATCTTGTTGAACGAGTACATGCGGATGCTGTACACGGACGCCGGGTGCAGGTCCACGATATTGGCCTGGTTGATGGTGGGGGAGATGTTGCGTGTGGACTGCTTGAAGTCCCAGGTATCTGGAGAGAAGATCCCCCGCCCCCGATTCATTGGCCCGAGACCAGAACTTGAACTCGGATCTGATGCTTTTGCTTACTGGTTGGTGCTCTACCACCTGAGCCATGCCTCCAACCCCAGACCCCCTGTTTCAAAACACAAACAAACATGTTCCAGGATCTCGCCCTGGCCGCTAGCACGAACAGATCCCAATTCTAACTTGGATGCCAAAGATGGCAGGTTCTGTCTCACACAGCCTGCAGAGACGAGGCCCTAACAACTCTTTTGGGGTACACAAGGTCTGCCCCCAAGAACCTGCAGCTTGGGCAGATCTAGGCTCAGCCCTGACACCGGTCAGCTCGCAAGCTAAGTAGCTCTTCTCCCTGCTCCTCTCAGTAGCTTGTTTCACTGTGAGAAACGCCATCCCCAGTGGGGATGGAATGAGCCTCTACCTTTCTTTCCTTGCGCACTTGGGAGGTGGTGGTTTTGAATGGTACGTGTGAGCATTGCTGGAGGGCAGACCAAGAGCCCGAGCTCCCAGCCTCAACCCACTCCTTTCCCACACCAACCAGCAGAAGGAAAAAGGTCTCTGAGACTTTCAGATCAGGAACCAAGAAAAGAACAAACGTGTTCACCACATCTTTGAGGGACTGGCGGTCCATTCCAGGGCTAACGTTCAACAAATGTAGAACATGGAAAACGCTAGATAAATGCCACTTGGGGACACGGGGATTACAAACACCTTGCATCTCCGGAGAGCCAGCCATTCATTCAATATAATGAACATTGCTGCGCCTTTATGGCTGGGAGGAGGGGGTGGAGTTTCCAAAGCAAAACGGGCTGAGCTGGGACCTTCTAGCACAGACAATTAGTCAGATGGCCCCCCTCCCCTTTTTGACACTTCAAGTTGCTAGTCGTGCTTAAAAACCTTCCTTGGGTGTGTATGGATGTCACTAGTCCATCTCATTTTTTTTATGCCTTTTACCTAGAGAAGACTGTCCTGAAGAATATTCTCTAGTTTAATTTCTCAACCAAGAATTTTTAATTAGTTTTTAATTTAATTCCTCAAGCAGTATCCTTTTAAAGCTAATGCCTGGTAAGATCAAGAAAATCCTATTTCCCTAAATACTGGTTAACTGAGGCGGGGTGTGTGTGTGTGTGTGTGTGTGTGTGTGTGTGTGTACACGCGTGCCAGTACTGTGGCTTGAATTCGGGACGTAAGCATTGTCCCTTTGCCTTTTTGCTCAAGGTTAGTGCTCTACCACTTGAGCTACAGGTGCACTTCTGGCTTTTTGGTGATTAGTTGGAGATAAGAGTCTCATAGATTTTCCTACCCAGGCTGGCTTTGAACTGTGATCCTCAGATCTCAGCCTTTTGAGTAACTAGGATTATAAGCCCAAGCTACCAGCTCTTAGCTTCTCTGAGGTCTTGATGCTTTTAAAAACACCACTTTCTACTGTGCAGGTTTAGCATCTGTGAAGGGCACCAGCCCAGCTCCCGTCAGTAGTTTTAAAAGAACAAGATGGAAGGCTTCTGGGGCCCAGAAGCACATGGTTTTCTTCTTGTCCATACGTACACCCCCCAGCCACCCAGAGAGTCACTCTGTGATTGCCAGGTAAAACCAGAAACTGCAAACACGCAGGCTGTGGACATCTATCTGCTGCGGACATCTCTTTGGTGTGGGGTGGAGCAGACTAGCAATGTGGAGCAGGTGCTCACGTTTCTCTGTGGCATCCTGGGAGCCGGTGCCAGCTCACAAATCACATCTGATTTGCCCATGTTTATGGGAGAGGGAGAGGAGAGGGATCAGAACTCATTCATTTTTGATGAGTGCAGGCAGAGGGAGGAGCCTCCTGGGATGAGTCTGAAATCAAAGGGGCCAAGGAGTACAGGCACTGACATTTACCAGGAGCTGTGAGGTGCCAGGTATCCTGATGGATGATTTAAATATTCGCCATTTACTTTTCACACCTTCTTACAATGCATTGATGCATGGAGGTGAGTGACCTCCGGCCACCAAACCCATTTCACAGTGGGTTCAATGCCTTCTCTTCTCCTTTTCTGTTAAAATATGCTTCTCTTGTCTCCTGAAAGCAATGCTCTGAGCTGGGTACTGGTGGCTCGTGCCTATAATCCTAGCTACTCAGGAGGCTGAGATTTGAGGATCAAGATTTGAAGCCAGCCCAGGCAAGGAAGTCTATGAGACTCCTATCTTCAATTAACCACCTAAGAGCTACAAGTGGAGCTTTGTGGCTCCAGTAGCAGTGCTGTAGCCTTGAGTGGAAAAGCTAAGGGACAGCACCCAGTCCCAGAGTTCAAGCCTCAGTACCAGCACACACGTATGCTCATATATGCACGTGCGCGTGTGCACGCGCACACATACACACACACACACACACACAATCTGTTGCTGGTTTTAAATCAGAGCCATGCTCTTTTGTCCTTTTCTTTGGACTCCAGTCCTCTCCATGTTGTTGTCAATAAATATCTTTGCTGTCCTTCCCTTGCATTGCTTAGCTGTCAATCACAGAAAAAGCGGGAAGGGCGTCCTGGGGAACAGTCCCTTCCTTTCTGTCAGAAGTTTGCAGGTGGGTTTGAGCTTGTGTTCCCAAATCGTCTTTGATGTTGGTGTAAAACAGCTCTCCCCCAACAACCCTCTTACATGAATGCACCAGAGACAAATCTGAAGGGACTCAGGGGTCCCCTTCCCTTCTCTTCCCTTCCCTTCCCTTCCCTTCCCTCCTCTCCCCTCCCCTCCCCTCCTCTCCCCTCCCTCCTTTCCCCTCCCCTTCCCAGCTCCCAGCCTACTGAGCTGGCTTTGGTGAATATTGTCTCTTTTAATATTCCCTTTCATATGAGCCTGGCTTGCTCAGATTAACATATTTCATTAAGGGCTCTCTCTCCCTTTCTTCATCAAAGGGTTTATGATGCAAAATATTCTTAAAAAACTGAGGAAGCGGCTGGGGAGATGTCCGCTCCTTCTCCGCGGGCGGCTCGCGAGCAGGCCCTGGCGTGTGGGTCTTGGCAGCAGAGGTGCAGCCTGGAGGGAAGGTGCATCTGGACCAGCCAGCTCCAGTACGGGGGGGAGGGGGGGACCCATTGTGCTGCTCTGAACTTCTCTGACCCCCATGGGACAGAGAAGAGGGTCTCCGGGTCATAATGGCAGCTCAGGACACCCACATGCTAGCCGATGCAGAAAGAAGATGTGCCACATGGAGCTGCCCCCTCCCCCGCCCCCCGTGCCAGGCAGGTAGCCGGCCCATGGCACATGACACATCCTTCTGGGCTTTGCGGGCCATCCTCACAGAAGCCGTCCCTGCTCCTCGCTTGGAGGACAGAGGCAAAATGTGGCGTGTGCATTTAAAAAACAACAACAACAACTGCTTGGCGTCATCTGCTAGATTTGTGTGGACGGTGCAATTTATCATTCAGCATTCATGTATTATTACTCCGCCGCCCGGGGGCCGGAGGAGACGCGCGCTGCTTCGAAGGGCAGGCTTGGCCATTTCCCCTTGGAAAATGAGCAGACGAGCGAGCGATGCGGCAGCAGAGAAGCGGCAAAGGCACAAGGCGGGTGGGAACGGGGGGGGGTGAGGAACAGATGGTTGGGGGCCCCAAGCGTGGGTGTGGCCTGGGGCAGGAGGCCGAGGGGAGGGGAATGGGGGCCCAGGACAGGGAAAGCACCCATGGGGGCAGGCTGGGAGCCAGGCAGTTCCACAGATGCCTTCACTTCATCCCAGAGAATGAGGAGTCTCTGCGTCCATTTTCCAGATAAAGAGATGCTGGAGACGGGAAGGACCGGCTAAAGGTCACAGGGTTCTGACATGTGCTTAGCCCAAGTGTCTGGTGTGGGGAACGGACTGGACCCACAATTCCACAGATTCAGGCTGGACTTAGATGCACCCCTTCTTCCTTCGCGCCACCCCTCCGTTCCCTCGGATGCCTTCCTCTCCTCTCCCTGCACGCGGGGAGGGGCGTGTTACACGCCATACTGCCGTGTCAGGGCTCTGTGAGCCAGAGTGTGCGCATGCGTGTGCCTCATGAGTTCGCTCCAACTGCGCCGCACATGCCAAGGGCAGCGCTCCGTCTTCTTCTGTGTCCTTTTCCTTCCCAGCCACGTGGCTGCGGAGAGATTCTGCAGAAATCACTCTGCGTGCAGGGCTGACTGACAGACACATATGTTTCAGCTGCAAGTCTCCCAGAGCTCTAGACTGCCGCACCGGGCATTGGAGTGCAGCAGAGAGAGGGACTTCCTTCCGTCCTTCCTTCCTTCCTTCTGTCCTTCCGTCCTTCCTTCCTGCTTTCCCTCCCTCCCTCCCTCCTTCCTTTCTTTCTCTCTCTCTTTTTGGTGGGAGAGTGACTGGGACTTGAACTTGCTCGGCTCACTCACTCAGCTGATGCTGAACCACTTGAACCACACCTCCAGACCTGCTTTTTGCTGTTGTTTTTTTTTTTGAGATGGACTCTTGTAGATTTTTTCTGCCTGGGATGGCTTTGAACCACGATCCTTTTGTTTGAAATGTAGCTAGGATTACAGGCGTAAGCCACAGGTACTGGGCTTGTGCTTGTTATCTTTGAGTCAGGGTCTTGCTTCTCACTTGGCCTGTGTATGGACTGTGATCTTCCTATTGTGTGTGGGTTTTTTTTTGCTGTTTGTTGTTTGCTTTTTGTTTACTTCTCACTGTGCTGGGATAACAGGTGTCTGTCACTAAGCCCAGCTTCTTCTGTTGGGATTGACTCTGGCAGGTTTTTCTGCCTGGACTGATCTAGAACCACGATTCTCCTGATCTCAACCCCTCAAGTAGCTAGGATTACAGGTGAGCCATAGGTACCCAGTGGGACCTAACATTTCTTCATGAGGGCTCGCTCTGACCTTTGCTTTTTCTCTTTCCTTCTTTCTTTCCTTCCTTCCTTCTTTCTTTCTTTCTCTCTCTCTCCCTCCCTCCCTTCCTTCTTTCTTTTTTTTTGTGCCAGTCCTAGGGCTTGAACTCAGGCCTGGCCACTGTCCCTGAATGTCTTTTGCTCAAGGCTGACACTCTACCACTAGAGCCACAGCACCACTTCCGGCTTTTTTGTGTATGTGGTACTGAGGAATCGAACCCAGGGCTTCATGCGTGCGAGGCAAGCGCTCTACCACTGAGCCACCTCCAAGCCCTACGAAGTCGGAATCCTGTCTGCACTTCACAGCTGGGGAGGCCGTGCTGGACTCAGAGCCTCTTGCCTGTCTGCAATGACAGGGCCCTGCAGTTCCTGGGGACACACGCTCTGAGTGCCCCAGGGTGTCAGGTGCCTGTCTGGGCGGGAGAGGGGGAGGCCTGGCTGCCTTCTCGGGGTTCTGTTCCTGTAGTGTCTTCCCTTAAGGCTAGGAAGAGGCTGAGCCTTGGCACCCCTCCCTCCACCCTGGCATTCTTGGTTCCTGGAGAGCCAGCAGGGGCCGGGGAAGACACAGACGAGTTGTGAGAGCCGTGTTTCCCCTGGCTGCTTGTCCTTCTCACGTTCCCGGATGTGTGAGGCGCCCAGTGGCTTCCTGCCTCAGGAAAGGGTCCTGTGCATTAGAGGAGTGGCCAGTGGCGGCTGCAGGCTGTGTGTGTGTGTGTGTGTGTGTGTGTGTGAGGGAGTGGGGAAGACGGGTGGGGGAAGGGACCTCCCAGATTCCCACTGCCCATCCAGACATGAGCCAGTGGGGAGACGGAGGGCAAGGGGAGGAAAGAAGGCTGTGGCGCCCCATGTCAGGACGACGTGAGCTGGACATGAGCCGCCCGCCCCGGTGTGGTGTCCGCTCTGTGTCTCCTCTGCCTTGCGGCTCCCTGGCAGGCCAGAGGGCTGCATCTGCTCCTACTTGTTGCCTGGATTCCAGTTCCTTCCATTCCCATCCACCCTTTGCAAGGCGCCATGTTGCTCAAGCCTCTCTGGGAGCTCAGTGGTAGTGGTTCTTTCGGAGCCATCTAGAAGCTAGCCCAGAGCCCTCCTTCCCTGCGTCTGCCTCTGCCTTTGAATCTTTTGCTTTGTGCATGTTTATGATTTTTGAAGCAGTTAGCCTCACTCTATGGCCTCGGTTGGCCTCTACCTTGCCATCTTCCTATCTCAGCCTCTCAAGGGCTGGGACTACAGGTGTGCACCACTGTGCTGAGCACCCCAAACTGCTTTTGTAGTCTCAGTGCCTGGGAATGTGACCTGTGGCTCTCCCTGGAGAGCATGGTCTCCTACTTGGTCCACAGTCTCTCCCTGGTCCAGCAGATGGTGGTCCCCTGCCTCTCAGCCCTATAGATCAGCTCAGTTGGTGTCTGCAAGGGACCAAGCAGAAGCTTTTCTGATGTCCCTAGGTGGTGGCCTGTTGCTAGACTACCATCTTCTGAGGGCGGGGCTCCTCCCCACAGCCACCTGCCGCAGAGGTGACGGAGCTGCGCTCAGAGCTGACTGGTGCCTCATCTCAGACACGAGCCCTCCCGTGTGCCTCTTCAGCTCCCCCCCCAGCCTCCCTGATGGGGTACCACATGTGGCTGGCCCTGTGCTGGCTGCTGGAAATCCAACAGGGAAGAGGATTCGGCCAATCAAGGGGATTGTCTGGATCAAGCCAGCCTCTGACTGCGTGCTGTCCTGAATTGGAGAGGAAGGAGCTGGAAAGCGTCAGGAGAAACCACAAGGCGAGCGCTCTACCACTGGAGCCACAGCGCCACTTCTGGCTTTTTGGTGGTTCATTGGAGATAAGAGTCTCACGGACTTTCCTGCCCAGGCTGACTTTGAACCGTGATCCTCAGATCTCAGCCTCCTGAGTAGCTGGGATGAGAGGCGTGAGCCACCGGCGCCCGGCTCCTACGTTTCATTTTAAAGTTATTTTCAAGAAGCCAGTATGGGCTCATGATGTCCAATTGGAAAGATACACAAATGTCCAGTTCTCTTCTCACTGGTGTCTCAGAGCCCTGCCAGTGAGTGCCGTTCCTCAGACCACCCCTTCCATCCTTCACTGTTCCTGCCACACCAAAGTGGGACTTACCACGCTCCTGGCGGCCAGCGTTCACACTGCTCCACAGCGCCCCACAGAGGTGGGGCAGTGCATAGTCTGCAGAAGCAGGGAGCTTAGCCTGAGCTTTCCCAGTGACTCATTCTTGGGAAGGCCAGCTTTCTGACCGCCAACACTGCGTCACCCCAATCACAGAGTACGACGGATGACCTTGCAAACCTATGATGCCCCTGTAGAGACGGCCTACTGCCCTGGGCTCAGTTTCTTCCCATTAGACACCTGGAGAGACCGGACATTCCTGGAAAGAAGGGCTGACACCCTTCTTCACCCGGTGAGCCTCCGGGCCACAGCCTCTCTCTGGAAGCCCTGGGTCCTTGAGCCCTGGAGGACAGTGGTGTGTCTGCCTTCGATGGGCACTGCCCAGGGCTGCCCCACCAGAGAGGCACGGGCAGTGTTCATGCCACAAGGAACCACCCTAGGCCAAGCCCTCACCATCCTGATCCTGTACCTACCTGATTTGTTCTTGTATTCGATGTCGAAACCTGTGATGATACTGTTGCCATCGAATCGCTGGGTCCAGCGCAGGTTCATGCTCCGGGCCTTCACCTCCCGGATCTCCAGCTCTGGAGGGTCAGGAGGCTCTGGAGCATGGTAGGGGAGGGACAGAAAGAAGGTCAGCAGCAGAGATCTTGGCCTCTCATTTGCCCCTGGGAGTTGATGTCACCTATAGTCAGGAGCCCAGAGCCAGGGTGGGTCTGGTAGTTTGCTTCTCCTCCTGCAGCTTCCTGGGTGACCTTTCCTTTCCCTTCTACACCTGGGATCCTGACTCTACTTCCTCCTAGACCTGCAGCTGCCTGGCTGGAAAGTTCCTAGCTCCTATTCAGAGTAGGAGATGGTAATATGGGGGCTCACCCCGCATTTCCCGCCCTCCTCCCCACTGACACCTCAGCCCTCCAGGGTATCTCCTGTCATCCCCTGCCAGTGTGGCTGCTCGTTGGTGGACCCAGATGTGGAAAGTGGCAGTGTGGGCGGGGGCGGCTGTACCTTGCACAGTGAGCTGGATCAAGCCCCGGTCCTCCCCGTACGAGTTGATGGCGTGGCAGCTGAAGAACACAGAGTCCCCACGGTCAGCTGGCTTGAGCTGGGAGGCGGCCAGCAGGGGCAGGAGAGGGAGGAAATGGGGAGAGGCTTTTAGAGCTGGTCAGTGGAAGGGAGGGGTGCATTTCCAGTGGTATCAGCAAAGCCATCTCTTCCCGGAGGGGACCCACGAGGGGCTCTGTCAAGGGCTCTCCTAGAGCAACCCAAGGGTGGGAGGGGGAGCTGTCCATGTAGGGAGTGAGGGGTTGACGGGCTCAGGAGGGTAGGAGGGAGATGACTGGGGTCTCAGGAGAAAGACTAGAGCCCAGGGGTTCCAGAAAGGAAGGAGAGGCTGGGGAGCCTAGTGATTGACAGCTGTGGCCCTCAGAAAGGAGATAAGGTGACATCCATTCTCCTGCTGGGGAGGAATGGATGGGAAAGGGGCAGGGACTTTTGGGGTGGGGGGTGGGGAAGGGGATCCCGGTCTTGCCATATTTTACCTGCCCTCGGCGGAGAGCTCCCGACTCCCCACCAGTTCAGGGTCCCCGGGGGCTGGCTGGATTCTCACCTTCAGCGTGGAGACCACCTCGTCCCCATTGTCCTTGGTGGCGATGGCGTACCGCATGACCCTGTCGGGGTCGATGACGGTGTCCCCCTTCTCCCAGCGGATGATGATGGGCCTCTCCCCACGCGCTGTGCAGTTCAGCTCCTTCGCGTGGCCCTTGATGGCGATGGTGGTGTTGGGGTGGGAGGTGATCATGGCTGGGACTGGAAAGGGGGGAGGCAGGGCCTGTGAGGGTCTCGGGGCCAGTGGGGGAAAAGGGCATGGATACAGAAACCCCGTCCTCAGCTGTCCCCACCCGCCCACAGGGCACCTCAAAGGGTCTGAGAACCAGGAATAGGGGACCAGTTTGTCTGCTCTGCTCCTTTTCTGCATTCACCATGAGTGCAGTCTGCCCTCACCCCCTCATTCTTTCCTTGGGCCTTTTGAATCATGAGGTATCAAATTTCCTTCCTTCCTTCCTTCCTTCCTTCCTTCCTTCCTTCCTTCCCTCCTTCCCTCCCTCCTTCCTTCCTTTTTTTCTCTTTATTTCCTTTTGTAACAGTACTGGGGCTTGAACTCAGGGCCTGAGGGCTCTCTCTTAGCTTTTTTCACTTGAAGCTGACACTCTACTACTTGAGCCACAGCTCTACTTTTGGCTTTTTGGGGGTTAATTGGGGATAAGAGTCTCACAGGCTTTTCTGTCTGGGCTGGCTTTGAACTGTGATTCTTAGACTTCAGCCTCTTAAGTAGTTAAGATTACAAGTGTAAACCACTAACACCCAGCCAGATTATTTATTTTTAAACATTGACAATATACATGAAGTTACAAAGGAAATGGGTAATATTAAGATATGTTTATGCCAAGCATTAAGCACATTTTAAAAAAGCAAACTGGATATGGATATATTTTTTATCCCATATCAATACGTGCTCCATTACTTTTTATCAAATAAGATCTAGCAGAGACTTGTAATTACTGTCTTCCGTTACCAGGCTTTTGTGCTAGCGATGCTTACCTAGGATATTTTGAGGTATCTGCAGCCGGCGTGATATGACATGAGCTATCTGGGGGTTTCCTATTGGTGACAGTCACACAGACTTTTACTGCTGTGGTGTGTGGCTTCCACTTACGGGGGAAGGAAATACTGCATTTCAGTTAGAGGTTAGTGAGATGTGATTCATGCAAATTCAAAGGCCTTGCTGAACCGGATCTGCACAATTCTAGGGCAGCTTTTGGACCCTGGGTTCAGAATCTGAAGCCAGAACCTCCGCTTGCTGGTAAGGCTGGTTTCTCTGTGTCCTACTCTTACCGAGAAAATTACCACAGGCAGCCCTGCACAGCGTCATGGAGACGAGGGTCCCATATACTCCCACCTTGACCCCAGGAGGTCACCAAGAAACAGCCAAGGAGACCCCCTCCCACGACCCTCACTCTCCTCTGGACCTCAGCAGCAGCAGCAGCAGGAGGAAGAGGAGGAGGAAGAGGAGGGGTGCGCAAGTGGCAAATGGTGCAGGGCTATGATTGGCTGTGAGAACCACGCCCCCTTCCTAGGGGCGGAGCCCTCTTCTCACTGGGTCTGAAGTGCTCTGCAGCTCACTGTGGCCCCAATACTGCCTGCTTTGTGCCACGGAGCCAAAGGTGTTCTGTCTCCTCTCTCCTCAAAATGGGGTCCCTGCCCCCACCCCCTGCACGCAAGTCTGCCCCATTTCCACAAGCACAGAATACCCTTTCTCCTCTTCCTTTCCAGTGACTTTGGTCTCCCCTCTCTAGTTTTAAAGACCCGCCTCAGACAGAGCTCCTCCCAGTTGGCTCTTCAGGGAAGTCTTTAATCTTTCCTTCTTTTTTTTGTGTGTGTGCCGGTCCTGGGACTTGAATCAGGGCCTGGGTGTTGTCCCTGAGCTTTTTGTTGTTGTTGTTGTTGTTTTTGTTTTTGCTCAAGGCTACTACTTGAGCCACAGCTCTACTTCCAGCTTTTTGCTGGTTCTATGGAGATGCGTCTCTTGGGCTCTCCTGCCTGGGCTGTCTTCCATCTGTGATCCTCAGATCTCAGCCTCTTGAGTAGTTAGGATTATAGGTGTGAAGCACTGCACTCAGCGGGGACATCTGGCTGTTTTGGAGAGAGGAAGGATGCTGGGCTGGGGGTGTGGAGTGGCGCTGAGCTGAGACCCCAGCCAGGGGCGCAGGTGCGGGTGCGGGGCAGCTCTGGCCCTCTGCTCACACCAGAGCCTTCCTCTGCTGTCATGCCGTGTGGGGTTTGGTGCTGGGCGGGCCCTGGCCCTGGGGCCCCTGCACAACCCCCAGTACCCGGCTCATCAAATAACGAAGCAGATACATTTTTATAATGCACGGCATTACGCTCGGATATACAATAAAACGTGAAAAACAAATAACGAGGTGCAAGCTATAATGAAGAAAAAGCCCGCAGTCAGAGCATCGGCGTATGAATTATTGACTAAGGTTTTACACTCTCAAGGATGTGTGCAGGAATATTTTTTACCACCCAAGATTTGCATAATTCACTCGTTGAGACCTGGCTGGAATATAGAGTGGGATTTTTTTTTTTTAAACTTCAACACGTCGAGTCTTGCATGGCAGACACCTTTGGTCTGGGAGGTGCTGGGGGCGGGGTGGAGGGCCCAGGGCTGCTCTGTTCTTGGTACAAGGAGTGACCGGGCCACTGTCACAGGGCTCTAGGTGGGCAGGACCCTGAGGTGGTCTGGGGAGGAGGGATTCTGATTGTGTGTGTGTGTGTGTGTGTGTGTGTGTGTGTCTGCTGGGGTGGGGGTGAGGGGCAGGGTTGGCCTCATGGGTCAGAATCAAGGAAATGGAGGGGAAAGGACACAAGGCCTTCTTCGCTCTGTGCCAGGGTGGGGCGCCTTGCAGCCCATGCCTGTTCTGGCTCCAGGCAGGCCTGCAGGAGCTCATCGAGGGCCCATGTGGAGAAGCAGAAAGGTCTTCTCTGCCTGGATGTCACCAGGGGGCCGGGGCCAGGGCCACGGCTGGGCCAGGGCGGGGTTCAGAGGGCAGGGTTCAGAGGGCAGTGAGCAGCCAGTGCATCCACACATGCCAGCCTGCTGCGGGGAACTTGTCTTTCCAATCAGAGTTGCTCAGGGACAGACATGGGGTAAGTCAGAGACAGCAGGGTCTTCAGAGATTCTGGGGCTGGCTCCTAGCATCCTCCCACTGGGGATCTGCAACCAGTGCTGCACCCCATGTTCCCTGCACTGAAGGACCCAAGCTGGGGGCTAAGCTCAAGAGACACCCCTCTCCCCACCCCTGCTGCTGGGGAGAGGGAGGGGACCTGAAGCTTGAGGGGTGAGAGGACTGGGCTTCAGTTCTGCTACCAGCTATTGGGCCTTTATCAGATTGACTTCTTGGCACCGCACGACGCGGCTGTGGGGAGAATAAAATGAATGTGTATATGAGATTAAAAAAAAAAAAGCAAAGAGCCGGGTGCTAGTGGCTCACGCCTGTAATCCTAGCTACTCAGGAGGCTGAGATCTGAGGATCGAGGTTCAAAGCCAGCCCAGCAAGAAAGTCCGTGAGACTCTTATCTCCAATAAACCACTTGAAAATCGGAAGTGGCGCTGTGGCTCAAGAGGTAGAGCGCTTGCCTTGAGCTGAAGAGTGCAGGGACAGTGCCCAAGCCCAGAGTTCAAGCCCCATGAACAACAACAAAAGCTGAGTATAAAGTATCTTATTACCATTTTTACATTGATTGCGCGCTAATATTTTAGATCTATTGAGTTGAATATGTAACTTGGCACTACAGGGATCTTTCCTCTTACAAACGGAGAAACTGAGGCTTCAAAGGGAGACACCTCAGCCCAAGGCCTCTCTTCAGGTGAGCAGTCCTCTACCCTGAAAGATAGAAACCCAGGTACAGTGGTACACACCTGTAGTCCCAGCTACTGGAGAGGCTGAGCTGGGAGGATCGTTGGAGGCCAGCGTGGGCAACACAGTGAGATTTCATCTCAAACGCACACAAGAAAAAGAAGATGCGGGAGGGGGTCGCTCCCCACCCAGAGCTATTCTGCTGCTGGTGGGTGTCAGGACCGCAGGGGGAGACCTGACCCCCACTTCTATCGGACTGCGTGTCAACATGCCATCCTGCGGTGAGCACCAAGTCACATGGGAATGTTGGGGTATGGCTGGAGAGGGGAGCAGGCATCACGGCACGCTGGGAGCTAGGGAGTGGGGCAGGGGTGGAGAGGGGCAAGGCCAGAAGGCAGACCTCCTGTCCAGCTAACAAGGCGCTTTCTAGCACCTTCCCTGAGTGCCACAGCCTCCTTGTGACCATCATATGTGCGGTGGAAGTTGCAACCAGCTCATTTTCCACGACCACAAGAGGCCTCATCCCCCCATCTCTCTTGTCTCCTTTTCCTCCTTCTCAGCCTCCTGCTTTTCCTCTTCCTTTTCGCAGTACTGAGGTTGGCTTTCAACTCTCCATATGCTCTTCCCGGCTTTAGTTATTTGTTCATCGGGCCTTGCACGCTTGCCCAAACCAGCCTGGACTGTGATCCTCCTGTTTACACTTGCAGACGTGGGGGGGGGGGGGGCGGAAGGAAACCCTGGCAGCCCAGGTAGCATGGGGTCAGCTGTAGCCCAGCACCTGCCTGCGTCTGTGGGAAAAGACTCCTCCTGAGCAGGAGGACAGATGACAATCTCCACAGTCTGTCCTGGGCCCGGGTGAGGGAGGAGCCTGGGGGGGTGAGGGGTGGGCGCAGGGCTCTGCCACTGCCCATCAACCTTCTCTCTCCTGCCCCCTTGGGGCCATCTTGGCAGGTCTGGCCAGCGTGGGACCCGCAGCCTGGCCAGCGGGGAGCGGCTCCCTCCCGCGCTCCGGGGGGCACAGGCCGAGGGGAGAGGAAATCAATTTCAGAAACAAGACAGTTGTCAGAGTGGCGTGTAGCCGGTTCCTGTCTGTGCGACGCTCGCAGGCCGCTCCTGTCACCCGGGTCCTGCCCAGGCCGGCTGCTATTTACATTTTAATTTGATGTGAGCGGCTGATAGATTCTTAAAACGCCATGAGACAGCTCTGCAGCTCTCAGCCCCCCAGCACCCTCACTTAGTGACCCGCCCCAGGCTCCCAGGTGGGGAGATGAGGGTCCCCCCCTCCCCGCCCCGTGGCTGCCCAGTACCTACTTGGCCTCTCCCACGTCCCTCAGTTTCCCTCCTCCTCTGGGGTCTCGTCATTTTGCAAAACACTGATGAATTCTTTGCAGGGAAGCCTCGCTCTGACTAAGGAGGTGGCCTTCCTACCCAGGAGGAAATGGGAGCTCAGAGAGGTTAAGTGGTTTGTCTGACATCACACAGCTGATGAGTGGCCTCCCCCCTGCCCTCCTGCCCTGCCAGAACTGCCCTGGGCCCCCAGTCCTCTGAAAGCTCTTTTCTTTAGCGTTAGCCTAGCCATCCTGCCTGGTGGCTTTCCCTACCAGCTCTGTGAATGATCTAGAAGGAGGTGGAAAAGTGGAGTAGGGCTGGGTGGGTGGGGGCTGAGGGAGCAGGCTGGGGGTGGGAGAAGAAGAGGGGGCAATGAGCCAGGTCTCCTCTGTGCGGGTCCCTCTCCTCCCCACCCCCCTTGGTGATGGGAGCTCAGCTGGTGTTTGTGACAGTCCCTAAGCCACCAGGGAATGGGGCTTCAGCCGCGCAATCCCCAGAGGAGAGGGCATGGGAGGGGGAAGCAATTGGAGGAGAGCAGCTGTCACGAAGGAGCAAGACAAGAGAGAGGGCGAAGCCGCCCTGTAGGGGGAGCACACAGTGGGCTCCACTGGGGGTGACCATGCGCCAGCCGGGTGCTGCACCGAGTTCTTCCCAGGCATCAGCTGATTGAATCCTCACAGATGGGGAAATCGAGGCCATGAAAGCTGTGGGAGGGACCTGACACTGGGCAGCGGGGAGGCAGCAGACAGAGGGGCAGAGGCCTGGGAAGTGGCGGTGCCAGAGCTGAGCTTCAGGGCGATGGGGAGACGGGCCTGGGAACTGGGGTGCTATGGGGTGAGGCCGGGCCTGCTCCGTCTGGAGAAGGCTGGAGGAGGGTCTCCTGTGAGGCCTCTAGGAGACCCCTCAGAGGCTGGGGCTTCATTGGCTCAAGGTAGGTGTGGGCATCTGTGTTCCTTAGGAGCCACCCCCCCCCAACCAGTGGTCCTCGCTCGAGTGTCAGGGCTGACCCATCTCCCGTCCTGGGAGGTACTGGCTGGTCTTTCCTCTGCCTCACTCGATGTAGCCTGCAGCCACCAGAACTGCTGGGTAACAGAATCACTGCATTCTTTTTACCAGGGCCTTTGCTTCCCCGCCCCCCCCCCCACCCCAGTCCTTCTGAGAGTCTAACTGAAATCTCTCTTAGGAGTCTCCTGGGGCTTTCGGTAAAAGGGGAACTGGGCAGCTGGGGTGTTTTCTTTCTTGCCCTGTGGAAGAGAGGTGGCAGGTACTCAGGATCCCCAGAGCTCCTCAGGAGAAAGCATCTCTCTGGGGATCCTTTTGTTTCTGCAAGGATTATAGGGAGCTGCCAGGTAAGGAGACCCCACCTCCTTCCTTCCCCCTTTGCTCCCCTACCTCCAAAGCATCTCTGCTCCTTGTTAACAAGCTTCTGACAAGCACGCAGGCCCTGTGTGGCCGTGTGAGATAAGCTGCCACAAAGGGGCATTGTTGGCACAGGGGTGGGGTCTCTGGGCCCCCAGGGAGCGTGTGGGTGCAGCTTTGCTCTGCTCTGTGGCAGCCACTCCAAGCTGTCCCTGGGGAAAGGCTTGGGTGTGTGTGTGGGGGGGGGTGTCTTCTAGGGATGTGTGTGTGGGGGGGTGTCTTCTGGGGATGTGTGTATGTGGGGGGGTGTCTTCTGGCACCCGTGTTGTTCCCCTTCTTGAAGAGCCCGGTCTCTGCGTTGCTAATTGGATCCCACCTACTCTGGCTTGTTGTGTCCGTTAATTAATTGTTGTGTGATTAACTCATATTGCATGGCAGCCACAGCCTGGCCTCTGAAAGCTACAAGAGAGGTGCCCGGGGAGCTGGGTCCCCCAGAATGCTGGCAGTCCCCTGCCCCATGACAGAATTTGTGGGAAGAGTGTGTGTGGAAGTTGGATTGGGGGTCACGGGGACTGGCAGGGCCGTGGAGAGTTGGATGACAGGCCCTCATCCTGCAGGGTGGACTGGCCCGACCTTAACGTGTGCAGCTAGAAAATGGGGTCCCTCATGTCCCCCCTTGATGAGGAGTGCCAGGCTGGGAGGGGACATGTTCTCAAAGGAGGCAGGCACCATGTTTCCCTTGCCTCTGGTCTGCCACTTGCTTGTGAACATTGGAAAAATGGTAGTAATAATACGAGCTAACGTTTATTGAATGTTTATTATGTGCCTGCACCATGGTTAATGCTCTCCACGAATTAGCTCATTAAGCCTCCCTGCCCGCACAGCCCGGGGATGTGGGAAGTTTTAAAGATAAGAGTCTATGAACGTGGAGATTCTTTCAGAAGCAGGAGAACACGAGGCCCTTTTTCCTTATGTACCCCAGGGGTTCACATGTTAGGATCGAATCCTCCACTGTGAGGTATCAAGAAGAACTGGTGTCCACACCTACCATCCCAGCTACTCACGAGGCAGAGATAGGAGGAAGGTCTGGCCTTGGGCAAAAATGTGAGACCTTATTTGAAAAAAAACAAAAACAAAACCACAAAGTAAAAGCAAAAGAAATTGTGATTGCCTGTGGAGCACAAGGCTCTGAGTTCAAATCCAAGCAGCTTCATCTGACCCTGGTGTTTAGAGTGTGACTTTGGGGAAATAATTGGGCCCAGAAAAGCTCACCCTGTGATTGAGTAGTGGGGCCTTGTAAGAAGAGATGAACACACATGTATGCACACACACACTTTTGCACACATACACATACACACACATGCATAAGCACATTTTCCTTTCTCTCCTGTCCTGTAATGTCTTGGAACCACGAGCCAAAATAAACCCTGTTTCCTTAAGATGCCTCTGGCCTGCAGTGTTCTGTTGTTATCAATAGCAATTGGACCGGAACACACACCTTGGCACACAGTGGGCACAGGGGCCACTCATGAAGTACACGCTCGCTGCTTGGCTGGTGCAACCATTTATTCTGTCCTGGTTTTCCAGGGCCCTCAGTCATAGCTGAGGGGAGCAGCTCTGGGCTTCCCTGACTTGGGGCAGGGTTGAGGGGTGCTACCCAGTTCTCTGCCTGCCTGTAACTCCTTACCTATTGAATGGAGCCTCTCAGTGGTAACCCTGGCTCTCTTCTGTGGGGTGTATTGGCTGATGCCTATACCTTGGTTGATACCCAGAACACCCATCATCCTGTTATTACCCGATCTCTGCCCTGAATGATATCCTGAAGGCTAGAACCACCTGGGAACTTCAGTGCTGTGGTCATGGAGGCTGTAGGGGGCAGTGGGGGGGGGAGCGCAGGGCTGGGAATGGCGATCATGTCAGGGCTCTGAGACAGAGAGAAGGGCCTGCCCAGGCCCCTGGGGGAAGGATGCTGAAGCTGGGAATGGAAACGACATGGGCAGGCTCATCCTTTCTATGGTGGGCTTGAGTTGCTATGGTGATGAGAGGATGTGGGGCTGGACTGTGGGGACTGGTCCACACGGAGACCACTGGAGTCTGTGCAGAAACTTCTGCAAGAACCCATTGCGGGGCTGGGAAGGTGGCTCAGTGGTAGAGTGCTTTCCTCACATGCATGAGGCCCTGGGTTCGATTCCTCAGCACCACATAAGCAGAAAAAAGCCGGAAGTGGCACTGTGGCTCAAGTGGTAGGGCGCTAGCCTTGAGCTGAAGAGCTCAGGGACAGCGCGCAGGCCCAGAGTTCAAGCCCCACGACCACCACCACCAACAAAAAGAATCCATTAGGTTGAGGTTTGGGGTGTGCCTTGGATCTCTCCAATGATCCTGTGGGCATTGCCAGGTCAGACAATCTTCTCTTAACCCTCAGAATCAACTGGGAGACAGCTTTGGAAAGGCAGGGACCAGGGACTGGTATCAAGCCCTCAGGTCTCCATTGGTTCTACAGAACAGGACCCACTGTTAGCTCTGGTCAATACTTGTGGGTGAGGGAAAGTGACTGAAATAAACAGAGTCCCAGGAACTGTGTGTGCAAGTCCTGTTTCTCTAGAGGGACAATGGGGAACACTGGTGTGAGAGCCACCACCCCTGGCTCTGGGGGTGCCCGCCTGCCTCCTAAGTGAACTGCTTGTTTTGCTGCTGCCGCCGCTGCCCCCCCCGCCCCCCATGGCCTGCCAGGAACTCGGGAGATTTGCTAACTCTTTGGTCCTCTAAGGAGGCTGCCTGCGGAGCAGGGCCTGGTAAGAAGCGGCGTCCGCCTCTCTCCTTGCCTCTGTTTGATGAAGCAGGAGACAAGTGTTGCTCCTTACTCTATGAAGTCTAGAAATCAATAAGGCCAGAGAGCCGGCTGGATAATCATCGCCGTGGAAATCATTACAGTGGCTCTCTCCCTCTTCCCTCCCCTCCCTCCTCCCCCGGCAGCCCAGGCACCTTCTCCCGAGCCGCAGAAAAGCCCTCCCCTGGTATGGCCGGGCTGGGCTGGGGTCCTTGCAGGTGCTTTGAGGTGAGATGGAAAATGATTACAACCTGGGGGAGAAGGGAGATAATGGGCCTCCCCCAAGTTCCACCCTAATGGCGGGGTGGGGAGGGAGGAATCTGACTCAGCGCCCTGGCTTCAGTGGCACTTGCAAATCCAGGGGGAGGACCTGTCCTCTACCTTCATTAGGGAGATCACAGGCCCAGGGAAGAGCGGAGGGTGGCTGTGATTAAAGCAGACCTGAAGTCTGGGGGAGGGTGCGGGGGGGGGGGGGGGGGGGGGGGGGGGGGGGGCTCAGACAGCTGGCCACTCCCAGGAACCGAATGCCAACTGGGGGAAGGCCTGGGTTGAGATGGGTGCCAGCGGCAGGAATTCCCACTCTGGGAGAGGCAGATCGGCCCCAGCCCCCCAGGTAGTTGCTGGCTGACAAGGGGACAGGACTCGATGCCAGGGACCGCACAGGAAAACCTTAGGCCAGTGGCTGGACCTTTCTGTGCTGCAGTTATTGTCAGTCCTGAGAGGAGCCTCCTAGGCATGCCTCGGCCAGTCCTCCCTCCGTCTACCCGCCATGCCCTGCCAAAAGCCTTCCCTCCCGCCAGGGGGCATCTGGCAGCAGCGTGCCTCCAGAGGAAGTCGAACCAGAACTGGCCTAGGATGCTCCTGGAGCAGGCGTGGGGGGATTCGGGCAGGGACTCCCCTGGGTATCTAGAGTGTGGTTAGGGACCGGATTTGTGGGCCCTGGGTGGCCATTTCGCTGGGGAGATGCAGGAGGGATGGGAAGATTTCGCATCCTGAGAGTTCAACCACAGCAGGCGGGCCTGGGGGGTCTCTGGCCTCTCTGAGGGTGAGGCTCACTCCACCCCCCTCTGTCCCGGAATTAGGTTCTGTCCCCTCCACCCCATCTTCCTGGGACTGCACGCAGGATGATGCTCGCTGGCCAAGAGCTTGGGAATCTCTATTCAATTGATCTGACATTTTGCTAAACAAACAAATCAAAACTCAAACCAAACAAAGGGCCCTTGTGGGTTTAATTGGCCATGGGCTTTATCTGTGGCTCAATCACTGGGCCTTTGGGTGATAGAGGAGAGGCTAGAGGTGGTAATGAACTTGTCTAACCAGGCACTGAGGCTGGTGGGGGCCCCAAACACAGATAGCCTTCTTCTACCTCCTCCTCCTCCTCCTCATCATCATCACCATCATCTTTCTCTTTTTTAACTTTGGAAGGTAGATGGCAGGTAGTTCTGTGGACATGCTTTGTTCTGTAGTTGATTACGTGTATTATCCACCAAGTTCTAGGAAGCTGTCTGGTGTCCTGAGAAGGCCATGCCTCTGGGGGCGGGGGAGGGGAGGCAAACATGGCTTCTCATAACTGGCAGGGACCTGGGATACGCTGGTGATTGGATTCTAGTTCAGAAGAATTCTTATTGTACAGACAAGGAAACTGAGGCCCAGGGAAGGGAAGGGGTCCTTAGCCAGTGGCTCCCAGGGCAGGGTCGGCACCCTTCTACAGATGCCCCATCCGGACGCTCTTCCTCACAGGCAGCATGTGGGGAGAGCTCCATCAATGGTAACGTTTGCCCGAGAGGAGGCGGGGCGAGGCTGTACACTCAGGCACTTCGGAGCTCAGCCACATGGAGATTCTGGGGTCAGGGAGGACCGGATCGCTGGGGCCTGAGGAACTGTCATCAAGAATATCTAAGGGTTTGGCCAATCACTCTCCTGCTCTCGTAAACCCATAACTCCCTGGGCCTGCGTTAAGGACTGCAGACCGGTGGGAGATTGGCCTGAGAGTCAGTGGGCCCTCGGGGCGGCCTTATTCTATTAGCCAGGGACCCAGACAGCAAAAGAGGCGGCGCAAAGTGATCTCTCCTCTCTCAGGGAGCGGCCACACTGTTCTCCTGCCCTTGGACATCGAGCACCAGGCTCCCTGGACTCCACAGCTCACACCAGTGGCGTCCTGGCTTTGGAAGAGAGGCTAGTTACATGATTCTCTGGGCAGAAGACTTGTTACATGATTCTCAGTCAGTTACGTGAGCCAAGGTACTTAGTAAATCTCCTCTTGTCTATCATCTCTCTATTCATGCATCTATCTATCTATCTATCTATCTATCTATCTATCTATCTATCTATCTATCTTGTATCAATTCTATCTACGTCTAGATCTATATATCACCTGTTGGTTCCATTCTTCTCTAGTACTATAATCCAGATCTGGAGGAGAGTTCTGCACAGCAAGACTCCAAGTACCAGCTCAGGAATCCCAACCCTCACCAGTGCCTGGGGCTCCTGATCTGGAGCCTGGGGTCAAGCATCAGTTCAACCCAGGACGCACACGTTTAGCGCCCCAAGTCCACAGCCCCTCACGCCATCCTCCCCGCCCACCCTGCCTCGACTCTCAGCCAGACCTCACCGGACTTGCCTTCACCTAGGACCTTGTTTGTGCTCTTTCTGTATCCCAGGAATGGGTGGCTCCACCTCTCCTATCTCTCGTCACAATCCATCTCATCTTTCCAGCTCTGTTTAGAGACCATGGCTTTTGTGGGGCTTTTCTCTATCCCCTTTGCTCACTCTCAGAGTTAAATTGATGACTCCATCCCTGATCCTTGGCTTGTAGTTTTATAGGGCATGGATCATTTTATGCATTAAAGCTGGTTGTGTGTCTATTTCTTCTTTGTGATTTTTCAATTCCCCGAGAACAACAACTCTTGTCTTACTCATCACCAGGATTCTAATGCCTTAAATCAACAATTACTAATGGGTATCGGATAGCTGTTTTGGGCCAAGTGCCAGATTGAATGCTGTAGGTGCGCAGTCTCATTTGCACCTTACCAATGAGTGAAAAGTACAGCTGCTCCTCACTTCACAATGGGGGGGAGGGGAATGGCGAGATGAACCTGTTGTGAGCTGGAGACATCTTGTGTTGAACGTGCACTGAGCGCCCCTGAGCTAGCATGCCCCGTGGAGTGGGGAGGAGAACGGAATACGATGCTATGGCTGTGTCCAAGAACTAACTACTGATGTCCATGTTGGAGCTTAGCAACCCAGAACTCTGTGGGGTGTGGCTGTCTACGTTCCTTACCACGTGACATTCTGGGGGTGGGGCTGAGCTATTGGGCCCTAGATCAGCAGCTCGAGGAAAGCTCAACATTTAAAATTTGAAGTCTAGTCTCAAGGAATGTGCGTTGCTTTGCTTCACCACTGTGAAGTTGAAGAGCCAGCAAGTTGGAAGCTGTATTATAATTCTAAACTTGTAGAGGGGGGATGAGGGACTTCCAGAGGTGGTTGCCTTACATCTCAGGGCTGTCAAGTGGTTCCAATGTGATTTGAACCCAGGCCTGTGGAAGCCATCAGGCTCAGTGGCGTCGACCCTCCTTGGCTGTTACATCCCACTGCCTTGGGTGTGGCTCCTTGCTTTCTTCCGCTTGGGGCAGTGGCAGGAAGGTCAGTGTGAGGAGTGACAAGGTGGAGTTGTATCCAGGTCAAACATTTCCTGGTCTGCAGGAGGTGCCCAGGCAGGCTGGGCATGGGAGACAGGCCGGGGAGTGGAGTGAGGGGAGGGGGGAAGACAGGTGAGCGGGGAAAACGTGAGCCCAAGGTGTTGGTGAGAGAGCGGGTGTAAGAGGGCCTGTGCGTGCCTGGTCCTTGCTGGGGAGAAAAGCAAAGGGAAATGAGAGACGTGCAGCTGAAATTAGGACAGGAGGGAGGGGGAAGGAAGCAGGGAGGAAAGGAGAAAAGCTGGAGGAAGGGGAAAGGAGGAGGGGAAGGAGAAAGGAAGGAAAGAAAGGAGGGGGAAAGGGAGGAGGGAGACTGGAATAAGGAAAGAAGGGGAGGGAGGGGAAAGTAATTGAGGAAAGGAAGGAAGGGGGAAGAAGGAATGGAAGAGGGAGGGACTAAAAGGAGGAGGGGAAAGGGGAAGGTGGGAGGGAGGAGGCAGGAGGGGGAAAGTAGGGAGAAGGGAGAGAAGGCAAGGTCAGTCTGACCTGACCCAGGGAGGTCTGTAAAGGGACTCCCATCATTCTATGGGTGTGTGTGCATGTCCACACACATGAGATTCTGTGTACACTCAAGGCAGCCCTGGGTTTACAGCATGATTTCTCCAATCACACCGGATGCCTCCTCTAAGCTGCCAAGGTTTGAAGGCAAGAAAATTGTAGCACCCAGAACAGAGGTGACTTGTCTGTCCCCCCCACCCCGCCGCCATCAGGGAGCAACTTGGGGACAGGCAGGCCCCCTCCTACAATCCCACCCCCAAATCATGCTACCCTCTGCCCTCTCTCCTCATCTCCATGGTGAATCCCAGTGCCACGTGGCCGAATCCTTAAAGAAAAGTAGCAGAAGGAAGGAATCGGAGAGGAGATGGGAGCTAAGGGTGGTTCCAGAGGAAACCTCTCCTCCCCCACCTCCCACCAGCTGAGGGATGTGGATTGATTGCCTGGTTTTATTCAGGACAAAGTGCTTTCTGCTCGTGTGAGAGGAGCAGTTCCCCGGGGTGGGGATTCCGGCCTGGAGCTCCCTGAGCCTCCATCGATCTCCAATCTCTGGGGCTTCCCTGTCTATGCAGAGCGGACACACTGGTGTTGGCAGGTGGTAAAGATGCCAGGGTTGTTGGGGGGAGGAAGCGCAGGGGAAGGTGCAGGGTGTGCTGTGCCCCTGCCACAGGATCATTGCCAGCTGCATCTGTGCCAGCCAGGTGCTACACTGGGGGCTTTACACGCGCATCACAGGACCGGACCCAAAGCAGAGGAAGACCCTTATGTGAGGAAGACACGTCCTTTTTTTGTGTGCCATTACTGGGGTTTGAACTCAGGGCCACTGTACTTTCCCTGAGCTTTTTCACTCAAGATGGGCACTCTACCACTTGAGCCACAGCTCCACTTCTGGCTTTTTGCTGGTTAATTAATTACACAGGAGCACAGAGAGTCAGAGCAATCTGTCCGAGTTTGCACAGATCTGGAATTGGAATCCAGTTTTCTGTGTCTCCTATGCTGTGTATGGAATCTTCCTTTCTAGGCTATAAACAGATTGTACACAAGCAAGGGTATATTAAATCACAGAAACAAGTCGATGGGAGTATTCCCACAGATCAACGTAAATGGATGCCACCTGATATTTCTCAGTACAGCAACGTGTGAGCATTTCAGCCCTGGGGTGGACTGGAAGTCCTCTCCAAGAGGACCACGGCCACCTCTGAGCAGCCTTCCTGCCTCCCCGTCCCTTCCTGGGTAGAACAGCAGAATCCCAGAGGCCTGGCCAGGAGAACGCAGGCCGGGCCGCAGGGAGGGTAGGACTCACTTTTGACGGTGAGGAACATGGCCTTGCTGATGTCGGTGCCCACACCGTTGCTGGCCTGGCAGAGGTAGTAGCCGATGTCCTCTTCTAGGACGTGGCGGATCAGCAGGGAGCTGTTGGGCAGGATCTGGATGCGGCCGGTGAGGGGCACGGGGTGGTACTGCTGGGGGTTCCCGCTCCCTGGAAGGAGGCAGTGGTTAGAGGGGCTGGGGAGCGGTGCGTGTGTCGGTGAGGACTGAGCGCCGTAGGGATGGCCTAACCCCCCCCCCCCCGGGTGGGGCCCGTTCTGTAGCAGACACACAGCTCCCGTGCCTTGCCCATGGTAGGGTCATGCGGTGGCGTGAGCCTCAGGCAGTGACCACCTTGGCATTGAGCTCCTTGGGGGTGACTTCCAGGGAGAGGAAGAAAGAGTGGTCTTTGGGTCCCTACATAGGTGAAGAGAAATCAGAGCCTTCGAATGGCAGCTGCCTGGTTGCCGGGGGGCCAGGCCTGGGCAAGGGGCAAGCTACCCTTCAGGGGGCCTTTGCGGTACCCCGTCCCCTCTCCTGTCCCAAATGCCAGGCCGCAGTGCTAGGCTGTGGGACCAGGAAGATGTCAAGTGCACCCCTGGGTTGAGGTGTGGCTCTGAGCAGCGCCAGGACCCCAGAGAAGATGGGTGTTGAGGGTTGGAGACCCGGAGTGGACAAGGGACTGGGGATGGACACTCAGCTTTAGGGTGGGAGGGGGAGGCCAAGCCTATGAGGAAGGACACAAGGAAATTCCGAGTCAGGGTGATGCTGTCCCTGGTGCCCGGCTCTCGGGGGCGGGGGGGGGGGGGGGGGGGGAGGTGAACTCTAGATTAACTCTAGGCAGGGGTCCTTTAAGGTCAGAAGCCAGGATGTCCCTGGGGTCCTGGCATTGCACACGGAGAGCCCTGCACCCCCAAACAGTGCATCCTCCCGCGCCCTCCCTGCCCCCACCCCGGTCGGAACCGCTACTGGCCAAGGGCTCACCTTTGGCGTGCTTCCACATGACCTTGGGGGGCGGGTAGCCATCCACCGAGCAGTTGAGCACCCCGGCTTTGCCGTAGATGCCGTCCTGGTTGTTGGGCTGCACCACGAATCGAGGAGGCACTGCCGAAAAAGGGCAGGGAGGGGGAAGCTGGACATCTGTCTCCCCTGGGCCTCCCTGGGCTGGGGCGGGGGGGGCGGGGGGCGGTAGGAAACCTTCAGCCTAAAGTTGTTCCACATGGACCGTTACCATGCTGGGAGCAGGCAGCTTCCGACACCCCGGGGCTGTGAGTCCTGAGACCCAATCCTGTCTGCACCAGTCTGACTAAGCCACTGACTCCCCGACTCTGGGACTCAGTTTCCTGCCCTGGAAGCTCAGAGGTTTAGATCTCTCCTTTTTGTTGCTGTGGTTGTTTCTTTATTCTCTTGGTGGCACTAGGGTTTGAACTCAGGGCCTCATACTTGCTAGGCTGCTAGTTTACCATGGAGCCGTACCTCCAGCTGGTTACTTGTTTTGGCTGGTTATTTTGGAGATAGGGTCTTACTTCCTGCCTGGTCTGTGCGTGCCTGAGACAGGATCCACCTATGTTTAGGCTTCTTGTTATTGCTGAGATCGCAGGTGTGCACCACCATGCCTCACTTTCCTCCATGGAGATGGACTTTCCTGGACTCCTCTGCCCGGGCTGTCCTGGAACCTCGATCCTCCCAAGCTCAGCCTCCTATGTAGCTTGGCCTGTCTGGTACGTACTACTCTGCCCAACTATGGGTTGAAAATGGGTCTTTCAAATGTCTCGGCTCTAGCTGGCCTTGGAACTGTGATCCTTCTGATCATCAGCCTTCCAAGTAGCTAAAATTACAGGCACAAGCCATTCGCATCTGGCTGGACCTCTCCGTCCTCTGAGAAGCCTGGAGTTCCGAGTCGGGCAAGCCGCCTGCCCCCTCACTCACCACGCACAATGAGCTGGCGCTCCCGGCTCACGGTGGCCGCCGCGTTGCTGGCGATGCAAGTGTAGTTGCCGTTGTGCTTGAGGGAGACGCTGGAGATCTGCAGGGAGCTCATGAACTCTTTGCTCTCGATGGTCACACCCGAGCCGGAGATGATCACCTGTCCATCCTTCCTCCACGTGATGCGGATGGGCATGTCCCCCGAGGACACCACACAGGGGATGTAGAGCAGCTGGCCGATGGAGGCGGGTGGGAACTCGAAGGGCTGGATCAGAGGGGGCACTGGAACCGCAAAGGGAGGACGCCCATCAGCCTCTGTGGACCCTACCCGGGGGCTCTGTGTCAGGCTTGAGAGACCTCGCCCTCCCGGGGGGCTCTGGTGCTTTGTTCTCCCGGCCACGCAGAATCTCTTGGCAGTGCCTGGTGTGCCTGGCTCTCCTGTCCACCCAGGTCTGAGCCATTCTCTCCTGTCCATGGTCTCAGCCTCCCTGCATTAACCCTGACCTTCAGATGTGATTCCCTTGACTCCTGTCGTGCACCTACACGTTCAGCCTCCGCCCATTCCCCACAGCCGCTTTCCTAGAACCAGGGAACCACGCTGGGCTTCTTCCCACTGAGGCCTCCTTACCCACTCCGCCCCTTGCCTGGCCGGCCAGCAGCTCCACGCACCGCCTGGCCAATGGGACAAGAGCTTCAACCTGGTTCACAGAGGAGAAGCGGGAGGCTTGGCGCTCCCCCTGCACACAAGGGGAATCTGAAACCGCACCTGTTGCTTCTCCGAGTCCAAGCTGTCCTCCTGCTTGGCTGCCTCCCAAGAGAGCGCCCCAGATGCCCAGATCACCCACCCCTGCCGTCTTCTAAGGGAGTTGCCAGGATAGAGGGAAATTTCCGAGCGGGAATCCTGTCCTCTTACAAGATAGCCGCTTGGTGAGTTAGACTGTCCAGGCAGAGCCCTGTGTGTGCGGCCTCTGCCCCACACTGCCCATCTCTCAGTCCCCGAAGGGCCTGTCTGGAGCCCGAGTGGCTGGGAGATGAATCCTCCTTTCTCGGCTCTGGCTAGAGCAGCAGCCATTATCTTTATGATAACTCAATTAGGCTGCAGCGACTCCCCCCAGCAAGTGGGGGAGACGAGAGCGAAGGAGACAGACAATTAGCTTAACAAGGATGAGCACCCAGTAGATGAGATCTCCTTTCTGCAGTCAAATAATTAAATTACAAGGCTGACCACAGTCCTCTGGCCTCCTCTGGGCTTCTAGCCCACACTTCCTTGGGAGCCTGCTATTCTCCCACCACCCCCAAACTAGCAGGTGTACCCCCTCCCCACAGGCCATGCCCTCCTGTGGCTAGTTTGGGGGTGGTGGGAGAGCTCAGTGGGGGGGGTGCCCCTGGGGGAGAGGCCAGGCATGGACATAGAAAAATCCCTCCATAGGGGCGCGGCTTAAGTGGTAGAGCACCTGCCTAACCAGTGCCAGGCCTTGAGTTCTAACCCTAGTATTTAAAAAAGAAAAAGAAAGAGAAGGTGCCCACTGTGCGTTGGCAGGAATGAGGACCCAGAGAGCTGGCCGCGTGGGTGAGGCAGAATGTGGACGTGAGCCCCTGGGAGGGAGGAACACGAGGTGGGAGAGCAGTTCAGGCAGGGGCAGACTCTCTGGCAGTTAAGATGGGATTTTGATAATGGAACAAGTTACTAACGCAGGTTAATTCATTAATTAACCAATTCATCTAATATTTATGAAACGCGGGCTCTGCGAAGGCGGCACGTGGGCTGGGAAAGCAGAGACTCGCTGGGATTACAGGCAGAGCCTCGGGAGGGTATCACGGGGGGGGGGGAGGTGGGGCGTTAGGCACCTCTGCTCAGTGCAGAGGGTGCTCCTCGGGGTCACCGCAGTCTCACGGACCACAGGGACTTGAACACAAACGCTTGCCCACTATACACGGGGTGAGGGAGGAGGAAAAGGCAGAGGCGAGGGGGCCCGGCCCCCCATCATTCTCTGCAGCAGGGTCCTGAAGGGGTGAAGAACAGAGGCACGGGTGTGAGCTGCTCAGCCAGGCTGGCCTGTGGTCCTTGGAGGGCTGTGGTTCCTGGGGAGGCCCCGCCCCTCCCCTCCACCACGGCTGGTGCGGGGCTGACACGTTTCAAGGAGGCTCAGAGCGCAATCGGGTGCAGCCAGAGGTGGCTGAGAAGACACGCGGCCGCGGCGGTCTGCGTGGCATCCGGCCACCATAAAGCTTTTATAGTCACTTGTTCGGGAGTGTCACGCAGTCCTGACCACCAAGCCCAGATCATAAACACTTTATGGGGTCTCACATTATCTGTCTTCGAGGCTGAGCCTTTTTATTTACTGTACCCGTTACCGGAGTGCGCAGGGCATGGAGTCAGGGCCTCTCTGCCCATGTAGCATGGAGGCTGTGGCCAGGAGGCCTGGGTTCCCCATCGAGGGACCCCAGGGCAAAGGGCCTTCTCCCCACCACCCTGCTTCTGCCTCTGGACCAGGCCAGCTCAGGATGGGCCTTCCAATGCAAATAAGTCTCCTTTTCTAAGGAACGATCCCAGAGTCAGATTTTTACCACAATCCTCTCTTCTCCTGATCACCATCTTGAAATCTTTAAACCTGGGCCTCCTCCCTTGGAGGCTCTATCCAGCGTTCCTCCTGGAGGGCAGGGGCACATGTGGATTGGTAGAACTTCAGCAGTGCCTGGGATGGAGTGGGGGTGCAGTGTCACCGAATGGCTGAGCAGAGGCTCCCCGCCACCTTCACGCACCATCACCACCGTCAGCACGAGCCCCTCTGTCCCGGAAGGAGGTTGCTGGCTTCTGTGTTTCTAAAGCAAGGATGGTTGCTGGCATCAACAGCTTCCTCAGCCTCCCTCCCTCCAAGGGCTATTAGGTGTTATCCTTCCACAGACAGCGCCCCCTGCCTGTAAAGGCCAGTGTGGCACCTTCCAAAGGCATTTCAGCCAAGAGCAGGTGTTTGGTCCATTCACTGGTGGTAGGACTCCAGGCTCCTAGGACTATGGCAGGATTGAACAGGGCCCTAACTGAAGTTGTGTGTTGAATCAGTAGGGAGAGATGTATGGGGGGGAGGGAGGGTATGGGCATTAGGGGTTCAGGCTGCCTGCGTGGGGGGTGAGGTGTTCTCTTAGGCCTTCTCTTCATGGGGCCTGCTACTCCCTCTCAAGTCTGGCCTTGCTGACTGCAGGCAGGAAGCACTTCATGACTTCATTTCACCTGCAGAAACCCTCAGGATGTGTCTTCACCCAACCAATGCCAAGGGTCCCAGTGCTAGGCTCACCTTCCTGGTTAGCTAAACCTTCAGCCCAGGTGCCCAGGATGCTTTCAGGCTATATTATTTCCATCTGCAGGGGGCCCTAAGTCTAGGTTGGATCTCTACGCCCTCCTCTTCCCATCCCACCAAGGATCTTTCTGGAAGTCTGGAGACAAGCACTGCCTTCCCTATCGACTGGTTGAGCCTGGCAGTCAGAGCCCTCATGCCAAGCCCGGCTGTGCTCGAAGCATCCCCCCAGCTGCTGCCCCCTTGGGCAATTCCACTTGCAGCTGCCTTTTGTGGTTCAGGAACCACCGATGAATCATTTGTGCCAATGTGCACACATGTGCCTGTGTGCACACATGCGTGAGAGTGTGTGTGTGTGCTTGAGGGTGAATGGACGTGTGTGTTCCTCTGAGTGTGAATCTGTGTGCAGCGTGTATGTGTCCTGTGTCTGTGCATGCACACACAGGTCTGCACATGTGTGTGCATGCATGGGTAGGTGTGTTCTGATCTTCCTGGCTCATTGTTTGGGAAATCTGTTTGAAGACAAGCAGTCTTGAAAGGAATGGAGTCAGTGGT
The DNA here is from genome assembly GCF_000151885.1 of Dipodomys ordii. Lineage (NCBI taxonomy): Eukaryota > Metazoa > Chordata > Mammalia > Rodentia > Heteromyidae > Dipodomys > Dipodomys ordii. Next base: position 19,695,940 of record NW_012267226.1, read on the forward strand.
TGCTTTCCAGATCCCAGAGCAATGGATTTCCCCCCCCCCCGCCCCAACCCCCTCCTGGTACACCAGCCTTTGGCTGTGTAGAAAACTGGGGGTTGGCTGGAAGGTTCTTATTTTATCTCAAGCTTCTGACGCCCTGTCCTACCCCACCCCGCCCTTGTCTGTGCTCTTTACACTGCTGCTCTTGTACGATGCGTTCTCGGCGTGCAGTAGCGGTGGGGTCCGCCCATCCCTTCCTCCCTGGAGTCAGGCCCCCTTGCCATACCCGGGGGCAGCTCCCCCACCCCCGTGTAGTTCTTGGAAGAGCACCGCTGCTAATCAAGCTGCATGATCATAATCAGCTTTGATGGGTTCTTCTGCAAAAGTGCATTCTAATGAGGTGAGGGCGCGGGAGTCGGCAAGCAGCCGGGGATGAGGGACCCTGGCTTTCGGAGGGGTAGGGGTGGGGCACGGGGCCTGTGGCCTTCCCATGAAGGCTATGGGCATAAGAGGAGGCAGGTGGCCTTGTCCCTTCTAGGGCTGGATTTTTAAGAGCCTGATTGGGGTGGGGGGAGGTACAGGAGTCTGTACCTCCCCCCACCTACCTCTGCCGGGGAGACTTGTCGCTCAGCACTATCACAACAGGCCCAGCGAGTCGCTGAGACGGAATGCATCAGATTCAATTCATTAGGACGGATCGTCCCCTGAATGGGGCTGAATAATTGATGAGCAGAGCAGCTTCCAGGGTGTTCTGAGTACTTTAAGGCTCGCCGGAGCCCTGTTACTATTATTTATTTATTTATTTATCTCCACCAATGAACCCGGCCAAATGCTTGTTGGAGCATTGGGCACAGGGAGTAGAGCAAAGGTTAGATGTTTTAATATGTGATGTTTACACTGTCAGCTCGCGGTCCACTGCTTGTAACAGAAATGGATACAGGCGGCCGAGATGCTGTGACGGGGGTGGGGGTAGGGTGGGAGGTGGAGTGGGGGAGGGTTTGGGTGGGCAGGCTGCTCTATATTCCATAGCCACCAAGTGGATTGGCCCAGGATATGGACCTGGGGTGGTGGGGTTCTCTCTAGACCATGAAGGGGGTCTTGGTACCCCTCAGCCTGTCTGCAGCATAAGATGGAGAAGCAGGGAGGTAGCCATTTCAGGGTGTCCTATCGCTTCCCTAGGCCTAAAAGGACCTGGAGCCCCTCAGCTCTTGGGGCTTTGTGGCAAGGATTCTTGTTAATCGCCCCAACCCAGACTAACGTCTCAGATTTAGTTCAACAAGCACACCCTGTCTGGCACCTTGACAGGTGGCAGGCACACAGAGAGGCTTGTGACATGGCCCTGAGCACTGTTTTGAGAGAGAGAGAGAGAGAGAGAGAGAGAGAGTACAGCACGCCAGATGACAAGGAGCCATTTTTGATTTTCGGTGGTACTGGAGTTTTGAGCTCAGGTCCTTGCTTGTTTAGCTGGGGTCCTACTAGTTGAGCCATGCCTCCAGGCTGGCTTTGTTAGCTGGTTATTTAGGAGAGGGAGGCTTATAGACTTTTCTGCCCAGGCTGGCTTTGAACCATGATCTTGCAGATCTCAGCCTCCCGAGTAGCTAGGATTACAGGTGTGAGCCACTGGTGCCAGGTTCACAAGGATCTGTTGGATTTTGCTGTCAGTTTCCCAGCCATCCCCAGATGTTCACCACTTCCCAAAGACCCCTCCTCATCACCTGCTTGAAGGGCTAAAATCGAGCCCGGCATCTGTCCCCCAAACCCTGAGTTTCCTTTCCACCTATCATGTCTCCATTCAATCTCGCTTATTATCTCAGAGAAAATAAAAGAAGATACCAGGTCTGAGATCCATGGTTTTTTCCCCCCATGGATCAGGGGCCTTTTTTTTGGTCTGGACCCAAAATGAACCTCATCTTTTCTTCTTTCACATGGACCATGCGTGGGTCCATGCTCGCTCTCCTGTTTTGGTTAACAGCCCTTCCCTCTCTTCTCTCAGGGATGTGTGTGGTCAGGACCCGAGCTCAGCCCATCTGGTCCCCAGGGCGACCGGGAGCCCTCCTCTAATGCACTGTCTGTTGGTTTCAAAGAACACAACTTCACAACCCCAGGATCGAGGGCGCCAGTCACTGGCTCACACATCCCCTTACTTGCTCATTTATATTCATTCATTCCATCCACCAGGCAGACACCCTCTGCTAGGTGAGCATGAAGGGTTGGGGGCGAGGGTGGCAGGCTTTCTGGGCCTTGGGTGGCACTAGCAAGAAAAGATCCTTCCCTACCCTGCCTTTGAGACAGGGGGCCTGCATGGGCTCCTGCACTGGTCTCAGAGGGGCCCTGCGGAGTTCCTTGTGGCTCTCTCCTGACATCAGGGGCTATACGCAGCATGCCATCCCTAGCCTCAGCTTCCTGCCCAGAAATTGAGCTACATTTTTCTCTTTGTACCCAAGCTCTGGTGTCTCTGGGGGGGGGGGTCATCACTGCCTTGTCCTGAAGTCTGTGTGGGAAACTGAGGCAGAGCTACTCTGGACTTTCTTCTTTTCTTTTCCTTTTTTTTTCTTTATTTTTTACCGGTCCTGGGGCTTGAGCTCAGGGTCTGGGCACTGTCCCTGAGCTTCTTTTTGCTCAAGGGTAGCGCTCTACGACTTGAGCCACTGCACCACTTCCATCTTTTTCTGTTTACATGGCGCTGCGGAATGGAACTCAGGGCTTCAAGCATGCTAGGCAAGCACTCTACCACTAAGCCACATTCCCAGCCCCCTCTCGACTTCCTCGTGTCTACTCATAGTCTTCCATCCTCTTCCCTTTCTTCCAAACATCAGGCTCTTTCCTTCTGCCTTCCACCCACTCATGATTGCTGCCGCCTGCGTGGCCAGCTGGAGAAGGGTACACAGCTGGGGAGGCCAGAGGGTGGCGGCTGGGGCTGGGGCGGGACCCTACCTTTGACAGCCACATGCACGGTCTGGCTGATGGAGAGCTGGGGCTGGATGAGGACGCTGCACAGGTACTCCCCCTCGTCCATGCCCTTCTGCACGTCCGTCAGCTTCAGGGTCCCGTTCTCGAACACCACCTGCCGGTGGTTGTCCGGCAGCAGCAGGGCGTCCTTGTACCACTTGATGGAGTAGTAGGGGTAGCCGATGACCCTGCAGTTGATGAGGGTGTCTCTTCCGGCCACAGCTGTGATGTTCTTCATTGCCCGGATGCTGGGGGGTCCTGAAGAGTCGGGAGGGAGGAGGCAGACAGGAGGGGCAAGCGGTGTTGTCAGCCAGGGCCGGCTGGGTGCCACCCTGGGGTGCTCTTCTCAGTTGCTTGGCCTCTGAGACTTCCAGGGGAGGGGGGGGAGTGGGTGTGGAGTGGACATTGGGTTGGGGCAGATGGAGGCCTTTCCAAGACTGGAGTCAGAGGCCGGGATTGGGGGTTTTGCTCACACTGTTTGGGGGAGTCCAGGGCTCTGTGGGTCAGTGGGCAGGTGCAACACGTATATGTATGTGTAGGGGCTCAGAGGCCATTGTGTGGGGATCCCATGCAGGGAGGGCCCCCAGAAACTCTTCAAGCCCAGGTCTCCAGCAGCGGATGAGGGGCAGGGTTAGAAGATGGGGGGAGGGGGCTGCGGCTCTGTCCCCTTTCCTGTTCTGAGGAGGGTGGGCAGGGCATAGCCAGAGGAGGGTGGGCACCTAGCGCAGGTGGACATGACACTAATCTCCTCTAGGCCCTTCTCTGCCCCTAGCCCGTGCCCCTTCCCTCCAGCTCCCCAGCTCCTCCTCTGCTAGGGGTCACTGGCAGGGTCAGACAAAAACCAGTCAGAGCCACAGGGCTGTAGAGCATCAGAGGAGATAGACAACAGAAGTGTGTGTGTGGGGGGGTGGCCATCTTGAAGACCCTCCTTGACTCTTGGAGGTTTCTGGCCTCCCCCAAGTCTCAGCTCCAGCCTCCTACAAGGCTGAAGCCTTGTGTGTGTGGGGGGGAGGGCAAGACATGATACCCCGAGTCCTGGCTGCCTATACTTCCTGGAGCACTTAGGGGCTCAGTGGGAGATGCTGGGGTCACAGCTGCCTCTGAAGGTCAACTTGCTTTGTGCCCCTGCCCTATATCTGTCCTTGCAAGGTCTTGGTGGGGCTGGCAGATGCTAGCAGGTGCATAGCATGGTGGGGGTGGGGTGGGGGGCAGATCAGGCCGCAGGAGAGAGGTAGAGAATAAGAATGGGGTGAATTCTACCAGACACACACTCACACATAAGAATGGATGACAGGGATGTGGAGGGTAGGAGAAGGGGAGAGAGAGAGAGAGAGAGAGAGGAAGAAGAAGGAGGAGGAGGAGGAAGGGGGGACTACTAAAATCAAAATGATGTTTAATTTTTAAAAAAAGAAAACAAAGTACTAATCACCACAAGAATAATGGTAACCACAGAAATGGAAAGGAACTCAAAAGCCTATTCTGATATTTAAATGTAGACAGGCACCTCTTACGTTTATTCGTGCCTGATATTCAGCACTGCCCACCGAGTTCCGCGCGGTGCACCGGTAAACACCCCCGTCTCGGATCTGGGGGCCCGTAACGTTCATGTGGCTGATGGTGGTACCGTCGGACATGGTGTACTGGTTGGTGCGGTGGCCTCCGTCCCGCACGACGGACTCGTCATCCAGGGCCCAGGTGAGCGTGGGGGGCGGGGCGCCCTTGGCCGCGCACATCAGGGAGAATTGTTCCCCAGGGTTCACCACCTTCTCGCTGAAGGAGGAGATGATGCGAGGCGTGCCGTCTGCAGGGAGCAAGGAGCCCCCTTCAGGGTCAGCTGAGCCACAGAGAGACTGTCCCCTCCCCTCCCCAGACCACCCTACCCAGAACGGGAGGAGGCAAAGTAGTAGCTGTGGTATCAGTAATGAAGGGTCACCTGTCCACTGTGATCGTCGTGGTCCTGAGCAATGCAACTACTACTGCCTGTGGATTGACGCCTGGCCTTTGCTGCTTAGTTTCCTGTGTGTGTGTGTGGGGGGGGGGCGTACGTGCCAGTCCTGGGGCTTGAACTCAGGATGTGGGTGCTGCCCTTTAGCTTTTTGTTGCTGTTGCTGTTGTTGTGGGGCTTGAACTCAGGGCCTGGGCACTGTCCCTAAGCTTTTAGCTCAAGGCTAGAGCTTTACCATTTTGAGCCACAGCTCCATGTCCAGTTTTCTGGAAGTTCATTGGAGATAAGAGTCTCTCCTGGACTTTCCTGCCCGAGGCTGGCTTTGAACTGCTTTCCTCAGATATCAGCCTCCTGAATAGCTGGGATTACAGATGTGAGCCACGGGTGCCCTCTTTGCTCCCGTCTGGCACTCTACCACTAGAGCCACACCCTCACTTTTTGTGTTTAGTGGTTAATTGGAGATAAATATCATAAGGACTTTCCCAGCTGTCTTTGAACTGAAATCTTTAGATTTCAGCCTCCAGAGGGGCTAGGATTACAGGCATGAACCACCAGAGCCCGACTGCTGCCCTCAGCCATATGCTAGTGTTGTCTTGTGGAGGGGAGGGTTATTTTACCTCTCAGAGTCTTCCCATCTCTTAATGGTGGCAGATGCAAACGCCAGTGACAATGACTACCCCCCTCCCCTTATTGGGGCATCGTGGGGATTAAATCAAGGAATGCATCTGGTGAATAAATGCTCTTACAACGAACATTCTGAAACTTAAAGGCAGCTGTGTGTGGTGCTATGTGTGGAATGTGCTATGGAGTTGGATCCTAGCTCTCTGTGAACTTGATCATGTTAATGTGGGGTGGGGGAGAGGGGGGTGGATGTGGTGGGGTGGCAACCCTATTCACAAAAGACCTTAAGTTTGAAGATTCAAATCCGCATCACCCAGAGACAGTGCAGGTGAGAGTCTGGCCTGGGCTTAAGCCTTAGCTTAACTGAGTGACCTGAGATGAGATCATTAACATTCCATAGCCTATCCACTGTCCAGTGGAATGCAGGAGGGGGGATGTAATTAATTATTAACTCGGGTCATCCTCTCACATCAGATTATTGTAAGTGATTAAAAAGACATGAAGCACAAATATGTACTATTATGATGTGTCAATTAAAAATAAAACAATGTATGCTGGGCATAGTGGTGCATAACTATAATCACAGCACTTAGAAGGCTGAGGCAGGAAAGTTGAAAGCTGGAGATGGGCCTGCACTACACAGGGAGACCCTGTCTCAAAATAAGTAAATACATACATACATAGCTAAATAATGCAATAAAATGGGTGTCAAATACTTTTAAAGTAAAAAAAGAATGTACCAAAAGAAAGAAAGGCAAATGGAACACCACAGCATTCTTTGTATCCGGTTAGCATGGCAGACCAAAAGGTTCATGTAAATCTGAGCTCTGGCCAGCCTGCCAGCCCTGTCCCTATTTCTGGGGGACAAGTTCATGTAGTACTGGGGGACAGCACTGTCAGCTGTGGGGGGAGTGGGGTGGAGGGGAGGTAGGAGTTGTCATTTGGCCTTCAGCTCTCTTCTGCCTCCTCCTGGCTTTCCAATGGCCTCACCTTCCTGCCCTGCGGGGGGTGGGGTGGGCATGGCCTCTTTAACATATGCCTGTCTCCCTCAGTGATTCCATCCCTGGCTGGGATGGGCGGGGGCTTAGAGGGAAAGCAAGCGGGCTAGGGTGGCTCTGCTTCCCGTGGGGTTCCTCAGGAATGAAGGGCCTGGGCTGCTGTTCTTGCTTGTTGGGAAGAGACCCAGGATGGGCACAGGGGGGTGAGGGTGAAGGGTCCGCCCTGGGACTGGGGGCCAGCGGGGTGTCACCCTGCCGTGGCAGCGGGGCCTGTGGCTGTGGCCTTGCTTGCGTTCGACATCTTTTGGCAGCAACACAAAGCCCCTGGAAGGCACTGGTCTGTCTGTGGTCTGTTTGTGTTTGAGCAGTAGCAAAGGAGGAGGGGGAAGCAGACACCTACACTTGTTGGTAAGTTGTCTCTTCGTGCCAGTGGGCAGGAGGTGCCTCCCCTACGTGTCCACAGCACCCCCGTTTCAGGACTCAGGGCCTGGTGAATGGAAGGCCAGCTGGGTCTGAATTCCCACCCACCTTAGGCAACATGTGCAGCAAACGGCCTGAACAACCGTACACAGAGAGTGGCCAGCCAGGTGGAAGAAGAGACAAGGTGGGAACCAAGACCCCTGGTTAAGAGCCAGGGGGGAGGAGGTCTGGTAGAGGATGCTGAAGCCCAGAGGCTTCATTCTGGAAGGCTGAAACCCTTTGAGACCCCCCCACCCCCAGGAAGAGTCTCCTAATGCACAGCTCTAGTCATTTTGGAGGGCAAAGGCAATCTGATGGTTAAGAGGCCTGAGTTCAAATCCTCGTCTGTCCCTGGGGCAGTAGCGCTGTGTGATCTTGGGCCATTGACAAAACCCTCAGTTTCCTGAATTGCCAAATAGGTGACATTAACAAGGACCTGTGGTCAGGGTCCTTGGGAGGCTGAGAGGAGACAGGCTGCCGGCTCAGAGCGCACTCTAACCCATCTCCAGGATGGCAGAGGGAGGGGACCTGCCCCTGGCTTACCCTCCAGCACAATGATGGCGAAGTCCTGGGCCGTCTGGCTCTTGCGGGTGGCAAAGCACTGGTAGGCCCCCGAGTGGCTCTTCTGGGCCGAGGTGATGAGCAGGGTCTCGTTGCTGAGCCCTCGGATGGAGATGGCCTCGTCGGGCAGCACCAGCTCCGTGTTCCGGTACCAGCGGATGCTGAACTCCGGGGAGCCCGTGAGGGCACAGGACAGGATGACTGTGCTGCCGATGCCCGTCTTCAGCTTTTTTGGTGTCAGGCTCACGTGAAGGGGGTCTGGGCCAGGCCGGGCAGGGGTGACATAAGGGAAATGGGGGAGGAGCACGCAGATGAGAAAAGACAGAGGGTTTAGTGTGGGCGGAGGGGGGCTGGGGCTGGCCATGTTTGCAGGGCCCAGACCTCTGTGTGGCTTGGGACAGGGGCACTCTCTGCTCTAGGCCTCAGTTTACTCCTCTGCTACATGGCAGAGGCAGGCCAGGGAGTCCTTCCCTGATGGCCTGTGTTTCTCTGATTTGGGTCCCTGGGCCAGGGAGGGACTACCAAAGCTCAATTTGGGGGTGGGAACCTGGCTTGCTCACCTTGCTCTCTATCACCGCCCCCCCCCCCGCGAGTCAGGGAGGCACCCATGGCCCCACTTGCTGGCAAGTGCTCTACCACCTGAGCCACAGTGCCACTTCTGGTTTCCTGCTGGTTTATTAGGGATAAGAGTCTCATGGACTTTCCTGCCTAGGCTAACTTTGAACCTTGATCCTCAGATCTCAGCCTCCTGAGTAGCTAGGATGACAGGTGTGAGCCACCCGCACTCGGCTAGCCATGTCTATTTCTAATGCCAAGATGGGAAGCCAGAGTTTCAGACAGACTGGCTATCCTCCCCTCCCTCCAGGACTAGCCACCAGGGCAGCTGGGGGAGGGGGTTGGGGGGTCCTCCCTTCTCACTGAGTGCATCCCCAACCTACCGATGACCGTGAGGGTGCCCGTGGCCTCTGCCGAGCCGAAGGTGTTGGTGACTTCACAGATGTAGCTGCCGCTGTCCTCGGTGCGCAGGTCGCTGATGCTCAGCCCTGTGATGCGCTTGGTCCAGCGGCTGTCGGCGGGGAGGGGCCGTCCATCCTTGAGCCATCGGACGGCAGGGATGGGGTAGCCTGAGGCCGTGCAGGGAAGCTCCACCGTGCGGCCAGTCCACACTTCCTGGGAGTGGAAGCCGTCCAGGATGGTGGGGATGGACTCGGCAGGGTCTGGAAGAAGAGAAGGCCGGCAGGGCGGGTCAGCTGTGGATGGTGAAGAGAGGCCGAGAGAGGAAGAGGAGGGGCCTGCAGACAAGCCCACATCTACTGTCCTCATCACGAGCAGGCCCCGCCAGAGAGCACTGCAGGGAGAGCACACGTGTCTGTGTGTGACCCAGCACCAGGCCTGCCACTCCCCAGCCCACTTCCTGGTTCTTTGTCTGGGTCTCCAGCTGAGCTGGGGGAGCCTCTGAGGGACGGGGAACAGCCTCCCTGCCCCACCCCGCCTTCTTTTGCCTGAATTCCATAGACTCAGAGATGACTGCATATCTACCCAAGCCCAGAAAAATCTAGAAGCGATGCCTCTGCAGGACTCCTCTCTTCCCAACAGTGTTGCCCTATGTTGCATCTTCAAACCAAGAAGCAGCAGCTCAGACAAGATGTGTGGCCCCAGGCAGTGGGAGAGCCAGGGCCCTGTGGCTGGGAGGTGGCTGACACCTGCGTCATTGCTGCCATCGGCACAGCTCATAGCTGCAGGGTGTGTGTGTGTGTGTGTGTGTGTGTGTGTGTGTGTGTGAACACAGCTCATAGCTGCAAGGTGTGTGTGTGTGTGTGTGTGAGTGAGTGAATGGGGCTCTGCCCCTGCTGAACAGCCCCCACAGATTCCTCATTTTGCATCCCTCTTCCTCTCCTGAATCCCAAGGGCTTCTGTGATGGGGTCTGGTCTCCAGCCTGGCTTCATCCCAACAGCCTCCTCTTCTGCTGCCTCCACACGGTGGCAAACTAGCCCCCCCCCGGGGGAGGGGTGGGGGGGAGGGCCCAGACCCATTGTCTTTCACAAGCCAGCTTCAGGGTCCTCATCTGCATGCCCTATGCCATGGGGCTCTAGTTCATCATTTTTCCTTTCTTTTATTGTCAAATTTCCCCCTCCTTTTTTAAAAGAAAAAAAAAGGGCAATGAAAAAACACAGGTAATGTATGCATACGGCAAAACTTCAGAGAGACAGCGGAAGGAATGGCGGGGCTCACCCTGCGCTTCGGCCTTCAGCCTGGCACCCCCCCCCATCACCACCGTCCATGACAGCAACAACCGCAGGCCATGCGTCCATCTTCCTGGAAGGCCACGGGCTCCTTGAGGCAGTGTGGGCAGGGAGGTCCCTCCCGTGCCCGGCACAGGACACAGCCCCGGGCTGTTGGCCCGTCAGGTCTGCCACTGAGGCATTGGGCGTGCCGGCGAGCTGCATTTTCCCGCATGAAACTCCACATGACAGAGACGGGAGGATTCATGTTGCTGCCTAGAGTCCAGGGTCGTTGAGACCAGAGAGGGACAAAGATCAGCCCAGGATCACCCAGCAGACTGCATGTCTGAAATCAGGCCCCTGGCCCTTGTGGAGTAGCTAGTGCCCACGGTGCACTCATGGAACTTGCTAGATTTTGCTCGGAAGGTGGCGGCGAGAGCAGCTGACTGGTCGGCCCCCGGTCACCGATGAGAGCTGTCCTCTGTCCTCTAATGTTCATGCTCCCTGGGGAGGGGGCTTTCCAGAGACTCTCTGCTTCCTCTCCAGGGCTTTGCTGGGGCTGCTGGGAGGCCAGGCTGGGGCCAGAAAGCCCACAGATGTAGGTTCTGCGTGGGCCCCGACAGGCCCCGTATCTTGGGTCTCAGGGTCTCAGAGTCGTGTCCCACTCATCTCAGATGACTGGCAGCCCGGGCCTCCCTGCCAGATTCAGGGGCCTCTTCTCCACCCCACCCCACCCCTGTGGGGACATTCGGGGTAAACAAACCCAGTGCCTGGAGGGGGGGGATTACTCAATGTGACACTTAATTGATGCAAAATACACAAATTCCATGGCACACGGCAGAATTTACAAGCGGAAGGGGCCGCCAGGGTGGTGGAGGGGGGGAATTAATCACCGAGGCTCAGGCGTGAAATTAAATTCTGAGGGAAAGAAACCTCTTTCATTACTGCGGAGCAGAAGTAAAATGCTGTGGCGTGTACACACGACAGTCCCCCGGGAGGGTGGGGGGGGGACCGGGGCTGGGGTGTGTGTGTGGGGGGGACACAGATGGCTCTGCCCGAGAGATCGTGGGGGTCCTGGGTGTCCCCTGAAGGGCTGCTGCGACCTCCGGCAGCCTCTGTTCCAGGTCCTGGCTGGTGTGACCAGCCTGGCGTCTCAGCGTCTCTGGACGGGGTGGGACTCAGTGAACCCCACTGGGAGCTGAGTGGACGCGATGGTGTGACAATAGACTTCTTCTTGCAACGGTCATCTAACTTGGAAAACGCGGCGAGGATGAAAGCTGGCTCCTGTCTTGGGAACATGGCAGGGCCAGGGTGCCAGACGCCCTCTCCCAGGGACCACGTGGCACCACAAAGCCTCCCAGCCTTGTCTTCCTCAGAGCCGCAGGGCGCACAGCTGGTCACTCCTATCTGCAGACCAGGGGGCTGAGGCCTGGAGGCCAGATGCATCTGATGCCAGCAGATACCACTATCTAGCCAGGGCTAGTGGGCGGCCGGGCCGATTTGTAAATCCCCCCCAACAACAACAACAGCAACACACCTCTTCATCCCTCCCTTCCCCTCCTCCTCCACAGCCATGTTCCACTTGTGGCCATCTCCAGCCCATGTCTCCCCCCTTCCCCGCCCCCCCCAGCCTCTCTCCTTTGTGCCCAGGAACCCTGAACAAACGTGTCCTTAGAGGAGCTCCCGAGTCCTGGCCACAAGAGAGTGGATCACATCAATCACACCCTTGTCCGGCCTCCATGGAACAGAACCCCACCTGCAAGGGGTCAGGGCTGGCTCCCCGGCACCAATGCCCCCACATTAAACATTTGCTGAGACAAGCAGCTTCTAGACAAGTTGTACTGTTCCATCCCATCCAGCCCCATCCAGTCCCATCCAGCCCCACCCAGCCCCATCCAGCCCCATCCAGTCCCATCCAGCCCCATCCTGTCCCATCCAGCCCCATCCTGTCCCATCCAGCCCCATCCATCCCATCCAGCCCCATCCAGCCCCATCCAGCCCCATCCAGCCCCATCCAGCCCCATCCTGTCCCATCCAGCCCCATCCTGTCCCATCCAGTCCCAGCCCATCAGGCCCCTTGTCACTGCACAACCCCTCCCCTGCCCCTCCGTGCCCCTCCCTTCTGTGCCCCCTCCTTCCTTCCCCCTCCGCCACCTTCCTTTGTCTTTGTGGTCTCTCCATTCTGCTTCCTGGCCCTGTGTTATTCTCTCACTGTCTGGGCCTCTCTCCCTTGGCCTCGGGAAACCCTTCCTATCTCTGCTTCTCTTCTCTGGGTTGGGCTTTATCTGTGGGTGCTGGGTAGTGTGGTGCCTTCCTCTCTCTCCTGATGCCTGTGTGCCCCACAGGTGGTAGTGGGGGTGATAAGGAGAAGAGTTGGCATATCTTCCACATTAAAAGGGGACCCCTACTTCCCACCCCCAAAGCCGGAGGTCCATCCAGCAGACAAGAGGATGAAGGGCTTGGCTGTTACGAAGAGAACAGAGCAGGCCTGCAGAAAGGGGCTTCTGTGCTTTTCCCACACGGTATGAGAAGCATGCAAATGAGATGCAAAACACCACACAAACAAGTCCCTATAATTTGGAGGCAAACCACTCTGACACAACGCTTTTGGGAATCGGGCTGCAGATTCAAAAAGGGAACCACAAAACCTACGGTGGAACGCGGCCCCCATCTCCCCCCACCCTCCCACCACAGCGGCACATTTCTGTTCCTGTTGATTAACGCCATAAATATTTACTTGGCACCTACTATGTGCTGGGCACAGGGCCAGGCACCACAGACACAGGATCAAGGGGAAAGCCTGCCTATTACGTTCCCAGTTCCTGCTCTCTGAGTCTGGCCCCCTCCAGATAGAGGGCAAATGTGAGGTTTGGGGGGGCTCTGTGCTGAGGGAGCAGATCTCCCCACCTGCAGAATTCAGAGGCAGGCAAAGCCAAGTGCTTACCTAGTGTCTGGCTTGTTGGGATGTGTGACTTAAGGGGTCTAATCTCCTCCCTCCCCTAAAAAACCCCTGGTATTCAGACTGTCCGCTGGTTCTCTGTCCCAAAGCCACGCCCACATCACCTCCTGAGGGATTTTCAAATTGTAGGTCACAAACCATTAGGAGGTTGTAAAATCCATTTGGTGAGTTGCAACCAGCATTTAGGAAAATCAAAGTAGGACAGAAGAGACCACAGTGCATTGCTGTGTATGCGTGTGTGTGTGTGTGTGTGTGTGTGTGTGTGTGTGCGTGTGTGTGTGTGTGTGTGTGTGTGTGTGTGTGGTGGGCTGTGGGGGAATGTCGGCATGTACTTCATTAGGCCATGTCAGAACACATCCCATTGCTGTCCAAAATCCCTGGACCCTCTCAGGAGAGCCAGCCTCCAAGGATGCCACATGCCTCCCTTCCTCTCTGCTGGAGGTTGGTGTGGACACTCTGCTGCCCCCTTTCTAGGGGACAGGGGACATGCAGCTGGACTCTAGGGTCTTGGGAATCAGGGGTTCTCCCACTTGTGCCATACCCCTCGCCCTTATGGCTTTACTTATGTTTCAGATAGGGTCTCTCTCTCTCTCTCTGTCTCTCTCTAAGCTGGTCAGAGATATTCCTATCTCTCTCTCCTGCAGAGCTGGGAATCACAGGCATGAGTCACCATACCCAATGTTGAACAGCATCTTTAAAAATACCAACAGACATGAGAGAATGCAATAGTCTCCCCAAATCCAGACAAGCAGTGATCATTTGGGTGTATCAGATTTTACCATTGCCTTCCTGACCAGCAAACACAAGAGGCAGGAGGGTGGGTCTGTAACCCCCCAGCAGTGCATAAAGGTTCACATCAGCTCTTCAGGGAGAGCCAAGTGTCCCCTGATTCTGACTCCTGGAAAGAATTAATCTCTGGAGGCCAAAGGGGAAGGGCCTTGCCCATCCCGCACTCTTCAATCACTTTCTCTGAGGCCCCCGGGATGCAGGGGATGCCTGGGTCTGTGGCTGGAGACATGCCGGCCCACCTGTAGTCTCTGACTCACCGGTCACGGAGAGGCGGGCCCCGTTGCTCTGCCTGGTCTCTCCGCTGTACTTGTGCTTGGTGATGCAGCGGTAGGTGGAGAGGGCGTCCTCCTTTTGCACGTCAGCGATGTACAGCCCTCCGTGGGAAGTGATAAAAAATCTATTTCCTGCAGACACAACCAGGATAGAGCCCGTTATTCCCAACCTGGGCAGCTCTGGCTGATAGTTGTCATCTGGGCTGGAGTTATCACCCAGGAGAAGAGGCCATAGCGGTGACAAGGGGTAAAGCAGTGCACCTTAAAAGGCAAAGGGGCATTGGCATACCAGATGAGGCTCTCTCCCACAACACGTGACAAACAGAAATTATAGTAATTGTTTTCTCTCTCTCTCTCTGCCAATACTCAGGGCCTGGGTACTGCCCTGAGCCTCTTTGTGCTCAAGACTAGCACTCTACCACTTTGTGCCACAGCGCCACTTCCAGTTTTCTGGTGGTTAACTGGAGCTAAGAGTCTCATGGGACCTTTCTGCCTGGGGCTGGCTTTGAACCACGACCCTCAGATCTCAGCCTCCTGAGTAGCTAGGAGTACAGATATGAGCCACTAGCACCCAGCTGTCCCTGAGCATTATTTTGCTCAAGGTTGGTGCCCTACCACTTGAGCCATAGCTCCCCTTCTGGCTTTTTGGGAGCTTATTAGAGATAAGAGTCTCACGAACTTTCCTGCCCAGGCTGGCTATCAACTGTGGTCCTCAGAGCTCAGCCTCCTGAGTAGCTGGGACTACAGATGTGAGCCACTGGTGCCCAGCAATAATTGTTCTCCTCTTAAGTGTAGATGCTTTAGGGTTTGATGGCAAGAAGTGGGGTTTAGAGTCAAAGCACTGTCTGTCTCATCTACTCTCCAGCTAATGGTACTTAATCTCTCTGAGACTTACCTGTACAATGAGATGCAAATGATAAAAATACAAAAGAAACAATAAGATGTTTAGTATAGCTGGGCACTGGTGGCTCATGCCTGTAATCCTAGCTATTTAGGAAGCTGAGATCTGAAGGTCAAAATTCAAAGCCAGCCTGGGCAGGAATGTCTGTGAGACTCTGATCTCCAATAAGATACCAAAAACAGCCAGAAATGGAGCTGTGGTTCAAGTGGTAGAGAGCTAGCTTTGAGAAAAAAAAACATGCTCAGGGACAGCACCCAGACTCCAAGTTCAAACCCATGCTGGTGCACACACACACACACACACACACACACAAGTTAACCTAGAGAAAGTGCCTGCAACTTCTTTCACATTCATTGCTTTACTGGCTCCTAAAACAAGTTGAGCTATTTTCTCCATTTGCAGCAGAGGAAATGGAGACTCCTGATGAGGTTACAGGCGCAGGTCAGATTGTCAGCCAGTGGGCTAGAACTCGGCTCTCCCAATTCCAAGCTCTTCCTCGGTGTGAAGCACACACACCTTCCTGCCTGTGCGGAGGTGTGTTCCATTCAGAACATAACAAGATTCATCAACAAACGGTTTCATTCAGGCTGAGCCGCCATGGAGGGGGTGGGGCATGGAGAGGCAGACACACCATACAATCCCACAGACGGCCCCTGCACCTCCACTTTGTGCATGGGGACAGGCTCTGCGTGCCACCGCTGCAGCCACTCGGGTGCCTGGCTGTCAGGACTCAGCAGGGCAGCGGGAAGGACTGACAGCGGGACACCCATTTGCCAGTGGCGCTCAGGTGAGCTGGCTTTCTCTGTCCAAGGTCCTGACAGGCAAACTCGGACCGGGAACTAATGAAGGCTGACTTCAAGGAGAGGCAGTGACCTTGGGTTGGGGAGGGGCTCGACTTCTGTGGGGAGGGAGGGAGGTGGGACCTACAAGCTCAGGGCCTCATCCTCCTGTCTCTGGGATTATAGCCTGGAAAGTGAAGTCTGTGTTCCTCTGGGATGAACAGATTCCTAGGAGCATTTCCACCAGGCTTCCAGAAGGAAACTTGGGTGGGTGTGGGGGGGGGCGCTCACTTCATGCCCTCCAAATCCTCCCCCCACCCCCAAATCCCATAAGGAACATATCTGCTCCTCCTGCTGGGGCAGGGCAATCCCTCCGCCCGCAGAGGCCCTGGCTGCTGCTCATACTGATACGAATATTCTGTGAGGTCTTGCGTACCCCTCAAGCATGAGTTCAAGACTCTGAACATGTAGGGGCTGGAACCCGGGCTGTGCACACCCGCCCACCGTGGGACAGTGAGGTGCTTGGGTTCCCAACAGCCTTCGCTGGCTGGGGCCTCTCTGCCTCTCAGCAGCCTGCTCCGACTTCTGACCTTTAAAAAAAGCCTTTCCTGGTCACCATGGCTCTCTCAGCTTCCTGAAAGGCCTTGCTTCTACTCGCTGGAGCCCCCCTCCCCCAGTCCCCAACACCATCTTGAACTCTCAAGAGTCCTTCAAACACTGCAGGCAGCTGTCCTGTCCCTCCGTTCTTTTTTTTCCTAGTCCTGTAATTTGAACTCTGGGCCTGGGTGCTGTTGCTGAGTTCCTTTTGCTCAGCCTAGTACTTTACCACTTGAGCCACAACAGCTCCATTTCTGGCTTTTTCTGTGATGAATTGGAGATAAAAGTCTCATGGATATTTCTGCCTAGGCTGGCTTTGAGTCACAATCCTCAGATGTCAGCCTCCTGAGTAGCTAGGATTACAGGTGTGAGCCACCAGCGCCCAGCTCTTGATTCTTCTTCAGGGGAAAGAGTCTGAGGATTTTAGAGTCTTAGAGTTATTTATGTCATAGGATTTTCAGCAACTTCATCCATCTAAGTGAATTTCGGTTTATCTATAGTTTTCTTCATCCCTCATCTTCCCTTCCTCCCACCGTGTCCCTCCTCTCCTCCCTCCCATCTTTCCTGCCATATCTCAGTAAACAACTGGACACTTGGCCAAGTGTGAGGCTGAAACAATCACCCTTGACCCAGCGGGGGAGCTTGCACTAATTGTTTTAGATGGGAAGGTGTAGGAGGGCATGTGGGAGCCCCAGCCAATGACTCTCCTTGCAGTCTGCGAAAGCTGGGGTCTCAGCCCTCCTCTCAGACAAGTGGCTCTCTGTGCCCAGGCTTGGGACACCACGGGATCTTGTCCAGTTACCTCTTATTAGGGTTCCTCCAGAATCTGGACTTTGTAGCCCCTTCCCACACCTTGTCCCCGCTCTGATCCTCTTGGCACACAGACCATACCTGTGCAGACCCCTACGCGGTGCTGTGAGAAGGGCAGTCTGGAAGGGGCAAAGGTGATTGGCCAGCCAGTGTCAGAGGGAGGAGGTCACAGCCTGACCCCCTCACTGGACTCTGCATGCACCTTTTTCTTGTTTTGTCTCCATGTTGTGACATACCCAAGTTAAACATGGAAGTGTCTCCGTAATTTATTATGTAACTGGGACTAGAATGCAGAACTGCTGGGGGGGGGGCGTGCTGTCAATCAGAAGTAGTTGAGGGAAGGTGTGTGTGTGTGTGTGTGTGTATGTGTGTAACCAGAAAAGACACAAATCAGTGTTAGTAACTCACAGGTACCCCCTGGTCCTGGGG
The DNA here is from genome assembly GCF_000151885.1 of Dipodomys ordii. NCBI lineage: Eukaryota > Metazoa > Chordata > Mammalia > Rodentia > Heteromyidae > Dipodomys > Dipodomys ordii. Next base: position 19,713,208 of record NW_012267226.1, read on the forward strand.
CAGCTAGAACCCTAGGAACTTGTACCTTCTAGCACCCCAGGACCAACAGAGCCTTCAGCCTCCGTGGGATTTTGAAGCCTGGAGTGGGGGCTGGGGTGGGGGGCGATGGTGCGGAGATGGTGGTGGGGAGCTGGGGTTTCTATAGCAACAAGCAGCTGCTGCTACTGATGTCTCACATCCCTCATTGTCCTCATTTCCCCCTCCCTCCCCCTTCCTGTGCATACTTAATTGCAGTAACGTTTTCAGACTCAGTGTTTTGCTTCTCCTGAAACAAAGGCAGGCTGCAGCCAGGGGGGGGGGGTGCACAGCCAGCTCGAGGGGAAGGAGAAATCAGGGGTATTATGTTAATCCCCTCTGGGGGACTACAGCAACATCAGCTCTGCATGTTTGATGAGAATCAGTGATGGGCCCTGCTGGGGAAGGGAGGGAGCGAGCCGCCTGTGGAGCCCAGAGAGGTTCGGCCAACCCGGCCAGGGTTGGGTGGTGCACTGGCCCCCAAGGCTGCTCTGGTGGATGTCCAGGCAATGTGGCAGCCTGTGAGCAAGTCCTTCTCCCTGGGGAGGAATGGGTCCAGCTAGAGGCCGGAGAGTGGTAGTGATGTTTCCTGGAAATGGGTAGGTACGAGCGGGGACCGCTTCTGGTGATACCATTATTTTTTTATTTCTATTTTTATCGTTTTTTGTAGGTCGTGGGGCTTGCACTTGGGGCCTAGGTGTTGTCTCTGCGCTCTTTAGTTCAAGGCAAGCACTCTATCACTTGAGCCACAGTGCCACTTTCCGTTTTCTGAGTGGCTTATTGGAGATAAGAGTCTCACAGACTTTCCTGCCCGGGCTGGAACTGAGATCCTCAGATCTCAGTCTCCTGAGTCGCTGGGATTACAGGTGTGAGCCACCGGTGCCTGGCTGGTGAGACCCTTATTGGGGTATGTGTATGTTAATGTTTAAATGTGGGCTCTGCTCTGTCAAATGGTGTCATCTGTCACCATGCTCATCACCAACCAAGCAAGCGCCAATGAATCCGTTTCTTATTTCTGTGAACACTTTGGTTTGGCCACCGCTTTCCTGGTGACCTAGAGCAGGCTTCCACACTATTTTTTCTTTTTTAGGTGGTGTTAGGGTTTGAACTCAGGACTTCATACTAGTTAGGCAATCTGTCACTTGAGCCCCACCTCCTGCCCTGTCTTGTTTTAGTTACTTTTCAGATAAGATCTCCCTTTTGCCTAGGGCTGTGTACAAGCTACAATGCTCCTTGTGCCTCCTGCTTAGCTGGGTTTTCAGGCATGCACCATCATGCCTTGCTTCGCTTTCATTCTTTTTTTTTTTTAAAATAAACATACGTATTGAACATCCATTGCATGTTAGGCCAAGAGCTGGGACAGGAATAGGGGTATCCCTGGGGAAGTTTAGCTTTCTCTGTGGCTTTCAATGTTCCATCCATCCAGAGATATGTTAATTAATGTTTTCATTATGTTTATACAACAGAGTCAACTGAGGAGCATTCTAGAATTTCGGGGCTGTGATGACCTAGAAATGGATACTTTTTCAATCTTTGGGAGATCAGGTACAGAGCAGAGAGCCTCCAGCTAAACATGAAGGGCCTTTCTCTCTAACGGGCATCACCGTAAGCCTTGCTTCTACTTCTTCAGAATAGAAGGCATGTAAGCCGGATACTGTGGCTCAAGCCTATAATCCCAGCTACTTGTGAGAGTGTGGTTTGAGGGCAGCTTGGGTATGAAAGTTCAGGAGTTTTCATCTCAACCAGTGACTGGGTGTGATCTCCGCTATAGCAGAAGCACAGTGGCTGGGGGCAGTGTCCGGGGCCTGTCACACCCAGCAATGTGTGTGTGGGGATCACAAGTTAGATAATCACAGCCCAGACCTAAACAGAAACCACCTCCTCCCCCTCTCCAGTTCAAAAATAACTAATGCAAAAATGGGCTGGAGGTGTGGCTCAGGGGTAGAGCGCCCTGAATTCAATTCCTTGCATCACAAAAAGAAAGACATCTAGAAGAGTGGAGCACAGGTCTCAGCCACAGTTAGAGCACAGTCCAGTACAACTGAATTATGAAGGGCCACTCTATGGTACATCTGTTACATGAGGGGGGCGGGGGGAGCTGCATCTGTATCCCAGGGAGATGGCAGGTAGGTGGGGGCTGGCCCAGCCTTCAGCTCCTCACTGGCTCAGGCTTCCTATAAATTCCTCTCAGAAGCAGGGCTGGAGGTCAAGAAGGTCGCTCTGGAGATCCCCGGGTCCCACACGTGGTGTGAAGTGAGCGGTGGCACCTTTCCAGTCTTTTTCTAAAGGGTCAGAGAGCTGGGCCTTGGAGATTCCTGGCAGCTGTAGGAGCCCCTGAGAGATAATTGATAGCAACTCTCTGGGAGGATGGACCCCTGGCTCTTGCTCTCGGGGAGGCACGGTGTTGCCTGGGATTATGTATGGAGTGGGCCACCCTTAAGAGACTTTCCCTCCCAGCATCTGAGCATTCCTAGCTTAAAGAATGCCACAGCTGCAAGCCTCCACCGCCCAGGCCCGTGCATGCATGGGCTCATTTCTATCCTGCCTTTGTGTTACCATTGCTTTGGGGCTTGAAATACTTTCCTCTGATCCACCATTTCTCTGTCCATTCCAGCTCCTTGGAGAAGCCCTATCTGACCAGCTTATCAAAGCCAGCCTGGGTCCAGTCCCTGCCCCACAGTTTACCCTGTGCTACTGTGTTCACAGTAGGTGACATTTGTTGTTGAGAGCAAAGGGTCAGTTTAGTTTGTTCTGTAAACCCGCTGTGAGACCCGCCTAGCACCCAGTAGGAGCTCGGGGAACAGGTGGTAATCCTGCATGTGGGTGAGACAGAGGAGACTTCCAGCTTGGACTTGTCCCCAAGCGGATCTGTCCTCTGGGATCCCTCCTCCTTTAGCCACCAGTGCCACATAGTAATGGTTTGGGCTACTGTTTTCCCATTTAGGTCATTTTTGGCTTTTTCTTAGCACTCCTTCCCCCTCGCCCCGCCCCCTAGCTCAGGTGACCCCAGGTTGAGACATTAAAAGTGGATGGATGGTTTGGAGTGAACAAAAGAAAAAATATATAGGCGCTGATGATGAGTTAAGTCCCTGCTGGGCATCCCTGGGGCGTGACAAGAGGCCTTGCTAACTGTCCTTCTCTGTTGCTATCTCAGCATCCCAGGCTGGACCATTGATGATGAACGGATGTGTATTTGACTTGTGGTTCTGGAAGCTCATCAGTCCAGGGACAAGGCCCAGGGGTGTCTCCCTGCAGCACCCCATGGCAGAAGACGGCGGGTCAGGGAACACAAGAGCCAGGAGCAAGAAGGGCACGAATTTGCCTTTACTGGAATACCCACTCTCAGGAGAACTAACCTGCCCTGCAGTCGTGATGTTAATCCAGGCAGGAGAGCAGAGTTCCCCGGAGCTGAGCGCATCTCTCTCTTAATAGGCCAGTCTTCCCAGCCCTGTTGCATTGGGATCAATTCCCTCTCCCCCCCACCCCCCATGAACTTTGTGACTGCATTCAAGCCCGAGCCTTAGGCCCAGCGGAAGGCGGGAAGTAGAGGCTCCCTCACCAGAGTATCTCCTTCCTCCCGCCTTCTCTGGTCAATGGACATCCCTGTGATTGTCAGTGCTTGGCTTAAGAATGCCCAGAGCTGACAAGGGTCAGGAGCCATTCCAAGCACAGAATGCAAGGATGGATGATGGATTCCTCTTATAAGGCTGGGACAGAGTGACCTAGAGGTGGAGGTTTTAGCTGTCATGTTTTGGGAGCACTCAGTGTGGAGGCTCAGAGAACAAAGGAACCGGGGGGGGGGTGGCCAGGGCCCTGGGTGACCAGGAAGGTGATCACAGACAGCAGCCATTGAATGGCCACCTCCCTAGCACCTTTCGCCTTCTGGAACATTCTTCTCTTGTCCCCCCCGTGACACACCGAACCTGGCTTTCTCTGCTCATGGGCCCTGCTGTGGTGTCCGTGTGACAATGTTTAGGAAAGGCATTTGTGGTATGTCCGGTGCTGTGTAAGGGAGCATGGCGCTGGGGTGGAGCATTTCTCCTTTTGGAGGTGGATGCTTCCTCAAGCAGAACCCCCAAGGTTCTGAGGGAGGGGGTGCCTTCTCTACCACCTCCTCACCCCCAAGAAGGTCTCAGGGAGCAATGGGGTAAGGGGAGGAGGGGAGGAATCAGCTAGAGCGTTCTACAGAGGCTGGGGGCTTCGCTTGCCACAGGCCACGTCTACTTCCTGGGGCGGCCTCAGGAAATCAAGGTCTCAGTTGGCCCCTGGGACAGCCTGATTCTAAAAGAGAAATTGCAGTCGATACAGGTTAGCGGTTGGTGCTCCGCCCAGTATAGATTTATAAAGACAGGGGGTTCAGCATGAAGACGGAGCCTGTGGACAGCTCACAGGATGAATGAGATAACTCACCTCCAGTCAGGACATGGCCTCCAAGGCCATTTGTGCTGTGGGACGGAGTGGGGGGGGGCGATCATTACTTCCTGCCTGGCAGGGTTAGCCTCTGTTGGGGGTCCCCACCAGGGCACCTGCAGGGAGCTACTTGGGCGACACTCAATGGGTACCTTCCTCCCTTTCTCTGATGTTATTCTTGCTGATGGGGAGAGTCCTGGGATTTTCATCTCCAGAACTGTAAGAACAAAGTTTGTCATGCCTCTCTGCCTCCCTTTCCCACCCCCAGTGTGAAGTATTAGCCCAAGCAGACCAGGCCTCACCTGGACATGCTGTTTCCCAGGACCCACAGTTCATCTCTACTCTCAAAGACTCTCAGTGAGGGCTGTGGCTCATGTCTGAAATCCCAGCTGGGCAGGAGGCAGAGATTGGGAGGATGGCAGTTGGAGGCCAGCATAGGCACCAAGTTAGCTGAGATCAGTAAGCTGAATGGGCGTGGTAGTGTCACCGTGATTCCAGCCACACCAGAGACGTAGATATGAGGAATCTGGTGTGGGGCTGGCTCCAGACAAAGACATGAGCTCTGAAAGTGGAAGAGCACCTGCCTAGCAAGCACTGAGTCCTGAGATGAAAATCCCTCCCAGTACTGTTAACCCCCACCCCCATCACCCCAATCTCATCTACCACCTCGTGTTTCATTCACTGAGGGAAACTGAGGCAGCGTGAATCACACAGTGGGGTTCCTCCCAGCCAGAGGGCTGAGGGGTGTGGAGTACCCAGTCTTCACACGATACCCTTGGATCAGAGTCATCTTCCACATGTATTGACCAGCCTCCCTATGGGGCTAGCTGGCATCACCCCCAAGCTTCTTTCTGCCATGTTAGGCAAGGTGCCACCTCTTCATGGCTACCTCGGGGCTGTGCAGTAGAAGGATGGATGTCAGAATGACCCAGAACAAATGCACCCTGGCAGAGACAAGAGATCCAGCTCTAGAGTTAGAAGTGTTTTGGGTTTGAGTTCTGTTCCCCTTCGTAGGTGGGAGGAGCCACTCTGAACCCACTTCCTGTTAGAATGGAATGAGTTAAGGGATGTGCCCAGGCACCGTGCCTGGCAGATAGATGAATTCTGGCAAGTGGGAGGCTTCAAGCCCTGGACCTGGGTCTCAGCCTCCACGCGGAGGCTCTGACAAGCATCCAACCCCACAGAGGGGTCTTTTAAGGATGTGTGGCTTATGGGAAGAGATTTGGCTCAGCTCTCCAGGGTGCTGGCTCACAGTTGATTTCCCAGAGGTACCTGGGGCCTGGTTTCCGCAGCTCACAGGGAGTTGGAGGTAGAGGGGTGCGAGGACCCCTCTGGGGTCTCAGGAAGAGGAACGGTGGTGACTCCCCCCGTTTCTCCCCACACCCTTGTCTTCCACTAGACAGCTCTATCTTCCTCCTCCACAGAATTAGCACACATCTCTCATTCCCCTATTGCAACAAGATTTTATTTCTAATTATGCTGTAATAAAACTGGAGCGCTCCCAGGCTTCCTTTCAAATGACTTGTACACACACTGCCGATTGGACCCTCCTCGGCCCCATTGTAATAGCGTCTCCCTGACATTCATTAGGCATGCATGAGAGGGGCGCTTTAAGAATAGAATTGCATTTAAATGGATTTGCTGAGAGAGGAAGATGAAAAAAAAAGAGAGAGAGAAAGGGGGGGAGAAGGAGAGGGAGAGAGGTTTGTTGAACAAACTATGAAAACAAGATGCTATAATAACAGGGTACTGAAATAAGCCTTTTATTCCCAGTCCTCGTCTGCTGCACATGGCAGAGCCCAGTCAGGGGGTGACAGCTTCCACTTCGGCAGCCCCCACCGGCTTTAATGCTCCCGCCTGGGCGGGGGAGGGGCTTCATAGCTTCTCACTCCAAGTGGCCCAATGGACGAGGAACCATTGCAGCTGCAATTTGGGGATCACTAATGGCTCCCGCAGGACCCGCCCATCCGTTGCAGCGGGCTGGCAGGGAGGGGAGTCTGCACCCCTGAGCCTGGTGGAGGGCGGCGAAGGCTGGCCCAGTGCTCACCTCTCTAAGGTCTGGCTCATCCTTCTACCCCCCTCTCCCAAGGACCACCCTGCATCCCGTCAGCCAAAGAGGAGGGGCTTTTCCTGTCACCCTGGGTAGCTCTGCCACAAGGGAGTCGGGGGAGGGGACTCCCTGGGTTCCACGGAGCCTTGCTCCCTTCTCAGCCCTCCCAACCCAGTGAGGGCACGCTCCCCTGGCACTCTGTGCAAACCGCACAGCCACACTTCTGCCACTTATCGAGGACCTACTATGTGCTTCTATCTACAGGTGTCTACTGTGTGCTTCTATCTGCTTGTGGTAGGGGTCCATGAGGACCTACTGTGTGCCTTTATGTGTGGGAGAGCCCTACTGTGTGCTTCTATCTACTTGTGTCTCATCTAAATCACTGACATGGCGAAACCCAGATCCTCTTAAAATGGAAACATCTGGCTGTGCTAAAACAAAACAAAAACCCACCCTGGGCCTCCTATGTCTCTGGAGAGCAAGACCAGAACCCTCAACTGAGCAGCCTAAGCCCGCCTCTCATCCCGCCCCCACTGTGGCTCATCCCTGCCCTGCCCCGTGTATAAACCTGGTACAAACCAGAGGGCTGCCAATCCCCAGCCATCCAGCACCCTCCCTGCCCTTGTTTGGTCCTTACTGCCACTTAGATGAGGAAGCTGAGAATGAAGAGCATCAGAGCAACTTGCCGCCACCCTCAAAGCCGGGGCTGTCCAAATCCACACTGCCCTTAGCTAAGTGCTTGTAGTTCCCCGCGTGGCCTGGAGTTCCTGCCGGTGTCTTCCTGTAGGGGGCGCTCTCTCCCCTGTAAGGCAGCAACTCCCTCAGATCTGCTTGCAGACAGATTTGAGGCAGGATCCTCAAAGACACCCCACATCCCTCTTCCAAATCCCCACCACACTCGGGCCAGGGCTGGGATTTCCTTCATTTTTCATTTACTGCCCAAGCTCAGTCCTCAGCCTGCCTCTTTGGCCCCTAGGTTAGGGATCGCCATTGTCCCCAGAGCCAGAAGAGATCCAGGTGTGGTGGAGAGCTGTGGTGGCCTGGTGTAATTCACCCACAGGGCCTGGTGGCCTAATGGCTATGGGGGACATCCTAGCTTGTCAGCTGTCACATGATCAAAGAACAGGGAGGAATTAATATCCCCGAGGTGGTCGGGAGCCTCAGACACCAGCAGAAAATTACAGGACACCAGAAGAGGGTATTACCGAGTAAATGGGAGGGGACAGGAGATTTCTGTGGCTATTCCTGTTAGTGAGACAATTTCTTATCAAACTCATTATGCTTTGGAAGGGAGGGAGAGGGGATGGGAACAGAGGGGGATGAGGGACTGGGGGTAGGGTAGGATGGGTGGGGGCAGCCCCTAGAGAAGGGGAGAGAGGAGGGAGCTGTGGTGGTGACACTAAGGTGAACTGGCAGCTGGCAGGTGTCTTGTCTGCCTGGATCTGTCTGTCTCTGTGTCGCTCAGCTGGAAGCCAACAATAAAAACTATCCCTGGAAGCTGACTCCCTACTACGTTGCTAGGATCACCAGCCAGTGGGACAGCCCTCTCCCGTTTGAATCCCCTGGTGCCCAGAATAAAGTGTGAATATTGATCCTCCTTTTTGGTCCCAGTCTTTACTTTGTCCAATCTCCTTTAGGTCAAAGAAGATGCTTCGAAACCAAACACACCCATTTGCTTTGCAAAGCATTTTCCTCTCTGGCCCATGTAATACACATAATATCCTCTCCCCTACTGAGATCAGGAGGCCAGAGGAAGAGTCTGTCCTGCTGCTTACTAGTTGAGCATCCCTGCGTAGGTTGCTGAACTTCTCTCGAACACAAGGGAGTAAATAAAACCCTGAGCTATCGATTCACAGGGTCCTGGGGCTTGAACTCAGGGCCTGGACACTGTCCCCAAGCTTTTGTGCTCAAGACTAGCGTTCTACCACTTGAGCCACTGCTTGCTTTTTTGGTGGTTAATCGGAGAGAGGAGTCTCACGGGCTTTTCTGCATGGCTGGCTTTGAACCTCAAATTTCAGCTTCTTGAGTAGTTAGAATTACAGGAGTGAGCCCAGCTGCCCAGATCCTTTCTTCCTGTAAGGATGGAAAAGCTAAGAGGGTCTTATCATCATCTGTGAAACTTTTACAGAAAGGGAAGGGGTTACTATCAGCTTTCTGAGGTTAAGACAACAGGTTAAGTGTCTTTCCGGAATTAACACAGGCTGGAAGTGATGAGCTGGGCTTGAACCTTTCACGTCAAATACAGGGCTAGTGGAAGAAGTTGAAATGAGCCTCTGAGGGGGTGCTGATACTCCAATCCTTTTCTGTCTCTTTACTTTTGTGAGCACTTTGCTTTTCTGTGTGTCTCCACAATGATATACTACCGCAAAGGCCTTGAATGAGCTGGGCACAGTAGCCTAAACTTGTAGTCCAAACTACTTGGGAGGCAGGGATTAGGAGATTGGAGTTTGAGAGACTCCATCTCATGTAACAGCTTGGTGTCGTGGTGCATGCCTGTTATCCCAACGATGCGGAAAGCACAGTGTCTGAGTACAGGGCAGTATGCCTTTCATCCCTAGTGGTACTATGAAGCAAAAGTAGGAGAGTCACAATCCAAGCTAGCTTTGAGATAAGGCAAGATCTTATGCACAAGCAGTACAGCGTCTGCTCAGCAAGCTCCAGACGCTGAGTTCATTCCCCAGTCTCCGGCCAGACACATGGAAGGCTTTCAGTGCTGCTCTGGAGAGGATTCAGTGGCTGGGGGATTCGTGTGAGGGACAGGCACATCAGATCTGAGTATGGGAAGGACCCCCACTGTCCCTTCCACGCTCCTGCCCGGCACCCGACACTATTGGAAGTTCTCTAATTCACCTACAAATGTGTTTCCTGTCTTTCCACATCAGAACCTAAGTTCCCATGTTCTCTTGCTGTGCTATGAGCAGGCTTGGTCTCTTCTGACACCCAGGCTGAAATTTAGTGTCCATTAGGGAGGGATGCAAGGTGGGACCCGCCAGCGGTGATTAGGGCTGGCTCTCGGGAGTGGACGGGTCTATTCATGCAGCTAGTGGAGTCAGGGTTAGCTGGATGTGGGGTCTGCTCTGAAATCCATCATGGCTAGGGTCCCTTACCACACGATGCCCTGTGCCACCTTGGGAACTCTGCCAGCAAGAAAGCCCTTACCAGATGAGGTCCTTCGACCTTAGACCAGAACTCTGGGTCAAAAGAAATGCCTTTCCTTTCCTTTGGGGAAAGACTGGCCAAGTGCTGGGATTACAGGTGTGAACTATAATGCCTAGCCAGTACACTCCTTTGCTTTATAGTTTACCCAGCCTGTGGTGTTGTGTTATTGCAGATGACCATATTCAAAAATGAACTAAGACATCATCTTGCTGAGTTAGACATGTACCTAGCGCCTAGTACCTACTTAGGTACTCAATATATTTTTTGGTAACTGAGCAGCAAAAGGCCCTCCGGGGTTGCAAGAAAGAGATTAGCTTTATTGTGTGTGTGTGTGTGTGTGTGTGTGTGTGTGCAAGGCCTATTTATATCTCCTAGGCTGTAAGTACCACCCCAGTAGCCAGTGGCAGACGTGAGGGTAGCTGTTGATTCCAGGGGTCACGCAGAGCCGTGACCCTTCCTGACTGTGGGCTGGGGCAATCCCGCGTGATGCCGGGAACCCCTTCCCCCTCCCCCTCCCCACTGCCACACAGCCAGTGTGTTGAGGCTGCAGCCCTGTTTCTCAGAGGAGCTCAGGGAGGAGCGAGGGCTCTGCTTCCTGCCAGCCTAGCCCCATGGCGTCTGCAAGGCCGGCTTGCTACACATGGCAGCTGAGGGTAGGTGCTAAGCTTTGGGGATTAATACCAACCTCTTGCAGTACCCAGCTCCTGGGTCAAATGATCTTCACCTGGGCACCAGCCCAGACAAATGAGGTAATAAAAGCCAAGCCTCATGGAAGGGAACCGGTGCAGTGGGGCACCAAGAGCAGAGAAGGTAACAGGAGACCAGAGTTCCAGGGAGTCTGTGGCTCGGCCTGGCTCTGTGGCATTCATGTCTATAGACAGGGATGCCGAAGCCACAAGAAAAACAGTGACCTTTCCCAAGATGGTGAGCTCAGTGAGCACACAGCCAAGCTAGATAGAACTCAGGCATAGGACTCCCTGTCTAGTGCTCTTTCCTCTACTCCCTGGCCTCCTGGAGTACCAGTCTCCACCATGGGGGAGGCTGAGATCTGGAGGACTATGGTTTAAGGCCAGTGCAGGTAGAAAAGTTCACCAGACTCCTTCTCAACTATGAGTGGGGCCTACTTGAACATGCCACCACTGGCATTGGCCATTTCCACCTCCTCCTTATTGAAGCCCTCAACTCTTCTGGGCTTCCACAGACACCATCCTGTCTCACCTCCCCTTCTCCCTCATCGCCATAGCTGCTCAGTCTCCTTCCAGCTCCCTCTCTTCTGTGCTGAGTCTAAATATTGGTGTGCTCCAAGGTCCTACCCTGGCCTGCTCTGGCTAGACTTTCTCTGGGGGTTTGCATTCACTGCTCTGGCCTTAGTTCCCACCCACACAGTCCCAGGTCTGATCTCTGAGCCTTACAGCCCTGCTGCCTGTCTACCTCCATCTGATTCCTTCCTTCCTTCCTTCCTTCCTTCCTTCCTTCCTTCCTTCCTTCCTTCCTTCCTTTCCTTTATTTTTTTAGGTCGGTTATGGGGCTTGAACTCTGGATCTGGGCACTGTCCCTCAGCTCTTCAGTTCAAGATGAGCACTCTACCACTTGAGCCACAGCACCCCTTCTGGTTTTCTGGTGGCTAATTGGAGATAAGAGTCTCAGGGACTTTCCTGCCCGGGCTGGCTTTGAACCACAACCCTCAGATCTCAGTCTCCTGATTAGCTAGGATGACAGGCGTGAGCCACTGGCACCCGGCATCCATCTGATTTCTCATAGTCACTCCCAAGGGAGTGTGTCCCAAACAGAACCTTAAGCCCATCTGAGATCCCCAACCTGCATCCCCCAAGCCTTCTCATATTCCATAAAAAAAACAAAACCCAAGCCACTCAGATCTATAATCCCAAATGTCCTTAATCTAGTGATCTCTAAATCCCCTTGGTTCCATCACCAGCTATAGCTGAGAACTGCCTACTTTTCTTCAAGTCCGTGACCATGGCCTGACCGACGCCTCGCTCCTCCCCTGCCAGGCTCTGCAGCCCTGCCATTCTCTCGGCTTCCACTCTTCCCCTTTGTGATCCATTCCCCACTTGACAGCCAACGTGCCCCTCTCAGCAGCAGGCCCCCTCCTCCATAGCACTCCAGCTCTTTCTCGTGACCCACAGCCTCCCACGATCTGACCTCTGCCTACTTTCTGCATGGACCTTGCCTCTGTGGTCCCCTGCATGCTTGTTCACATCACGCTGGCCAGTCCAGAGCTGCCCATTCCTCAGGTACAAGCGCCTTTGAGCCTTTGCTTGGGCCATTCTTTCCGTGTGAGAACTCAGGATCACAAGTTCAGTGACTGCGTTTGTGTTATCACTGTGCTCTGGGTGCCCAAGACATGGCTGGTCACACTCAATAAATAGTTATTAATAAAGGAATAAAATCCAAGTTCCCATCCAGTATTTTTAAGTTTTCACGATCGATGGAGTTATTCCATGGAAAAGTGGGTGGGGCCCAAGGATGTGGTCTGGCATGAAGAAAGCACTTCACGGCTGAGGGTGGCTGGGTTAGCTGTCTGACTGTTTCTGGCATCAACGCTTTGCTTCCTAGAGACAGCAAGCAAATGCACAGGGGCAGGGTCGGTGTCGTCCCCCCCCCCCGCATCTGCTGTATCCACAGAGCTCAACATCAGCTGGGGTCTATAAATGTTAAGAGAAGAAACAGCTTATGAGCCAGGGAAGGAAATGGAAGCTGAGAGACCGGGAACATGGCCTGAGGGCTCATGATGTCTCCAGGATTCCGTTGTGTGGCTTAGCGCTTTTCTACCTCTGGGCCTCCAGTCTCCTTTCTTCCTTTCTCCCACATGGAGAGGACAAGGCAACATCACCAGGCTCTTTTTCAACATGGAGCTTAAGAACAATGGGCAACCTTCAGTGCTAAGGGTGGGTAGAGGTCACCCTTGCCCTGTGGGTCTGCTGTGTGACAGTGGGCAGGTTCTTAACCTCTCTTGGCCTCCCTTTCTTGATGGGTAAAGAAACAGAGAATCACAGCATGCATCTTCCCTCCCCACCCCACCCCAGCCCCTGCCACAGGAATCCCGTGACTATTAAATGAGAAAATGCACTGAAAGCTCCATAGTATGGGGTTTGCATAATAAATGTGGCCCATAAATGTTGATCATCTTAATGCTCATTAACTATTTCAATCTTGAACTGGGAAATGGGTCTTCTGCCTAGGATTTGTGCTCTCTCTCTCTCTCTCTCTCTCTCTCTCTCTCTCTCCTTTCTTTTATAGCCACAGGCGAGTCACCTGGAGCCTCCCTTCTTCCCGGCTTTTCTGCAACCAAGATAATGATAGCTCCCCTTCCTTCTAGCACTGCTGTGTGGATTAATTAGTGTTAATTAATGGGCTTTGAAAACGAAAAGCACCTAGGTAAGTGCTGATCATGATTATTAATGGGAACCATGAGCGCGGAGAAGGTGCTGAACAGGGTCCTAAAATTATACAGATTGAAGAACAATGAGGAGAGGTGAGAACGTGGCTATTACAGGGTGAGGCTGAGCCAGGTCTGCCAGCCGCCAACTGCTCCAGTCTGAACAAAAACGGCACAAAGCAACTTGGTGAGCCAAACAGGTGAGACGCCGTCAGCAAATGTCACAGACAGGCAGGGTCACCGCAGGTCACTGAGCCAACGCTGCCTTCTCTCCAGATTTTCCATGGGTTTTTGACTCTTTTCTTAGAGGGCTCAGATTTACTGGTGTATAATTTGCACAGATGGATGCTCTCCCGTCTTTCGGTCCAGTTCTGGAAGGTTCTGACAGCCGCATAGACTCAAGTAATGACCACTATCATCAAAGAACAGGATGATTTCATCACCTGGCTGATGCCCGCTCATCTTCTTTCTCACTGGCCCCTCTGTCCATCCCCAGCTCCTGCTAACCACCCATCTATTTCCCATCTGTCTAAGCTTGCCACTCACCTAATGAAATACATGGAGATGAAGGCGGCTGAAATCCATACATTAAAATGTGATGGGCATTGCAGGTGCCAGTGGCTCACACCCGTACTCCTAGCTACTCAAGAGGTTGAGATTTCAGGATGGCAATTCAAAGCTAGCCTAGGCAGGAAAATCTCCGATTAAATAGCAAAAAGCTGGAAGTGGAGCTGTGGCTCAAGTGGTAGAGCGCCAACTTTGAGTGAAAAAACTAAGGGACAGTGCTCAAATCCCAAGTTCAAGTCCCAATACTGGTGCGCGCACACACACACACACACACACACACATTATGGGCATACACTATTATCTCTTCCTCCTCAAGGCAGCTCTGACTTAGATACTACTGTTCTCTTCATTTTATAAATGACCTAAAACACGGCTTAAAGTGTTAGTCCGCTGGCTTAACTAGGTCTCATAACTAGTGAGTCATGGAGCTAGGATTTAAATGGAGAATTTTGGCCCCCAAGGCCATCAGATTCAGTGACCAGGGTTCTGTACAAAGACACCCTCTGAGGCCCTTCTAGAACACAGAGGCAGGAAATTTACTTCACACTTAACATCAGTTCTACTTTGGTTCCAGGAGAGCTGCAGCTCGGCCATTGTGGGGTTAGAATGAGATAGGAGGAAGGGTCAGGGAGGAGGTGCGGATGAGTTGGGGGGAGGGGGGAGACCCGCAGGAGCAAACACTCCCATCCAGTCCACTTATTGTGAGAGCCCTGCCTTGGTTTCTCTCAGATTCAGGGTTTTAATTTCATCTCGGCTGCTGCTTTGTGGATGTGAAGCTCCGTATCCATTTACAAGTCTAGTGGGACCTGGGGTGTGTGTGTGGGAGGGGGAGGGGGTGCAGTGTGCGATGTGGTTTCAAACCACAAAACCATTCTCCACGCCTTGGGAGCAGTGCTGAGCCGGGACTGTGGGAGACAGTGTCTGGCGTGGACTCAGCAGTCAGTACTCCAACAAAGGCGTTTTCCCTCCCCTCAGGTCCCTGCTGGGGAGAGGGAAGAGAGGCTTCCATGGCCCACGTGACCCTCTTCTCCTCCCACCCTATCAATAATTATCAAGACGTGCATGAAAGTACATTGACCTACTTGGAGGTTTCATAAATATAAATAGATTAAACAGTCCTGCCGAAAGATGCCTGGGAAAACATGTGGGGAGGAGGAGGGGGAGCTGCTCATGCTCTGGCGGACAGTGGGAGGACCCTCAGGCCTATTGAGTGACGACAGAAAGACTCTGACTGTAAGGAACAGTTCCCCCCCCCCCAGTTCCCTGCGTGAAGCCAGGACCACCTGGAGCTGGCTGGGCTGGCCCTTTCCTCCCCGTGCTGACCAAATGGAGGCTGTGCCCTGGCTTGAGTCCCTCCAGGTGTCTCTGCAGGACACTGAGGCCCAAGCAGGTGACAAATCATGCCTATCCTCTACCTACCATGAAGCTCTTCAAGACCTGGGGCCTTGGTCCTCCACGCTCTCTCCCTCCTTCCTTTCCACGCACTTCCCGGGCTTCTCCCGGCACCAGATCTCAAGCATCAGAGCCTCCTCGCCCGACTCTTTCACCTCCCAGTGCCTTCCAGAGCCCTCTCTGCCAGGAAGGTTTTAGACACGGCCTTACTTTACTACTCCTCAGTTCAAAGTCCTGCAAGGCGAGCTTCATGGGTCAGCACCCTGAGAAGCCCTGCCCATCCAAATACCATGACTGCCAGCCTCCAAGGCAGGTGACAGCCAGCTCCCTGGGTGACCTCCCCGCTTGCATGTCACCTGACCATAGGTGTGTCTGCCCCCCCCCCCCCCACCAGAGCCCTTTGGAGAGATCAAACTAGGACTGTGGAGAGTCAGCTTCATCCCTGCTTTGCTCATGCTCTGGAACTGTGCCTTCCTATATAAAATAGGGGTGAGGGGCAGGAACTCTGGAGAGCTCAGAAATCCTTCCCCAACGCTCCCATGCCGGGAAATCAGGTGCCAGCAGGTAGCCATGAAAACAACAAGCAGAAGAACTGAACTAATGCTATAGGTTAACAGTGAGCCTCTCCAGTTCTGTATTTTAATAAGCACAATGTTTTTGTTTTGTTTTGCCCAAGGAAAGAAGCTTTGACATTTTGGAGGGGAGCTCCCTGGAATCCCTCTCCCTACCACATTGTACCCCACAGGGGGCTATTTCCTTGTGGCCACAGGCCACATCTGCTTGGTGGAGATGTTCCCGCCCTTCTCTCTTTCCACCCCAACCCCATCTCCCTGTGTGACATTAAGGGATCCTCAGGGAACTAAGAAAATAGAAACACATTTAAATTCTTTTCCGCTTCTGTCCTCTTTCATTCAGTTGACTGACTCGTGCTCGCCTCCGACTTCGGGCACTAGACCTCAGGGGCAAGGGACATGGCTATGAAACTCCGAAGTTGGGGTTCTTGGTCACCGAGCTGGAGTTGAGCCTTCTCTCTAGCTCCTCAGAAGCTGGATTCTCCCTAAGCAGGATCCTCCAGCCCCAAGGCACAGCTGTCAAACAAGCCATTTGTCTGCATTCAGAACTGCACAGGACCAGGTTTTCCCAAATCCGGAGGACCTGTGGACAGCCATGCTCAGGGCCACACTAGTCGGCTACTGTGGTGGCCTGTGGGAGTCCTCAGAGCAAGGTTCTCAGGGTCTGGGCAGCTCCTGGCAGCCCTGCTATTTGTTCTATGTTCCAATCAGGAAAAGCATCTTCTTAAGTCGATAGCCTCTTCAAACGTTGCTGGGTAAAAGCAGCATAGTTGACTATCACACAGTGACCTGACGAGAGCATGCACTCTGGGCAAGACAATCAGTATCCTCATCTGTGACATGGATGAGCCGCCGAGGCGTGCACCTCCCAGAGGTGTGGAGAGGAATGAAGTACTCAGAGTGCCACCTGCCCACGAAAAGGGCTCAACACACATGAACTCTCATTTTTCTAGTACCACTTTGACCTACAGCTCCTGCCGCTCGTTAGCACCGGGCAGCCTGAGTATTTGCCACAGTCTCATTTTAATGATCTTTGTCCAGATTATCCTTGAGGGCTGACTTCTTCCCAATGCTCTTTCCTGACAACCCTTCTGGCTTTGTCTCTTCCTCTCTGATCTGGGGAGTTGTGGCAATGTCTGGCACAGTATCCTGGCTGCCCCTCCTCAGGTCCTTACTTCTACTTCCCAGAATGCTATGTGAAGGGGAGGAGCCAGCATGCTCAGCCACCAGGCAAGATCTCCCAAGATGCTCCTTGGGTCTAGGGATCCCACCCAAACGTCCCAGGGAGGCTCTTACTCCTCCATGAGCTTCCTCTTCCCTCTGTCTAGCTCATCACATGGCTCCAAGAGCCTTCCTTTATAAAGCTATGCAGGACCAGGTAGGTAGCTCGTCCCCCATTTATAGGTGGGATATAGTATACCGCCATGAACATGGGTGTCTGGCCAAACGGAACTTGAACCCCAGCTCTATTCTTTCTTGCTGTGCAACCTTGGCTAAGAGCATCAGATATTTAGGCCTGCTACAGTGACTGGTTTCTATGAGCTGGGAGAGTTTTCAGGTCCCAGGCTTCCCTGATGCGTTTGGCCGGGTAGTGCTTCCTCAGTCCCTGGGGGAATGAGGAGAGCTACGCTCCAAGCCTTCCTGAACGAATCCCAGCCCCCTTCCATCTCAGACCAGGGAATGTTCCTGTCTGACATCCTGGGATTTGGGGTACCATCCCCCAGAGCCTCAGAGCAACCCACTACCCACAGGAAAAAGAATAGGCGGCATTTCTCAAACAAAGACTGACATGACATTTCCACGTGCCAGGCGTCTGGAGTCAAATCCTTCATACCCCTTTGAGTTGGTTCCACTGTACCCTCATTTTAGGGCTGGGGAAACTGAGTTAATACAGCTACAAGGTAGAAAAGCCAGGAAAGACCCCAGTGGTCCTACAGAAGGATCCATGTTCTTTTGTTGTTGTTGGTAGTGGTTGTTTCTTCGTGCTGGTCCTGGGGCTTGAACTTGGGGCCTGAGCTCTGTCCCTGAAAGCTCTTTTGCTCAAGGATAGAGCTCCACCACTTGAGCCATAGCTCCACTTCTGGTTCTTGGTGGTTAATTGGAGATAAGGGTGTCATGGACTTTCCTGCCTGGGCTGGCTTTGAACCTCGATCCTGAGAGCTCAGGCTCCTGAGTAGCTAGATTATAGGCATAAGCTACTGACACCCAGGCAGGGTCTATGTTCTTGGTCAGCCCCTGGGGGACTGGAGGCTACCTTGCCAGTGCCCCCTCCAAGGGGGCTGTTTGCCAGTGTCACAGCCTTTTATCTCTCTGGGTCAGAGGGGCCTGCTTGCTCATGGAGTGCCCAGTCCAGTCACTTCTGCCTTCCCATCTGGTCTTCCATAGCTGTGCAAACCGTAGGGGCAAATGAATCCGGGGTAACACGGGCGACTGCTCCCACACAAAGCCACACAGACGGCCGCCCTCCCTGCAGTCCCGGAGCTGGTGCAGCCAGGGGCGCGGAGCATTTTGTAGGTTATTATGCAGACACACATGGGCCCTGGAAGGCAGTGAGGCAGGCTGGAGCCTTCACAGCCCACAGCCTCCCGGGCGGCTGGGGAGTGCTTTCCCCGAGCTCTGCCATCCAGGGATTGGAGGCACTCAGCATGTGGGGTACAAGAACCATTCCATGGGCCCAGTGGGGATGGGCTGGGCTCCAAACATGGAGACCACAGCGCGGGTGGAAGGCCAACACCTGGCCTGAGTTTGGGAAGAGCATGTGGAGCTCCACGTCCTGCGTTCTCTCCCCTCCCTGTCCCCCATGTGGAGCTCCACGTCCTGCGTTCTCTCCCCTCCCTGTCCCCCATCGTGCCTCTCCTGTCTCCCCCGCCCCATTCCGCCTTCTGACAAGCAGGAGCATCGGGCTGATGTTTGAAGTGCCTGAGATCAGGGGACCCTGCTGCCATCTGTAGAGAGGAAAACGAGCCTCATCGACCCAAATAAATAAACTAAGCAGGCGCAGAGGGAGAGCATCAGCTACAAAGGAAAACAGGCCTGGCTTGGTTTGGGGAGGTTGTCATGGGTGTAGGTGAGGCCACAGGGCTGAGGGGTCCAACTCGGGCTTATTCCAAGCCTTGGATGAGACTAGAGGAGGGTCTGGTGTCCCTGCCCTCTATCCTGATCAAAGAGAAGGGGGAGAGAGAGGGAGAGAGAGAGACAGCCTGTAAATAGAGAGAAGAGCAGCAGATGACAGACATCATTGAATATTAAAACGCCAGCCACCAGAGTGAGCTCCTGCCGCCCAGAATCCGCCTTGGAGATGGCTGCTAGACCAAGTTGGATAAGATACACAGGACAGCCATCCTTCCATCACCCAGCTATTTATTTATGCAAAACAAACATGCGCTCAAAGTCTTTTTATTCCAGGTGAACAAAGCAAACACATTCTGCAGACAGAACACCTCCCCCCCCCAGCCTACCCCAACTCAATGTGTTTTCATTAATATAAATTGTTTGCAGTAGGCAAATTAATTCTAGAAATGGTTCTTAGACACGGCAAATCGTTCTTGTAAAGCAAGGAATGCACGAGAGCCGGCTGCATTTTCCTGTGCTCTGGGGAGCTTAGGTAAATATAGTAATGTGGATCGTGATAATCGATGCTTATTACAGTGGCCGGGCTTAATGACCGGTATAGCACGGGGAGAGGATGGGAGCTCTGGGATTGCAGGTTGTAAGCTGCAACCCTGTGGGAACGAAAAATGACAGGAGGTTCAGAGAGCTTTGAAGCTGGGGTGTTCTTAGCGTATATTAAAACTTGTCTCTGTGGAGGATTTCCCAGATTAGAGACACTCCCTTGGCTCTGAACAGGACATCAATGGAGTGTGCGGTCAGGGTGAGCAGGCCCCGTCCCACTGCAGGTGCGAACAAGTGAGACAAGTACCCCCCCCAACCAAGAGGTTAAACGAATAGGTCAAGTTTACCCCAGAAGGTCATTAGTAGAGTCTGGACTGAAATTTAACCACAACAAGGCTCCTAAACTTTAGTGGTCTGGTTCTCACTAGTGATTCTCTGCCTTTGCTAAACACATTCTGCATTATGATTTACTTAATTAAAGAGGTATAAGGTCCCTAAATCAACCTCATGTTATCAAACTTTTTGGGTTAGCCTTGTCCACAGGTACACTATCCACAAAGTTAAGAGCTTGATATGTTGGTTCTATCTTTTTAAAATAACATAGGGCTGAGCCCGGCACTGGTGGCTCACCCTATCATCCTAGTTACTCAGAAGGCTGAGATCTGAGAATGGAGGTTCAAAACCAGCCTGGGAAAGAAAGGTCATGAGACTCTTATCTCTAATTAACCACTAAAATGTCAGAAGTGGAGCTGTGGCTCCAGTGGTAGCAAGCCAATTTTAACCAAAGGGGGTGGGGGAAGCTAAGGGCAGCATCTAGGCCCTGAGTTCAAGCCCTAGTACCTTGTGTGTGTATTACACACACACACACACACACACACACACACACACATGCAATTCTGTCCATGGACCATGTGGAGTTGCTTGGAATATCAAATCCAATTTGGGGAAGCTCTGGCTACAATGGAAAGGAGCCAGCAGATGAGTTTGGGTTCTTCTTACCATTACTGACAGCGCCACCCTCAGTGCCCACCAGATTGGCTCATGCTGCCCACACCAGCCAGTCACTGGTCTGCAGTACTGCCCCCAGAGCTGCATCCCTGGCCATGCACTAGAGAACCAGGCTGAGGTAGGATTAAGGCCTGAATTCTGGTAGAAGTGTGGGAATATTAATCGCAAGCTGCAGCAGAAAGGACTGTTGGTCAGATTCTACTGACCTCGTGCAACAGAGAGACCAGGGCAGTGGCTAGGGAGGGCTCATGAAGCATTCGACCCTCAGCTGATGACAAGGGAGTACCGTTAATCTCTTAAGTGGTGATAATGGTCACGTGGTTCGTATGGGAAAATAGATGCACTTCTGTTCACACTGAAGTATGTAGGTGTGAAATCATTAGAGATACACTTTAAAACACTTCATCTGCCAAGCGCTGATGGCTTATACCTGTAATCCTAGCCACTCAGGAGGCTGAGATCTAAGGATCACAGTTTGAAGCCAGCCTGGGCAGGAATGTCCATTTATTGTGATAACTCCAATCAATTACTCAGAAAAATCCAGAAGTGGTACTTTGGCTCAAAGTGGCAGAGTGCTGGTCTTGAGTACAAAGAAGCTCAGGGATAGTGCCCAGGGCCTGAGTTCAAGCTCCAAGAATGGCAAAAACAAACAAACCAACCAATAAATAAAATAAAACATTTCATCCCAAAGTAGACTGAGATGAAGCCAGAGCACGCAAACTTTCATAGCTGTTAAATTGGGTGATGGGCATGTGAGCCATAGCTCGAGCTTCTTTTAATGATTATTTTAAAGCGAGTGTAGGAGAGGGTGGACAAAGATCTATAAGGAGGGTGGGGTTGATGGACCATCTTTTTATGGGGGGGTGGACAGAGTTGGCTCCAGACCCCAATGGGTACCTGGCTCCCTGCAAATCTGCACCTAGGGCCTAGGCTGTGCGGATTTCTCACGTAGCCATGGTGTCCCTCCACAAGCACCTGCCTCTGTAATGAGGACGGATGCATAATTGATGGAAGCACAATGTGATACAGTCGCAGAAACCTCGTCTGCTGGAAGACATCTGTTCAGCACACGGAATCCACTCGGCCCCTGTCACAATGCATTTTCTCTATTGTATCAGAGTCGCAGGAACGTGTGCACGTGTCGATCTGTAATCGCCCGTGTCTGGGGACCTGGTACGGTAGGAGCTGGCGCCTCTGCTTTGGATATGTTTGCATCCGGCCTGCATTCCCCGGGCCTCCCGTGCGCTGCCTGCATTCCGTTACAGCCCTCCTCATAAATTACCCCTGTGCTTTGACGGGCTTGTAAGGGGCTCAGGTGCCGGCATCGAGCTACTGTCACAGACACCTTGGGAGCCCTGTGTTCTGGAAAGAGGGGAGGACAACATGCAAGAGAGGCAGCTCCCTGAGATTCCTTCTCTCCCCGGAAAATGCAGGGCCCTCGCTGGGTGCAACTGCGTACGAAAGCTCCAGTCACATTCTACAGGCTCCCAGGTCTCTGCTCTGGGCCAGGAGGGTCTCTTATATGTTCTCAGTTGGGGAGGGGCGAGGGGCCTGGAGAAAAGGGGAAGGAGGCATCTTTGAGTTGGCCATCTCCATAGTGGGTGTAGGTGGAGAATCTTGGGGGGCTAGGGTGGGAAGCTTCTTTGGGGAAGAGCCCTGGGGCAGCAGTTACCTGGGCTCTGGGGGCCACAGATGGGGCCCACAGCTCAGATGGAGACAATCCCAGCCCAGTCCTGCAGCTCATGGCTGGATCTCATGGTCTTCTCTCTCGGGCTCCTGAGTATTCTGAATATCTGTGTTCTGTTCCCCTGGAAGCCCTCTGTGGGCTCTCATCCTGTGTGTGATTTCCCATGGGATCTGGGATGGGCTCATCAACACCCTTCACTCACTGACGTCCAAGTGCCCGGCCTCTTGTCGTGGAGGGCTGGGTAGCCCAGGCCGGCTAGTGGCCAGCACTCTTGCAATGCACTAACACCACGGGCTGAGCCAGATTTCATGTGCTCACACCAATTCAATAAGCGACGTGTGATCCCGTCACCTCGTGAGCCTTTGAGGTCTCGGCTAGGATCAGCCTCACCGTTCAGATGGGAGAAGCCAAGGACATAGTAGTTGTTTTCAAGCCGCCGGGAGTAAGGAGCAGGAGCAGGCTTTGAACCCAGGAAGTGTTCCAGAGTCACTTTGACCAGGCTTACTATTTTTCTCCACAAAGGGGGCTAATAAACCCACCTCAGAGGGTACCCTTAATGCCTAGCACTGTCCCCCGGCACTTATGAAAGACTTGCAGAAGGGACAGGAATGGTGGTTGGGGGTCCAGGTCCAGCTCTTCCACCCACCATGTTTACTCGTCTGCACAGAGAGGGGCGGTTGCTAGGCAACGGAGGCCTCTATCCAGAGTGGAAATAAGATGCCTTCTGTCCCATGGAAGAATTCCAGCGTTCCTACTCCCTCCAACCTGCCCCAGTCTCTTGCACGGACTCTAACTCATCACCAGAGCTGCCTCTGCTTGTGCTCCACTGGGGACTGTGGGCCAGGGGGACTCTGGGGCTGCTGTGTGGACTCCCTCCTTTGTCAGACAAGAGAGGTGCAAGAATGAACGTTGCTCCCGGGTCACGTGGAAAGGCCGATGACAGGCTGCCTGCCTGCCACCTTCGACAGGTCCCCGAGGCCGGGAAGACCCTTGCCTTCTTGTGGGTGGGTGACCATCATGGGAATGTGGTCTCCTTTTCTTAGAACCACTGTATTCTGCCAGCTGCAAGTGTGAAGTGCTGGAATGCAGTGGACTTTTAATTTTGCATATATATTTTTAAATTATTGTCTGTTACTGGGGTTTGAACTCAGGAACTCACCCTTCCCAGGCCCATATTCTGCCATTTGAGCAATGCCCCCACCTCCCTTTTTTTTTTGCTTTAGTTATTTTTCAGATAAGGACTAGTGCTTTTACCTAAGGCCAGCCTTGGACTATAATCCTTGTAGCCATATCTTCCCTGGAACTGGGACCATAGTCATATGCCATCACATCTAATTTATTTGTTGAGATGATGTCTCACTAACTTTTTCCCCAGGATAGTCTTATACTTCAATCCTCTTAGTCTGTGTCTTCTAGGTAGCTGAGAGTACAGGCAGGAGTCGCCATGAGTGGCTTTGCCAGTGGCCATTTGAAAAGAAAGCCAGTCTCACCAAAACTAGCTGTTTGTAATCTTGCCAAGATTGACAGAAGGAAGGGAAAGAGGTGTGCATGCCCAGTAACCCTCACTGGGCTCTGAGAGGGAAGCATGGATTCAGGACCCTGTGTGTGGCTCTACCTCCAGGAGTCTAACTTACATAAATCTCCAGCTGTTTCTTAATGGAGGGTCAAATGGCCATTTGGACATATCATGTGCCCTTCTTTTGAGCCTATCTAGGCAAAATTTTGTGTACTATCCCCATTTTTTTGTCGGTTGTGGGGCTTGAACTCAGGGCCTAGGCACTGTCCCTCAGCTCTTCAGCTCAAGGCTAGTGCTCTACCACTTGAGCCACAGCGCCACTTCTGGCTTTTTCTGCTTATGTGGTGGCTGAGGAATCAACCCTAGGGCCTCATGCATGCAAGGCAAGCACTCTACCACTGAGCCACCTTTCCAGCCCTATCCCCATTTTTTATACACTAAATACCAGTAGATCCCTCAGTCATCTGTGACAGACAGTCAGAGACATTCTCCTGTCTCAGGTGAAGAGACTGGAAGACCTCTGGGGCACTTAGCAACACCCATACTGGCAGGGGGTCTCCTGTAACTGCCACGTCTTCCCTCTGTATACCAGTTCTGTGCTCTATCACACCTGTGGTCCAGATGTCCCCTGTAGGTGGTATTAGATGGCCTCTATCAATCTCCCTCCCCCCTCCTCCATCACCGGCAGCCCCTGCTCCTCCTCCTTTTCCCTCAGTTCTTTTGTCCTCTCTCCTTCACCGGATTTCCCAGGCCTTCCCTGGTTGGTGGCACCTTTCTGGCCACTTCGTCCTCACTGCCTGGATACCTGGCAGCACTGTTCCCTAGAGAAGAGGGGGGCTCTGGAAGGATGGGTGAAGGGCGTGGTCTAGCGCCCCTGCATTATTCCACTCTCCTGTCACCTCCTGCCCTTTGACAGCTCCTCTGATGAGATTTTAATTCCTCATTGTTACCTTTTGTCAAGAAGGGGACCCCCTCCATAAACCGCCCCCCCCCAGTCCTTGATTTTCTCTTCAACTCTTCTGTTTTGCATTTCTATGGTGGGTTTCTTCCTTTCTGATAGAATGATTACTCTGTCTCTCACATAATCACACACACACACACACACACACACACACACACACACACACACCCTTTGATATTTCCTTAAAACATTTCTTTGAAGAGATGTGGGTTGGGGGCTGTGGGGCGCTTTAATGAGGATGGCACCCCTTACAGGGGAGGGAGGGAGGGAATCATTAGGGTAGTGATGGAAAGACTCAAGGGGAGCATTGTCTTGGGAGAGATTTTTTAAGCATCTTTTTTTTTCTGATTAAAATATAATGCATATTCATTGTGAGAAATGGGAAAAGTTGAGAGAAGAAACAAATTTAAAATGACCTGCAATCTCCCAAACAAGAGATGAAATCAATATTCTGGTGCTTTTGGTACATTTTGTTCATATTCTCCTGTATTAGTCATTGCCCAAAGCATTTTTTTCCTGTTCCAGTCCTGGGGCTTGAACTCAGGGCCTGGACACTGCTCCTGAGTTTCTCTCTCTCTCTCTCTCTCTCTCTCGGCTAGGGGCTCTACCACTTAAGCTATAGCTCTACATTGGCACCTGGGCTGGCTTTGAACTGTGATTCTCAGATCTCAGCCTTCTGAGTAGCTAGGATTACAGGCATGAGCCACTGTACCCAGATTTTTTTGTTGGTGGTGGTGGTCATGGGACTTGAACTCTGGGCCTGGGCACTGTCCTTTTACTCTTCAGCTCAAGGCTAGTGCTCTACCACTTGAGCCACAACACCACTTTTCTGGTGGTTAACTAGAGATAAGAGCCTCACGGACTTTCCTGTCCGGGCTGTCTTTGAACCACAATCCTCAGATCTCAGCCTCCTGAGTAGCTAGGATGACAGGTGTGAGCAACTGGCACCTGACCACAAAAGCATAGTTTTAAGGACTACATAATATCCTCTTTCATGAATAGGCTGATATAGATATCACAGGTGTCCCAAACTTAATGTCAGGTCTGGCTCTACCAGTATGGCCAACAGTGTCTCACCAGACAGATGGCACCTGTCCTTGGTAATACCTATTGCCGCCTTGCTTCATAGGCAGGCAGCACGTGTTCATGTTGGCCCCCAGCCCCATGTGGTATGCCCACCCTGAGATGGATTTTTCTTTGGTTCCATGGATGGACATACAAGCAAACTTTCAGTCTCCAAATCCTTTACAGCCAACCTAAGACCATCTTCCTTCAAGAAACCTCCCATCATGGCTAGATGGAAGGAAATAGCTATGGACATATACATTCAGCAGTGGCAAGAAAATGACCAGGCCTCAGCATTGAGAGGGGATCATGTGGGAGCAGGAAACATATTAATAAATTCTTTATTGTTGTTGTTGTTATTCTGTATTGTCCATGATGGATGACCACACAGCATCAATAACTGCAAACATCCCTGGGAAAGAGAGACCAACACAAGCCTATCGCTCCTGCTGGGAAGCAGTGGGCTCAATTCAATTTTGCACATGACGGTGGATTATAGGAGCCTAAACAACATTATCTTTGAGGATTGCCACCACCACACATATAATAAAAGTATAAGCATTGGGGCTAAACAGAGAGGATGTTTTCCCAGGGTTACAAGATGGTAAAGGATGGCCACACTTGAGTTCAAGTCTTTTGAAACTACAAGGCCCTGATCTTGGTGGTGTTGTGATTAGGAGTAACAAGCTCCCCTATTAGTTCAGGGTATCTTCTAATCAGTGAGAACGTGCCATTCTTTGTGCGGAAAAGGATAGGGCAAACATATAGAGAGGTCTGAATCAAGTTGAAGAGCTCAAAAGGCATTGGGAAGCCCACTTTAAATGTGATTGGGTAGGGTTCAACAAGTGGGAAACGTACAGAAAGAGACACAAAGTGATTGGCTGACCAACATGTCCATCAAGTACAGCCCATAGAGCCTGATCACTATGCTTACAGGAAACCATAGAACCACATATTCTAGGAAGATAATGATGAAGGATGGGAAGTAGAGACAGGGCTACAGGAACAGCAGTGAAAGGAGAGAATGCATGGTTTGTTCAAAAAGCTAATTCCTGTGGGCCACTATCAGCCAAGACAAATGCATGTGAATTTAATGCATCAACAGGGAACTCCAAGCAAAGAGCTCATTGATTTGAACACAGAGACAAATCTGGACACCCAGTAGGTTACTATAAAATGTTCATAAGTATAAAAAGAAAAGAAAGAATAAACCCAAGAGCTAGCACAGAGATCAACTAGTCTGGCATTTACAAGGACTCCATGTTTGTGAGCCTCACTGCTGAGAGCTCTCTGTTCCCTTGGCATGGTTACTCTGATGAGTAGTCACATAAAGCACAATATAAATTTTTATTATTATTGGACGGTGCTATGGCTGGATCAGCGCTGTTCTGCACGGAGGTTTTCAGACATATTATAATTACATTCTGTAGGTTTGCAAATAATGACATAACCCAGTCACCTTACTGTGGGTATGATTTATTACAAATAACAAAATGTTATTATATGGAAATTACTTTCCACACAACAGTGGACTAGAGCAGAGCTCTCCAGAGCGGCTTTAATCTCTAAGATGAGAACCTGAGCCATTTCAGGACCTGGGACAGCGCCAGGCCTGCCAGAAGGCAAGTGGAGGGGTCAGGGCAATACGCTTTTAGACAACCACAGTTGAAGGCCGAGGCCCTTGTCATCCTGGAGAAGGAGGTGCCACGGATTAATTTTGATTTTTCATTTGAGTGTGGTCTTCTCATGAGCTCCCCCACTTTTTTTTGCACAGTTTAATTCCCCTGCTCTCAGAAAAAACATAGTCACATTCAGAATCATCCATAAACTTTTCTCTTTTGAATCTTTGAGAATATTATCCTTATTTAAAAAGAAACAGACAAAAATATATAAAGCCATATTGAGCCTATGCACCATAAGCATATGGATAGTTTGTGCCCAGCCTCCATCCATAAACTCACGTCGGGCCTGATACAAAAAACACAGATGGCAAAGAAGTAAAACATGTATTGATCATTTAGTTGTGAAGCTTCCCTGCCCCCAACATGTAGGGGGGGTCATTATTTATAAAAGAAATCAGAATGTGAAACTATCTTCTTTCCAGTTTGTGTGATCCCAAAGGCCAGCCTAACAGATTTTCCTGTCCTACTTACTTCCTGAGATTTTTCTATTATGCCTTTTGCTTAAAAAGGCATTTTTACAAGATGGTAATGAAAAATTATACTAATTTTCATAGAACTTTGATGGTCCCTGATGTTGTATGGAGTAGAATTTATTACTCCACATACAGGAGATTGGGAATTAGTTTAGTAACTTGCCCTCTGTTGAAGTACAAAGAAAGGACTAAGTATAAAGAAAGGATTTCTTAATCTTTCATCCAAGGTGCATTCTGCTATTTCCTATTACCTCCACACCTGTGTAACTAAGGAGATGGAATCTACCAAGAGGGAAGGCTGAGAACTGGACAGGAACAGGTCTGGGCTCTACTAGGCTTCTTTTCTTCCCCATGGGAGTCCTTGAGTGTTTGGAGAAATCCTGGCCTTTTCGTCTTTGCCTAAATTCAGAGACTGATACCAACTGATCTCATCTTGTACTCTCCAAATACAATGTCCAAATGCTTCTTGGTCTTTGTTGACATCATTTCAAGGCTTGGAATCACTTCGAGGGTGGGGGGTGTAGGAGAGCAGGAACGTGAGGGGGAACAAAGGAGGGCAGGGAGGGGTTTTTGCGACAAGGCAGGGCAATGTCAACTGTCACAAAGCATCCCAGGGTTGTAGCCAGGCAGATCCCAAAGTCAGTTTGTCATCATCTCAAAAAAAAAAAAAAATCAAGGTTGAATTGCTTTCGCTTAAACTGATTAAGAGCTCTGAGAGTTTTTGTGCAAACCTCCCGAATATCCCATTTTGGAGCCGGGTATTCAGTGATGTCTTTTTGATGTTGCTGCCCAAAGTTTTGAAAGGATAAGTGCATTAAGAATTTAAACACTGGGAAAGCAATCACTCAGTGACATTTAATAACATTAATGCAGTGGAATTACAGAATTATCACAGTAATACGGATCTCAACCCCACTTTCCTTTCAGTGATTAGCGAATTCCTGACCAATTAATATGAAGTATTCTGCAGTGCCTTGGAGTATATTTGGGGTGGGGGGGGGAGCTCTTACGACACCGGAAACTGTTTCTTCGTACTCACAGGTGAAATCGCCTCTGACTGCTCTGTCTTTCTTGGGAAAGAAGACTCTGAGAAAGTGGCATTGGAGCCAGCTGTGCAGTGTGGCTGCTTCTAGGAATTGACATCTGTCTGTCTATCTTCTCTTCACTAGCCAGCAACTGGAACTGAATGGCCATGCTTAGTTTGGGATCAGTCCATTCTCTTTTCTCTCTTTCTTTTATTTATGTTAGTACTGAGGCTTGGATTTAGGGCCTGGGTACTATTCTTTAGTTCTTTTTGCTCAAGGCTAGGGCTCTGCCACATGAACCACAGATCTAGCGCTGTCTTTTTTGGTGTTTAGTTGAAGATGGGCTTTTCTGCCAAGGCTGGCTTTGAACTGTGATCCTCAGGTCTCAACCTCCTGAACAGCTAGGATTGCAGGTGTGAGCCACTGGCACACAGCTATAGTTCTGGTCTATACTCCTTCTTACCCCCTGGGACACATGACTGGAGAAGGTTTCCCAAATGGCTTCTTCTAATCAACTCCTCTGGTCACCTAGGCTTGTAGAACTATGTGTGCAATGACCCTGTGTGGATCTTTTAGTGCTGGATAATTTTTGTGTGATTTTCTCCAAATAAAACCCACAGAGAACCCCACAACATAAAATGGGTAAAATTGTGATTTGGGGATGGGATCTAGGACCCTCTCTGCTCAGCAGCCTACTGTGTAAATATACTCCCTGAGCTCTTTCATCTCCTCAACACAAGACATCTCCCACCATCCTGTGGGAATTTTTTTTTTGGGTCCAGTTGTGGGGCCTGAACTCTGGGCCTAGGCGCTGTCCCTCAGCTCTTCAGCTCAAGGCTAGCACTCTACCATTTGAGCCACAGCGCCACTTCCGGCTTTTTTCTTTTTGCTTATGTGGTGCTGAGGAATCGAACTCAGGGCCTCAGGCATGCAAGGCAAGCTCTCTACCACTGAGCCACCTTCCCAGCCCTCCTGTGGGAATTTGTTTGTGTGTGTGGAGGGGGTGCATGCATGTACATGTGTGTGTGGGCATATGCATGCATGTCAGTCATGGGGCTTGAACTCAGGGCCTGGGCACTGTCCCTTAGCTTTTAATTGGAGATAAGAGTCTCATAGACTTCCCTGCCTAGGCTGGATTTGAACCACAATCCTCAGATCTCAGCCTCGAGAGTAGTTGTCTTTATAGGAGTGAGCCTGTATTGAGGTTGCTCAGCCCCGAGTTTCCTTTATCAAAACAGATCCAACTCCAAGATCCAACCCAGTAAGGACCTTGGCTTTTGCTAGGTCAGTGGATTTGCAGGTATGAAACACACAGACAGATACCCATCAGACCCAACAGTGACAGACCCTCACTCACAGACATGCACCAATGTCCAGGTTAGCATCTGGGTGGCCAGAAGAGCACTGGACATCCAGTGCAGTACCTGGAGGTAGTGAGAGGTCAAAGTACGTGGGCCAGGGCCAGGCTCTGCACTTTGACCCAGTGGCTTTGGTGCTGACTTTCTGTGAATTTGAGCTCTGCTCAAGTAATGTCATTTCTCCATACCTCATTTTCCTTATATGCCAATGTGGAGAATAATAAGAGAGAGACAATGAGGAGTGAACGTGTCTTTATGTATGTCACGTAAAAGCATCTAAGAAAATGCCTCAATTGCATGAGGCCTTCAACCAGGGCTGATTATCTCAACTTTGCCAACCCCTTTACTCCCCTATATCATCCTTTCCCAGATCTCTGCTGGTGTCCTGGCTGGAGTTCTCAGACCCCTGAGGGATAGGGCAGCATGCACTACATAGAAAGGGTGCTTTCTGTCTCTTCCTAGGCTCTGCCGGCCAGGCGGGAACAGTTTGCAGGCGCACGTGACAGCCTCTTCCGGCTGAGCTGCAATGCACGAAGGGATTTACCGTTGTAAAGCTGCATCTTAATCTGGATGGCTTCCCGGAGCGAATCTCCACTCTCCGCGCTCAGCTGTGCACTAGCAGCCTGGCACTGTAGAGGGACCATGCCAGCTTCCCTTTCTCTAGGGTCCTGGGTCCAGGGCCATTTTGAGCCCATCCTTCTTCATACCACAAGACCCCCCCCTCTTTACTCCTTGCTCCATTTCCTCCATCCCCACCCCCCGGGAGGATGGTGGAGGAGGTGGTCTGAGCCACCACACCAGGCGGTGACAATTAAGCCCATTCAGAGCCGAGTCATTTGCATGCAAGTCCTCACTAAGCAGAGAACACTCAACCTGTCATTATCTCTTGGCATAGCTGGTAAGGGTGCCACGTGGTTGTGAGGATGGCAGCTTCCTTCCCCTGGGCGCTGCCAGACAGGATGGGTGAAGGGCTAGCACCTTTCCTCCTGGCTACCTGGCCTACTCCAGGAAGTCAAGGGGCCAGGACTGGAGGAGGAAGAGGAGGAGGGAGAGGAGGGGAAGGAGGAGGATGAGGAGGGACCCGACTTCATAGACCCAACTGTGCTTTGGCCTGGGAGAAGATCTCTGGAGGATCCGAGGGGAGAGCGGGAGGGAGGGCACAACTCATCAGAGGCTAGTTCCCACCTCCTCAGCTGGAATTTACTGAACAAGATTATCCCTTGAAAAGTATTAAAAGCCCCCGTTTTGCCGCACACCCACAGAGCAGGCTCTGTAGCAGCTGTTCCCTCAAAGGCGCTCCAGCTGTTCCCTGCCTCCCCCCCCCCAGCAATCATCACCCACTACTCCTCTCTGCCCCTCCCCCAGCTCCACTCGGAATAAATCACATTGAGATCCAAGTGCTATCAGGCCTGGCTGGGTTGGTCCAATATTTCTGCTCTCAGAGACAAAGAAAATGATCCGGAGGTTCAAATCCCATGCACAGCTCCCTCATCTTGAATCCCAAGCCCTATGGAGAGCTTCATGGAACCCGGGTTCAAGGCCGAGAGGTCCGGTGTGGGAAAGGAAGTGGGGTCTCCCTACTTCACGCTTCTGAGAGCACAAGAGGGCTCAGTGGAGAAGCTTTCTCTCTCAGGGCTGGGTCACATGGAGTTAGAAGACTTGCTACTCCCATAGGAGATCAAGAAGTGCTAGGAAACACTGTCAGCATCTGCCAGCCAGACCCAGGTTTGGTTCCTTTAGTGTAAACCTTTGGTCTGGGCTTAAGTGCAAATCTCCCTGAGAGAGGCAAACACTGTAAAATGGGTCTAGTCATTTTCTCCTGAATAAGAATGCATTCCCAGGACCCTTTTCTGAGGATGGACATTGATTCTAAAGGAAGAGAAAGAGATGAGGACATGATGCTCTTGAACAAGTGAGGAGGGCCAGTTCCTCTCTCAGGAGGAAAGATGCAGAGTAAAGAATCTGAGGTGTGGATTGGTTGCTTTCAGAGATGCAATGACCTGGCATACTGCAGTCTAGGCCAATCAGATGAGCTTCACCCAGCCTGGGCTTAGGTCTTAGTGCTCCTGGTCAGCAAGGCCTTTGTCCAAGCCCTGAGGGAAAGCTGGAGTCGTCACCTTAGGCCTCACAGCTCACACCTGCTGCCGTGCTATGTCACACACACCAGGGCTCAAGCCAGTTCCTCTTTGAAATGCTCAGTTTAGCTAGGTGCAGTAGCTTATACCTCTAATCCTAGATACTTAGAAGGCTGAGATCTGAAGACTAGCCTGGGCAAAAAGTTTGTAAGACCTATCCCAACCAGTACAAATCTAGGCATGGTGCAGGGCATCTGTCATCCCAGTTATTCGGGAAGCAGAAATAGGAGGATCACTGTCTAGTTCTGTCTGAGACGTACCATAGTCAGACCTTATTTGAAACAAAAGCAAAAGAACTGAAGTGTGTGTAGCTCAAGTGGTAGAGCACCTTCATACCAAGTGCAAGGCCCTACCACTGAAATATATACACGTATATATATATTTATATATGCATGCTATACTTATGATAAAGCATGGCTTTATCGAAAGTACAATTGTACTTCCTACCTATTTCCATGTCAGAATCAGCAACTCCAGTGGGGCATGACCTAGTGGTGTTGGTGCTGGCTTTCTCTGATTTCTAAAAACAGGAGTTCAGTTTGTCAGGGAGATCTGAGCGCCGACTATGTATTCCTAGACATGAGAGTGTTGGTATCAGCCACGAGGTCTTTGTATTAGGCCCTGAAAACAGGTGGCCTGGTGTGGCCCCATTGTCTCAATGCATGCATCTCTGTCCACCAGCTCCCTGACTTCTTGTAGGCAGGGACTCCCTCTGTCTCTTTGTCTCTCTGTCTGTCTCTGTTTCTCTTTGTCTCTTTCTTTCTCAGCTCTGCAGTACCCAACACAAGTCTAGGGATACAGCTGGCACTCAATATGCAGCTATTGGTTGATGTTTAGTCCCTGCCCTGAAATCACTCCCAATCTAGCTGGGAAGACTTGATACCCAGGTAACCCACAGATACCTCATGTAGGTCCCCTAGGAACAGGAGCAGGCACAGGGCCCACTGACCTGGTATGGTGGAGAAGTCACAGAACCTTCCAGCTCCTGGTCTGGACATTCTCAGTGGCTTCCTCTTCACCCTAAACACAGCTATATCTAGGCCTAGTTTTGCCCATCTATGGCCCTGTTCTCCTGTACCAAATGGCACTAAACAAAGCATCTGGGCAGAAGGAGGTCTGTATGCCAATCTCATGATAGTTAAGAGCTTTGGGTCAGGAATATTTGAACCTTCTGTCTGTCATGGACTCCTGGGATATGGGCAAGTCACCTTCCCTAAGGTCTCAGTTTCCTCATCTGTCAGATGGAGCTAGTGAGCAATCCAGGGGAAAGTTTGCTGTGAAGATGAAACGAGATAGCAGAGCTAAGGCTATTTCGTCTGATTGTTTCCCATAACGGAAGGCTAATGCAGCAGAATTTATTCTGAACTTCAAAGCTAGGAGGTCAACTCCCATTTCCCAGCCAGGGTACAATAGAAGAATCATTCAGGGTAAGGAAGCTACTCTAGGAAATGCCAGCCATTTGGATAAAAACAGGAAAACAATAGGCAATTTTCTGAACGATTTTCAAGATTAAGGTACGTGTATGAAGGTCAAACACTGTCAAACTTACTGAGTTTCTACTGTGGGTCAGATACCTTACTTGTAGCGCTTAAAATGAACCTCAAGGAAGGCACGAGGAATCTTAAGCAAGTCCCACAGTGGGTGCTGGGAGCCAGCGTTCATTCACAAGCTTGGCTAACCCAATGCCCCAGACCCTTTGAACCAACACTGCCTCCTGCACCCAGAGTGCCTAGCCAAGGGAGGAAACCTTTGATCTGCCAAGGGCCATTGGGTATATATAATACAATCCCCAGGCCATCCAAAATGATCAATACAGGCAAGACAGGCTGCAGACCAGCGATGAGAGGCATACCAGAAGCCCAGGTGTCTGAACCAAATGATTTCCAGGGAT
Source organism: Dipodomys ordii (assembly GCF_000151885.1). NCBI lineage: Eukaryota > Metazoa > Chordata > Mammalia > Rodentia > Heteromyidae > Dipodomys > Dipodomys ordii. The sequence continues at coordinate 19,747,186 of NW_012267226.1, forward strand.
TTCAGTGACCTTTGGGTTGGATATTTCCTAACCCCAAACATCTCACTCATGGTCATGAGCCCCCGCACACCTACCCAGCCAGCCAGGTGTTTGGCACATGCTCACTAGATTGAACATTTCATGGCACACAGCCCTGGTAGAAGTGGCCTCACACGGCCCAGGCCTTTGTCACCAGGAGAAAAAGACACACTGTACCAGACATGTTTTCTCAGATGACTGCTGTGAACTTAACCTCTTACAGCCTCCTGAACAGAGGTGTACAGAGATCGGCCTCCCCCCTGGGGAGGCCTCTCCCTCCCTCTTCCCCAGGGCCTGCGATCAATTGCGGTGAACCACAGGAACCCCCACTTCGGTGGCCCTGCTCACAAATAAAGGCGCTGGGCTGCTTTCTTCGGAAGGAATTCTAAGCTGTGTGGCCAAGCATCACTGCAGTAGTTGTTTATCCATTCGTGTCCAAAGGGGGTGGGCTGACCCATTCTTTTCCGTCCTTGAATCCTGTTCTCCAACACCCCCTGCCCCCTGCTTTTTCTTACTGCTTCTGGCTTCTCTCCAGAGGTCCAGTGGCAGATAATATGGGAGGCCAAGGAGCTTGATCGTCCCAGGAATCGGAGCCTGGTAATGGAAAAAGATCTTGCCCCTTGCCGGCTTGTCTGCCCATGCCTTCCTGGCAACCAGGCCTGTCTGGGGTCCTGGGCTCCCTGCCACAGAGACTTGTGGCCTTTGGGGACAGCGCTGCCTGGTCTATGGCACCTGTTGTGTGTGGCCTGAGGGTTGGGAGGAGGGACCTGATCAGAGTATCTTTCCTGGGCCTACTGCATGACTCTTTCCCTGCTAAGGTTTTAGGTCCATCCCCACCCTCCTCTTTGCTCCTGCCACATGACTGAGTTGGGCTAATGAACATCTCTCAGCTGCTGGCTGCTGCCTCATTCTCCAGAGGACTGGATCTATCCAAGCCCCACTCCTCCGTGACCAGGCATGGGAACTCTGTCCCCCTGCCTCAGCCCCGCAGCAGGCACCTCGCCTTGGAACCATGCACAGAGCCGCACACCCAGCCCAGCTCTGAACGCAAAGACCAGGCAGAATGGAGCGCTTATGTTGAGGCCCTTGGCCAACTTGCATTTACTCCACCACCTGGCTTCCTTTAGGCCTGGGCTCACGGAGTCTGTCCTTGTTGGACACGATTCATCTGCGTAGTCTAGGAGAGTGTGAGGAGATGGTAATTGGGGCAGACACAGAGGAGGCTGGAGGGGTGGGGAGAGATTCAAGGGTCACAGAAGGGGCTCTGACTGGGCCAGCTGCCATTGCAGCAATGACCTCTGAACCCCGGCTTGGCTCCTTGAGCCTCCATGTCCTTGTCTAACCCTAGAGGCCAAACTCAGCCTACTTGGGGGCTGCTATAAGGAACGGGACTGTAGGTGCATTATGGCTGGTCCGGGGCCTGCTTGGTGCTCAGAACCCAGCAGCTATCATGATCATCTTTCTCCTTTCAGTGCTCCATCTGTGCGGTGAGAGCTGAGCGCTCGGTTTAGGCCTTTTGGGAAATCATGCTCGCAGTGGTCACAGCAGGTCCTGGGTAGCCACATACAGGGGACTCCCCACTCCCAGCCTCAGATTTCCCTGTGAGGAGGTGGAACCAGGCTCAAGGATATCTCTCATTGCGGTGGTATAACTCCTTGAAACAACTTAGCGTTTGACACAGTGAATACCAGGAAACAGAAGCATGTTTTACCAGGGAGGGGAGGATATGGAGGACGGAGGAAGGGTGGACATCGTGGTCAATGGACACACATGAAAATGGAATCAGGGGAAGAGCTGACATGGTCCCGATGCATCGCACCCACACACTGACATTGAATTGAAGCCCCTTTGTACAACGACTTACCGGTTAATTTTAAAAAATACGTTTTTTAAGGAAAACATTTTTCTTTCTTCCTTGGTGTCTGTGGCTCCCAGAAGGATCTAGATCTGCATTCGCAGCCCATCATGAATTCTGCCTGCCATGAGGGTCACAGCAGGACAAACGGCCAGTTCTTCTCACAAACAGCACCCACAACTCCTAAATGGCCCTTTACGAACGAGCAACAAAATTTCACTTCCTTTCATTTCACTCGCTGACTGCAGTCCTACCCCCTAAATAAGTAGGTTCTGTTTCCCACACAATATCTCTTGAATATAGGCGATAGCTCGAAAACTCGAGAATGTCCCTTTTCCCTTAGATACACATTGTGTATGTGTGTGTATGTGCATTTTTTTAAAATTCATTCTTCATTCGATGCAATTCCACGCATCCATCCACCCCCCGCCATCCAGATATGGCCTGGGCCTACAGAGAAGTGACAAGCCAGAGCCCTCTGTTTCTTGGCCAGGCCATGGAAATATAAGAGTTCCTGTTATTGCCTTTGAATTTCATCTTGCAAAAGCTAGCCCCACTGCTGCAGCCCAGAGAGGGAATTTAGGATTTGATCTGTATCTCGGATGATGTTCTTGACATAAGTTCATAGAAATGACGTCACTGGGACTACCAGAAAGAGCATTTGAACGCTGATACACACTGCCCTGACTCCTACCACTGCAACTTAGTACCAGTTTCTCCAGCACCAGCTCCAGCCTTCTCCCCTTTACCCAGACTGAGCATTCTATGTAGGAAAATATGTGCTAAAAATGGTAGCTTGCAGCTGGATGCTGGTGGTTCATGCCTATAATCCTAGCTACTCAGGAGGTTGAGATATGAGGATCATGGTTCCAAGCTGGCCAGGGCAGAAAAATCTGTGCGACTCTTATCTCCAATAAACTACCAACAAAACTGGAAGTGGAGTTGTGGCTCAAGTGGTAGAGTGTTAGCTTTGAGCAAAAAGAAATCAGGGACAGTGCCCAGGCCCTAAATTCAAACCCCAGGATTGGCACGCACGAGTGCACACACACACACACACACACACACGCACACACACACCCAGGAGATGGCTTCATTGTAATCTGCTGACCTCAGGGCCTTGCACTTTCTAGGTGCTCTACCACTTGAGCCACGCCTCTAGTCCTTTGTGCCTTGAGCGCAGCACTCTGAATACAGCAGGCATTCACAAACCCTGGAGAGATGAATCAAATAATGCGTAAGCACAACGTGCACCCTTGGCCTCCCATAACTGAGACTATGTGGGTGCAGTCCCATGGGGCAGGGGAGGCCAAGAGCCCCCCCTTCTATCTGCCTCTTTGGCTTGCAGTCCTTCAGATGTATCAAACCTGATATTCCCATCCTCGATCATAGGTATCACCATGAGGCAAAGCCCCTATTTTCCTTCCGTCTGGAAGGTTCTATTTTCATTTTCCACATGAGCATCATGCCATCAATCTCTTTTTCCGGCCTGCTTATGTCTCCTGCATCTCTTCTCTACCTCTCCCCCCTCACGCCCCCAGCCCTATCCCCTGCCTAGTGGGCTGCAGGTTCTACCATGCTCTCAGCGTGGAATCGTGGGTAAGTTACTTTCCATCTCTGCGGCAGCCACTGACTCTGCCCCTGTGAGCCACACAGTCAGATCAGCTGGGTACTGATCTACCTGGAAAATCATCTTCAAGTTTTGCATATATGTGCTCGGTGTGTGTATGTGTGTGGTGCTGGGGATTGAACTGAGGGCCTCATACTTGCTAGGAAGGTGCTCTACCACTTGAGCCATGATGTGCCCCCAGTCCTTTTTGTTTTAGTTATTTCTTAAGTAAGGTCTTGTGATTTTTCTTTTTCTCTTCCTGGGGCCAATCTCATACACTGATCCTCCAATCTTTGGCCTCTTACACACAGCAGGGATCCAGGACACATACTACCATATTCAGCTTATTGACTGAGATGAAATCTTGCTAACTTTTTTTTGCCTGACCTGGCTTTAAAACTCTATTCTCCTGTTCCCTGCTTCCCAAGTAGCTGGAATTACAGGCATGAGCCACAACACGAAGCCTGATACTAGACTTTTAAAGGGAATCCTTGACCCCCAAATGGTCAACTCAAGCATCTAGAGAGATTCAAACTAAAGATGCTCAGTCAGAAAGGGTGCTCTTGGCCTCTGGGCATCTGGGGGAGATACCTTACCTTCTCCCCGACTTATTCTGCAGGTCACAGACCATGGAGGGAGGCCTCCCCTGATGTTGCTGGGACCCATAACAGGTACCCTAGGGGAAAAAAAGACTCAAGAGCACCTTTGATGTGAACATGAAGGGCGAGTCTGGCAGTCAGTCAGATCAGTCTGGGAAGACTCCCTAGAAGAGGTCAAGTTCAAGAATAAGATACTATTGCCAGGTCAGGAAGAAGCTTAAAGGGGGAGGGAGGCGGGGGCAGCCGGGAGGGAGTGGGAGGCTGGCCTCCCCCCACGCGGAACCGCAGGAGGCCTTGTGAGGAGAGACTCCCAATTATGGAGGCAGCTCACAGTCCTCCACCAAGAACAAGAAATCAAAAAGTCAACACCAGCTCATTAAACACTTGGGGCTGGCTAGCTATTAAAAGAATTTCCATTTCTGAACAGGATGCCTACCAGGGAATGCCAGACCTAAATATAAGCCACCCCCACCCCTCCACACCCCTCCCTGCCAGGAGCCTTTCCTGTGTTAGGCAGGCAGGAGGGAGGACTTGTACAGATGTGTCATTACTTTTAACATCCAAATATAACCCACCCCAGGGGGTCAGAAGACTAAGGCTGCTCTTCCCAGCTGCCTCCTGCTAGAGCCAGGGGCGGGGGCATGGGGAGCGGGGTGCAGACCCCCCTGCAGAGCTGGAGGTGGGGCTCTGGGAAGTCCCCTTCCCCCCCCACCGCCACAGCTATCCCTTCCCTTGTCCCAATGTCGGGGTCTCACGCGGACCACTGAGACATTTCTGATCTGGTTAGTGGGGTGGGGCGTGGGGAAGTCTGAGGGGTTTTTGGGTACAGGAAGGGGTGATGTGGGATATTTAAGATGACTTCTGTTCCAGGATGCCTTCTTCCTGCAGTAGTGGGGGAGGGGGAAGAAGCGCTGTCCAGCTGCTGGTGGATCTACAGACGCACGCGTGGCTGTGTGGAAATAGAGCTATGCATCCTGGACAGACTTTCCAATCAAGAACTGAGTGCATCGAAGGCAGCCGTCACCTAGGATGTGGCCTAGTGACCCGGGCACCATCTCTGTGAGCGTAGGGCAGGCTCCAAGCGCTCACACGGCACGGGCCCCTAATGACACATGGATCCAAGCGCACTGCCCTGTCTAGTGGCCCGTGGCACTTCCTCCCCCACCCACTCTCTCTCTGATTTCCTTCCTTGCCAGTGTACTCTAGGTCCCCATCATCCAGAGGTTCCTTGAGAACGCAAGCTTGTATCCATCCATGTTTCCGCCCCCCCCCCCCCAAATAGGGTCTGCCCAGAGTCCTCGGGAGCTGAATTAGCCATGGAAGGTGTCATTCTTCGCATGGCTGCTTCTTGGCCCGCTGCCCAGTAGACCCCTTGGTGTCGGCTTTTGGTTTTATTGGTCTGGAGCGCATCGTGGCCGTGCTGCTGTTTATAAACTTCCTCCCCCAATGCTTCTAACATGCAGCCACACATCACCTCTTTCCTCCTCCTCCCTCTCCTTTAGTTCCCCATGCTTAATTCTTTCTTTCTTTGTTGGTCGTAGGGCCTGACCTCTGGGCCTGGGCGCTGTCCCTCAGCCCTTCCGCTCAAGGCGAGCGCTCTACCACGTGAGCCACAGCCATGGTATCATAGGCTCCGCAGCTGGCGGACCCGAGTTCCTTTGGTTTTGAGTGAAGGAGTCTCATGTGGATGAACCTCACAGGAGAAGCCGGACTCGATGGGAATCTGCTCTGCATCATGGGGGTGGGCGGGGGAGGGGCAGAAGTGACTGGAAGGGGAGCCAAGGCAGGTCCTGGCTCCTGGGTGTCATGGTTCTGGGGCGTCCTGGTGATGCTGTTCTTGAGCTAGGCAATGATTACAGACATGTTTACTCCCTGGCAGATGGTAACGCTGCACACCTGGTGCCCTTTGATGCGTATGTCATGAGAACACTTATTTGAAAACAACTATGGTGCGGCCATGATGGATTTTGAAATAGTCGTAAGATAATGACAAGCGCGTCACGATTCCCGTGGACTGGCAAACACTGAGGAGACCTCATGGGACATCCTGACACATTCAGAAATCTAGTGGAAATAAACGTGTATCCGATCACCCCAAACTGGCTCTGCCCCAGATATGTCCCAAGACTTCTCTGTGTATTATATTGAATTTTCACAAGCCTAAGTGGTCAGTGTTCTAGTTTTGCAGGAGGCCCAGAGAGGTTAGCCAGGCAGTGAAAGGTCACACAGCTGACTGGGAGTGGAATTGGGTTTCTAGACTACAAAACTGGAAGCATCTTCTGAGCGCCTGGTTTACCTGAACGAAAGGCACACCTGGTCAGTTGGGGAGGGGGGGTTGGGAGGAGTGCCACCCTGGGTCAGACAAAGAATATTCCACTTGACCACGGTCTAACGTGGGTTTCTGGCTGACTGAGAGGAACCTCCACTCCCCATTGTGAATGTTATGTCTTTTGAAAAAAAAGAAGTAAACAAGTCTCACCATTTGCATGATATCTCACGCTGACTCTGCCTCTCAAACCGTTACTCGTCTATCCATGATGGCACTGTGGGATGCCTGAGATATTTTATAAAGTTAATAACTTTCTCTTAATTGGATGAGTTTATAGAATAGTCTGTGCAATTAACAATAATTACGCCAAAGACACTTTGATTCCAAGGATACTCCACAAACATTGGCGTATTAAGTCATTTAGGAAAAATCAACAACAACACCACCACCACCACCACTGCACTGCGAGGATGCGCACGCACACAGACCTCACGCTCGAGGTAGAATAAGCCTCAAACCCTGTGACCTAGAACGAGGTCCTGTTCCCAGGCCGCGGGATGGGGCTGCGGGGGGCGGGGGGGTGTTCTCCAAAGTGCTAGAAAAGCAATGGCCTGTGACACTTCAGGGCCCCCATCCCCAGGGAGAAGGAGGGGCTGACACAGCCAAGACCAGCGGCCATTTGTTGAAGGACATCGTCTGTCTAGGCCCAGGTGACCGTGAGGAACGACAATGGCAAAGACATAATAAACGAGGTTGTAATTGTGCGTCTCCCTCACCCCCTGCACCTCTCTTTCTTACCCCCCCCCGTTTCTCTCTGCATCTTTCTGTGTCTCTCTGGGCACCTCTTGGACTCTGTCTCTTGGCTTTTTTTTTCTTTCTGCCTCTCTCTTTTCCTGTCTCTTTCTCGGTGGGATTGTGTCTCTGCTTCTGTGTCTCTGCTTCTGTGTCTCTCACTTTCTCTCTCTCTCTCTCTCTCTCTCTGCCAGTCTTTCTGACTCTCTGTTTCTCCCTTCTTTCCCTTCCTTCCCCCCTCTACTGCTACCTTTGATCCCGACAATACCCTATTCAGGACGACTTCTCATTCAGAGCTGACAATTGCCCGGGGACCTGGATTCCGTTCCCTGAATCATCTTTTTTGAGCTATTCATCACAGCTCCTTTCATAACGTCATTCGCTTCATTCCGGGGTTGGATGCCTTCTTCCACATTCTACCAGGCGGATGTCCTATCCCTCCTGGGGTGCGTCCCTGGTCAGGGAGCTCTTGTTATGGGAGCCAGGGAGACATCCTTTCGGTGTTAAGATGGCTTTAATCACGAGGAAAGTCCTCTCCCTAAGTCCTCTGTGCTGTTGACCGATGGTGCCCACTCCTGGGAAACCTTCTACCATTCCACACCAGCCTTAGCAACCCATCCACCAGGTTGCAGTCCCAATACAGAATAGGTCCTTCTGTTAAAGCGCTTGTGTGACCGCAGCCAGCTCTTTGTTGGGCCTTTTGATTTGGTAGATGTTGGTGTTGCAGCTGAGGAAGATGAGTGTGGCTGCCCAGGTGGACCTCTTGTTCAGGAGGCTGCGGGAAGCAGCCCAGGGCCAGCGCTGGTGGACTCAGCCCTTAGTCCTCCACAAGGAGGCCGCCTTGCTCACTGCAGGGTCGCAGGAGAAGACTTCCCAGACAGGCTGGACTAATGCAGAAGCCAGGCCCTTTGGGCTGGCTAATCCCTATATCAAGCTAGCCCCAAACTTCTTCTTGAGCCCAGCCTGGCTCCATCTATGAGTCAATCCCTGACCTGTCTCTCGGTTCCCTCCCCAGCTCAGCTCTTGCCTTTATGGTTCTAGCTTGGGGCACCCCATGCCCAGCCCATCTGTTCAGTCCCATATGTTTCCTGCAAGGACTGCCAAGTCAGGGCCTGGTGCTCAGTGACTACTCCAGCCCCAGGCTGCTGGTCTCAGGGTTTCTCTGTCCGATCTGGTCGCTAGGAAACAGTCCCATTGAGCCTCTAGCTATGGTCTTGGTGTGGTTGAGTTAAGCTGCTTGGAGCTGGCTTTCCCTACAGCTCATCTAGGTTAGATGGGTGTGGCCCCAGGAGACCAAGGACCCACAGGCTTTGGAAGGTGTGGATGAATAAGACCCGCCCACTTAGACACACAGAATGGTCTAGGCAGAGAAGAATTCTGACGGTATGACTCTGCGAACAACTCACAGCCTAACACAAATCAATACCGGGAAACTGGGACTTGGGGTATCCATGGGGAGAAGCTGAGGGGCAGGGGCTGATAAATGAAGGGAGGCAAGGAGAGGGGAGTACAGTTACAATGTTCAACGTACAGATGCACACTGGGAACATTGAGCAGATGAGTGGGGTCGGGAGAGAGGCGGGAGAACAGCGGAAGGGTGACAGCAGTGGAGATGCATTGTGCCCTTTACCTGACAAGTTGACTTTGTACAACTACCTAACGATTAAAAATAATCAAATACATAAAGACCCTCCCTGGCTGGAGAGTCGACTCACACCAAACCTGCAGACCACCGAGGAGGAGAAATACATCTGAAAAATCAAAAGTTGGAGGAAAATGCAAACTATGGCTCATCTCTCTTTTCCTGCCTAATCTGTTTGCAAGTCTGTAATTCCTTCTAAAGAAAAGACTTTAGAACTGGATTCTGGGTAACACATTTTGATTTCAAAATGTTCTTGGTGGTAGGTTTAAGGGGGCATAAATGAAGAATGGCTACATCTTTGGGATGGGAAGCTTCCTTCCTTTTGCTTATCTTCTGCTGGTAGAATAGTAGATTCTAGATCCATCTATGTGCTCTCAGTTCACAGCAGGGGAGGAGTACTTTTTTTTTTTTCTTGTCAGTCATGGGGCCTGAACTCTGGGCCTGGGTGCTGTCCCTCAGCTCTTCAGCTCAAGGCTAGCGCTCTACCACTTGAGCCACAGTGCCACTTCCAGTTTTCTGATGGTTTATTGTAGATAGGAGTCTCACGAACTTTTCTGTCCTGGCTGGCTTTGAACCGCAATCCTCAGATCTCAGCCTCCTGAGATCCTAGCTAGGATTACAGGCGTGAGCCACTGGCACCCGGCCCCTCCGCAGTTCTAGGCAGGTCAATGAGAGGCCTGATATAGGGGAATAAAGTGGACATGGGATAAACATCTGAGTTTGAATTCTGACTCTTTGATTTCCTAGCTCTGTAGCCTCACATGCTACTTTGTCTCAGCTCTCTCTCCTCTCTTCTTCTCTCTTTCTTTTTTATTTCCTTTCCTTTATTTCCTTTATTTCCTTTATTTCCTTCCTTCCTTCCCTTCCTACCTTTTCTTTTGCACTGGTCCTGAGGTTTGAACTCAAGGCTTATACTCTCACTTGGTTTTCTTTGTTCAAGGTCCTCTACCATTTGAGCCACACCTCCTATACCAGCTTTGTTGCTGCTAAATTGGTAAGACTCTTGAGGACTTTTCTGCCCCACTGGCTTTGAACCATGCTCCTCAGATTTCTACCTCTTAAGTAGCTAGGATTACAGGTGTGAGCCACCAGCTCCTGGCAAAAATACCTTAAGATGAATTTGGTGGAGCATTTTGTACAGGGAGGGACCTGGTACACCAGAGACAATGAGCCATTGTTGGGTAAAGATGAGTCTAGTAACATATGGCTTTGTGAGTAGCCTGTGCAGTGGCCCAGCTTCCTCAGAGAGGCAGACAAAGCTCCTGGGAGCACTCTTAAAGGAAGGCAGAAGCAGCTGAGATCAGTGGACATGGGGACCTGATCCAGCCTCTCTTCCAGGCAGAACTAGGTCTGAATTTCATCAGCCACCAACAGTGCAGAGCTAACAAATGGCTCTCTTTACCCTACCAGTACCTGCAAACACTGCCAGCCCCTGCCCTTCCCCCTCCCCCAGATTAGATTGGATTCCAGTTTTATAAGGACATTCTGACACCTACAGCCAACCAACTGCTCCACTTAATAGGAAAGATGCTGTGGTTAACGCCAGAGGGAGGTTTCCAAGCCATTGCTCAGGCAGGTACCTCTGCTCGCTACCAGTTTGGGCTTGGCCCCCACACCACCTTCCCTTCCCTTTAGTCTTCCTTTTATCCTCATACTTAGCAGAGACACCCATGCTCCTATATCCTTGCTCCCATTTTAGGCGTGGAGAGGCTGGCGTTCATCATTCAGAGACCAATGGGGACTGAACACACAGCATGGAGAGTCTGTGTGGGAAGCTAGAGAGGACCTGGAATCAGATAGGTAATTGCAATTCCATTGCTCCCCAGTTCTTAGCTGTGTTACTGCAGGCAAGTCACTAAACCTCCCTGGGTCTCCGTTTGCTCAACTGCAAAATGAGTACAATAGAGTCAGGTCCCAGTGGTTCAGGCCTGTAATTCTAGCTATTCAGGAGGCTGAGGTTTGAGGATCATAGGTCAAAACTAGCCTGCGTAGGAGAACACATGAGACTCTTATGTTCAATTAACCAGGAAAAAACTAGAAGCAGAACTGTGATAGAGCTCCAGCATTGGGTGAAAAGCTAAGGGAAGGGCCCTGAGTTTAGAATGAATGAATACACATATGTGCATGTGCATTACACACACACACACACACACACACACACACACACACACAAACACACACAAATAGGTATAATAATAACTTCTGGGTAGAATGAAGTAAGATAATGCAATTCAATGTGCTTCCTGAAGTACATAGCAGGTGTTGGACGCTGAAGTTCAGCTTTCAGGCAGAGAGAGACAATCCCTCAGATGCTGAAAATCCCATCATTTCAAGCATATAGTTGCAAATGTCTGTGGCCATGGCACCTGGGATATTTAAGCTGGAAACAGGAAAGGCTTGTGTTCTACTCAAAGCCCAGCTCAAAAATCTCCCTCCACGAGGAAGCCATCTTTGATTAAACTACTTAAGCTTTATTACTCTTTTTATTGGATGCCCTTTAGCTCTTATGAGCACATTTGAGACCACAGAGAAAACTCAATTATAAGTAAACATGGCAGGTGGATGCTTAACTCTCACACTCTTAAAAACAAATTCACTTGATGGAATGTGAAATGGTAGCGAAGCCATTTTCAGGTGGCTCAGTGCTGACACCTATCTGTGGAGCCTGGTACAGCAGACCAGCTTTATTAAGACTCAGAAAGGCCTTTGCCAAAAGCCAGGAAGAAAACTTTGGTGTACTTTCCCAAGTTGAGTCGGGAGATTCTGAGCCTCAGGAAAAGAATCTTTCTGTATGTGAACAGTCCGTTGCCTCTTGTTCAACTGGACTCTACCATTCTAAGAGTTCTGGCATAGCTCTTCCTTTAGGGGAAATAACCACTATGCCATCAGAATATAGCCTCTATCACTTGTTAGCCATGTGAGTTGGGGCAAGTTATACAACATCACAAAACCTCATTTCCTGATCTATGAAAGGAAGATGAAATTTGTCCCATTGTTATATTTATTTATTTACTTATTCTTGTGGGGCTCAGGATCAAACCTAGGTCTTCATGGATGCCAGGCAGATACTCTACCGCTGAGCCAGACCATACTGAGACATCCTGCCTTACAGAATTAGTTTAAAAGACTCATCCTAGCTAGGTATCCACAGGCAAAAGAGGTTATGTTTTTGAGCCTCACTTTTCTAGTTGGAAAGTGGAGTCATTGCAAGGTTACCATGAAGTTCAAATGAAAAGATATGCTTTGTAAAAATACCTCTACACAGAGGTATTATAATTTAGATATTTAGTTATACACATAGCAAGCATGCGACTCTAAAGCCTGAAGCTCAGATGACCCTTGCCCCATGGCCACTGGTGGATAGTGAGAAGAGGCTGCCTAGTGAAGGCTCAGGACACCTTCCTTTCAAAGGTGAGGAGGCCCAGTGAGATTATTACTAGATGGGTTTTGTTCTACCACAGCCATGTTTAGCTTTGCTCATCCCAAAGAACCATCGCCTGAAGCTCTGCAGACCTGAGGGGGAGGGACTGTTGTTGTCTCCTGGCAACCCCATGAGACATGCCCTCTTCTGGGTGCAATGACCAAGCCAAGAAGCCTCCATCTATATGGTGTAAATTTTGATTTGTCTTCTAGGAGGAGGAACGGGTTGTTACAAAGTCACCCTTCTGCATTCCCATGGAATTGATGGCAGCATCTGGAGGGAGCTGGCTGGCCATGGTGGAGAGCGTGTGCTGCTAACTGCCCGTATGTGGATCTGGAATGTAGAGATTGGGGCTGAGGACATCATCCTAAGCCAGCAGGCCTGTGCATTCCCTGTGTACCTGCATGAAGGGTTTTCTCTGTTCTCTGTCTCTCTCCACTACCATCTTGAGTGAAAGATATCACAGCTCCTATTTCGTGTCTTGTTTTTACCTAGTTTAGGATGACTAGAGCCCTAGTCCACTAGGAATGAGGCGATCAGATCCCAGACCCTTTAGCAAAACTACGAAGTGAGTCAGGTTCATCTCAACTTCTTGCATTTTGGTGCTCCTCATTCTCCCACCCAAGGTACCCAGCATGCAGGGTGTTTCATTGGGATCCCGTGGGTAATAGTAAGGAGCAGAGATTGGATAGAATTGACATCTCCTGAGTCCATAGCCTGTACTGACAGCTTCAAGGGGTGCTGTGTCCACATCTACCAGGCAGATTTGCCATGTCAGTGCTTGGCCTTCTACAAGACCTGGCTAAGCTCAAATCCTAGTTCTATTATAGACTGGCTTTGTGAGCTTGGGCATGCTATTGAATATCTTGAAGCCCTGTTTCTGTTCCTTTTGCCCATCAACATTAACTGAACCCCACGCCCCCTGCCACTGTCTTCAATGCAGAAGGCTTCTTGGTGTGGGGTCTGGACCCCACCTGAGCCTAAAGTAAGGATAATATTAACGCTTATCTCACTGTATTGCTGCAAGGTTAAATTCGACAGTGCCTCTCACTCATGTAGCCCAGCACTTGGCATATAGGAAGTGTCTAGTAAATTATTGTGAACACCCAAAAGATAATGGAATGGAGGTTTTAGAAGCTCGGTGGCTAGCCTCAGATCACACATGAGAGATCTGAACCCAGGCCTTCTACCATGGAGACCTGTGAGCCATTTCCCTTGTAGGATGCTGGTCAATTTGAATAATGTATGCTAAGACACAACAGAGGGATGACGGCTTGCTGCCTCCTCTGCGTAAAAATATAGTGACAACTCCCACAGGAGCTGTCAAGATTCAGTCTCAAGCAAACAAGGCTGGACAATCAGGTACCTCAAAAGACAGGTGGGAGAGAGCTGTGTGCGCAGGAGGCCCGAGGAAACAGAACTACTCAGCTTCATTACATGATTAACTTTCTTGCCCACCATTTGTTGGTTTTAAATTAAAATAAGTCTAGCCACTTCACAAAGCCACCCACCAGCTTCCACTTGATTGAAACCAGCCGAATCCCAGTGACAGCATGGCGAGGTGTTCATGGAGGAGGGTGAGAAGGGGTGGGCTTGTGCCAAGTGGGTGGACAGCTGCTTCAGCCAGATCTGTCCCTGGAGGATGATCAGAGCTGCTCTTGACCTTGTGGCTCTTGAGAGAGTCATGAATGGCAAGGTCATGTTCAAACAGAAAGGGGTCTGGCCTTTTAAAGACATCTAGGAAGTGCCCTGGGAGGGTTGGGGAGGGCATGAGGCAGGAAGAGGAAGTTGAGTTCATCACCGATGTACAAGACAGTCTCTGGTGCACTTGGGTTTGACTCTGCTCGTTGTATACTTTGGACTTTCCCTTTATGGCTTTCTCATGGGTAAGAACTCTTTGATGCTTACTGGTACCCCCAGCTCGGAGCCCCAAAGTCACCATGAGGCCCCATTATTTGCTCTCTCCTAAGCTTGGGCCCTGGAGCACTTTTCCATCCATCCTGTATTGAGTCACTTCATGGGTGTGAATGGGACTCGAGACTGAATCCTAGCCTCAAGAACCAGCCAGCTGCGGACGAATCAGGTGGTTTGAGATCTGCCCAGCTCCAGACTTCCTTGTTTTGAGACTTCAGGAAAGGTTCTAGGAATCGGTTTCCTCACTTAATAAAAACAAAGACTGAGGGTACTATTAACACCAATCTCATGCATTGTTGACAGGCTAGCCAGTACCTCTAACACACCATCCAAGCAGGACTAGGGCAAGGCCTGGAGTTCAAATCCCAAGATCACAAAACACCTCCACCAGGAATAATCCGCCGTGCCAGGCTCAGGCCTCCACATTGTTGTGTTAGTCTGCTCTGAGCTTTGGTATCGACAAAGGCTCCCGCATGATCCTCATGTGTGGTCAAGGCTGGGGAATCACTGGTCCTGGCTCACTCAGGAGGAGAGTCCTGCTACAAAGCAGGTACAAACCTGGTCTTCATGTCTGTCTCCCACCCCTAGCCAAGTGTTCTCCTGGGGGTGGGGCGGGGGGAGGGGGGCTCACCAGTTGCTGAGGCAGGGAGGCCAGCTGAGCATAACTTTGGCACAAAGGGATTTTAGATCCCTGGGGAAGTCCCCTGTGGGTTTCCAAAATGCCTCTCCTACCTTCCTAACACCCGGCTTTTCCTTCACCAGGACAAAGCTCTTTCTTCCATGGTGAGAGATAAGGCTTAAAACAGCAATGCCCTTGGGAGAGGAAGGAGAGTGACTCAAATTCATGCTAAGCTATAAATGACGGATGAGGAGGGAGTGGGGAGACTGAGCTTCCCTGACAGCCTGCTGCAGCGAGGGGAGGGCGTGTGAAACTGGAAAGCCACAGAGGCCCCTCATTTTAGGAAAGAGGGGAGCTGGCTGCAGAGGTGTGACCCAGCCTGCCCAAGGCCATCTGCTGGGCAGGGCTGCGCGGAGGAGGAGCTTCCCCCTTGACCCCATGCGGTCCAGGGCTGCCCTGGACTGTCAGCAGCCATGTTCTGTCGGGCAGGAGTTCTGAATCAGACATTTTACTGCCTCTCAGTGACAGTCACAGGGTAAGCAGCCCGGCACACCGGCTCACATCTGTAATGAATGCTAGCTACTCAGGAGGCTGAGATCTGGGGACTGTGGGTTGAAGCCAGCCCAGGCAGGAAACTCTTATCTTCAATTAACCAGGAAAAAAGGCAGAAGTAGAGGTGTGGATCCCATGGTAAAGCACCCAGTGTGGAGTGACAAAGGTAAGAGAGAGTGCCAGGCCCTGAGTTCAAACTCCTGCTGACCTCTAGTGGGCAGGGTCTAGGCCATTCCTGAGTATTCCTGTCATCCAAGGAAGAATGGCCCAGACCCCAACGTCACACCCACTGCACTATACAGCAGCACCGTCCAGCAGCAGATGCCCACCTACCCCCAGCACCCTAGTCCTCCAGGAAGAGAGAGGGAGGGAGAGAGAGGGAGAGGGAACAGAAGAGAGGGAGAAGAGGAGAGGGGAAGGGAGAGGAGAAGGGAGGGGAAGAGAGGGAAGGAAAGAGAAGGAGAGAGAGGGAGGGACAGAGGGAGAGAGAGGAAGAGGAAGAGGAGGGGAGGGAGAGAGGGGAAAGAGAGAGAGAGAGAGAGGGAGGGAGGGAGGGAGGAGGGGGGGAGAGAGGAAAATCCACAGAGGAATCCAGCCAGGGCTCTCAGTTGACATTTATGGTGGGAAGTTTTATCTCAGTGGTAAATAACCTCTAATAGTGTAGGTCATTACACTAATTACAGCAGATAATTAATTTTCTAATTCTTTCTGTAGGTGGCTACCTATCACTAGAGAAGCTTAATTTATTCCTTAGCTTCCTGGGCGGGCGCAGGCCGCCTCCTGCTTCACTGGCTCCTGGTACTGCGCGCAGGGCGCCCACTCTTAAGATGTCTGGAGAGGCGCGCGACAGCACCCCCCATCCTCTCCCCTCTGGGGCCTGGGCATCCTCATTCAGCTGGCTTCCGCCCTCCCCTCCCCCTTGGGGGCGGGTGGTCTTTACATCTGTTTGTCTCTCTTTGGTGTGGACGTGTGGGCTGGCTACATGGTGTCCAGTGTGGTGTTCTGGGTGCCAGGGACCTTCGTGTCTGTAACTCTGACTTATTTCTACTGGGGATAATGAGGGGGCTTCCATGCCAAACACCTTTGTGTGCCTTATCTCACCTCACTTCTGAAGGCGATTTCCATGCCCTTTGATTTTGGTGTTGAGAAACATGAGGTCCGAAGAAGCCAAGTGCCTTCTCCTGGGTGAGTCCTTCCAGCAAAGTGGCCAAGGTAGGCTGGACATCTGCTAGGAGCCAGATGCCTCTTGGTGTGGTTGGCAGCACCAGGTTTAGTGTAAGATCCTTGGCTAACCCTCCCCCAAATCTGTAACGTCAAAAGGGATTTCCAGCTCAGTTCCTCCGACAGAATTCCTCTTCCTCCCATCTGCACACAGCTCCTCTGGGAAAGTCTCTCCTTTGACCCTCCTGCCTGGATCCCAGTATGTGGATTTTCTTACATGAGCTTGATAGGATGCTGTCCTCCGGTGGGTGGGTGGAGGGAGCTCTGTGGGAGGTTTTTCTCAAGCTCCTTTCTGGAACCATCCATCTAGAGCTGGGATTTGTTTCTTTTGGAAACCAACTGGCTTGACCTGTCCATTTTATAGGAGAAGCCCAGAG
The DNA here is from genome assembly GCF_000151885.1 of Dipodomys ordii. Taxonomy (NCBI): domain Eukaryota; kingdom Metazoa; phylum Chordata; class Mammalia; order Rodentia; family Heteromyidae; genus Dipodomys; species Dipodomys ordii. The sequence goes on from NW_012267226.1 coordinate 19,764,071, forward strand.
AATGTGCTTCTTGTTTCTGTGACCTTGATCTTATTCAAGGTGACAAAGGCAGACCTCCCTTGCGGATGGTCTATAGTTGTACTCTGGCCTACTGCCCAAGCCCTCTGTGGGAAGCCAGAAACACCTGGGAGAAGAGGGCATGGCTACCCCAGGCAGAGCATGAGTTTTCAAAACTGAGATAGAAATTAGACCAATGCTAACAAGGCTTAGAAAAAAGAAAGAAAGAAAACCCTAGGAACAAACCCAGGGACTAAAATAAAAGATGAGGATGAAGAATTAGTTTCACTTTAAGCAACAACAAAAATTGCTCAACTAAGAGCAGTCCAGGTTATTCCTGTCACTGTCTAGAGCATAGCCGTGTGTGTGTGTGTAGGGGAGGCTTAGGGTATGAGGTTTGCTTTTGGAGGCTCAGCCACAAGGCAGTGTCCTTGGTGTCAGACCCATGTGTCCCAGTGTCCCCAGGCCCTCTCTGAGAGCTGTATTTGAGGTTGGCTCACTGGTTGGACAGGCCAGCTGCTGCTACTGTCCCCAGGCCAGGAGGACACAAGTGCTGATGTCTCCTTGTGCTGAGCACTGTATGCAGGGGCCATGAGAAGCTACGGTTAAAACAGTCAGGCCAAAAGTGGCAAGTGATAGAAAATGGGGGAGAGAGAGAGAGAGACAGACAGACAGACATTCAGACAGAGACAGCAAGACTTAGAGAAGGCTTGAAAGTGGGTAAGGGAAGGAAGGGAGGGACACTGACAAAGGAGAAGACACCCTCCCTGAAATCACAGGAACCGGACAACAAATGGAGGCCGAAGGGTAGATAGCACACTGGCCGGGGGGGCCCCCTTCCTGGCAGCCTGTCCCTTGCCTGGTATAGTAATTACACGTGCGGGCCCAGCCCACCTGCTGGCTGCTGACAAACCCCCCCCCCCACTGCTCAGTCTGCCATTGCGGTGGAGAAAGGCACTGTTCCCGGGCTCCCAGAATGCCCAGGGCTTGGCCTGGAGGTCTCTAGGGCAGAGGGAGAGGAGGGGGCAGCTTGCTCTGGTGAGTACAGCCCTGCAGGGGGGGCCAGGGAGGTCCTGACGGCTTGTCAGGTCTGGGGAGCTCTGTGGCCCCACTGCCTTCCTGCATTGAGGTTCACAGCCACTCTTGGTGCAGCCCCCACCTTACAGAGGTGGAAACTGAGGCACAGAGGAGCCTCAGAGTGCAGGATACAGGGCAGAAGTCTGACTCCAGGACGTAGAGGGAAGAATGAGCCTTGTCTAAGTAGTGTTCTTCTGGGACCATTTTGGTCTGAGAGGAAGCGCATAGCCAGCTACGGGGTGAGAACCTGTGTTCAAACTCCAGTTTGACCCACTGTGGCCTCGGGCAGGTTCTGTGAACTAGCTCTGGGCACCTTACTCTCCTCACTCACAAAACTGGGACAACAGGGCCGTAAGAGAACATGAATGGGGCACACGAAGTGCCTCCTGCTCACAGGCTCTCATGCCGCCTTACATACTCCTATGGCTGAGAAGCTCAGATGCTTGGCTTCCAAGATGAGCCAGGCCCAGCCTTCCAGCCCTCCCCACCAAGGCGGGTGCTACAAGGCCTTCAGGCATCCGAAGACCAGGACTTTGCCTTCTTGGACTTTTCAGCCCTTCCATTCTGGCCGCATCATCTCAGCTGGAGCAGCTTACTGAGAGGTTGCTTCCAGAGATGCTCCCAGCCAACCTGGCTGAACACAAACTGCTCATGGACAGCTCAAGAGTGGGGCTAAGTCTCACATGCCCCTGGCTACTGCCAAGGTCCAGCATCAGTTTTTGTTTGTTTTGGTTTTGGTTGGTCATGAGGCCCGAACTCTGGGCCTGGGCACTGTCCTTCAGCTCAAGGCTAGTGCTCTTCCACTTGAGTCACAGCACCACTTCTGCTTATGTGGTGCTGAGGAATCGAACCCAGGGCTTCATCCATGTGAGGCAAGCACTCTACCACTGAGCCACCTTCCCTGTCCCAGCATGGGGTTTTACAAGAATTTTCCGTTTAAAAAAACAATTGAAGCTTGTGTTCTGCATATTCCTGGGAAGACCTTTAACTTCTCCACACCCAGGGCTAGCACTGATTCATTCACCACCACGGTAACTATGGCAAGCTAAGCAGTAACTCTGTGCTAAGCACCACGCACATGATCTCATTTCCTTTCTAAACAGAACTGGAAAGTGGACACCACGAAAGGAAAGGAAGCGGGACTTACGGGAGCTAACTTAGGCCCGAATGAGCACAGAGTGATCACTTCAAAGGCAGAGGTTCTAACCACTGAGCTCCCTGGCTACCAAGGATAACCACACCAGGTGGCATCTCTGTATTTCCAACCCCAGGACCACAGCTGCCTGACCTTCTGCCCTACAGTCAGAACAGCACAGAACCTAGAAGGGGGGAGGTGGGGGCAGGGCTTGGCAGTGTGGGAATCCCACGGTCCCTCCCCTGGGATGTCCTGCCGCCTCCCTGGCACCCTGTGGCCAATCAGCCAGCCCGCATTCTAGCTGTTCCTCAGTGGGAGCCTCTTTCCCACTGGATTGAGCGAGTCGGAGGGGTAGGGAGGCGACAGATATGACTAAATCCCCTCCTTGTCCCCTGTCAAGGCAGAAGGAGGCCTCTGCATGCTCTGAAAACTGGGTTAGAAATGGCTGGGCCGTACCTATCTTATCTGCTCTGCACTGAAAGCCGTCAGCGCGTGGCAGGTTTTCACGCAGAATTCTCCTGGTTAATCCCCCTTTGTTAGCTTGATGCCAACATCGCAATACCAACCTCGTCCGGGCGATTTGAGAGGGATTACAGGCCCTCAATCCTTCAGCATGCGGGAGAAGAATGTTTTCTCAAATCACATTTTTCACAAATCTGTTTTCAAAAATAATCAAAGTGCAAATCCCGCCTCGGGATGGCGGAGTGGGGGGAGGGGGGGGAAGGGTAAGGGGGGAGACACCGGGCTCTTCCTTTCACGTCTAACATGGCAGAAGCAACATTGCTTCCGAGAAGGAGCGGGGAAGGCCCATTAGGCACCAACCTCTGTGTTCTCAGGGCTTTTGTACAGGCGAAGTGAGGCTCTGCCAGGGGCTGGCTGGTAGGGGTTGATGTTGACTCTGATTGGTACCATGGATGCACGAGCAGGGCTGAGTGGTAACGGGGCGTGATTCAAGTTCAATGCCGATGTATGTGGCTATGTGGGGACATGAGAATGAATACAGTTGCTCCAGTGCCTGGAGGAAACCAATTTGGCAGCTGCCCCATAGCATCCTGGGACAGAAGGTGCTCAACAATCTTGGACAGCTTCCTGGACATGGTGGGGGGGGGGCGGACTTGGATGGGTCTAGGTTTCTTTTGTTGTTGTTGTTGTTGTTGGTTGTGGGACTTGAACTCTGGGCCTGGGTGCTGTCCCTGAACTCTTCAGCTCAAGGAAAACACTCTACCTCAGACCCACAGCACCACTTCCAGTTTCCTGGTGGTTTATTGGAGATAAGAGTCTCATGGACTTTCCTGCCCAGGCTGGCTTTGAACTGTGATCCTCAGATCTCAGCCTCCTGAGTAGCTAGATTACAGGCGTGAGCCATGGGTGCCTAGCTGGGTCTATGCTTCTTGTGGGCTATGTGCTTCAAAGTTTGCCCCGTACTGAACACAAAGAAGGCTCATGGGAACCAAGGAGATCTGAATTCTGGCTGGTCATCAGTGGCCGTGGGATCGTGAGTCTCGGCTACATGCATCCCGACTCTATGGCCTACAACCACAGCCCTCCTGCTGCTGCCTGGCCTGGCTTCTTTAAGGCCCTTCTAGGTCCGGGATGAGGTTCAGAAGGTCCAGCCAGATAACTCAAGATGGCGTGGCCTGTGGATTTCATTTTAAGCCATGCTGGCCTATGCTGTCTGTGGTTTGCATTTGTCATTTCTCCTTCATGTGTGGGCAGTGGGGGTGGGGAGATGGGGGGCTGACCAGCAGGGTCTCAAAGACACCCCTACTTGTCACCCACCTACCCTTGCCACTTGCCTGTGAAGCTGTAACCCAGCAGACAGGGAATCCCCAACCCCTGCCCTTCAAGGCTTCTGTCCGGGAGGCGGGCGAGCTTGGAACTTGGATATCCCCATCCTCATTGGGTCCCAGGACCTGGGCTTTTCTTTTGTTGGTCCAGCTGAAGCCTGGTGCCTTCTAAGAACCAAGGCCTATGACGACAAAAGGGTCATGAAGTCTGATCTCATCTCAGACACTGGACTGTGGCCAGACACAGGGAGTGTGTCCACACCATAAACTCTCCCAGCTTGCACCACGATGTGGCTGCCCACCGAGCCCATGAGAGGACGCTCATGGGAACAAATCAGCCTTTGGGGGTTGATTAAAGATGGATGTGCAGTCTTGAGGTTACCTAAAGCTCGGCTTGCTCTCAAATGCATAACCCCCATATTTTCTTCTTAAGCAATTCTGCACTTTGATGTTCAGCACCTGGCACACAATCACATTCGGTTTGATGCACAGAAAGGGGACGAGGCAGCGAGGCGGGTCTGGGGTGGGGAGGGAGGTGAAGAAGGAGAGAGAAAAAGTCCCAGCCCTGCCCGGCCCTGCTCTCCAGGCAGATTCACATTTACCACTTCATTCCTGGATGGTCAGGGGTTGGAGGAGCTGTGGGTTGTCTACGCACCCACCGTGCCCGAGTCCTGGGCATTAGGGAGGCGGTGCCAATGGTTGGGTTTTTATGACTTTACAGGAAGAGCTTTGTAATGCATGTGTGTGTGTTTTAACATTCTGTGACTTGCTGGTGAATTCTCCTTTTGCCAGGGTACTCAGAACACAGGAGGAGGAGGAGGAAGAAGAGGAGGAAGAAGAGGAGGAGGAGGACAGATGAGTCTCAGAACAATTTCTCTCTCTCTCTCTCTCTCTCTCTCTCTCTGTTTTTTGTTTTTGGTGGTCATGGAGCTTAAACTCTGGGCTGGGCACTGTTCCTGACTTGAGCCACAGCGCTACTTCCCGTTTTCTGAGTGGTTTATTGGAGATAAGAGTCTCATGTAGGGCTGGGAAGGTGGCTCAGTGGTAGAGCGCTTGCCTTGCATGCCAGAGGCCCTGGGTTCGATTCCTCAGCACCACATAAGCAAAAAGAAAAAAGCCGGAAGTGGCGCTGAGGCTCAAGTGGTAGAGCGCTAGCCTTGAGCTGAAGAGCTGAGGGACAGTGCCCAGGCCCCACAACCGGACCCCCCCCCCAAAAAAAAAAGAGTCTCATGGACTTTCCTGCCCAGGCTGGCTTTGAACCATGATCCTCGGATCTTAGCCTCTGGAGTAGCTAGGATGAGAGGCATGAGCCACAGGCGCCCTGCTGGGAACAATTTTTGTTGGGGAGGAGGAGAGGGAAGGAAAGGGAAGACAAAAGAGGATAAAGAGGAAAGAAAGAGAGAGCAAAGCAAGATAGGATGACAAGGAGGCAGTCACAAAAGTCAAATACAACATAGGAAGGGAAATGATGGGAAGAGGAGAAGCTGGCTGACCCTTCTTGACATGAGAAAGAGGAGACAGCATGGGCGGCGGTGCTTGCTGGCAGCCGCTGCTTTAGGGAAACCTAGGCTGCCATCTTGGAACTCTGCGGCTAGGGCACCAGAGAAGCCACTGAGCCCCAGGACTTGTTCACGGGTGGATCTCTGCCCTGGTCCGTCATTCCTTCTGTCCCTACCCCTTCCAAAGAGACCCAGCAGACCTACAATCAGACACAAGGGTTTTAGAAATCTCTCCTTTCCCCACAATTCTACAACCTGAAGTCAGACAGCTCCCCGCATGGCTCACCCTTACCCCCCGTCCCCCGGCAAGAGGAGGGGCCTGAAGTGGGGACAATTTAATGTGATAAAAACATTCAAATGAGGATCAGATAAAAATTGCATTCAGGTTTCCCCTGGCCAGGACATTTGGGGAACAGGGGGGAGAAAATTCAAATATTCCTTTCTAAGAGTGAGGCTAAGTTTCATTATCATATTTTAATTAAAAGGAAAAAAATCCTATTAAACAATTCCCAACGCATTGGGATTAGCAGAAACCCAGCACCTGGGACCCAGGAGCTCAGCATGTATGAACACATGAGCAAGACTTATCTTCTTTAGGGATGATCCTTGCACCTGCCCCCTTCTGCCAGTGACACAGCAATGGCTGTCCCTGGCGGGTCCCAGTGGAGAGAGGCCCAGGCAGAAGGAGGTGAGGTTTTCTCACCTGCGGGGGGCGGGGGGGGGATAGGGAGAGCCGAACCTGCAGGGCTCCTGATGGGTTGGAACTTGCAGACTCTATCCTCTGCCAACAGCATTGCTGGCAAGAAACCCGGCTTTAGGATCAGGTTAGCTAGGCTAAAAAACCCTAGCCCCACCACTTGCTAACTGGGTAATGGTTGACCTTTCTTTGATTCCTCTGAGCTCCAACTTCCCAATTTTGTGAACCGTGGATTTTATGTCCCACCTCATGTGTGAAAAGAACCTAGTACAGAGCCCAGATAAATGATCTTATTACCCAATAGGGCTCTTATTTGCAGATAAAGACACCACCGGCGCACGGCAGACGTCACAGCTGAGGGCGATAGACTTCTCTCTCACCCCCTGGCCTTTGCACATGCCCTGCCCTGACTACTTTCCAACCCCACACCCTTTCCTGATTGGCGGGCTCACTGCCATCCATCAGCTCTGAGGGCCTTCCCCAGTACCTAAGGCCAGGTAGAAGGCTGATCTCTGGGCCCACATGGTGCTGCCCCCCTCGCAGAGCAGCCAATGGCTTTCCTCCTTGAGATTCCACATCCTGTAAGAGTAGAGACCAGTCCCTGTGTGTCGTGGTTTCCCCAGTATTGCTATATACACTAGGTGCTCCATAGATACCTTGAGAAGAAGAAACCAATGAACAAATCAGGGAAAAAACACAACCAGATGCAACATGGAGAAGCGATGCGTTTACACACAAACAACCTAGGGCTGATGAGGACCACACATGGAGAAGCCAGGGTGATCTGGCTGCCTCGGTGGGGAGACGCTGTTCACTCAGAGTGTAACAGCTTGGGGGCACCCCCTCCACAGTGCTGCATTCAGCTCCAGACCTCGAACAGAGTCCATTCTGTAGGGTAAGGCTGCCCAGACGGTGAGGAGATCCCACTCCTCAGGCCTGCAGGTGTGTGTGTGTGTGTGTGTGCGCGCGCGCACACGCACGTGCATTGTGGGGAAGGGACCAGAGGACATGAGCTCAGCATGGGTGGGTTAGGCCGGGCAGGGGTGCAGCCTGAATGTGTTCCCATGAGCCAACATGATGGAGAGAGGGGGATTTGGTTCCACATGCGGTGAGCAGCTATTCCAGTTTTCCCAGGACTGCCTCTGTTCTGAGCACTGAAAGTCCCAGGTTCAGGGCAGCTGGCTTAGTGCCACTCAAGACAGCAAGTGTACACGCTTGTATGCATGTGTGCATATTTCATCATATAGACCAACCGTGCCATATTGCAATTGCTTATCCATTCACTTGGTTTGTGAATAGATATTTGGGTTTTTTCCCACATTAGGTTATTATAAATAATGTTGTTATGGACATTAATGTATAGCCATCCATAGGGATCTAGTGTGTGTATGTGGGGGGAGGGGAGGGGGTGTTTCCAGAAATCCATGGGGATTTCCAAATAGGTCCATGCTCAGGTCCTTTATATAAGATATAGTATCTGTCTATAATGTACATATTTCCTTTCATACACTTTAAATGATACCCAGTTGACTTCTAATACATCGAGAATACAAACATGCTCTGTGAATAGTTGTACTATATTATTTAGGGAATAATGTTGATAAAAGTTCCCATTTAATCTTCCCGCCCCTGACTGACTGAATCCACAGATGGGGAACCTGTGGACACAAAGCACCGTGTATATATCTGTTTTCATGTGGATGTATGTTTTCGTTTCTTCTGGGTATGGCTGTCCAAGAGAGGAATTGCTGGGTCACACGGCAACTCTATGTTTAACCTTTCAGGCAGCTGTCAAAGTGTTTTGCAGAGTGCCGGCACCATTTTATGGTCCCACCAGCAGGGACCCAGGGATGCTTTCTCCACATCCTCAACAGCACTTGTCATTATCTGTCTTTTTAATTACAATCATCCCTGTGAGTGTGACACCGTGTTTTAGCCAGCAGAGCCCTGGGGAGTTGAAAAAGGGCTGCCTGCAAAGTAGTGAGGCCTTGGTCCTCCTTTTTGGGTCCCCGGGCTTATTTAGCTAGGTGGAGCCTGGAGGAAGGCTGCTCTGGACTGCCAGAGGGCTGAATGAGAGCAGATCACTCTTGATCGCTTCCCACTCCCCTTGGGGTTGAGTGGCTTGGAGGAAGGATCAGACCCTGGAATGGTTGGGAAAGAGAGCGGGAGACAGAGCCAGGCTAGCTTCCGCTCTGATGAGCCGGGCGGAAGTCGACAGCAGGAAATGACTCAGGCACCATGGGTGGCAGGGGCAGGTGGCCCCCAAGATGACAACCACCATTCTCTGCGTTCTCTGCACCTCACGCTCTGATCTCCAGGGGGCCTGGCTGGTCGGCCCTCTTCCTCCCTCTTGACACCTGACCTTTCCCCTCTGGCTTGTCCGCCAAGCACCAGATGCCCAGGAAGTCCCTCCGTGGAGAAGGGAGAGGATCGCGCCAGGTGTGTCGATGTGGGTGAGCGGGGCGTGGAATGGTCCCAGGAGGGCACAGAGGCAGCGGTGGCAGCTGAACAAGCGGCCCAGGGAATCAGCAGCTCAGTTCTGTGCTGGGGCTGCGTGGTGACACACGCCGCCACCATCACCCCTGCCCACGTGCTTCCGGGCTTCCTCACACACACAACTCACACCCTCACGCATGGACAGGGGCTTCTTCCCCGCCACACAGCCCAGGTAATTGTTCTCAGACCACTAGCGATCTGTTTAACCCTAGGGAAATCTGTTGAAGATGTGTGTGTTGGGGGGGGGCGGTGTAAGTTAGTGGGGGTGAGATGGGGTGAGAAATCCCGATGCTGTGATTGGACACTAGTTGAACCCGGGCAGGGATCAATTGAGACACGGATAGCCAAGTGTCCCCTGACCCCCACCAGGAACGATACAGCTGACCCCTCAGAAGGCTGCCAGGGCTGTTCGGGAATGGCCAGCCCCGGTCTCATCTCTTGTCTTTCAGGTCTGATCTCAGCATCCTCCGTGATCACATTGGTGTGAGAACATCTCCGAGGCTGAGTTGTCTGCATCCAAGGCCGGGATGGATAGAATGACTTTGCTAGTGTCACGTGCACGTGCGCATAGCCAGCCCCGCCCAATGGACACCTGCTTGGCTTCCACAGAGCTGCGGCCACTGTCCCTGAGCGTGGCCACAGAGGCCCAGACCAGAAGAGGAGCCATGGCTCCTGCTTCCTTCCCAGGTCTATGGGCAGCTCTTGCTGATGCTCAGAGATGCTAGAGTACAGGGCTGACATCGGTGGGGGCCTGCCATGCTCTTAGATTCCTTCATCCCCTTCTGACCTCTGACCCTTTGCCAAGACTTCCTTCCAGGTCCAAATTTCTAAAGCTCTTGTGTTCACACAAGCTTGAGAAGCCATGCCTCCCCCAGGAAGCCCTCAGCAAAGAGGGGAAATCAGGACAGTTTTCACCAACCTTCTTCTCTAGAAACTTCTGTGGTGATCTCCACTGGTGTCACCTCCTTCCAGTCCCCCCTCTTGTCCCTCCTCCTCCTCACAGGCCCCAGGTTCTGCCTCTGCTCTGCTAAGCTGAGCTCTGCATTCCCTTTATGTCTCCTTGTTTCCAGTTTCCTCTCTCTGAAGCTTTTATGGAGCTAGTATAAGAGCCAAGGCAAGAAGTACAACTTCATACGGATGCTTGTAAACTTACAGGTCATCCAACCCGGAGAGGTGGGACAAGCTGCAAATAAAAACGGCTTCTGAAGTGGTTTAGCACCTCAGCACAACAGTGAGTATCTGACAGGAACCAAAGTGACAATGTGTGTGTGTGTGTGTGTGTGTGTGTGTGTGTGTGTGTGTCTATGGGTGGGGGTGTACACAATCCTCCCAGTAGATGCTACAACATCTTTTGTTCTAAAACCCTCTCCTTTGAGGTGAGTGTTAGAGGGAAAAAAACACCCTCAACTCTTCCCCGTGTAGCTGAGCCCTAGAGGAATTCTGCCCATTTACCTTTCATTTGAACTTCCTGGAGGTGGGGCATCTCTCTCAGCATGGCTTTCATTCATTGTCCAGTTCCTCCAAGGCACCCTACCCGACTTAGACCTGTACAGTGTCAGGTGAGTCAGGTGAGCAGGTGGTCCAGCCAAGTACTGGGCCCTGGCCCAGACCCCTATCTGCTGTAGGGCTGCACATGGTAGAGTTGGGGAGCTTCACATGGGCCTCTCCGGGTGGGGCATGGGGAAGCCCCCCAGGTCACAAATAGAATGCCAAGGTCAAGACTTCTAGACATCTGCTTGGACTCCCAATTTCTATCCCAAGAGCTCTCCTCCTTTGTGGGGTACAGCCCCTCACAGGAAGCCTACTGAGGGCATCATGGGGAGGTCCTGGGCAGTCTGTACTCCTGAGTCATCCTGAAAGAAACGTACATCATAATAACCCCTAAGTCTTGCAAGCTTCCAGAGCTCAGACCCCAAGGGGTCTCCGAGCATCGAAGCCATTTCAGAATCCTAATGTGCCAGACCCTGGCCTACTCGCCACCTCACGGGCAAGAGCCGGATGCTGACGGTGACCAGAGCCTGGTTGTCCAGTCTGCCTAAGAACTGAGACTGGTGCATAGGTCTGACCTGCCCCTGGGCCTTGACAGCTCAAGACCAGGCCCACGGAGATGCTGGGTGCACTCGTGTGTGTGTGTGTGTGTGTGTGTGTGTGTGTGTGTCCGCCGGCATGGGCCAGCCTTCCAGAGCATTCTTTCCTCCGGCAGGCCCACTTAGGAAGTTTTCTTTCCTCTCTCCCGCTGAAGACATCCATCACTTTCCCCAGCAGAGGCAAGGCAGCCGCGACTCCTTCCTGGGGTTTATTAAATACGTTCAAGAGCCTATTTGTAGCTGTCAGGGAGACGCGAGGGCAAGTCTGGGAGTTCTCTCAGCCATACACCCCCCCACCTCCAGCGTGGGGACCTCCCCCTCCTTCTACCAACGCTTCTCTAATGAGACCAGTCCACTCTCAACCTGCCATTTGTGGCACCACGGAGAGGAGACTGGAGGATGTGACCAGTAGCAGCTGGCTGGCCAAAGACAGACCATCCCATATCGTTCCCCCACCTCACGGGGGAGCCAGGGAGAAGAAGCTCAACCATCCTCCCTCCCAGATGCCCTGGGCTATCTCTAAGGTCACAGATGGGGCCTGGGACATCCTTAGCCTGGGGATGGACTTTAGAGGCCCTGGAAATGGCCTCTCTGTTTAGTGGACAAGAGCAATGAATTCTAGGGGGGGGGTGGGGAAGGAGGTTGCTTGAAGTCCTTGAAGTTCAGCCCCCTCCTCCCCCTCCCCACTGAGTACTTCCTCTTCCCAGCACGTGTGTACCGGCCACCTCTGATGAACACCATTGTGATTTCTATTTCCAAATTTGGTATTAGCTACTATATGGTTAGCTATATTTGTATAGCTTCTTCTTCTTCTTTTTTTTTCAAATGTAAGATAATTGTATTCTTTTCAATAAAGGCATCTCATTAAATGTCTAACCAGGATTGAATTTTTAGACCGTGAAAAGCTTCACTGAAATACAAAGTCAAAAGCAAAACCCTTTGGATATATGTGTATATATATATTTTTTTTCTTTGTCACAAAGATATCGTTTTTGTGGCTATGGCTCAGCCAGGGTGAATGGGATCCACAGAGGCCTGAGATTTCCAAGGGAAATCTTTAGGATGAGCCTCACCCAAACTTTCTCTCAGAAGGGGAAAGAAGAACCAGTCTGGATGGGAGACAGTAGAGGGTAGCCTGACCTTGGGTGACCTCTCCTGCTCTAATTCCACCCGCAGGCTTTTGATCTTCTGCCCCTACCACCCTCATTTTAGCTCTTTCTTACCTACTGCCTTTTTATTTAGTATCTACTATGTGCTGACAATTCACACATCTCCCTTGGCTGGCACTGTGTGTGTGTGTGTGTGTGTGTGTGTGTTTTACAGGGGTTTGACCTCAGGGCTTTGACCTTGCTAAATAGGTGCTCTACCACTTGAACCACACTCCCAAGCTTTTTTGCATTAGTGTATTTTTTGGGTCTTGGGTTTTACTGGTGCTGCCTTGGACCTTGATTCTCCTACTTCCAATGTCTGCATCATTGGTATTATAGCCATATACCGCCATGCCCAGTCCTTCCGCTGGCACTTTCCACATCATCTGATCTCTCTTCCTGAGCCTACTCGCTGGGAGCTGAAGCTAGAGAGGGGTTGCTGGAGGCCAAACCTAAGTGGCTTCAGTAAAAGAGCAGAGTTGGGAACAGATGGCTTTGATGCTTCCTGTCTTTTTGCCCTTACACTGCTTTCCCAGATAAACGCTGGACATCCTGGCTTAGCAAACATGCGAGTTGAGTCAGACTGATGAGCCCAGGAGGCAGGGGCAGGATGACCTGGGAGGGTTGCTCCTAGTGGCATGAGGGGTGATGACTCACTGGGCTGGCCGGTCCCTTGCAACCAGAGCTCAGGGGGCAGGCCACAGGATGGGGCAAGGGGCAGGGCACAGTGACAGACCACAGGGACAGGCCTCAGGGACAGACCGATGCTGCCCTGGCCTTCCTAGGACTGAGATTCTTCCCAGGAGGGTCAGAAAATAGCCAACATCTTCAGAGATGGAAAAAGCAAGGATGCCCTTCGATGGATCAAGGAAATGTGATCTATCTGTATCTGTATCTACATCTACATCTATATCTACACATCCACATCCATACCCATCTCTCTATCTCTATCTAATGGAGTGTTACTCATCCATCAGGAAGAATGATATTACATCATTTGCACAGAAATAGATGGACCTGGAAAAAAATTATGTTAAGTGAGGTTAAGTCAGCTCCGAAGAGACAAAGGACACATGTGTCTTATTTTTCTCTCACGTGTGGATGTTGGATCTAATTTATCGATATGTATGTTATATGCACATACTCACAAATGCATCCGTGGAAGTCTGGCGCATGCAGGGAAGAGTGCAATGGTGTGACTCCTTTGGACAACTAACTTACAGGAAGCTGGAATTTGAGAGGTTGGGGTGGGGGGAATCAAAGGGAGGGGGTGGATGAATGAAGAGAGGAAAGGTGGGGGAATGCAGCCATAATATTCAATATACATATGTAAAATTGGGACTATGAAAGTTGAGGGGATGGATGGGGTTGGGAGAGATGGGGGAATGAAAGGGGAGACCTTAGTCAGGACGCATTGTACTCATAACCCGACAGGTTGAACTGAAACTCCTTTGTGCAACTACTTAAAGTAATAACAAAATAATAAAAGTAAAATAAAGTAATAATAATAAATCCAAGACCTAAAGTCCCTAGATATCTAAGTGTGGGCCACAGGCTGAGGGCCTGAAGAAGCCAGCCCAGGCTTTTAGGTCCTGGAGCATAGTTCAGAGAAATGAGATCAAGGATACTTACATGGGAAACAGGGGAATGATGAGGGAAGACTCAGGGAGCAGGGGAGAAGGAGGACAAATAGGGGCCAGGGAGATGGAAAGGAAAGACTCTCTCTGATTAGCAGAAAGCAAACACAGAGGCAGGATATGGAGACACCAGTCAGGAGAGAATATGAAATGGTTGGAGTCGGCAAGACAGAGTGAGTCCTGAGAGAGAAGGAGGGAAGACAAGAGAGACTTGTTCTCCAGGAGCCTTGGCTGCCCTGGCCTTGGCCCTCACCTCCTCTTCCTTCCCTGCAGCAGCAGAGGGTGTCTCTGGAGCCTGAGGTTGCATCAGAACTTTGGGTCCAAAGATGCCTGTGTCCCACCACAGGCTCTGTGGCCTGGATGTGGCCCCTGGGACTGGCGGTGCCACCTGCCGCTGTCCACAGCTCTCTCCAGTCACATGCACAAGTGGCCAGCCACTGCCTGTCCCTAGTGCCTGGCCTCCCTCGTTCCCCCAGCACCCTCTGTGTCTCCCCCGCATACCAGCACACTCCCCCCCCCCCATCACAGGGCCGCAGTGACCTGGAAAGTAGACCTGGCTTTTCTGCCCAGCTGTGTGTCCCTGGGGTGAATTACTTCCACTCTGGAAACGCAGGGAAAGAAGGGGTGGGCACAGCCTCCACGGGGTGCTCCTAGGCATCCCTGGCAGGGGCAGGCTCAAGCTTGAGTTGGCAACCATGTCCTAGTCCCAAAGCCCTTGGCATGGGCACAGGGAGCCAAGCTGGACTGGTTTGGTGCGATTCACCTCCGTCTGCCTTCCGTCACTCCGGCTGAGTGGGGGTTCCTGCTTGTCAGAAAGAGGAAAGCCACCAGCCAAGGCAAGAGGAAGGCTGTGAAAGCCAGAGGCAGTGGGGCCTCGGGAGAGCACTGGGTTTGGGGTTAGTTCAGCCCCCCGGGCAGTGTGACGCCTTTCGCCTTGCTTGTGTGATGCGAGAAGGAAGTCACAACGTAACTCTCCTTCACTTTGACTCCCTTTCTCCCTCTCTCTGCCTACTACCAGACTTCTGGCAAAGGAGAGGGTTAAGACTCCACCCTAGAAGTGAGGGAAAGCTCCAGCCCAAACAGGAGACAGGCTCTTTCACAGAGCCAGATGCTTAGTGGGTTTGGGAAGATGAGCTCCATCTTGGCGAATCAGACCAGAATGGAAGATGAGAGAGAGACAGGCAAGCTTGGGAGGGTCTTTAGATTTTTTTTTTGTCAGTCATGGGGCTTGAACTCAGGGCCTGGGCGCTGCCCCTCAGCTCTTCAGCTCAAGGGTAGCTCTCTACCACTTGAGCCACAGCACCACTTCTGGCTCTTTCTGCTTATGTGGTGCTGAGGAATTGAACCCAGGGCCTCATACATGCAAGGCAAACACTCTACCACTGAGCCATCTTCCCAGCCACCTTTCCAGGTCCCTCGGGAGGGTCTTTAGAACAACAGCCCCTGAATGGACTTGGAGTAGCATCACCCTGGCTTCCTGCTGGTTCCTGGGCTAGGCTCGGATGCTCCCTTCCAGGCCCCACAGTCACGCTACCCTCCAGGGACACGTGTGGAACTCCTCTTGACTCACTCACCTCCTCCATCTTCCAGCCCTCAAGGGGCTGCCCCCTTGAGCTAACTGCTCTCTTCGCTTTGAGAGCAATTGCTTCCAAATACCACTGGCTTCAAACAACAACAACAACAAAAAACCAACCTTCCCTAGTGCCCACTGAATAATGGATGCAATCCTTGGTCTTAGATTTGTTCTCAGTCTGCCTTTCTGGACTGATCTCCGATTTCTAACAAGCCCAGGAAATGCTCACCTGAGACCTGTGCTCCACCTTCCTCCCATTTCCCCCCATCTGGGAAGTCCCTGCCTTCCCCTGCTGGCTGGGGGTGTGAATCACACCCCTCCCCAGGAACTGCCTTTGAGAAGCCTTCCTGGATGACTCCTGGTTAGAAAGCCCTGGCCTGGCTCTACTGGTGCCCTCTCTGGTTGGCAGGATGATCTAGAAATGGTGCTGAACATGCACTGACCACCACCAGGCAGGCATTCACGCTCCTCATTTGCGGAATCAGGGAATGAATCAGAACGGCGGTCCTCAGATATGGATCTTCCCTTCCTCCCTCCCTCCCTTCCCCCCTTTTCCTGCCTTCCTCTTTTCCCTGTCTTGTTTTTCTTTCTTTTTTCTGGCAGTACTGACATTTTCAGTGTTGCCCACTTGCTAAGTAATCACTCTAACATTTGAGCCTTCTCTCTCTCTCTCTCTCTCTCTCTCTCTCTCTCTGTGTCTCTGCCTCTCTCTTGCTTTCACTTTTTTTTTCAGATAAGATCTCACACTTTTTGCCAAGGACTGCCTTTGACTATGATCTTCTACCTCTACTTTCTGCTTAGCTGAAATCATAGGTATGTTTAGCATACCATGCCTAGCATGTTTGTTGAGATCAAATCTTGATCATTTTTTTTGGGGGGGGCGGCTGGAATTGGTCATAAACTGTGAACTTCCAGATCCTTATCTCCCAAGCAGCTGGGATTATATGTGTGAGCCATTCAGGCACTTTGAAAGAGAACAGACTCTAGGCCGAGCCTGGGCCTTTGGAGTCTGGACGTCTGGGCTGGGGTGTATCCCATTGGTATGCATGTCCCAAATAGGCAGTGATGGTTTATTTCTGAAGTTGTGAGAATGTTCTGAAATTGACTCTGGCCGTGGTTACATGGCTCTGAGAATTTGCTAAAAACGACCAAAATGGGCATATGATATAGCATACCTCAATAAAGCTGTTAGAAGAAAATCAAAGAGAGAGAGAGAAAGCCTCAACCTGGATTGGAGAGCTGTGGGGTCACACGGCGGCTGTACCACCAGATTGCCCCGTGGTCCCAGAAAAGTCACTTCCTGTCTCTGAGGAGTGTTGTGAGCAAGCGAGAGAGAGGGCGTGTGAGCTAGTGTGCATTACTTAAACAGACAAGATTTACTGTGGAGATGTCGCTGTGCTAGTTGCTGTGGCTTCCTTGAGTTATGGGCTGGGAGTCCCTCAGAATGTTAAGCTAGAAGGGACTTTAGAGATCAATAGAGAACGCAGCTAGGCCGGTCCTGTTCTGCTCAGGTGCAGGCAGTCCCCCAGCCCCCATCATGCAGCACGGAAGGCCCAAAGCACACAGAGGAAACAGCAGGTTAAAAACAACAGTACTTTGCCTTAGGTACCCTTCTGGGACCACCAGAGCTGCTTTTTCTTCTCCTCTCTACCCAGGATGTAAAATACAGCATCAGAAAACCCTTGGTCCATGTTTCCCTCCCAGCCCCAATGCCAGGGGTTCCAGATGTTCCAGCATCTGCCAGCACTTCCCTCTTCCTAAGCTCTAAGTGCACAGCCCAAGACTGGGCCATGACTTTGAGCTTCGCAGCCACTGCTGGGAGTGGCTACACTTTACATACAAGACTGTGGCCCTAGCTGCCATCTTGGTATCCCAACATACTAGAGTCCAGCTGCAAAGAGAGTCTTACCAGCAGGCAAAGGGTTCTGGGTGTGAACAAGTTGAGATCAGAGCAGGGTTCAGTATGCAGGCCGGAGAGGGCTGTCTGTCTGGGGACTTTATATTTTGAGGTTATAAGAGATAATGATGGTAATGGCCACATTATTCATAAATTGCTCCTTTTTCAACATTTACTAGGAGTGGACATCACAGGTTTTATTATAATTCAACTAGCACTTACATTAACTTTATGGGCTATATATACCCTTGGAGATTATATATATATATATATATATATATACCCATTTTGTTGATGAAGCCCAGAGAAGTCCCTGAGCTCTTTTTTTTTTTTTGGTCAAAGCTAGTGCTCTACCACTTGAGCCATGGCGCCAATTTCTAGCACTCTCTCTCTCTTTCTGTATGTGTGAGTGATAAATTGGAAATGAGTCACACAGACTTTCCTGTACAGTCTGGCTTTGAACCACAATCCTCAGATCTCAGCTTCCTGAGTAGCTAGAATGATAGGTATGAGTCACCAGCACCCGGCTCCTTTTTGGAGTTTTAAAAGCCCTTGGATTTTCCAAAAAGACCTGGTTCCCTAGAATATCCTCCTCCTCCTCCCCCCATTCCTCCCCCACCTCTACCTCCAGACTCAATAAGCTCCTGAAAGAAGTAACGGAGAAAAATGACTGGCCAGAGAAAGCCTTGAGAGGTTTGTGGAATAGAAGAAATCAGAATATGGACAGGGAAACAGAAATAAACTGTCACTTCCAGGGTCACCTTTTCTGGCTGGTAAATGAATGTGGTTTGCTTTAAAATTTAGTACCAGGGAAAAGCGGGTCTCTCCTGCCACAAGTCCTTTTGTCAGACACCCATATAACAATCATATTTCCATTTTTGCCTTTGCTGCCAAAAAGCTCAGCGTTGAATTTAATGCTCCGTGTCAGAGACCAACTAATCCTAGGTCGCTAGCAAAACAATCTCATCCTCTTACACATAAGGGAAACCTACTTCTCAGACTTTATTTGCAACTGTCAGCGTCCCCATTCTCCATTTCAAATGCTGGCAGGACCCACAGAGACGGACACTGGGTCACGGAGTGAGAGAGCAGCACTAAGAGGACCTAGGACCTGTGATCTTTCAAGAGCTGGTTTTAACTCTGGGAGCAAGAACAGTCAACAGTGGCCGGGCCATTGTTCTACAGAAAAGCATCCTCTCCATTGCCTGCTGAGAGGGTTGTGAATCAAGGAATGTCAAGGAGCGCTGGGCTCGGTCTGTGTGCTGGCATGGTACAATGAATGTGACGATCGTGGCTGTTTGCTAGTGTCACCTTACAGCAGCACCAGGCTTGGTCATCGGACGCCAGCTGGCACGGAGGCACCTCGAGCTGACTGCTGGAGAACAATGGCCTTTCTGCCATGCCACTGTCTGCTGCCTGACAACAAAGCCGTGCGTGCCCGTGGAGTCACGAGGCTGGCTAGTCAACAAGCACGGGCTGGAGTCAAAGCCTCTTGCAGCCCCATGTGTCAGCACACAGGTGCTGTCCTGGTGTCCCTCTGCAGCCTCTCTGGTCCTCGGCGCTGATGTCACATGTTAATCAGAGCACAGCATCAGAGAGTCTTGACTTCTAAGAGTCATCTGTACCGTGCTTGGGTTACAGGGTGCCCCCATTTCTCTTGTCCTGACCCTTTCGTTGATCCAGGTAAGCTGTGACTGTGAGTCTTTGGATGGAACCAGCCAGAAAAGGATGACTCAAGCTGGAGTGTCAGGGACAAAGAGGAAGAGGCCATCCTCAGCTCAGGATTAGGAAGATGTATTTTCAAGTGGCAAAGACTCTACTTAGGGAAACCGAGTTGCTTTGTCATGAACTAACCCAGGAAGAAAAGTTGTAACAAAACACACTGCGCCTCCATCCCAGCTGCTCAACTCAGACACTTCTTACTTGGGTTCTTGAAGCAAAGATTGGTTTGGAAGATGCCCACAGGTCACTGAGTGAAGACCCCATCTTCACTTCTTTTCCATCCACCTGTCCCTACCTTCAGTCTTTCTAACTTTCAGACACACCAACCTGTAATCAGAGTGATAAACCAAGCTGTCCACCCTCCACTGACCAGGACACTTCCTGACCCTCACATGGCATGTCCACCAGCTCTGGCATGCATGGCCGCCATCCCAGAGTTTCTGGAGGGCTCAGCAGCCGGATGCAAGGAGAGCCAAGTTCAGTGTTGTCTTGCAGTTCCCATCGGAGGACCATCTTTCTTGTGTGTCTAGTTCATGCTCCCTTGTACCCAGAAGCAAATGGGATAGGAGAGGCTTCCTGGCTGTGATAATCACCACCCGAGTTTGGCAATTACCACAGGGCTTTTTGTTTGATGGATCGAGTAAAAATCTGACCGCAGACGATGCTCTCATTTAACAATAGGAAATTGAGTTCAAAGGAGGGTAAGTTCCTCCAAACAGACCACGGAGTTAAATGGTGAAGTCAGGACCAGTAGTCTGACTTCCTGTCTCTCTAGGGAACAGAGACTATCTTCCAGAACAGCTTGACTCATCTAGACCCTTGCTAAGACATTGCAATTGATGACATGCGGGTCTTACTGCGGTCCAAAGGGGCACTAGGCACCACTTTGTAGCTTGTCTGAGTTCCCCCGGGAAAGGCAGAGGAGGCTTACGGGCTTGGGTGATGGGGGTCCACAGATCTGGTCTAGCACATATCTTCTGCTCTATACTCTTGTCCTAAACCCACTTAGAACAACTTCAGCATCCTTTCCTGCTTCTCCACCCCACCTCCTGCCTCTCCCAGACACAGGCTGGAGGAAATGGTCGAACTACATGAGTGGGGTATCCTGCTTCAGAGCTCTGGTCCCCTAGGGTCCAAGTCTTACACTAAAAGTCCAGAATGCCAAGCCCTGGCAGGCAAGATGGAAGCCACTGGTGCCCTTCCCAGGTCCTCTGGAGAAGATGTTAAAAGTGCTGCTGAGGAGACAGACATGGGCCAAAAGCCAGTAATGCCACAGTCTTGGGCAAGTAAGCTTTCTCCATCTGGGCTTTAGTTTCTGGTCTGAAAGTGCTTTCCTGTCATGAGGAAGGCTGGAGGAGGGACTAATAGATTCTCTCAAACTCTGGAGAGTCTACGAGGGATTTTAATTAAAATGTAAATGTAAACATTCAAACTTGCTCCACTCAGGGAGACAGGGCCCAGCTGCCAAGATGGTCAGGGCACCACTCAGCATCATTAGCATGAGCAGGTGCCCTGTGTACCCTGTCAGCACAGAATTTGATTGGGGGATCTCACTCTCCTGGGACACCCAGGCCAGAGGGGATGGGTGAGTTCAAGCTTAGAGATATGTCCAGGGGTATTTTGTTTCCTGACTGTAAGGTAGACCTCTTGTCCCTGACCAGCTTTCCATCCCATTATACATACTGCTGAGGCCCCGAATCTCATCCTTAGGGCTCCTTTGTGGGAGAGACGGTGCTTCTATTCCTAGGAAAACGGGGCAGAATAGTTAATATGTTTTATCATCACTTACTTCCTAGCTACGCAACTTGGGTGCTTTCTTAGAAATGGTGACCAAAAGCTAGTTGTAGTGGCTCATGCCTATAATCCTAGCTACCCAGGAGATGAAGATTAGCAGTATTGTGGTTCAAGGCCAGCCCAGGCAGAAAAGTTCCTGAAACCTGTTATGTCAACCAAGAGCAGATAGGAGAGGGGTGCAACTTTCATTTTAGCTATGCAGCAAGCATAAAAAGGAAGATGGTAGTTTGGACCAACGTGGGCATAAATGAGACGCCCTATTCAAAAAAAATATCAGAGTAATAATGGCAGAGGGTATGGACCAGGTGCAAGACCTTGGGTTCAAAACCCCAGCACCACGAAAAGAAAAGAAATGGGGAAAAAATAGCCTAGGCTACTGTCCTAGAGATAGAATGTATTGTCATGGCCTGGTCCTAGAACTTTTATGTCTTGGAGCCCCAAATAGTTGGGTTGTGAAGTCCTCTCAGGGCTAGTAACCCAAGGCCTAGGAAGCACAGAGAGGCATCCCAAAGGCCAGACCCTGGCTGAATGACCACACAGCAGCGCAGGACGCAGCTGTGGCATAGAAGGTCTTCCCTGCCGCTTCAGGAGGAGGAAGCAGAGAGGACAACGTGTGCACCCAAAGCGTCTACACGGGGGTGCGGTGGCTGGTTGGCTTTTGCATTTGCTCTACTCACTGCAACTTTGGGTGATTGTCTCATTATGGCTCATTACAAACATGGAGTTACATTTGCAAGGTCGTAACTACAGGGGAAGGATACAATTATTATAATGAAGCCGCACCGGCCCCAGACTGTCTCCCCTGCAATCAAGCCCAAATGCCACTGCTAAAGTCATCTTCCTTGCCTGCCACCTGCTCCCCCCTAGGTCTCCGCTCCTCACCCCTCGGAAGGCAGTCCCCTCCGTGGATCGCCTGCCACAAAGGGCACTGTTTTTCTGTTGTCTTTCCTTGCTAGCAATCAGCTCGGCCCAGGTGCTGCCTTAAGAGAGGGCAAAGCTGGAGATGTCAGATAGTGAGGCATGCTCAGGGAGTGGAGGGATGTGACACAGAGAGCCGGCACCTCCTCGTGTGGTCTAGGGCTGAGACACTTGTGGCAAAGAGCCCTTCAAAAGCCAGATGCAGATGAGTGAGGCCTCAGCCATCCACCTGCAGTGGCCTAATCACAACTTGCTCTCTGCCTCTTTCAGAAAGTGCTTCCTCTGACTGCCCCTCTTCCTCCTCACAACTTGCTATCTGTCTTGTTCGGAAAGTACTTCCTCCTTCTCCCCTTTCTTTCTCCTCTCCCTCTCCCCCTTCCTTTCTTCTTTTTCTTCTTTCTCCTCCTCCTCCTTCTTTCCCCTTCTCCTTCTCACTTTTCTTTCTCCTTTTCCTTCTCCTTCTTTCTCCTTTTCCCTCTTCTTTGTGCTGTCCTAGGGCTTGACCTCAAGGCTTGGTGCTATCCCTGAGTCTTCTTTTGCTCAAGGCTAGTACTCTACGACTTGAGCCACAGCTCCACTTCTGGCCTTTTTTGGGGGTAGTTTATTAGAATGAGAGTCTCACAGACTTTCCTTCCTGGGCTGGCTTTGAACCATGATCCTCAGATCTGTCTCTTGAGTAGCTAGGATGACAGGTGTGAGCCACCGGCACCCGGCAGAAATTGTTTCTTTTCTCCAAAGTTGTCCCTCTGTCTCAACCGACCACTGCCCAGGACAAAGACTGACCATCTTCAGGAAAGGGGA
The DNA here is from genome assembly GCF_000151885.1 of Dipodomys ordii. Taxonomy (NCBI): domain Eukaryota; kingdom Metazoa; phylum Chordata; class Mammalia; order Rodentia; family Heteromyidae; genus Dipodomys; species Dipodomys ordii. The sequence goes on from NW_012267226.1 coordinate 19,786,336, forward strand.
ACAGGGGTCTGTCTTGATGCTTCACTCTTTGCTGGGCACGCTACTCTGGGACAAAGCACCGTTTAAGGAGGATGGTCACTAGTAGGTAAGAAGCAAGAAGGCTAGGCAAACTCTGTGGAACTGTGGTTGTTAGTCTGGAACAGCAACTTCAGCAAATATGACAGATGGCTTTCGAAATGCGAGGGGTTGTTTCAAAGAAGGAACAGACATGGTCTGGGTGCCTGGAGACAGAATCAGGACCTGGGAGCCCGCCAGCCATGGGTGCAGCTGCCTCTCGAAAGCGGCTTGTCTGGGAGGGCATGGCGGTGTGGACATAGTTCTCTCATGGCGGTGCGGGGTGGGGGGAGGTGTTGTGGGGACACATGCCTGGCTCCCAGGACCCCACACCATTCCCATCCATAGTCCCTTCTGGAAGCTCTACTGAAGAACACCTCAATTATAATTTCCCAGATGGTGCTTCTGGTCCCTTGTTGCTTCTGACTCCTCCCCCACCCCTGACAGATCAAGTGAAACGAGCCTCTTCTAGAAGATTCTCACCCTGAGACTGCCAAGTGCCCATCCTGGTCAGACTTTTCCTCTCTTCCTGCCCTTTCCCTACATGGATGGATTTGTTCAGTTTCAACAGTTCTGTCTTCCCCTTCCTTTGGCGCAGAGCTCTTCCCTCTGATGCCTGGTGGGAGGTGTTCTGGACCGAATCAAGGGTGGGTGGGAGGGGAAAGTAAAAGGGAGAGAAAAGGAAAGAATGAAGGGAAACATACCTCCTGGTAACCCCCAGAGCACCGCTTACACAGCCTCGTGCCCGCTACATTATTCATAGGGCCACGGAGACATGGTCTCCTGCCTGCTTCTCCACCCAGCTGGAACAAGTGCACCAAGGCTATTTGCCAGGCTGCATGGCTCAGCACCAGCACCAAACACTTCCGCATGCAACAGCGTACCCAAGAAAGTGCTGGGGTTCAGAGGAGCTGGGGAGGATGTCAGGGCCCAGGAAGACAAGAGGGCTCGGGCCTATGATGCCCAGGATGCAAGGATATAAAGGATGGGGGAAGGGGACCAAGGCTTCAGAAAGCAGACAACTAAGGGGTTCAGAGAATCGGGGACCAGTGCCGACCAGGGGCTATGGGAGACCAGTCATCAAACCTGTGGCAATGACATTTTTTTTTTAATTTTTTATTGTAAAGATACTATACAGAGGGTTACAGTTACATGAGTGAGGTAATGAATACACTTCCTCTTGAACATTGTTAGCCCCTCCATTGTTTTCCCCCTACCATCCCCTCCCTCCCTCCCTTCCCCGAAGTTCTTTTTTTTCTTGATTGTGATTAAGTGATTACATAATTTCTAAGTCACAAGTTCATTCTAACTTTCCTGGAGCAAATTGTCTATCACAGTCTGTAATATATAACAGTGATCACATGTTATACACCATACATGTGATCAGCAGCATGGGGATATTTAGTAGTGGTTCAACCAGATGAGCAGGAGTTCTTTGTTTCTTAAGTCCTGTTGGTTTTGTCGTATCACCTAACATTTCGGTTTTATCATCCACTTATCAGGGAGACCATGTACCGTTTGTCTCTTCGCTCTTGGCTTACCTCGCTCAACATGATTCCTTCTAGCTCCATCCATTTCCCTGCAAATGCCATTATTTTGTCATTTCTAATGGCTGCATAATATTCCATTGTGTATAGATACCACAATTTTTGGATCCATTCATCTGTGGTGGGGCATCTGGGTTGTTTCCATATCCTAGCTATTGTGAACAGTGCTGCAATAAACATGGAGGTGCACGTGTCCTTGTATATTGGTTTCTGTTGTTCAGGGTAGATGCCTAGAAGTGGTATGACTGGGTCGTAAGGGAGGTCAATCTTTAGCTTTCTAAGGACCCTCCAGACTGCTTTCCAAAGTGGTTGTATAAGTGTACATTCCCACCAGCAGTGTAATAGGGTTCCTCTTTCTCCACATCCCCTCCAGCATTTGTCGTTGGCTGATTTGTGGATGTGGGACATTCTGACTGGGGTAAGGTGGTATCTCAGGGTTGTCTTTATTTGCATTTCCTTCACCACCAGGGATGATGAACATTTCCTCATGTGTTTCTTTGCCATTTTTATTTCTTCATTTGAGAAGTCCCTCTTTAGTTCCCTTGCCCATTTAGTAATTGGTTTGTTAGGTTTGGGAGGGATTAGTTTCTTGAGTTCCCTGTATATACAGGATGTTAACCCCTTGTCTGATATATTGCTGGTAAATATTTTTTCCCAATTAGTTGGTTGTCTTTCTAGCTTAGTTGGCAATGACATTTTAAGAAGCACTGGCTGGTGATGGGCTCTCTGAGCAGGTATAGTAATGTATTCATCGATTTGCATAAAAGGTACCGGAATGGCTGCTGTTCTATGCTAAGTGGAGTAGGAGGACCAGGTTCCTGGAGCTCTGCCTTCCAGGCTGCACCCCCAATGTCCCACCTCTAGCTGGGACTGAGCCCAGTCACACCAACTCTAGGAAACTCAGTTTTCTTTCCTGAGATCTGGAGTGTAAAGACAGGAAGTAGCTAGCACAGATGTGAATTTTAACCATTTTATAAGGCTCGGCCCCCTAAAGGATTTCCCATAAAGTGTGTAGTGTGTGGCCGGTGGACAAGCTCACTGAGTACTGAGGTTCCACACACAGTTCCACACACTGTGTTCCGTGGCCCATTCACACACCAATGAGAGTATTCTCTTTAAAAGAATAAACCCCCAACCCTTGGTACCCCTGCTCCATTCTTCCTGGCTTCCCTGTAGCTGAACAAGCAGCCCCCCAGGGCCTGCCAGTTGCTGGGCACCCTCAGAGCCCCATCTGCCTACAGCTGCTGTGGTTTGCCTGGTGACCTGAATCCCCAGATCTGACACCCCTTTCTGCCTTTCCTGATGAGTCCTCTCACTCTCGATGTCGGCCAGGCGTTGGTAAAAGTTGCACTCATATCTTTGATGGTCCTGTTTTCTTCAAAACGCTTTGGGTGGACCACTCCTGCCCTCCAGCCTTCCTTCCGGAGAACGCAGGCTCCTCCCAGGGCTCCCCCCCACCCCCTACCCCCGACCCACAGGGCTTTCCCCAGCCTCTCATGTATCCTGCAAGTTAGTTTCCTCTCCCTCTCTCCCAACTACTGCGGAAGCCCCTTAACACTAAGGAACAGCTGCCCGTATTGCAGAGACCTGCGCAAGTCGAATGACATTCTGAAGATTTGGGGTCTAGTGCCGGAGATCTGGAAGCAAGTAAGGTGAACACTGAGAACAATATAACAATATAAATGGCATCGGCATCTCTATGTGTGAAGGGTTTTATCCCCACGATCTCATCCTACCCTCACCCAGGTGCATGGATATAATTATGACTATCCCCATCTTCTTTCTTGGGTGCTGGTGGCTCATGCCTGTCATCCTAGCTACTCAGGAGGCTGAGATCTGAGGATCGCGCATCAAAGCCAGCCTGGACAGCAAAGTCTGTGAGACTCTTCAATTAACCACCAGAAAACCGGAAGTGGTGCTGTGGCTCAAGAGGTAGAGTGCTAGCCTTGAGCTGAAGAGCTCAGGCCCAGAGTTCAAGGCCCCGTGACCAACCATCGACAACAAGAAAACACCACTTGTACGTGTCTGCTGCATGCTAGGTAAGGCTACCGGGGTGCAGTCAGGGCTAAGACAGAACAAGCTTACAATCCAGATGAGGAAACTGAGGCTCAGAGGGATTGGGTTTGGGCCCATGATACAGCCAGCTTTGCCCTCAGCTGCCAGCAGCTGAGTGTCTCTGGAGCCCGGTGCCAGCTGTCAGTCAACCACTGGTTTATGCATGAAATAGGGAAAGGCATCTTGTACCACAGGCTGGTCTGCCTGCCTGCCTCCCTCCCTCCTTTCCTCTCTCCCTTCCTTCCTTCCTTCCTTCCTTCCTTCCTTCCTTCCTTCCTTCCTTCCTTCCTTCCTTTCCTTCCTTCCTTCCTTCCTTCCTGCCTGCCTGCCTGCCTGCCTGCCTGCCTGCCTGCCTTCCTTTCTTCCTTCCTTCCTCTCTGTCTCTGTCTTTCTTCTGCCTCATTATGCTATAGCTCAGTGGGTACCTGGGAGGTTGGCCACGGCCTCTCCTAATTGTAGGACACCAGCAGACAAGCCAGGAAGGCCCCTGTGCCAGGCCTGGGCAGAGCTGAGCTCCAGGCAGACAGCACTCGCACTCATGACCTCCGCTTTGTGTGCCTTGCTTTATGCAAACACCTGGTCTCACTGCATCCATTTCTGTCACTCAGTGCCATCTCCTCTGACTGCTCCTGCCACTTCAAAGTGTGGAGCGTGGAGAGGAGAGGAGAGCGGAGAGTCTCCAACAATGACCAACTTGCCTAAAACCCCAGGGCTGGAGTTAATATAAAGAAACAAACCCATTCAAGCTAGCACCAAAATCGCAGTCTCCATTTCATTTCACCGTAGTGAAAGAAGGCAGGTCCCCTGCCCGGCTGGAGCCTGGAGTCGAGAAGGTGGGTCCTCTGCAGACTGGTGAGCCTGGCACAGGAGCTCTCTCTCTCTCTCTCTCTCTCTCTCTCTCGCTCTCTCAGTTGTTCGCTCTTGCTTGCTTTTTCCAGCTATGCCTCCTCTGAAAGTATTTGTGTGGTTATTCCTATTGATTTCCAAAGGCGTTGGGGCTCCTGGGGCCTCTTGCTGCAGGTGTACCAAATGCAAATTCGACAATTACAGTCAATCCCAAAGCAAAACTCCCCATAAAAGAAGAAAGCCAGAGGGTTTCCTCTCTCCACCCCCACCCCCGCCACCCCTCCCCCGGCAGCGCCCCCCCCCCCAAGGCTGCCTTCAAAGACAAGTCCTCCATTGAAGGGCGGCTTTAATGGGTCTGGTGGCCCTGGCACAGGCAAGCAGCAGGACGGGCAGATGGTCTGGGGAGAGGCCCTCCGGCTGGCTCCGAGAGCCGAGGCCCTGCCATGCTGCTGGCTGGGGCATCTTGCCCTGGGGAACGGTAAAGGTCCCCATCTGCCTGAGTTTGGGAGACCCACACCACTTCCTCCAGCCCAGGCCCTCCATGTTGGATCATTCCTTCATCCAACAGTTTTTAATAGATATTCTTTGTGCCAAGCGTAATTCTAAACTGGGAGAGTAGAGAACAAGACAGACATGGTCCGAGGGCTCAGGAGCAGACAGCCCACCCATGGATCTGGTTAAAAACAACCACGATGAGAATGGAAATGGCAGGATGGAAAGTCGGAAGGGAGGGGAAGGGACCAGAATGGATAAGGCCCACCTTAGATGCAGGTTGGAAGAGAGAGATATAGTGGAAAAAATTGACATTTGCACTGGGACCTAAAGGGCAAGACAGAGCCAAATGTGAAGCAGGAGGAAAGGACTTTCTGGGATGGATGGATGAACACAGCAAAGGCCCCGAGGCAGTGGAGGGGCCTGAATGAAAGGCTCAGGCTTCTTTGGGATCAGTGTAGCTATGGCTCCATGGGTACAGGGACTGTGACAAGAGGTGGCCTTTGAATGTGTCCTGGCTACAGTGTGATACTAAGCTTTCTTGAAAGGAAGGGTCCCAGGTCTTCAGGGACTTTTGCCTTGCGGGAAGGAAAGGAAACAAATGAATAGAGCAGTTCAGACACCTGCCACTTCCTCATAATCTCTTTTCTTTTTTCTTGTGCCAGTACTGGGGCTTGAACTCAAGGCTTTGTGCTTTTGCTCAATGCTAGTGCTCCTACCACTTGAGCCACAGCTCCACTTTGGTGGTTAATCGAAAAAGAGTCTTACAGAATTTCCTGCCCTGGTTGGCTTCAAACTGCGATCCTCAGATCTCAGCTTCCTGAGTAGCTAGGATTACAGGCGTGAGCCACCAGCACCTGCCTTCTTCCTCATAATCGTTAAGTAAGCAGGATGTCCCCTCCGTGTCCCGCTATTATCCAACATCAACCCCACTCACTTGTTGATTTGCTTATTCCAGCAAATGCTGACTATGGAACAGAGAGGCAGGCGGAAGGCCGCTGGGGCTGGTCCCAGAGGTGCCTGCATCTAGGACCTGTCATGACAGGGGTTTGGATTTGTTTCCGGAGTGTAGGGAGGCCAGGGAAAGTTTTGAAACAAGAGAGTGGCAGACGTGGATTCCAGGTTCTGGTGGCTGAGTGGAGGAAGACAGAAAAGCTCCGTGGAGCCTGCAACCAGTGGCTACTGTGGTTGTCCAGGGAGAAAGGCACTACACTGGAGGGGCGGGGAGGGGGGCAGTGGGACACATCTGCCACGTCCCAGGACCCAGGGAGAGATTCAGGTCTCTGGTAATGAGCAAATTCCTACTTTTGTGTATCCTAATTACATGTGTGTCCAACACTGATGCTCCACTTGGACAGCTGGCCTGCAGGACTCTGTCTTCGCTTTAGATCTCAGGAAGGGTCAGGGCGGAGACTCAAGGAAGATCCAGCGGCCTAGTCCTCCCGTGCGATGTTTGCCAATGTGGACAGTGAGATGAATTCTCCCCCGGCATGTGGAATTAACAGAAGGAAAGCATACACACTCACAGTGGAGGAGGAAGGGGGTTGGAATCCCTTTCTCTGGTCTCCTTACCAAGTGATACCCGACGGCTGGCTGTCCCTAGAAAGGGGTGTACATTTGGAAAGTGGGGGGGGGAGACAATTCCCTCTGGCCTGTGCCTTCCTTAGAAGGCACTTAATGTGAACATTTCAAAGCACCAACCAGGGTCCAAGCATCCACAGTTTCCCAAGAGCCACACAGCCTGGGCAACCTGAGCAGAAGCAGTGTTTGATATGCAAATACCCTGTCTCTTTAAGCCAGGCTATTTGTGGGAAAGAGAGTTAAAATCAGAGCTAAGGAATTTGAGCCCTTTGAGATCACGAAGCCCTAAACTTGCATTTAATGGAGCAGATACAATGCACACTGGGCTAGAATGACGTCTGCACCTCCAATAAAGGGCTTGAATCTGTGCTGTGCTTTCTCTCTCCCTCTCTCTCTCTCCCTCTCTTTCTCTGTCTCCCTCTCCCCCCCCTCTCTCTGTACTAGGTCTTGAACTCAGGGCCTGGGTGACACTGTCCCTTAGCTTTTTCACTCAAGGATGGCACTTCCCCACTTGAGCCACAGCTCCACTTCCAGCTTTTTGGTGGTTAATTGGAAGGGTCCTGCTCAGGCTGGCTGTGAACTGTGATCAGCAGGCCTCGGCTTCCTTGAGTAGCTAGGATTATAGGGGTGAGCCATCCGTGCCTGCCTTATGGGCTTGTCTGTTACACTAGGTTCCAATGGCCCCACAGACCCCATACCTACCTCTTAGGCCTTTTCTGCTAAACTCAGCATATACATAAAACAAATATTTGGATACAAAGCCATGTACCAGGACCCAGATGCCATTTAACGGAGGCTGTTCGTCCACAGGGTAAGCCAATTACCAAAGGATTAGGTTCCAAACACAGTCTAAGTGTCTCAAAGCCATGACAAGGGGGAATCAATAAGTAGTTAATCAATGGATTGACTGATTGTTTATGCTAGTAATTACATTTTGAGAAAGTACAAATTGTATTACATCTACAGTAAGCCATAAGAGATGCTCAGATTCTGGAACATGGAAGGAAATAAAAATAGGAAATCTGTGGCCTCAGCATTAGGGAGAGAAAGGAAGAGAAAGAGAGAAGAGGAGGAGGAGGAAAAGGAGGAGGAGGAGGAGGAGGAAAAGGAAGAGGAGGAGGGAGAAGAGAAGGAGAAGGGGAGGAGGGGGAGGAGGGAAGATTTTCAATATTGTGTGTGTGTGTGTGTGTGTGTGTGTGTGTGTGTTGGTACTGGAGCTTGAACTCAGGGTCTGGACGCTGTCTCTTAGCTTTTTCACTCAAGGCTGGTACTCTACCACTTGAGACACAGCACCACTTCTGTTTTTGTGGTGGTTAACTGCAGGCTCACAGACTTTCCTCACCTGGCTAGCTTCAAACCTCGATCCTCAGATTTCAGCCTCCTGAGTAGCTAAGATTACAAGTGTGAGCCGCTGGGTACTGGCTACACAGGATACCTGTTTTGCTTTGCTTTTAACATTTGGCCATAGTTGCCCAGCAGCAGCACAGATCTTCGGTGCCCAAAGAAGGCTTAGTCCTCATTCTGGCCTCTCTGCTTTGGAAATGAAGAAACCAGGGTGTAGAGAGGCTAGACTCAATCAAGATGACAAGGCAGGAATTAGAGCCAGGTCTTGTGTCCTGGAACCCAGTACCCCTCAGGAGAGAGCCGGATGAGCCCTGATCTATGTAACTTGGGGCTGGGTGGCGGCAACACTGACTTCAGACCAATTTTGCAACAAATCCACAGCATCCGCTGTGACCCTAGGTGGGCTGTGTGACAAAGGCCTCCAGTTCACTTTCATGCTATGCTTTGTCTCTATCATTCCAAGTTCTGTCTGGTTCCCCGTGACCTTAAAGGAGGTATTACCCTGGGCCTGGCATGCTCTAAACTTCCCAAGTGTCTAGGCAGGATGCCAAGCAAGGGGACAAATGATGCCCGGTGCGTCACCTCTACCTGCAGGTAGGAAGTGGAGGGGCTCTCTTTGGGTAGGCTGCAAGTGTGTGTTCTTGCTGTTGAAGTCAAGCTAAATGGTCTTCCTTGGACCACCCTGCCTGGATCGAGACTTTCTAGAACATTCATGCGTTCCCACGCGTGCCTGTCTCCCCAGGGCAGTCAGTTTTCATGGCCAGTTTTTGGGTCTCTCTGAGGACAAGTTGGAAACATCAAGTATCTTTCTCCAGCTAGCCGGCAGG